>NC_092095.1:22622651-23222651 GCF_045679555.1 Salvelinus alpinus
AACTTCAAACTCCATCAGCTCTCATCAAAGGTGAACGCTGAGCCGTGGGAGGAGCCTGAGTCAGCCTATGAGAGGACTCCAATCTGCTGCCACCACCATTGCCAGCATCAGCACACCCTGAACTATTTGACAACTTAAAAGTTTAGATGCTTATCAATCATGATGCGGTCCTGTAGGGCTGGGAATTGCAAGGGACCTCAAGATACGATGTGATCACGATACTTAGGTGCCGATACGATATACATTGAGGTTTTCACAATTCTCACGATTCTATATGTATTGCGATTTGATACTGTGATGATTTTCTATTGCGATTATACGTTCCAAACATATTGCTCACCATATGTCTGCTGCAGAGAGACAAGAGAGAGACATGATGAAACGAGTTTTGATCAGTCAGGGAAATAAAAGTGATGATTTTTTTACTATTTAAAAGAAGATGGAGAACAAGCTATGTGTAATGGCTTCCGTCGGTAGAAGGAGAGGAGGACCAAAGCGCAGCGTGGTATGTATCCATATTTATTAGAATACTTCTTCAATACGAACAAAACAATAAACAAACGAAAACCAACGAAGCTACAGTCCTGAACTAGGGAACATAAACCAAATGAACGCACGAACAGGAACAATCACCCACCAACCAACAGTGAAAACAGGCTACCTTAATATGGTTCCCAATCAGAGTCAATGACAAACACCTGCCTCTGATTGAGAACCATATTAGGCCAAACAACAAACCCAACATAGAAACACAAAACATAGAATGCCCACCCAGCTCACGTCCTGACCAACACTAAAACAAGAAAACACAAAAGAACTATGGTCAGAACGTGACACTATGAAGGAGAAATACTAGAATTTTGGTGCAGGTACAGCTGACTAGCGCAAAAATAATATTGCAATATTGTCAAAAATAATATCCCGATATGTAACCGTATCAATTTTTCCCCAATCACTACGGTCCTGGGATAGGAGGTGGGTCCTGCCTTCCTCCTCTCTCTGAAGAAAGCCCTTGTCTGACTGAATACAGACTACAATACCGCGACGGTCAATGACATCCCCCTTGCAAAAGAAGCATCAATGGAAATGGACACTCTTATTTGGGAGAGTCAGTGAATGAGAATGGTATTTTTTAGTAGCCATAATGAATTTGAATTAGTAGCCATTGATTTGAATTAGAATTGGATCATACCAGCATCTTTTTGAAGTCTCTTGTCTCTTGCTGATTATGTGATGTTGTAAAAAATATAGCCATGCGCAGGGGGTGAACACTTGAACTTAA
This sequence comes from Salvelinus alpinus, assembly GCF_045679555.1. NCBI lineage: Eukaryota > Metazoa > Chordata > Actinopteri > Salmoniformes > Salmonidae > Salvelinus > Salvelinus alpinus. The sequence goes on from NC_092095.1 coordinate 22,623,934, forward strand.
GTTAGTTATATATATTTTGAAAAGGCCTAATATGTAGCTGTTGCTCTTTCTGAAGCCTCAGCTGTGGCATGGATGGTGAAAATGTGTTGCCAAGGCAGGGGTAACCCCGAGGCTATAGGAGGAAGACATCATGGCGCCCCACACAAAGACTTCCTGTTTCACTCTGCTTGTGGCCACGGCTCGACCCAATTACGACACAGTTTATGAATTGTTGGGATAATACCCATGGTGGTTTGTGAATGAGGCATGGGGACAACTGACGACCCTGGCGTGCATGCCTTTCACTAATCCAGCTGCACGGACCATGGCTTCTGTATGATCCAGGAAATCCCCCTACAATCCCCAGACACAATGAAGATTGAGGGTAGGGTGAGGTAGGGTGGGGTTGGAATTGGTACTGCATGTCCTCAGCCAAATTCAGAGGGTAATATTTCAAATGTATAATATATCAAATGTATAATATTTAAAATGTATAATATTTAAAATGTATAATATTTCCTCGATATCAAAATTTGCAAAAAATAGTTCTCTATCATCACGTTTGGAATTTTTGATGTTCCACGACTGTCTAGCTTTTGTTTCGATGAATGTTGGACAGAGTGAAGAGACTACAAATGTTGGGTTGTAAATGTAGGGTTATTATAATTTCTATACATGTCAATATTTTTTTACTCAAACACCCACAGGAAGGGTTGAATGTGCTCGCGGGCCATGAGTTAGACACGTGTGATAGAGCTTGGTGGTCGCTAAAGTTTGAAAAACAAATGGAAGTCTCAAGCCAGGATTCGCAATAGTAGTGTATTTTTCCCTTGTGATTCCTATGGACGATACAATTGATTTCCTAGAGTCAAAGTGTTCAACCCAGCTCCTTCAGTGCTAGAACACTAGCACATCAACGGAGCATTACTAGATGCTTTCTCATATAGCCTATATTTACAGCCAGTAATGGAGGACAATGGGAGGAAAGCAGGAAGCATTCTGTACATTGCATGTTCATAAATTCCTACAGTAAATGTGATGCGCATGATGTGTACACTGCACTGCAAGGGTTGCTATGTTTAGCTTGCTGTCAACCCTCCCCATGACGTCTTGTGACGACACGACACGCATCTGTGAGGAGTGAACACATCCTCGCTTCCAGCTGTGTCCACATAGAAGAACATGACTGGGCGGCAGAGAGGAGGACATGGCCCTCTTGTTGTGAGGGCGGCGCATTTAGGGTTGGATATTAACATCACCATTAATGATTCATTTACACAGGAAATTGGCTACAGGAACGGGTGGCGGGAAGGAAAAAGGGAAGGGGGCAGACAGACAGACAGACAGACAGACAGACAGACAGACAGACAGACAGACAGACAGACAGACAGACAGACAGAGCATAAGAGAGCATTGATGCATTATTTATTTATAAGACCAAAGCCTGCCAGTGATCTTGCACTTCCACCAGCTTCTATGGAAACCTTAGCATCATTCATTTGATTAAATGACTGATAACATGCAGCTAATAGAATAATCATGTATGCAGCCATGTGCCTATGAGCAGTTCAGTGGAACATGGATGAGTTGAGTCTCCCAAACACACGTGTTGATTTTGAGACATTCCTAATAAAGAGTATTCTAATAGGAGATGTATTCGAATTTGGGACACAACCTAAATGTGAGCTTTAAATGGCCCCAACTCAAAGCACCACTGAAACACTGAGTAATATCTCAGGTCTATTGGATGACCCGAGGCATTACCCAGTCAAGAGAGACTTGAAGTCGCTAGCTAATGAGCGACTTCAATTTTCAAAAGGTCAGTATGTTTAATGTTAACATAAGAAGATTGCCTCCTTCCCCAGCATGATTAATAATTCATTGCACATTGGAGGGAACCTAAAATACATAGTTACGGGTTGACTTATCCAAACTTTGATTCTGTCATATCTGACATCAGTGCTGCCTAAACATTGCTGAATCTTTTTAACAACGGCTTATTAGCATTCAACAGTGGCAGGGAGCAACAGCTTCTGGGTGTAACACTGTTTTTTAGGATTATCGCCCTCCTAATTTTGTTCAATAGAGGGCACAACAGTGTAAAGCACAAAATACTCAGAATACATGATGTTAAAACCACAGTGAGGAAACACAGAGCTAATATTGTCCAAAATCATTGCAGTTATGAATGGGAGCTGTTGTTGGTCTACTGGCTATCTCTAGTCCTGAGGGAGAATCTTACTGTGGACATATGAAAGAGGGGTATTCATGTTTTCACGTACTGAGCTCCAGTTGGACCGTTGGTAGGAAATACATTTTTTTGTGTGTGCGCTTTTTTCGGGATTACAGGCCCTGCAATGACGGGTGCAAACAGTGCAGCAGATGGTAGGCGGCAGAGCCAGAACCCGACCTGGAGGTACCGGAGAGGGGGAACACTTGGCTTCCACCCCTCTTCACTGCTTTAAGGGGAACCAGAATCTGTTTTCTCCAGACAACGCGAGCCAAGGGAAGAAACAACTTGGAATGGACGCGTGTGCTGTGCCACACTTTTGACAAACCTCCACTGAGACAAATTGGTCTGTAATGGCATGTTAATGAAAACACTAGTTAGTTAGCGCAACACAAATTAAAAGGCAATGTTCCCGTGTTCGCGGAGAATGCATTCACGGTAAACACTGCATGTCGGCTCAATCGGAAATACCTTTTAATTTCAATCGCGCAGATCTTCAGCAATACGGATTAAATCGAGCCCTTAGATTTAGAGGGACAGTTCGTCATTCCTTCCTGATTCCAGATCAGTGCAGAGAGAAATGCTCATATATTTTCATAATTGCATGTAAAATCATTCAATTTTCAACTAGCGCACTTAATTGTGTTTTAATAGACCCAAAGACAGGATAGAAATGGACAATAAAACAAACTAGTGCTTGTACACAAGAGTGAAACAAAGAGACATTGGAAGCACAGCAATGTAGCACAACATTAAGACAAGCACAACACACAAACAAATATGGTGGATAACCAGTATTTACATGCAAGAGAGACTTTTATATTGGTGTATATTGAGGAAATGAACAAATCACAGAATTGAGACTGAGGCAATTGCAGAACAGACTGTTTACAAGCAACACATCTAAGGGAACAAAGCAATCCGTACCCTGCTCCCAGACTAATTCCATTAGCAAGCCCCCCAAACCTGCCCACACACCCTCCCACACGTAAGACCCGTGTGGTGCAAACAGCACACCAAATACATAGTGTTTATAGTGATCTGAACATGTGTCTTTTGCCCATTTCTGTTTTCAGCATGTGCACCCTGTGTGTGTATGTATTCTGTGTGTGTATATATATTCAGTATTATGTTCTTATGCAAGTCTGAATAATTTTCATGGGTGTACAGTATGTCCTTTTGTGCAAATAACAGTCTGTTGCGTCTTTGTACTTGTCTGTTTATGTGTACAGTATGTGTCTGTACCCGCTTTGAGCGGGAGACATGGATTTACAGTTAAGTGTTCCTGTGTGCCAACCGTCAGGGCTGACAACTTTTGTGTGGGTGGTTGAATCAGCCGTGTTTTGAAGGGGAGGGGGGTGGCTTGCATGGTACCGGCAGGGTTTTTTTGTCAAACAAAATCGTATTTCCCTTTGTGCGGGAGACAGATGACTCCACAGCTACAGGAGTGGGAAAAAAGACTCCCTTTTTTGAGACTTGACAGGGTGCTTTGTCCCCATCTCCGTGCAAGATCAGGACAGTCATCGGATACCTTAGCGCTGCCGAAATACATAACACCAAACGAAACGAAACTGACATCTTCACTTAAAGATCCTTATCTTCAGGCTACATTCCAAACACTAGACATTGTTGGGAAAAGGGTTTGATGTTGATGTCCCATACCGGAACAAAGCCTACGGCCGACATTTTTGGTCCCCTAATGGCATTAGCAACGTCCCTCCGGAGGCGGATGATGGTGTATCATTAATCGAATGAGTCTGGAGATGTGTAGGGTTCGGGGGGATACTTTCAGAAACAGTTTTTAACCCTATATGGCCTATATGGAGAGGAAGGGCTAAATTTAAATGTTTATTACAGAATAAATATGAAAAGCATATGTATAATCATGGTAGCAATTGAAAGGAAACAGTTTAGAGATAATGGGAAGATTCAGTTCACCTGACAACAATGAATCCAAACATTACATTGTTGATTTTATGTGCATTTCACATTTACTGTACTTTTTGCTGCATTTGTTGACAACAAAATCTGAAAATGAATCTGGATACATTCAGTAACATGATAGGACTATTCCTGGAAAATGTGGGGTAGGTGCAACATAAGACAAAAACATATCCAAGGGGTTGAGTGAGAGGACTAACTGGTGTCTTCAAGGGGCCACGTACCTCTCCAACGTGTGCACAGTTCCTAATTAATTTCAATGCAGTTTTATGACACAAAGAAGAGTTTTCAGCCATGAGACACTTTTTGAGCTCTCCTACCTGTGCCGTTGAGGAACTAAAGCAAGCACACTTGTAGTTGTTTTGTTAGGAACACAACCCTGTTTTCCCGCCATCACACAATTACTGTTGTTGTTTACGCAATCCAAAATTTGTCCACTATAAATCGCAATCTGGTCAGGTATTTGTATTTATTAAGGATCCCCATACTCTTCCTGGGGTCCAGCTAAATTAAGGCAGTTACATAATATTTAAAATAACACTTTACCCAATACATTTAGTGCGTTCACTCAGGCTACTACTCACTTTCACATATTTACAATATAACAGCCATGTGTACGTGTGTGTAGAGTGCGTGTTTTATCATGTGTACAGTATGTGTGTCTGTGCCTGTGTGTGTGTCTTCACATTCCCCACTGTTCCATAAGATGTATTTTTATCTGTTTGTTATCTGATTCTACAGCTTGTATCAGTTAGCTGATGTGGAATAGAGTTCCAAGTAGCCATGGCTCTATGTAGTACTGTGCGCCTCCCATAGTCTGTTCTTAACTTGGAGATTGTGAAGAGACCTTTGGTGGCATGTCTTGTGGGGTATGCATGTGTGTCCAAGCTGTGCGCTAGTAGTTTAAACAGATTCCTCGGTGCATTCAGTATTTCAACACTTCTTACAAAAACAAGTAGCGATGAAGTCAATCTCTCCTCCACTTTGAGCCATGAGAGATTTACATGCATATTATTAAATGTTACCTGAATCTGATTTTAATTTTCAGAGGTCTCTCTTTGTGGCACCTGACCACACGACTGAACAGTAGTCCAGGTGCGACCAAACTAGAGCCTGTACGACCTGCCTTCTTGATAATGTTGTTAAAAAGGGGGACAGACTTCTCCCCATTTTACTGTTGTATCAACATGTTTTGCCCATGACAGTTTACAATTCAGAGTTAGTCCAAGCAGTTTAGTCACCTCAACTTGCTCAATTTTCACATTATTTATAACAAGATTTATTTGAGGTTTAGGGTTTAGTGAATGATTGGTCCCAAATACAATGCTTTAAGTTTTTTTTTTTATATTTAGGACTAACTTATTCCTTGCCACACATTCTGAAACTAACTCCAGCTCTTTGTAAAGTGTTGCAGTGATATCACTCACTATAGTAGCTGACATGTATAGAGTCATCAGCATACATAGACACACTGGCTTTACTCAAGGCCAGTGGCATGTCATTAGTAAAGATTGAAAAAAGTAAGGGCCTAGACTGCTGCCCTGGGGAATTCAAATCAAATCAACGTTTATTTGTCACGTGCATCAAATACAACAGGTGTAGACCTTACAGTGAAATGCTTACTTACAGGCTCTAACCAATGGTGCGGGAAAAAATAAGGTGTGTGTGTGTGTAGGTAAGTAAAGAAATAAAACAACAGTAAAAAGACATTTGAAAAAAGAGTAGCAAGCTATATACAGAAACCTGTTAGTCAGGCTTATTGAGGTAGTATGTACATGTAGGTATCGTTAAAGTGACTATGCATATATGATGAACAGATGGTAGCATAAGCGTAAAAAGAGGGGTTGGCGGGTGGTGGGACACAACACAGATAGCCCGGTTAGCCAATGTGCGGGAGCACTGGTTGGTCGGGCCAATTTAGGTAGTATGTACATGAATGTATAGTTAAAGTGACTATGCATATAAGATAAACAGAGAGTAGCAGCAGCGTAAAAGAGGGGTTGGGGGGCACACAATGCAAATAGTCCGGGTAACCATTTGGTTACCTGTTCAGGAGTCTTATGGCTTGGGGGTAAAAACTGTTGAGAAGCATTTTTGTCCTAGACTTGGCACTCTGGTACCGCTTGCCATGCGGTAGTAGAGAGAACAGTCTATGACTGGGGTGGCTGGGGTCTTTGACAATTTTTAGGGCCTTCCTCTGACACAACCTGGTGTTGAGGTCCTGGATGGCAGGAGGCTTTGCCCCAGTGATGTACTGGGCCGTACGCACTACCCTCTGAAGTGCCTTGCGGTCGGAGGCCGAGCAATTGCCGTACCAGGCAGTGATGCAACCGGTCAGGATACTCTCGATGTTGCAGCTGTAGAACCTTTTGAGGATCTCAGGACCCATGCCAAATCTTTTTAGTTTCCTGAGAGGGAATAGGCTTTGTCGTGCCCTCTTCACGACTGTCTTGGTGTGTTTGGACCAATCTAGTTTGTTGTTGATGTGGACACCAAGGAATTTGAATCTCTCAACCTGCTCCACTACAGCCCCGTCGATGAGAATGGGGACGTGCTCGGTCCTCCTTTTCCTGTAGTCCACAATCATCTCCTTGGTCTTGGTTACGTTGTTATTCTGGCACCACCCGGCCAGGTCTCTGACCTCCTCCCTATAGGCTGTCTCGTCGTTGTCGGTGATCAGGCCTACCACTGTTGTGTCGTCAGCAAACTTAATGATGGTGTTGGAGTCGTGCCTGGCCATGCAGTCGTGGGTGAACAGGGAGTACAGGAGAGGACTGAGCACGCACCCCTGGGGAGCTCCAGTGTTGAGGATCAGCGTGGCAGATGTGTTGCTACCTACCCTCACCACCTGGGGGCGGCCTGTCAGGAAGTCCAGGATCCAGTTGCAGAGGGAGGTGTTTAGTCCCAGGATCCTTAGTTTGGTGATGAGCTTTGAGGGTACTATGGTGTTGAACGCTGAGCTGTAGTCAATGAACAGCATTCTCACATAGATGTTCCTTTTTGTCCAGGTGGGAAAGGGCAGTGTGGAGTGCAATAGAGATCGCATCATCTGTGGATCTGTTTGGGCGGTATGCAAATTGGAGTGGGTCTAGGGTTTCTGGGATAATGGTGTTGATGTGAGCCATTACCAGCCTTTCAAAGCACTTCATGGCTACGGACGTGAGTGCTACGGGTCTGTAGTCATTTAGGAGGGTGCCTTTGTGTTCTTAGGCACAGGGACTATGGTGGTCTGCTTGAAGCATGTTGGTATTACAGACTCCATCAGGGACATGTTGAAAATGTCAGTGAAGACACCTGCCAGTTGGTCAGCACATGCCCGGAGCACACGTCCTGGTAATCCGTCTGGCCCCGCAGCCTTGTGTATGTTGACCTGTTTAAAGGTCTTACTCACGTCGGCTACGGAGAGCGTGATCACACAGTCGTCCGGAACAGCTGATGCTCTCATGCATGCCTCAGTGTTGCTTGCCTCGAAGCAAGCATAGAAGTGATTTAGCTTGTCTGGTAGGCTCGTGTCACTGGGCAGCTTGCGGCTGTGCTTCCCTTTGTAGTCTGTAATAGTTTGCAAGCCCTGCCACATCCGACGAGCGTCGGAGCCAGTGTAGTATGATTAAATTACCTGGATTATGTTGGAGGCTTCCATTAAAGAACACCCTATGGGTTAGGGTTACGTGAAGTGCACATTTGGACTCACGGGTGTTTGAATTGCTTGTATGACATCAAAGTGGTATTCATTATAATCCTAAACGTGTCATCTTTCAAAATACATCGAGTCATCTTAATTTACAGCATTTCCTTCACTCAGACAACAAAATGTTCAAAAGTTGCCCAATTACCGGGAGGGATGGGGGCAACTTCTTGTCGCGCACAGTTCAGAACGTCTATCAGTCAAAACCTATACAGAGCTGTGATGTGCAGAGCCTGAGCTCTGACGTTATTTATAGCATGCTACTGTACAGCTACTACGTTCCAATTTAGGAGCTCAACCCGTATATGGGTACAAGCGTAAAGGGCTACAGTCTAACAGTCCCTGCAACTGGAATTAGCCTATGGCTTTTTATGTTGGCAATTCTTCTGAGTTATGTTGTTGTATATGTCTCTCAATCATCCCTCTTACTCTCTCCCACTCACAGTTATTGATAATAACTGACTGAGAGGTAGAATATTGGAAGCTGGTAGCATTGAGCCAAAGCAGATGGACAAAAGTCTTGCAACACATATACGAGTAGCCCATTACTTTAAAATGGGATAGAAATCAGTTACGATCAGATGTCCACAGTCCTCACAAAAGAGAAATCTGCTTTGGTCAACAAAGGATCACCCAAGCCAGTCAGCAGCTGAGACTGGGGCGGCCCCAACCGGCTGTATGCTATACAGTCCTTTACTGTACTTGGCATTGGATCTGAGTTCATATGCTATTTTAGCTGGATTTGTTTCAGCTTGCCTGGTGAAATGGAACCAGTACAAAAGTGTAAACACCACCCATCTGCCACTTCAGGCAGGCTAAAAAAACAAATGCTCAAATATAATTTGAACCCAGGTTAGCTTGGCATATACATAAATAGTCATTTGTGGTGCGTAGAAAGTGTGTGTGTGGAGACAGCTTTAGTATTAAAGTTAATTTCCTGCAATTCTAAAGGCCCAGTGCAGTCAAAAACTGTGTTTTATATATATTTCCATACTATGAGGTTGGACTAATACTGTGAAATTGTGAATATGATGATAATGCCCTTTTAGCGTAAGAGCTGTTTGAAAAAGACTGCCTGATTTCTGCCTGTTTTGGTGGGATAGAGTTTTGGCCTTCCATGGTGACATCACCATGCAGTAAAATAGTTAATAGACCAATAAGAAAGATAATTCCAAACTTCTCTGCCAATAACAGCACATTTTCTGTTTTCCCGTCCCCACCCAGTCTTAGCAAAATTCTTGCTTGAGAAATTGCTCTTTGCTAAGAAGGTATTTTTGTTTCTTTTTTACCATTTTAATTGAAAACAATCACAGTAAGATACTTAATTATTATCCAGTGTCGTGCCGTGACTATCGTTAATCAACTAACTTGATTAAATGAATCATATAACAATTAACTCATTAGAAATTTGGGGCACCACGGAATAAGTTGTTTTTATAAGCAAGTCAGTTAAGAAGAAATTCTTATTTTCAATGACGGCCTAGTGGGTTAACTGCCTTGTTCAGGGGGCAGAACGACAGATGTTTACCTTGTCAGCTCGGGGATTCGATCTTGCAACCTTTCGGTTACTTGTCCAACGCTCTGTCCACTAGGCTACCTGCCGCCCCACGAGTTACCATCTCCCGAATTAATCTCTTGGAAGATATATAGATATATATTATATCGATGACCTAATATCAGTCTCCTTCTGAACGCTGCATACACCCTAACCTTGTTGATGAATGAGCAATACACAAATTGGCTTGATTATCTATTTACTAACTAAATAATAACACAGAATACATAAACACACACGATATAGATTATTGTTTAGACATGTAATACAATCAAAACCCGGTTGGTTCTTATACCGCTCATTTGGATAAGAAATACAATGTATATATTTACGCGTAGATGTCTTTCTCTGTCGTCTCTCTGTTGAAACCAATCGATCCTTCTACGAGGAAGAGGCTGGGTGGGTGTAATGCTCTGGTTGTCCACCAGAGGTCACAATGTCCTTAGTTGTAGAGCTTTGTTAGACAGATACTTCAGATGCACCAACGGTTGTCTGAGATGGGATGTCTTCCTTCCCCTCTTCCCCCCTCGAGTCAAAGTTCTAGGACCACTTTTACATCCACAGCTGCAGACTGTGAATGTTCTGGTGTAATTTTTATCTTCTTCACTTGTGTTGAGAGTTTCAGAGTTTCTAAACATTTCAAAGTGGAGCCACCGCTCCACGCTTTCTAGTCTAGTCTAACCATTCGTAACGTTCGGCTCACACCGTACCTCTGCTTGGTCTTCAATGTTAATTCTTAGCGAGTCATTTTAAGCACTCTGGCCAAAGGGGCGTTCTGTCATGCTGACACAAACTCTGAGCTCACTTGGGCGTGGCTACTGACTGCGCATAGCTTATATGAAAAACAATTATCTCATTAGAAAACTCAAATCAAATTTCTATCTTTTCAAAAATACTCTCATACTTAATAATTTATTTTATACAACATTTAGATGTCAATTTGACAGATAGAATATGTTTCCTTCCTAAATTACATTTATTTCGTTATACCTTCCTTAACTTCTCTAGGATAGGGGGCAGCATTTTCACGTTTGGATGAAAAGCATACCCAAATTCAACTACCAGCTACTCATCCCCAGAAGATAAGATATGCATATTGTTAGTAGATTTGGATAGAAAACACTCTGACGTTTCTAAAACTGTTTGAATCATGTCTGTGAGTATAACAGAACTTATTTAGCAGGCAAAACCCAGAGGACAAACCATTCAGATTTTTTTGTTTTGAGGTCACTCCCTTTTCAATGAGTTTTCATTGGGAAACCAGATTTCTAATTGACCTGCTTGCAGTTCCTACCGCTTCCACTGGATGTCAACAGTCTTGAGAAATTGGTTGAGGTTATTCCTTTGTGTAATGAAGAAGTACGGCCATCTTGAACGAGAGTCACATTAAGTGTCCTGTTAGATAGACGCGCGTAACCAGAAAGCTGGCTATAGTTGGTTTTAATCCTGTATTGAACACAGATCATCCCTTCTTCAATTTTATCGATTATTAACGTAAAAAAATACCTAAAGTTGTATTACAAAAGTAGTTTGAAATTTTTTGGCAAAGTTTAGGTAACCTTTGAGATAATTTGTAGTCACGTTTGAGCAATTTGGAAGCGGTGTTTTTCTGGATCAAACGCGCCAAATAAATTGACATTTTGGATATATATCGATGGAATGAATCGAACAAAAGGACCATTTGTTATGTTTATGGGACAAATTGGAGTGCCAACAACAGAAGCTCGTCAAAGGTAAGGCATGAATTATATTTTTATTTCTGCGTTTTGTGTCGCGCCTGCAGGGTTGAAATATGCTTATCTATCTTTGTTTACAATGGTGCTAACTCAGATAATAGCATCGTTTGCTTTTGCCGAAAAGCCTATTTGAATTCTGACATGTTGGCTGGATTCACAACCAGTGTAGCTTTAATTTGGTAACTTTCATGTGTGATTTAATGAAAGTTTGATTTTTATAGTAATTTTCATGGTAATTCATTCGAATTTGGCGCTCTGCATTTTCTCTGGCTTTTTGCCAAGTGAGACAGTAAAATCCCGCCTAAACTCAAATTTTTGGATATAAATATGAACTTTACCGAACAAAACATACATGTATTGTGTAACATGAAGTCCTATGAGTGTCATCTGATGAAGATCATCAAAGGTTAGTGATTAATTTTATCTCCATTTCTGCTTTTTGTTACTCCTCTCTTTGGCTGGAAAAATGGCTGTGTTTTTCTGTGGCTATGTACTGACCTAACATAATCGTTTGGGGTGCTTTCGCCGTAAATCCTTTTTGAAATCAGACATGTTGGCTGGATTCACAACAAGTGTAGCTTTAATTTGGTGTCTTTCATGTGTGATTTCATGAAAGTTTGATTTTTATATTTGAATTTGGCTCTCTGCATTTTTACTGGCTTTTGGCCAAGTGGGACGTTAGCGTCCCACATATCCCAGAGAAGTTAATGACATCACAAAATAATAAACAATATGACATTATTATTCTTTAGATCCCTACTAACCATTCCAAACATTTGGATGTCAGGAATAATGTTGTAATGTTTACCGTACCTTTTTTTTGGAAAAATGTTTTGTCGGCAAGAGTCTCTCTCTACACATAGCGCATTCCTTTCCCAATACTAGAAGCCAAGAAAGAGTATTTTACTGCATACAATTTATGACCGGCTGTTAAGTCATAAAACCGGCCCAACTCCCCTCTCCTGTGCCAAGCTGATTTGGCACCTTTGATCCTCACCAAGGAGAGAGTCATGACACCAGAAATGATTTGATATTGAGATAAAAAACGCAGTTATTTCTACACATTTTGGCATGGGGCAACATTTTTTTCCCAGTTTAAAGCTAATTTCCTGCAATTCTACCCATTTTGCCATGGGGTAGAGAGATATTTTTGCAGTTTTAAAATGAATTTCCTGCAATTCTACACATTTTGTAATGACTTATGCCATGTTAATATGATATCATTGTGAGAATGACTAACAAAATCAATGGGGGCCCCCTGGAGGTTGAGTCCTGCATGCCCGATTGGTATTTGGCTATGATTACTACAAGTTTAAATAACCGTCTAGATTAACTACCAATCTAAAAATGGTTAGCTGACATGGCTAATTGAGTGACTGTCAGTGACTGACATAACAAGAGAAAAACTGATGATGCACAACCAAATTTCAAAATTGTACCTGGTGTATTCTACTATTCTTACTCTCAATAGGAAGTTGAGCCCCCGACTGAGTTCCCCGAAAAAAGTTCTGGGGGCCCTAGCGGCCGCTGATGTGGCTTATGACTGGAACCGGCCCTGCATGGAAACCATGTGTTTGATGTACAGTGCCTTCAGAAAGTATTCATACTCCTTGACTTATTTCAAATTTTTCTGTGTTACAGTCTGATTTCAAAATCAATTAAATAGACCCCACCCCCATCTACGCACAATACCCCATAATGACAAAGTGAAAACATGTTTAAAAAATGTTTGCTAATGTATTGAGAATGAAATGCCGAAATCTCATTTACATAAGTATTCACACCCATGAGAAAATGTTGGAATCACCTTTGGCAGCGATTACAGCTGTGATGTCTTTCTGGGTAAGTCTCTAAGAGTTTTGCACACCTGGATTGTACAATCTTGGCACATTATTATTTTCAAAATTCTTCAAGCTCTGTCAAATTGGTTGTTGATCATTGCTAGACAACCATTTAAGTCTTGCTATAGATTTACAAGCAGATTTAAGTCAAAACTGTAACTCGGCCACTCAGGAACATTCACCGTCTTCTTGGCAAGCAACTCCAGTGTAGATTTGGCCTTGTGTTTTAGGATATTATCCTGCTGAAAAGTACATTCAACTCCTAGTGTCTGGTGGAAGCAGACTGAACCAGGTTTTTCTCTAGGATTTTACCTGTGCTTAGCTCCATTGTTTTTAGTTTTTATTCTGAGAAACCCCCCAGGAGGGGTACTCAGTGTTGTACTGAGTACTGTATTTGCCCCAAATATAATCGTTGTATTCAGGACAAAAAGTAAATTGCTTTGCCACATTTTTTGCAGTATTACTTTTGTGCCTTGTTGCAAAGAGGATGCATGTTTTGTAATATTTTTATTCTGTACAAGCTTATTTTTTTCACTCTGTCAATTAGGTTAGTCAGTCCCTCCAGGATTTTGCAATTTTTTGTTTGTGATTTCTCCGGCCAAAAATGCTTGATTTTGCGGCAGTTTTCGGAAATTCTGTTATGTTTTTTTCACATTCATTTTTTATAAAGCACTAAAAAGTGGTTCTGAACAGAATGAGCTTGTTTGTCTATTGTGATAAATTTGCTGCGGAGTACGTACCTGAAAGCACCCATGACTCATTTCTATGCCACCAAAATTACGATATTTTTCTCAGAATTGTCTTTTGAAAGCCTAACACTGTAAGATTGTATTTTAGAACTTAGCTAGTCATTTTGACAATAGAACAAACTTTCAAATGATGCCCACCTGACCCAGATTGCGTAAACAGCAACAGTAATTGTGTGATGGCGGGGATGCAGGGTTGTGTCCCAACAAAACAACTACAAGTGTGCTTGCTCTAGTTCCTCAATGGCACAGCTAGGAGAGCTCAAAAAAGCACCTTATAGTTGAAGACTATTCTTTGAGTCATAAAAGTGCTTTGAAGTTACTTAGGAACTGTGCATTTGGAGAGGCGTTTTGGCCACTTGAGACCACCAATTAGTCCTCTCACTCAAACCTTTGTCATTCTTTGTCTTATGTTGCACCTACCACACATTTTCCATGAATATTCTTATCATGTTACTGAATGTACCCTGAATATTTTGAGATATTGTTATCAACAAATGCGGTGGAAAGTACAGTAAATGTAAAATGCACATAAATTCAACAGTGTAACGTTTGGATTCAGTCTTTTTTCAGGTGAACTGTTGTGTTCTCCCAAAAATGATCCTGCAACAATTGGACATTTTTCGTAAGGGAAAATCAAGTCTGAAATTTCAAAGTGAAAATTACAAACTTTAGAAGCCTTTTTAAACCTCAAATACACAAGAAGTTTAACATGTCCAGGAAAGTTCTCCTGCAAAAGGGTGATACAATTGTATTATTATTTTATTTTCCTTTACAAGGTAAGTTGACTGAGAACACTAACAGCAACAACCTGGGGAATAGTTGGAGGGGGGGATGAATGAGCCAATTGGAAGCTGTATCTCTACAATCAGCTTGGCTCTCTTCTCTTTTCAAACTCTTCCTGGTTCTTTTCTTCTCTCTCTTCTGCCCTCATAGCCTGAGGTGGTGAGGGTAAATACAGCAGCTGCAGGATATACAGTGGGTTCGTTTGAAGCCATTATTTGGGGGAAACAACAGAAAGAGAAAAGCTCCCTCGTGGTCTTTCTTTTCTTTATCTTTGGGGATTTTAACATACAACTCTGTGTCCAGTTTGCTTTCATAAATAATGCCACTTGAAAGTGCTTGGTAAGGTGCACATACACAGGGAAATTAATACCCGAGTAACGTTCCACTGATTGACGCGCTTTAGCTTTTTTCTTCCTTTGAACGCCTTTCTACTATTAAACCCCCAGAAATATCAACAAGGTCAAACATGCTTAATTGAGCTCCACCTGTTGCAAAACATAGCTAATTAGCGTCCTTCATCGAGACAAACAAATGGCAAGAGCCACAGGTATGTGATGCATGGGTTGAGCACCTGGATGTCTACACAAACTAACTGCTGAAAGGTTGTTAACTTAATGACACCGAGCATCCCACCCTTATTGAGCATAAAAAATACATTTGCTATTAAGTTTGCAGAGATATTTATGCTCTATTAAGACAATTAATAGTTTGTTATCGCTCATTAGTTTTGATTGTGCTCAAAGGCATTATTTCAATGCTTTTAATAGCAATAGGCTAACTGCAATCATCTCAAACTGAGCCAAAAGGTAAGAGCAGAGGAGTACATTAACAAGTGGGTTATTCCAATTAAATTCATGTAATTTCTCCCTCATCCACATTATAGGCAGTTAGGAATATGTACAGTGATTATGATAACCACCATTGATCATTTGTAGCATGGTAAGAGATAATGAGAAAACTTGTTAGGCAAGCTGCAAATCAACACCCTTCACCTGTCCTCATTTGCATAGCCAAGTAGTTTCCTGCCAATGTATTTAATTTTTTTTACTTTGTAAAGAAATGTGTAAATTATTTTGTCTGGTTGGTAATACTGATATTTCCAGTTGAGTGATTTTAACTATTGGACCGTCTTTGGTGAACTACAGCATGGTGTGGTGCACATCTTGCCTGGCTACCCAAACTCCTTGCTACGGCCAAGTGCTACGCCACGCCCACGGACGTAAGTTTCTTCTCTGCAATGAGTCCGGAGCTGAGTACCTCGTCAACGATTTCGAGAATGGAAATCCATTCTAGACTGTCTGATTGGTCACAGAAACCGGGGGATTCGGCCAGGGCCAGAACACACGCAGTTATAGCAGCATTTTGAAAATTCGTCATTGGCTTTGATATTGTAATTGGTTAGAGATGATCCAATCATTGAGGACTTTGTTTTGTACGACACCCCTCACAAATGACTTCAATGATGGCAGTCTCAGACTGAAGTATGTAGCGAACAATAGAGCAGTGGAAGAATTCAGTTTGAGTCGTCAGGCAAGTGCAAATCATCATGCCATTCATGTCTTACCTTGACACATTCCCAACTACACAGTACTAGAGGGTGAGTGACTTTAAATTTGACGAGCCTTTTGTTCGTTTTTTTACATTTAGACATGAAAGAGCAACGTCGGCTCTCTGCCCCCTCACATCAACAAAGAACAATGCTCGAATCTAAGACCTAAAGAACATCAAAACTCCTCCAACTAATTGAAGACTACTATATGCAGCTCCTTGATTGTGATGAAACCATTTTCTAACGGACAAAGCAGGAATGGTTATTTGCTGGAAAATCTTCCCAGCATAGAAGGAGCTGGACAAACAGAGAGTGCGTTCCATAATGGGCCCACAGAGCATACTCTGGCTACTCTGCAATAACAGAGATAGGGAATCAGAGTTTATAATTGGTATGTTCTCTGCTGTAGCCTATACTAGTACAATACATAAGTCTTTATCCTAAGCTGTCGTTAGGATAACTGCAATGTAGCTCTGGGCTATTTTTAGTAAAGGGGTTCATAGAAATATCCAAACTCGATTGCAAGACACCCACGAGGCAAAGAGTGGTCCCGTTACCACGATGTCAAGTGACCTTTACCTGCCTCTAAACATTCCTATCCTTTTCCCCACCTTATTTACAACGCATGTCATCAGCACTGATTTGTTTGGGCTGGATTCCCCCAGACGATCACACTACCAAAACAAAAACCGCATTCAAAGTCAAAATCTTTTCAGGGGGAATAAACAACTAGATATCATGTCTTGCTGTGTCATTTCACAGGTGATGTTAAGTCACCACAAACAGTTGACTGTAGACTAAATACAAAAGCACGTCTAGAGGAAATTCTGTAGAAACTCAAAAGAAAACAGAAATCAAAGAGGGTTAATACAAAACGAGGGTCTTGATCACATGCTGGTAAACTGGGGGGTGTCCCAGCAGGGGATCTGGAATATCAGTAGTAGTGAAAAAGCACAGGGTAGCGCAGCTGAACCATGTCCTCTCCACAGACGGTGCAATTATTCGTCAGGCTTTATCCGAGGACTAATGAATCACATGGATTCAAAAGAAAGGATAATAAGTGGCGGTCGCTGATTGGCTGAACACCCGGGGCGCAGGGTGGTTTGAGTAGGAAATAGGATGCCAAGTTTTCCAACTACTGGTAATTTCTTTGAGAAGATATATAAAACGTTCTGTGCATTTGCACAACAGGATAAATAGACCTATTTCACTTTTGCATGTCAAAACCGGAATGACTGCTGCTGCACATGCTGCTACTGTTTTGAACAGATTAGATTATACTATTTAGAATGAGCAGCCAGCTCACCAACAAACGAGTGCACCAGGGAGAACGTAACAGGCATGCGGATGCAATAACTGAAAACACATTATATAACTGGAGATAGCTAGCTAACATAATGTCACAAAGCATGATGCGCTATCCAGTTAACTTTCATTCTGAAATAACTTCATATTTCAGTGTCAGATATTAGTTTAGAAAGACCTGAAATTGGCATGAGAGCTAACAAGCTAGCTTGCTGATTATCAAAAGGAAAATCAATTAGATTATTTTTTTTAATCGACCAAACTATTTCTCAATGTTTCTCAAAATTAATTAATTTGATCATACTACAGTACATGAACACCATTGGGGGAAACAATCAAATTGGCCAGCCACCGTCATGCTTTTTTGTCCTACCAGATCCATGATGAGAAGGTTCTAGCTAGTGTATCCCTCTGTCCTTCGACTCTTGTTGAATGTAGATGTCTGGTATTCAGGTCCCAGGCGCCTATGACTGTTATGATTATTTATTTGCAAGTTAATTCAAATGTTATTTTTGCTTTAGTGCCATCTGTACCTGATAGAGAAGATCTAGTCTCATGTGTGGAAGTAAGAAGTCTGGCGAGCGAGAGACTCATTGTGAGGGAGACTAGAGCAGACCCAGAAGTTTTGACTGAGCGCACATTTCAGAGCACCCCAGAACAGTCCATTTACAGTTCCCCCTCATAACAAATAGCTGGCAAAACAATCCAAGCGATATTCACACAGCCTATGCGCCCACGGAGCTGCTGCTGCTGGCAGTCACTGAGCGGCACAGCAGCAAGTACATTAACAGCTTGTTTTGATCAGAATATTTAAGAAACAGGAACATTTACCACACTATTATGAGCATTTAAAACATAATCCATGAATTACAGTTAAAGTGGGAAGTTTACATACACTTAGGTTGGAGTCATTAAAACTCGTTTTTCAACCACTCCACAAATGTCTTGTTAACAAACTATAGTTTTGGCAAATCGGTTAGGACATCTACTTTGTGCATGACAAGTCATTTTTCCAACAATTGTTTACAGGCAGATTATTTCACTTATAATTCACTGTATCAAAATTTCAGTGGATCAGAAGTTTACATACACTAAGTTGACTGCCTTTAAACAGCCTGGAAAATCCCAGAAAATGATGTCATGGCTTTAGAAGCTTCTGATAGGCTAATTGACATAATTTGAGTCAATTGGAGGTGTACCTGTGGATGAATTTCAAAGCCTACCTTCAAACTCAGTGCCTCTTCGCTTGACATTATGGGAAAATCAAAAGAAATCAGCCAAGACCTCAGAATTTTTTTTTGACCTCCACAAGTCTGGTTCATCCTTGGGATCAATTTCCAAACACCTGAAGGTACCACGTTCATCTGTACAAACAATAGTACGAAAGTATAAACACCATGGAACAACATAGCAGTCATACTGCTCAGAAAGGAGACGCGTTCTGTCTCCTAGAGATGAACGTACTTTGGTGCGAAAAGTGCAAATCAATCCCAGAACAACAGCAAAGGACCTTGTGAAGATGCTGGAGGAAACAGGTACAAAAGTATCTATATCCACAGTAAAACAAGTCCTATATCGACATAACCTGAAAGGCCGCTCAGCAAGGAAGTAGGCACTGCTCCAAAACCGCCTCCAAAACCGCCATAAAAAAGCCAGACTACGGTTTGCAACTGCACATGTGGACAAAGATTGTACTTTTTGGAGAAATGTCCTCTGGTTTGATTAAACAAAAATAGAACTGTTTGGCTATAATGACCATCGTTATGTTTGGAGGAGAAAGGGGGAGGCTTGCAACCGAAGAACACCATCCCAACCGTGAAGCACGGGGGTGGCAGCATCATGTTGTGGGGGTGCTTTGCTGCATGAGGGACTGGTGCATTTCACAAAATAGATGGCATCATGAGGCAGGAAAATGATGTGGATATATTGAAGCAACATCTCAAGACATCAGTTCAGGAAGTTAAAGCTTGGTCGCAAATGGGTCTTCCAAATGGACAATGACCCCAAGCATACTTCCAAAGCTGTGGAAAAATGGCTTAAGGACAACAAAGTCAAGGTATTGGAGTGGCCATTACAAAGCCCTGACCTCAATCCCATAGAAAATTTGTTGGCAGAACTGAAAAAGCGTGTGCGAGCAAGGAGACCTACAAATCTGACTCAGTTACACCACCTCTGTCAGGAGGAATGGGCCAGAATTCACCCAACTTACTGTGGGAAGCTTATAGAAGACTACCGGAAGACTACAAGACTACATTTGACCCAAGTTAAACAATTTAAAGGCAATGTTACCAAATACTAATTGAGTGTATGTAAACTTCTGACCCACTGGGAATGTGATAAATGAAATAAAAGCTGAAATAAATCATTCTCTCTACTATTATTCTGACATTTCACATTCTTAAAATAAAGTGGTCATCCTAACTGACTTAAGAGGGAATTTTTACTCTGATTAAATGTCAAGAAATGTGAAAAACTGAGTTTGAATGTATTTGGCTAAGGTGTATGTAAATGTCCAAGTTCAATTGTATATAATAACTCATGGATAATAATTCATGATTGTTCCAGAAGGCATTTCTGCCAAAAAAACGCATTTTGATAAAAATAAAAAAAACGTTCAAATGCCTCCCCTGTGAAGTAGTGACGCGCGACATACGCCTAATTTCCTGAAACGAGTCAGGACTAATCACAGTGGGTTGCAGTCCCTAACGCCCGAACGGGCAGGCCGCCACCGAGTACAGCTTAACCATAGGGGGAAAGGACAATTCTTCTTGACGGCTAAGCCAAATTAGAGGGTCCATCTGACTGACATGGACATTCTTTGGTTGTAAGTCATTGCTTCAAGATTTCTTTGTGCCAAAAGGACACAGATAAATTGAGGGAAAGACCACGATCAGCTCAAAATATGATAGTGAGCAACTTTTCTCTACAACCTTACCTGTACATACAGTGAAACAGACCAGATGTAAGGAACACCTCCAAAGACAGTACATACCTTGTCCTCGTAATTGGACAAAATGATTTAATGCTCCAGAAAGTGACAGTGCAAGAGCATAGGAAATGCTCAGTTGTCTTACGGCAACATCCATACACTATTGGAATGATGCAATCATCGCATAAGAACAAGTTTTAGCTGTACAGCATGTGTAGAATCTGATGTTAGTGTAATTGATACCACACAGGCAAAAACTATAACAGAAGGCCAGTGGCCAGATGCCCATTTGGACGGATCTCTTTAAATTTATTGTGTATTGATTTACCAACCAGATTAAGACTCACCCATTATGAACAGGTGTCAAACATAGAAATGTTTTATATAACAACGATCTGTCTCAACAATACAACATAAAGTATATTGCATACAGTCATTAGTAAAAACTATATTATATATACGTACAATATAAAACCAGGACTGCTGGTAAAAAAATGAAAGTTTCAACACATGCTTATTGTAATGACTATTGGAAAGAGTAAGTAATGGGCAAATTCAAAGGGCAGTTTTGACTGGAACTTGTCTTCCTCTGTAAATATAGTCCTAATACAAATCAAAATGTTATTTTGATGACGAAATGAAAAAAATGAATAATTCATTGGCCCTAAGAGGGAGTGCTGGAGCCTTCTGAATAATATAAGCTGTGTTTAGCTCGTCGCTCCCGGACCAGTTAAACACCTTCTTCGCCCGCTTCGAGGAAAACAACATCGAGCCGACGCTTATGAGGACTGTGTGTTCTTGTTCTCTGTGACCAACATGAGTAAGTCATTTAAGCGTGTTAACCCTCAGAAGGCTGCCGGCCCAGACGGCCTCCCAAGCCGTGTCCTCACAGCATGTGCAGACCAGCTGGCTGGAGTGTTTACGGACATATTCAATCTCTCCATATCCCAGTCTGTTATCCCCACTTGCATCAAGATTTCCACCATTGTTCCCGTTCTCAAGAAAGCAAAGATAACTGAACTAAATTACTATCACCCTGTAGCACTCACTATCATCATGAAGGGCTTTGAGAGGCTAGTTAAGGATCATATCACCTCCACCTTACCCGACACCCTAGACCCACTACAAATTTGCATATCGCCACAACAGATCCATGAACGACGCAATCGCCATTGCACTGCACAACCACCTGGACAAGAGGAATGCCTATGTAAGAATGCTGCTCATTGACTACAGCTCAGCATTCAACAACATAGTGCCCTCCAAGCTCATGGCCCTGGGTCTGAACCTCTACCTGTGCAACCGGGTCCTGGAATTACTGATGGGTTGACCACAGGTGGTGATGGTAGGCAACAACACCTCCGCCACACTGATCCTCAACATGGGGTGCATGCTCATCCCCCTCCTGTACTCCCTGTTCACCCATAACTGCGTGGCCACGCACGTCTCCAACTCAATCATCAAGTTTGCTGACTGATTACCAACAACGATGAGACTGCCAGGGCTCCCACCTTGCTGTAGGCTGAGTGGTGCCAGGAAAATAACCTCTCCCTCAACGTCAACAAAACGAAGGAGCTGATCGCGGACTACAGGAGACAGCAGAGAAAGCACACCCCCATACACATCAAGGGGGCCGCAGTGGAGAGGGTGAAAAGCTTCAAGTTCCTTGGCGTGCACATCACTGACAACATGAAATGGTCCCTTCACACAAACAACGTGGTGAAGAAGGAGCAACAGCGACTCTTCAACCTCAGGAGGCTGAAGAAATTAGTCTTGGCCCTTAAGACGCTCACAAACTTTTACAGATACACCATTAGGAGCATTCTTTCGTGCTGTGTCACCGCCTGGTACGGCAAATGCACCGTCCGCAACGGCAGGGCTCTCCAGAGGGTGGTGCGGTCAGCCCAACGCATCACCGGGGACACATTGCCTGCCCTCCATGACATCTACAGCACCCGGTGTCACAGGAAGGCCAAGACGATCATCAAGGCCACCCTAACCACGGCCTGTTCACCCCGCTGCCATCTAGAAGGCGGAGACAGTGCAGGTGCATTAAAGCTGGGAACGAGAGACTGAGGACAGTTTCTATCTCCAGGCCATCAGACTGTTAAACAGTCACCACTAGCGTTAGTCACTGTCCCAGCCGGCTACCACCCTGTACTCTACCCTGGACCTTAGAGACAGTTGCCCTATGTACATAGTCACTGAACACTGGTCACTTTATTAATGTTTACATGCTGTTTTATACACTATGTGTACATTGCTCTTTCCATGACATAGACTGACAAGGTGAATCCAGGTGAAAACTATGATCCCCTATGTCAATCAGTGTAGATGAAGGGGAGGAGACAGGTTAAATAATGATTTTTAAGCCTTGAGACATGGATTGTGTATGTGACCAATTCAGAGGGTGAATGGGAAAAACATTCAGTCTCAGGAGGCTGAAGAAATTTGGCTTGTAACCAAAAAACCCTGAGAAACATTTATTGATGCACAATGGAGAGCATCCTGTCGGGCTGTATCACCGCCTGGTACGGCAACTGCACCGCCCTCAACCGCAAGGCTCTCCAGAGGGTGATGCCGTCTGCACAACGCATCACCGGGGGCAAACTACCTGCCCTCCATGGCACCTACAGCACCCGATGTCACAGGAAGGCCAAAAAGATCACCAAGGACAAGAACCACCCGAGCCACTGCCTGTTCACACTGCTATCATCAAGAAGGCGAGGTCAGTACAGATGCATCAAAGCTGGGACCAAGAGATTGAAAAACAGCTTCTATCTCAAGGCCATCAGACTGCTAAATAGCAATCACTAACTCAGAGAGGCTGCTGCCTACATTGAGACCCAATCACTGGACACTTTAATAAATTGATCACTAGTCACCTTAAACAATGCCACTTTAAATAATGTCACTTTAATGATGTTTACATATCTTACATTACTCATATCACATGTATATACTGTATTTTATACCATCTACTGCACCTTGCCTATGCCGCTCAGCCATCGCTCATCCATATACTTATATGTACATATTCTCATTCACCCCTTTAGATTTGTGTGTATTAGCTAGTTGTTGGGGAATTGTTAGATTACTTGTTAGATATTACTGCACTGTCGGAACTAGAAGCACAAGCATTACGCTACTCTCGCATTAACATCTGCTAACCATGTGTATGTGAACAATACATTTTGATTTTATTTTAACAAAATATTTAAGTGCCTTTGAACGGGGTATGGTAGTAGGTGCCAGGTGCACCAGTTTGAGTGTGTTGCTCAACAGTTTCCTGTGTATATCAAGAATGGTCCACCACCCAAAGGACATCCAGCCAACTTGACACAACTGTGGAAAGCATTGGAGTCAACCTGGGCCAGCATTCCTGTGGAACGCTTCTGACACCTTGTAGTCCATGCCCAGACGAACTGAGGCTGTTCTGAGGGCTAAAGGGGATCAACTCAATATTAGGAAGGCGTTCCAAATGTTTTGTATGCTCTTTGTGTATAAACTGTATTCTAATCATGTCTCATCCTATATAACTACTAATGTACACACCTTTTCTATTCATATACCGTCCGTACGGTCTTTGCACACCATACAATATACACACACACACACACACATACATAAATATATACACATGTGTGTTGAAGTCGGAAGTTTACATACACCTTAGCCAAATACATTTAAACTCAGTTTTTCACAATTCCTGACATTTAATCCTAGTACAAATTCCCTGTCTTAGGTCAGTTAGGATCACCACTTTATTTTAAGAATGTGAAATGTCAGAATAATAGTAGAGAATGATTTATTTCAGCTCTTATTTCTTTCATCACATTCCCAGTGGGTCAGAAGTTTACATACACTCAATTAGTATTTGGTAGCATTGCTTTTAAAATGTTTAACTTGGGTCAAACGTTTTGGGTAGCCTTCCACAAGCTTCCCACAATAAGTTGGGTGAATTCTGGCCCATTCCTCTTGACAGCGGTGGTGTAACTGAGTCAGGTTTGTAGGCCTCCTTGCTCGCACACGCTTTTTCAGTTCTGCCAACAATTTTCTTTAGGATTGAGGTCAGGGCTTTGTGATGGCCACTCCAATACCTTGACTTTGTTGTCCTAAAGCCATTTTGCAACAACTTTGGAAGTATGCTTGGGGTCATTGTCCATTTGGAAGACCAATTTGCAACCAAGCTTTAACTTCCTAACTGATGGCAACTTCCGGCGCCGAAAAGAGATGGCCGCCTCGCTTCGCGTTCCTTGGAAAATATGCAGTATTTTGTTTTTTCATGTGTTATTTCTTACATCGGTACCCCAGGTAATCTTAGGTTTCATTACATACAGTCGGGAGGAACTACTGAATATACGATTAACGTCAACTCATCATCGTTCCTACCAGGAATATGACTTTCCCGAAACGGATCCAGTGTTTTGCCTTCCACCCAATACAATGGATCTGATCCCAGCCGGCGACCCTGTGCGACGCCGAAAAAGGGGCAAACGAGGCGGTCTCGTGGTCAGGCTTCGGAGACGGGCACATCGCGCTCCACTCCCTAGCATACTACTCGCCAATGTCCAGTCTCTTGACAATAAGGTTGACGAAATCCGAGCACGGGTAGCATTCCAGAGAGACATCAGGGATTGCAACGTGCTCTGCTTCACGGAAACATGGCTAACTCAAGAGACGCTAACGGAGTCGGTGCAGCCAGCTGGTTTCTTCATGCATCGCGCCGACAGAAACAAACATCTTTCCGGTAAGAAGAGGGGCGGGGGGGTATGCCTTATGATTAACGAGACGTGGTGTGATCATCATAACAACACACAGGAACTCAAGTCATTCTGTTCACCTGATCTAGAACTCCTCACAATCAAATGTCGACCGCATTATCTACCAAGGGAATTCTCTTCAATCATAATCACAGCCGTATATATTCCCCCCCAAGCAGACACATCGATGGCCCTGAACGAACTTTATCTGACTCTTTGTAAACTGGAAACCACACACCCTGAGGCTGCATTCATCGTAGCTGGGGATTTTAACAAGGCTAATCTAAAAACAAAACTCCCTAAATTCTATCAGCATATCGATTGTGCTACCAGGGCTGGAAAAACCCTAGATCATTGTTATACTAATTTCCGCGACGCATATAAGGCCCTCCCCCGCCCCCCTTTCGGAAAAGCTGACCACGACTCCATTTTGTTGATTCCAGCCTACAAACAGAAACTCAAACAACAAGCTCCCGCGCTCAGGTCTGTTCAACGCTGGTCCGACCAATCTGAATCCACGCTTCAAGACTGCTTCGATCACGCGGATTGGAATATGTTCCGCATTGCGTCCAACAACAATATTGACGAATATGCTGATTCGGTGAGCGAGTTCATTAGGAAGTGCATTGACGATGTCGTACCCACAGCAACGATTAAAACATTCCCAAACCAGAAACCGTGGATTGACGGCAGCATTCGCGTGAAACTGAAAGCGCGAACCACTGCTTTTAACCAGGGCAAGGTGACCGGAAGCATGACCGAATACAAACAGTGTAGCTATTCTCTCCGCAAGGCAATCAAACAGGCTAAGTCCCAGTACAGAGACAAAATCGAGTCGCAATTCAACAGCTCAGACACAAGAGGTATGTGGCAGGGTCTACAGTCAATCACGGATTACAAAAAGAAAACCAGCCCCGTCGCGGACCAGGATGTCTTGCTCCCAGACAGGCTAAACAACTTTTTTGCCCGCTTTGAGGACAATACAGTGCCACTGACACGGCCCCCTACCAAAACCTGCGGGCTCTCCTTCACTGCAGCCGAGGTGAGTAAAACATTTAAACGTGTTAACCCTCGCAAGGCTGCAGGCCCAGACGGCATTCCCAGCCGCGTCCTCAGAGCATGCGCAGACCAGCTGGCTGGTGTGTTTACGGACATATTCAATCAATCCTTATCCCAGTCTGCTGTTCCCACATGCTTCAAGAGGGCCACCATTGTTCCTGTTCCCAAGAAAGCTAAGGTAACTGAGCTAAACGACTACCGCCCCGTAGCACTCACTTCCGTCATCATGAAGTGCTTTGAGAGACTAGTCAAGGACCATATCACCTCCACCCTACCGGACACCCTAGACCCACTCCAATTTGCTTACCGACCCAATAGGTCCACAGACGACGCAATCGCAACCACACTGCACACTGCCCTAACCCATCTGGACAAGAGGAATACCCATGTGAGAATGCTGTTCATCGATTACAGCTCAGCATTTAACACCATAGTACCCTCCAAACTCGTCATCAAGCTCGAGACCCTGGGTCTCGACCCCGCCCTGTGCAACTGGGTCCTGGACTTCCTGACGGGCCGCCCCCAGGTGGTGAGGGTAGGTAACAACATCTCCACCCCGCTGATCCTCAACACTGGGGCCCCACAAGGGTGCGTTCTGAGCCCTCTCCTGTACTCCCTGTTCACCCACGACTGCGTGGCCATGCACGCCTCCAACTCAATCATCAAGTTTGCGGATGACACTACAGTGGTAGGCTTGATTACCAACAACGACGAGACGGCCTACAGGGAGGAGGTGAGGGCCCTCGGAGTGTGGTGTCAGGAAAATAACCTCACACTCAACGTCAACAAAACAAAGGAGATGATTGTGGACTTCAGGAAACAGCAGAGGGAGCACCCCCCTATCCACATCGACGGGTCAGTAGTGGAGAAGGTGGAAAGTTTTAAGTTCCTCGGTGTACACATCACGGACAAACTGAATTGGTCCACCCACACAGACAGCGTTGTGAAGAAGGCGCAGCAGCGCCTCTTCAACCTCAGGAGGCTGAAGAAATTCGGCTTGTCACCAAAAGCACTCACAAACTTCTACAGATGCACAATCGAGAGCATCCTGTCGGGCTGTATCACCGCCTGGTACGGCAACTGCTCCGCCCACAACCGTAAGGCTCTCCAGAGGGTAGTGAGGTCTGCAGAACGCATCACCGGGGGCAAACTACCTGCCCTCCAGGACACCTACACCACCCGATGTCACAGGAAGGCCATAAAGATCATCAAGGACAACAACCACCCAAGCCACTGCCTGTTCACCCCGCTATCATCCAGAAGGCGAGGTCAGTACAGGTGCATCAAAGCAGGGACCGAGAGACTGAAAAACAGCTTCTATCTCAAGGCCATCAGACTGTTAAACAGCCACCACTAACATTTAGCGGCCGCTGCCAACATACTGACTCAACTCCAGCCACTTTAAAAATGGGAATTGATGGAAATTATGTAAAAATGTACCACTAGCCACTTTAAACAATGCCACTTAATATAATGTTTACATACCCTACATTACCCATCTCATATGTATATACTGTACTCTATATCATCTACTGCATCTTGCCATCTTTATGTAATACATGTACCACTAGCCACTTTAAACTATGCCACTTTATGTTTACATACCCTACAGTACTCATCTCATATGTATATACCGTACTCTATACCATCTACTGCATCTTGCCATGCCGTTCTGTACCACCACTCATTCATATATCTTTATGTACATATTCTTTATCCCTTTACACTTGTGTGTGTGTATAAGGTAGTAGTTGTGGAATTGTTAGGTTAGATTACTTGTTGGTTATTACTGCATTGTCGGAACTAGAAGCACAAGCATTTCGCTACACTCGCATTAACATCTGCTAACCATGTGTATGTGACTAATAAAATTTGATTTGATTTGATGTCTTGAGATGTTGCTTCAATATATCCACATAATTTTCCTCCCTCATGATGCCATCTATTTTGTGAAGTGCACCAGTCCCTCATGCAGCAAAGCACCCCCACAACATGGTGCTGCCACCCCTGTGCTTCACGGTTGGGATGGTGTTCTTCGGCTTGCAAGTCATTCCCTTTTTCCTGCAAACATAACGATGGTCATTATTGTCACGACTTCTAACGAAGTCGATGCCTCTCCTTGTTCGGGTGGTGCTCGGCGGTCAACGTCACCGGTCTTCTAGCCATCATTGATCCATATTTAATTTTCCATTGGTTTTGTCTTGTCTTCCTACACACCTGGTTCCAATGCCATTCATTAATTGTTGTGTATTTAACCCTCTGTTTTCCCTCATGTCCTTGTCAGAGATTGTTTATTGTTATGCTCGTGATTTATGGATTGGTGTGCGACGGGTTCTTTTACCCACGTTTTATTTTATTATGTACTTTGGTTTTGGAGTTTGTTTTACGTTATTAAACTACTCCATTATACCAAGTTTGATTCTCCTGCGCCTGACTTCCCTGCCACCTACACACACGACATGACAATTATGGCCAAACAGTTCTATTTTTGTTTCATCAGACCAGAGAACAATTCTCCAAAAAGTACGATCTTTGTCCCCATGTGTAGTTGTAAACCGTAGTCTGGCTTTTTTATGGTGGTTTTGGAGCAGTGGCTTCTTCCTTGCTGAGCGGCATTTCTGGCTATGTCAATATAGGACTCGTTTTACTGTGGATATAGATACTTTTGTACCTGTTTCCTCCAGCATCTTCACAAGGTCCTTTGCTGTTGTTCTCGGAAATATTTGCACTTTTTCCACCAAAGTACTTTCATCTCTAGGAGACAGAACACGTCTCCTTCCTGAGCGGTATGATGGCTGCGTGGTCCCATGGTGTTTATACTTGCGTACTATTGTTTGTACAGATGAACGTGGTACCTTCAGGCGTTTGAAAATTGCTCCCAAGGATGAACCAGACTTGTGGAGGTCTACATTTCTTTCTGAGGTCTTGGCAGATTTCTTTTGATTTTCCCATGATGTCAAGCAAAGAGGCACTGAGTTTGAAGGTTGGCCTTGAAATACATCCACAGGTACACCTCCAATTGACTCAGTTTATGTCAATTAGCCTACCAGAATCTTCTAAACCCATGACATAATTTCCTTGAATTTTACAAGCTGTTTAAAAGGTAGTCAATTTAGTGTATGTAAACTTCTGACCCACTGGAATTGTGATACAGATTATTTCACTTATAATTCACTGTATGTAAACAATTATTTGTGTCATGCACGAAGTAGATGTCCTAACCGACTTTCAAAAACTATAGTTTGTTAACAAGAAATTTGTGGAGTGGTTGAAAAACAAGTTTTAATGACTCCAACTTAAGTGTATGTAAACTTCCAACTTTAACTGTACAGTATATATTCCGGTCTCTGACATTGCTCGTTGTAACGATGTGCGCTGAGAGTCGTGAAGCAAGTTCAGGGAGTGAGTGTTTTTAATAAACGGATCATAATACAAAACAAGAAACACTAACAGCACACAGACAAGAAACATGACGCCCGGGGAAGGAACCAAAGGGAGTGACATATATAGGGAAGGTAATCAGGGAAGTGATGTAGTCCAGGTGAGTCTGATGGCGCACAGGTGTGCGTAACGATGGTGACAGGTGTGCGGCATAACGAGCAGCCTGGTGACCTGGAGGCCAGAGAGGGAGCACACGTAACACTCCTTCTGATATTTCTTAATTTTTCTGGATTATTTGTGTATTACTTTTTTAATTTTTTTTTTATTGCTAGGTATTACTGCACTATTTGAGATAGAAACACAAGCATTTCACTGTACCTGCGATAACATCTGCAAATCTGTATACACGAGCAATAAACTTTGATTTAATTTTTAAAGTACCTCAGTGCTGAATGCTTCCGAATAGTTTTCTGATGGAACAAGTAGAAATTACCACTGCTATGCAATAATATATTATAAAGACATACAAACATACACACATGCACACATGCACACACCCACACAGTTCTTCTTGTTTCTGGGGACAACTATACACAACACCACACAACTATACAATGAGAATGTGATTTCCCTAGCCGTCCTGGAGCTGGTGGTGGAAGCCTTTGGCCTCTGCTTTTTATTCTGCTCCAGTTGATGCTCAGTCCAGACAGCTACCACCTCCACTCTCCCTTTATACAGCAGTCTATGCATACAGTATCTGCTTGTCTGGAAAGACCTGCCTGTGTCTTGGAAACCATGCACTCCACCCTAACTACGGTGACAGGTCAAGTGATGGGTCAAGTAAAGAGGACATGAAGAGCCAGTAAAATCGCCCCATCAATATCATGACATTTCAATTCACTTCACCCCAAATTAAAATGTTAAGTCCCTGTAACAATGTTCACTATTTGAGCAGTTCCTTTGCTCATCCGGGATGTTGCAAATATGTAAATAAATGAGAGAGGAGTGAATTAACAAAATAAGGAGTGTAGTTGTTATTATTACAACCTAGACATCTATTACACCAGGATGGGTGTGTATGAAAGCATGGTGTGCCTGTTCCAATTTCAGACTTAAATTATTCAATGCTAGAGAGATGCGGTAAAACAGGCGGATGGGATTTAATGAACTAAGAGCAGAGGCTAAAAGAGGGGAGGCTTTTTTCTCCATTTGATGTGGATTCTAAATAGGGAAACGCTGTGTTCATTCATTCAAACTTGAATTGCGGAAACAAGCCAATTTTCTCCTCAGAGACATCATACTGTGTAGCAGTTCCACTCAAACCACAGATGTTGGGGAAGAGAAAGGAAGTCAGGCGTTTCCAAACATCTGGCGAACTAATGACAGAGTAGAATGCAGTCAAGATAATTCAGTGTGGGCTTTCTGAGTGTGTGTGCTTGACCTTCAGTCAGAATAGGGGTAGGGTAGGGTTTCCCTAGATTGACTGAAATATTGGCCAGGAGATATAAGGACCCCAGAAACAGACAACAAATCAATCATTGTCCATGTAGGGCTAGGCTACTGCCCTAGTCATGATAACAGGGTTGACTGAAATATAGTCCCAAATGTTAGACAATGGTGGTGGTGGACACGTGTTAGTAGACAGATTTTTGGACAATCAAAATAGTAGGGTAGCGTGCATGCAGACCTGAAGGGATTCATAAGCTGTATATTTATGCACTTGCCACTGATGAGAAGTGATTGTATTCGCAACTGATGCAAAGGTGTGATAGGTGCATAGAGGCTGAGCAAATGTGGAATGATTTATTAACAGACATACCCAGTCACCATTCACCTGGATCCAGTTCTGCAGGGGTCCGTTCAGGTACTCTGTCATCCAATGGGCAATGTTGTCTACCTGGGACGTCATCTCCCGGTTGACGCTCTCCACGCACATTGTCCCTCCAAACTCAAAGAAAGCCACAATCCGACCCCAGTTTACACCGTCGCTGAAGAGCTCCTCTATAACAGCAGTAAACCTTCTCTGTGCCGTACTGGGCGTAAAATGCAACTGCCCCGACATCTCTGCAAAGTCCCGCTGATACATTATTTCAATCTCGTCCCCCGCCTCGCGCAGCACCCTATGGAGCCGGGCATGTCGGTCCGGTTGCTGGATCCTGTTTGGGAGTGGAGAGTCAGTGTCCACGCCTTCAGCGGAGGGTTGGGACCTCCGTGCAAAAACTTCGGGGGAGTTAGGGGGAGAGGGCTCCCCAAAACCATTATTTGGGGAATCGTTTTCTGGATTAAATCCCCATACAAATCCCTTCTTCAACAGTTTGTGATGTATGTATTTTTCAACAATAAAGCGACTGTTATAAGGATTCTCGTTTGCCATCATGGTGCTATAGCCTAATACCCAGCAAGCTGTTTACGCAAAATACATTTCCAATGGTTGGTTGAGACGACCTACAAGATATCCCCTAAAATTAGATATGGTATCAGACGATAAATTGCATCTCTAACATATTGCTACAGCGCATTACCTGCATAGCAACACTTGTTCCAGCCCTGCAAAAAAATATATACATGAAATCAAACAGTATTTCCGAATGGCATATAGCCTCAAATAAAATAAAGTGGAAATACTGTTTTCTTGAACAAATTGATTAAAACATGCACATACACATATCTAATCAGATCAAATAAATAATGCTATTCTTATTCTATCACATGCATTTCGAGTTCCAGTAGCAAGTCAACTTTACAGTATAATGCGTCCATGTTGTAGCATGATCGGCGCGCAATGTCTGGTTCTCCTTGCTTATGGTACGCCCCTTTTCAGGAATCCATTGGAACAAGACCGAACGAACAGTAATAAGTTTGGGATATCCTTTGAGCTGATCCTCACTTCAACATGAGCGCCTGACAGTTTCAATCGCTTGCGTCAATCGATATTGTGTATTATTCTGGAAAAACGAAGTTGTTGATTAAGTTACAGTTATCCGTTCTGGGGTTCAATACTCTGACATTTACTACACAGTTCCAGAAAGACGGAAGAGAAATCATTTGCAAGGCAGCTCTTGAAAGACTACTCTTATTTCACAGAGAAATAGCTTACACAAAAAAACACTAACATAAGCACAAGGAAGAAGATTTCTAAAAATAGAACAGCGCAGATTACTTTGTGGCTTCTCTGCAGACGATTTCAGCGACGCTTGGTCATGCAGTCAGTTCCAGTAGGGTCTTCCTATCCAAGGGTTGTCTGCAAACTCTGCTTTCTCTCGTTCACTCCCACATAGGCGAGCCACTCACTCCCTCTCGGGGAGGTAGGCTACTTCCGTCAAGCTACGTCACTCCCATTCAATCTTTTCTTGTCATTATGTGCAGTGAATATGGCCATATAATTTATATGATGGTCATCTGTTTGCGTTGTACACGTTAACACTTGACAGATGTTATAACAGAGTAGCCAGCCTACAAAGTGGAATAAGTATTGAAGGTGTAGTTACAGGATAAGCCTAATGTCTTCATAAAGTAAAGTGATGCCTCAACAAAGACAATACATTATAAACCTCAAAATGTATGGATCAAATAGACATCAAAATGTATGGTAAATATGCTACATTAAAGGTATACCACCACAACTCTTATATTTTTAAACATATTATTAATATGAGGGTTACAAAGGTATGAGAATTGGACACTATTGGAACCAATGAGAATTGGACACTATTGGAACCAATGAGAATTGGATATTATAAAAAAAATCCCTGCCTCCAGTTCACTGACCCATATCTAACCATAGCCCCCCACCACTGACTCATCTCC
Source organism: Salvelinus alpinus (assembly GCF_045679555.1). Taxonomy (NCBI): domain Eukaryota; kingdom Metazoa; phylum Chordata; class Actinopteri; order Salmoniformes; family Salmonidae; genus Salvelinus; species Salvelinus alpinus. The sequence continues at coordinate 22,657,226 of NC_092095.1, forward strand.
TAGGGGTCCATGTTCAGGAGCTCTTGGTTTGGGCTATAGCTCCTTGCATGAAAGAGAATCCCTCAAACATAATTTTTAGAGTCTTGCACCACGCACATTCATCACCCTACTACACAGTCTACTGAGATGGTGTGTGTGTGTGTGCATTTGTGTGTGAGTTTGTGTGTGCATTTGTGTGTGTGTGTGCATGCATGTGTGTGTGCACACGTGAATGTGATGTGTGTGTGGGACTCACTTCCTATTCTCCAATCATGTAGTAGTGGATGACGACTTAGAAAGCCTTATAGAAACCTAACATAGTCCTGTTGCAGAATACTGTATGTAATATGAGACAACAAAGATATTGTGTGCATGCGGCTGGATGAGAACCCCTGTCCTACTTGAGAACATGAACGCAATTACATGAATCATTGGGGGGGGGGGGGCGCCTTTACAATAGTGATGTATGCGACTTCTTGAAACAATGGGCCCAAGCCTTCTCTTCACTGGCAGTTACTTTTAGGTCACCAACAGTCTCCTCGTTTCTCCTTGAATTGTGCAGGGAGCTTGGAGTGGGAATGGGGGTGGACGGTGGCTGGGTTCTGAGACAATGGCAGTCTTGTCCCAAGTGCACGGTCGGGATGATGGAAGGGGTTGATGGGTTGATTTGCATGGTTTGCGTGTTCCTCTGCGTCCTTTGTAGCCATGTTAGGTAATGTGGTGTACAAGTATTCAGAAAAAAATCATGATTATGGATTGTATTTCCTTTTCACTCATTATTTCACTGCAGATACAATCATATCGTCCTAATGAAGTGTATTTATTTTAGTCTGTTTTTCACCACTGGTTTGATTATTTCATGAATGTGAATTCTTCATATAGGAGACCAAGAGAACAAGCCATGGAATTGAGCTTTTGTAAACACAGAAGAATGTTGTATATAGTTTTAACTCATAAGGTTTGAGTGGGTGTCTGCAATTCCCGGCATATCTGGCCGCAGCCATCTTTGCAGTTTTCAGCCATCTGTAGACTGGAGAGACATTTCATAACATTGATGACTGGATATCAGTCACTTCTAAACATGCATCTGAAAACATAATGTCAGTAGTAATACGTTGAAGACCAAGTGTAATTGAAAACCTAGCTATCCAGCACTAAGTATTTTTTTTCAAACGATCCTTTAGGCCTATAATTCCTAATCATAGTTTAAACCACGTATCTTTTTTTTTTTAATCAGGCAGAATGGTAACTACTGTATCTAATTATCGTCAATTCATAGCAGCACTACTCGGAATATTGTATGCATGTCTAAATGATCATCCTAATTTATATCATTACCTTTAAATTGACGAGAGAAGAAATTGGGATTAGGTTTAAATCCTAGCTCTGCACTTCAAAGACATTGTAACTGCAGTGCTCTGCCTACATTAAGATATTCTTGTAAACTATGTATAGTTTGCCACCTGGTGGACTAAACGATCAACACAAATCTGAACTGAACTAAACAGCTCAGATTCATTTCTGCTTGTTTAAGTACATCATTGTGAAAATATTAATTTTACCGAAATACAATAATATTCTAATCTGTCGATCCATCCATGATCAATAAAACCATAACTGAATCACAGTGAGGTAACACTATGTGACTACAGTAAAATCATGGGAAGGGAATTGACCTATCAAACGAAATATTTTACTATAATGATTGACCCAGAAGCTGCATTGTTGACTAGAGTGCTCAGATTGAATCCTGGCCTTAATTACTGTGTTGATGTCATTATTTTCACAGATCTATCAACAAAGAACCCAGGATAGAGGGGTTCAGTGAATGGGGTCTGGACTCTGTGGAGAAGGGTCATTGTGTCAGAGACACTGTAGAAAGACAGAGTTCCTGCCCTGTGGTCCAGGTACACTCCTACTCTGGTGGAAAGGGGGACACATATGGCAGTCCGTTTACCATTGTGGTAGAAAGTGCCGCGAGAGGCACCACATTCCAAACACCAGGCCTGATTACTGGCTCCAAACCACTCATAATTACCTCTCCTGCTGATCCCTTTATATGAGACAGCTATACAAACCTCCACCCCGGTCCACTCTACCTCCCAGTAGCAGGCTCCAGACAGACCCTCTCTACACAACACCTGGGGGCATGTGGTAAATCTGTCTGGATGGTCAGGATAAAGCTGGTTGTTATCACTCCATGTCACCTTTCTGTTCCCCTCAGACAGACACAGACAGTTAAATGCCGTGTTGGGATCCAATGTGAGCTGACAGGAACCTGAGGATGAAGACAAAACAACAGGTGAAATGTATGTGTGCATCCAGGTGTTTGTGTGTGTAGTATATTAAAGTGTATTGTACAGTATGTTCTTTACTCACATTCCAAGAACTCCTCTCTGGTTTTGGGTTCAGGCCTTGTCTTCTGACAGGTGGTGTCATCCAATGTGATGCTAGTCCTCCAACTGACAGTCTAGACTGAGTTCAGCCAAATGACGGAAGACAACGGGGCTCAGAAGGTCGAACAATGTGGACTTTTGTCACTATGGAAACATAGTAAATGAAATATCACAGTTCAATATTGATCATGACAAAAACATTACAGTAATTCAAGTGGCTCAATAGTTGAAAGAGGTTTAGGTAATTGGTTTAGTAATATCAATGACCAGATAAATGACCAACTTTTTACAGAGATCTTGGCAATACTCCCAGAGCAGATCTTTTTAACTTGACTTTTCAGCTCAGAGACTGATTTCTTTACATCCTAAAAGAAGACGTGTTGGTTGACAGTGATGCTGGGTAACAGAGGGACATAGAAAGACTGGAAACTCTACAGAGACAAATCAGAAAAACAGAGAAAAGATGAGAAATACAAACATTTCACTTTCAGCAGTAACAACTGATGCTGTGGACAGAGAACCCTTGATGTCACCTGGAGGAATTGGATGTTGTCTTCTGTGTTTGAGAGCTGCTCCAGCTTGGCGTCTCTCCTCTTCAGCTCAGCCATCTCCTGGTCCAGTTGCTTCAACAGTCCTTCATCCCGACTCACTTAAGATTTCTCCTGGGCGCTGACCAGCTCCTTCACCTCAGAGTACCTTCTCTCAAGGTGGCAGGTAGCCTGGTGGTTAGACCGTTGGCCCAGTAACCGAAAGGTTGCAAGATTGAATCCCCGAGCTGACGAGGTAAAAATCTGTCATTCTGCCCCTGAACAAGGCAGGTAACCCACTGTTCCTAGGCTGTCATTGAAAATAAGAATTTGTTCTTAACTGACTTGCCTAGTTAAAATAAATAGAAGAGATCAGCTCAGTAAACATCCTCTCACTGTCTCCCACTGCTGCTTGTGCAGAGCGCTGTTAGGAAACAGAGGAGGGGTCCATTTCAACCAGTCCATTCAGCTCTCACCAGAACCCTGGAACATGGCCCAGCACTGGCTTCAGTTTTACTGCAGTTTAGTTTAGGAGGAGTAAGTCACTTTAGAGAGGGCTAACTGCTAAGTGGATAGAAGAGAGTTAACATGCACTCTACCAAGCTTATCTCGTTTGTGGCGCTGAGAGTTACTGCCCCAAAAATCTACATATGAGAAGAAATAAAAAATACAGCATATACAATTTTACCTCTGCACAAGGTAACATCATGTGTGCAGGATTTATTTATATTTAACTGCTAAGTGTATACATTTAAATGGTAAACACTCACCTTGAGTGGCTTCACAGCCTGTCTCAGCTCCTGCATCTCTTTCTCTCTCAACTGGATTTTCTGTTTGGATTTCTTCTATCACTGTACTTGAGAAAATTCAGGCAAAAATTCAGTCAACTTAAATGATGTGTTTGTTCAACTTGTCTCATATGTTCATTCAAATAAAAATTATTACTTTAGCATCTTAACTTTAAAAAAAATATTTTTTTATTTTATTTAACAAGGCAAGTCAGTTAAGAAGAAATTCTTATTTACAATGACGGCCTACCCCTGTCAAACCCGGACAACGCTGGGACAATTGTGTGCCGCCCTATGGGACTCCCAATCATGGCCGGATGTGATGCAGACTGGATAACTAAAAAAGGCTGTTAAAATACAGTGCATTCGGAAAGTATTCAGAACAATTTACTTTTTCCACATTTTGTTACGCTTCAGCCTTATTCTAAAAATTATTACATTGTTTTTCTCCTCATCAATCTACAGACAATACCCCATAATGACAAAGCAAAAACAGGTTTCTGGATTTTTTGTCAAATCTATAAAAGAAATCTGAAATACCACATTTACATATGTATTCAGATTCCTTACTCAGTACTTTGTTGTAGCACCTTTGATAGCATTTACAGCCTCGATTATTCTTGGGCATGATGCTGGCACACCTGTATTTGGGGACTTTCTCCCATTCTTCTCTGCAGATCCTCACAGGCTCTGTCAGGTTGGATGGGAAGAGTCGCTGCAGAGCTATTTTCAGGTCTCTCCAGAGATGTTAGATCGGGTTCAAATCCGGGCTCTGACTGGGCCACTCAAGGACATTCAGAGACTTGTCCCGAAGCCAATCCTGTGTTGTCTTGGCTGTGTGCTTAGGGTTGTTGGAAGGGGAACCTTCGCCCCAGTCTGAGGTCTTAAGCGCTCTAGAGGAGGTTTTAATCAAGGACCTTTCTGTACTTTGCTCTGTTCATCCTTCCCCCAATCCTGACTAGTCTCCCAGTCCCTGCTGCTGAAAAACATCCCCACAGCATGATGCTGCCACCACCATGCTTCACCACAGAGATGGTGCCAGGTTTCTTCCAGACGTGACGTTTGGCATTCAGGCGAAAAAGTTAAATCTTGTTTTCATTAGACCAGAGAATCTTGTTTCTCATGGTCTGAGAGTGCTTAGGTGCCTTTTGGCAAACTCCAAGCGGGCTGTCATGTGCCTTTTACAGAGGAATGGCTTCCGTCTGGCCACTCTACCATAAAGGCCTGATAGGTGGAGTGCTGCAGAGATGGTTGCCTCGACACAATCCTGTCTCTGAGCTCTACGGACAATTCCTTCAACCTCATGGCTTGGTTTTTGCTCTGACATGCACTGTCAACAGTGGGACCTTATATAGACAGGTGTGTACCTTTCCAAATCATGTCCAATCAATTGATTTTAGAACAAGTGGACTCCAATCAAGTTGTAGAAACATCTCAAAGATGATTAATGAAAACAGGATGCATCTGAGCTCAATTTCGAATACTTATGTAAATAAGGTATTTCTGTTTTTTCTTTTTAGTACATTTGCAAAACATTCTACAAACCTGTTTTCAATTTGTCATTATGGGGTATTGTGTGAAGATTGACGAGAAAAGTCAATAATTTAATCCAACTTAGAATAAGTCTGTAACGTAACAAAATGTGGAAAAAGTCAAGGGGTCTGAATACTTTCCAAATGCACAGTACTTACTAAATAATTGTAAGTTGAGGCCACTAACATACAATGCTTAATTAGACAGCAGCTCTTTGTCTGTTGGGAAGATTGTGGACTCCCACACACACAAACAGTACTTTTAACATACAATGTTTTCAACTTATATATTTCACACACATTGACGTACATGTATATCAATACATCACCATTGACTATAGTCTTCCCCAAGAGCACGAGGAAAGCCCAAATTGGACGGTTGAGTAACTGAGATTCTAGAAAACCTTGATGTCTTTTTGGCCTACTTGTATGCGGAGGAAAAAGGTGACATTGTTGCACTGCTTTTAGAATGTCAAGGTTTATTCTCAGATGTGCAAACTCAGACAAATGTAGCAGCAAGTGCTACAACAGTTGGGTGTAACTCACTGCCCCTCTAGTGCCTACCACCCAGAGTCTCAAGGTGCACTTGAGAGACTTGATCAGACTTTGAAGTCTATGTTGAGAGCTTACTGCTTTGAGTTTGAGAAGGACTGGGATGAAGGGGTCTTGTGGTGTTTGCAGCCCGGGAGGTTGTTCAGGAATCTCTTGGTTTTAGTCCGAAAGAGCTTGTGTTTGGACATCATGTCAGAGGTTTTTTGAGCTTACTTTGAGTTAAGATGCCCAAATAATCATTTATATTGAACATATGAAACAAGTTGAGCAAACACATAGTTTGAAGTTGACAGAATGTTTTCAACATTTTTCTAAAGTTGGAGCTAAGTTTGGGCCAACTAAAAGGTTCAATTCAGATAACACCAAAACAGGCAGTGGAACAAGTTACCTAATAGTAATTCATACTTTTGTAATATATTTTTTTTACTGTATATCATACTGGATGCACTTTCAACTTGATAGGTCTATGATAGGTAAAACTCCATGGTTTATGGAGGAAAAGTCATATGGGTGTTTGTATGTGTGTGAACGATCATGTGTTATCCCGGGTCTCCCACGTGCCAGAAAAGTGCATTAGCCCGCTAACCCAAAGCCTAGACATTAGCTGACGGAGTCAGTGCAACTCATGTCCCAGTTAAGGTTACACATCACGCAAATGTGGTCATGGAACACCTCTATTACATGCATGTGTGGTTGCTGTTTTACTTTTCATAGCCAGGTCATATGGAAATATATATGTACAGTAGTGATTCATATTCAGTAAGTACCAGTATTCTCACAGTCATGTGCGAAATTAACAACTATTACAGAGTTGTTGTCCTTACCTGTCTCTCAGTCCTTTCTGATTCAGCTGAGACAGTATAATGGTCTTTATGTTCATCCATTGTACACAGATAACAGATAAACTGCTGATCAGTACGGCAGTAAATCTCCACCAGTTTGTCATGATGAGAGCAGATCTTCTCCTCTAGTTGTGTGGAGGCTTTGACCAGCTTGTGCTTCTTAAAGGTAGGAGATTCATAGTGAGGCTGGAGGTGAGTCTCACAGTAAGAGGCCAGACACACCAGACAGGACTTGACAGCTTTGAGTTTTCTCCCAGTGCAGACATCACACGCTACATCTTCAGGTCCAGCATAATGGTGAGCAGGGGTACCAGCTTGGAGTCCTATCTTCTTCAGATTCTCCACCAATTCTGCTAGCATGGTGCTTTTCTTCAGAACAGGCCTTGGGGTGAAGGTCTGTCTGCACTGAGGGCAGCTATAGACACCCTTCAGATCATCCTGATCCCAGCAGTCCTTAATACAGCCCATACAGTAGCTGTGTCCACAGGGAATAGTCACCGGATCCTTCAGTAGATCCAAACATATTGAACAACTGATTGAATCCATGGCTGCTGCCATTGTGGTGCACACACTAACAGACTGAGCCGATTGAGAAATGTTATGTTTCTCTAGAAGTGCTTCTAAGTGATAACATTCCCTGGTTGTGTGTGTGTTCTCTTTCTCTGTACAGGGTGTGGCATTGGACAGAGACCAGGAAATTAGTGGTTGGTACATGTTCCATATATGGTACGTGTGCCATGCAACGCTATTTTTCTCCTTATTTTTAGAAGAATGTACAAGGACAAAAATCTGATGCAGTCAAGACAGGTGCTACCAGATTACCTATGGCAGCAACAAGTTTGTCTAAATAGCACGAGTCGGTTTTACCTTTCTCTCTCAAGTAGAAACTCTAATTGAGGCTACATTGGTGCGCTCTCTGTCCAATGTCTATGTGACCGGTGCATTGTCTTTTGATCGGCTTACATATGACTATAGGATCAGGGTTGGTGTTGATCTTTTATTCTCTGACAAAGAAACAAACATCCATAAATGAAATATTTTGCTGCCCCTACGCACCAACTCCTCTCTTCCACATAGAGACAGTAGAACGGCTAAGAACAACACTAATCTCGTTTGACAACGATATAATAGAATGCAATGTACAGTATAAAATGTAGCTAATGTATAATTTAGCCAGCCTATGGGCCTGGGCTAGCCAACTTTCATAAATCACAACCAGGCGTTACGTACAGTTAGTACATGGCGTGCACTTGCAAACTAACAGTAAAAAAAAATCTAAATATCATAACAAACAAAAACACTTGACATACCTGATAAAGAAACAAACAACATCCATAAATGAAATTGTGTGTTCCCCTTATACACCAACTCCTCTGTAAAGTATAAATGAACAGGGGACATGAATAGCCAATGATGACATGTACAGAGAAAAGTACAGTAACTAGCTACATTAGCATGTACAGCATTCACAAATCAACAGATAAAATGTTCATAAATGCATGAAATTCATAAATATCACAATATACTGATAGAAGGCCATAATATTACAATGTCAGTGACCATATAAACTCAGTATCTGTGTTTTAACATTCAGAATTGATCAGGTGCGCAACGTTCCCTGGGGACCGGAGACATGTCCCCCCCACATTCTGAAATTAGATTTTTGTCCCCCCCAGTTTTATCATTGGAAGGTGATACAAAACGAGGCATCGGTGTGCTTTAGGACCATGCGGACGCCTCCGACTGGTCAGGTAGGCTGTTATGTCCCCCCACTTCTAAAACCAAAGTTGCGCCCCTGGGACATGATTATAATTTTCAGAGGACAATTGTTTAGTAACATACCTCTTTCACATAGATCCAGTAGAAAGGGAAGCGGTAAGGGGTGCTTATGAGGGGGAATACAGAAGGAAAAGGAAGTGTACGACATTTAAAAAATGCACAACAACAAAAGGAATGTACACTAATGTCAGGCATGGGAACTATTCAGATTTTGGGTAATTGTACAACACAAAATTCAACATTTGTTACATCTACAACTCCATTCATATGAAACAACAGCCTACCTGTTGGTTGATCATTGTAGCCTACTCCTTCTCATTTAGTCAAATTCATTCCATAATTTTAATTCCATTTTGCATTGATTAGACATTTTCCACTTCACTTGCTACACATTTAGCCTCTGACTGTAGTGCTGTGCTGATTGACCGACAATAACAACAAGCGACACCTGTGAAATGGTGCCCCATTTATAACTCATAAAAACTGTTACAAAGCTGTTGTTTTATTCAAATTTCAAATGTAATGGTCTATCCTTGTAGGCTATGTGTCAATGTCACATAGATCATTTTATTTCATTTTAGACTAAGGGAAAAAAATAAGGCTATATTTCTTTAGCTCAGAAATGAATACTCTCCCAAGTAATCGATTACTAACGTCCTTTCAGATATTTGAATATTCAAATAACCGTGTCTATCCCTATATAATTCAAGTACACATTTATTACATTATTCTTATAAGAAATAGTTATAAGAAATCCCGCTATGCCCTCTGATTAACCATCAAACAGGCAAAGAATCAATACAGGACTAAGATCGAATCCTACTACACCAGCTCTGACGCTCATCGGATGGGGCAGGGCTTGCAAACTCGCACGGATTACAAAGGGAAACCCAGCCACGAGCTTCCCAGTGACACGAGCCTACCAGAGGAACTAAATGCCTTCTATGTTCGCTTCGAGGCAAGCAACACTGAACCATGTGTGAGAGCACTAGCTTTTCCTGACGACTTTGCCATCACTCTCTCCATAGCCAATGTGAGTAAAACCTTTAAACAGATTAACATTCACATGGCCGCAGGGCCAGACAGATTACCAGGTACTCAGAGCATGTGCTGATCAGCTGGCAAGTGTCTTCAATGACATTTTCAACCTTTCCCTGACCCAGTCTGTAATACCTACATGTTTCAAGCAGATCACCATAGTCCCTGTGCCCAAGAACACCAAGGTAAACTGTCTAAATGACTATCACCCCATAGCACTCACATCTGTAGCCATGAAATGCTTTGAAAGGCTGGTCATGGCTCACATCAACACCATCATCCCAGACACCCTGGACCCACTCCAATCCGCACAGGGGACCCAACAGATTCACAGATGACGCTTTATTGCACGCCACACTGCCCTTTTCCAGGAACACCTACATGAGAATGCTGTTCATTGACTACAGCTCAGCATTCAACACCATAGTGCCCACGAAGCGCATCACTAAGCTAAGGTCCCTGGGACTGAACACTTCCCTCTGCAACTGGATCCTGGACTTCCTGACTGGCTGCCCCCAAGTGGTGAGGGTAGGGAGCAACACATCCGCCATGCTGACCCTCAACACGGGGCCCCCACAGGGGTGCCTGCTTAGTCCCCTCTTGTACTCCCTGTTCACCCACGAGTGTGTGGCCAAACACGACTCCAACACCATCTTTAAGTTTGCCGACGACATGGTGGATATAGGGCTGATCACCTACGGCGATAAGACAGCCTATAGGGAGGAGGTCAGAGATCTGGCAGTGTGGTGCCAGGATAACAACTTCTCCCTCAACGTCAGTAAGACAAAGTAGCTGATCGTTGACTATAGGAAATGAAGGGCTGAGCATGCCCCCGTTCACATCGATGAGGCTGTAGTGGAGTGGGTCGAGAGCTTCAAGTTCCTCAGTGTGCACATCACTAAGGACCTATCATGGTGATAAAGGAATTTGATTCCTATGTGTTCGTTAACTTCTTTCAGCTAGGGGGCAGACTTTTTATGTTTGGAAAAATAACGTTCCCAAGGTAAACGGGCTATTTCTCAGGTCCAGATGCTAGAATATGCATATAAATGACAGATTAGGATAGAAAACACTCTAAAGTTTCCAAAACTGTCAAAATATTGTCTGTGAGTATAACAGAACTGATTTTGCAGGCGAAAACCTGAGGAAATCCAACCCGGACGTGCCTTTTATTTGGAAAATCCCTGTTCCGTTGCCTGCCCCTCCTCCATTTAAAGGGGTATCAACCAGATTCCTTTTCCAATGGCTTCCTCAGGCTGTGACCAGGCTTTAGACATAGTTTCAAGCTTTTATTTTTCAAAACGTGTCAGGTGTCCTTTGATTAGTTCCTGCGCCCGAGAGATGTAGCTCAACATTTTCTTTCTCTGTAGTATTGAATAGGTTACCGTCCGGTTGAAATATTAGCGATTATGTATGTTAAAAACAACCTGAGGATTGATTATAAAAAACGTTTGACATGTTTCTACGAACATTACGGATACTTTTTGGAATTTTCGTCTGCCTTTCAGGTTTTCTGAACATAACGCGCAAACCAAATGGCGGTTTTTGGTTATAAAACTAATCTTTATCGAACAAAAATAACATTTATTGTGTAACTGGGAGTCTCGTGAGTACAAACATCCGAAGATTATCAAAGGTAAGCGATTAATTCTATTGCTTCTCTGACTTTCGTGACCAAGCTAATTTGGGGCTAGCTGTTCTTACTGTTTTGTCTAGTGATTGATAAACTCACAAACGCTTGGATTGCTTTCGCTGTAAAGCATATTTTCAAAATCTGACACAATAGGTGGATTAACAACAAGCTAAGCTGTGTTTTGTTATATTTCATTTGTGATTTCATGATTATAAATATTTTTTGTATTATTTTTGAATTTGGCGCTCTGCAATTCAGCGGTTGTTTACGAACATTATCCCGCTAAAGGGATCCGTGCGGCAAGAAGTTAACCAATTTAATTATAACAAAGCAAACACTCTGTCCGTTTATAAGAATTTGTAAGGTTCTTATTTGCATAAAATAGACAAAGACCAGTGTCCAAATGTATCAATAGCTTTATTCTCGAGAGAGCTCTACTCAAAATACCATGTACATTAGTTTATATATCACACATAGCGTCATATCGTCCTAAATGTCCCTCCTCCTCTCCGACAAGGACAAAGCTGCTTCAAAAGTCCATTCCAACACACTAACGCACATACATTACACACTATATCTGGATTATCTCCTGAAGTCTCACCACAGTTTATTACCATTTAGCTGACACTTCCAGTCCCCCCCAGATACGGAAAACCTGGAGGGGCTCTCGCTGTCTTGTCTTATCTCCACAGAGTTATAGCTGGGTCGGTTCAAACATAGGTTAAGGAGTTTCTTTGCTTACTTTCGGTACACACATACATTCCTTTCTTCCACAATGGTTATCATTTTTAATTACCCCTTGTCCATGCTACATAACCTCTAATCCTAATGGTTAAGTTTCTGGGTAGAATTATTTAATAATTTATCTTAAACCTTGATAAAATATCTTAACAAATGGTCCAAACACACCAACACAGTGTCACGATCTATCACAAGGATGACGCTGGAGAGACGAAGCAGGTACGGGGAGTAACATTTAATAAATAACGGACATGGAACGAGACATAAACAGCTTAGCAAACAGAAAAACAATCAATGCAGAAGCAGGGAACAGAGCTGGGGAACTGACACATATAGGGGAGGAAATGAACAGGTGATAAGAGAGTCCAGGTGAGTCCAATAACGCTGATGCGCGTGACAAGGAAAGGCAGGTGTACGTGATGGATGGCAGGAGTGAGTGATGCAAGGCATTCTGGCGCCCTCAAGCGCCAGGGGGAGGGGAAGAGCGGGAGCAGACGTGACAGTACCCCCCCACTAGGGGCGCCACCCGGCGTCCCACCTGGGCAAACCGGCCGAGACATGGGCGCTGGGCAAGCCGGTTGAGGCGTGGAAGCCCGACGAACCGGCTGGAGCGTGAGAGCCTGGCGAGCCGGCTGAGGCATGGGAGCCTGACGATCCGGCTGAGTCCAGACGCCTGTCGATCCCGCTAAGGAAACCCGATGATCCGGTGGATTGTGACGTGGGATGGGAAGCCACCGAGCCAACCGAGGCAATGAAACCTCTCGAGCCAGCCAGGGCATGAAAGCTCGACGGGCTGGCTTAGGCACCCCCGGTTCCATCGGCGGCAGAATCCACCCCCGACGTCACCGACAAAACAAACAACAAACAAACAAAAAACTCCTGGACAGGCTGGGCAGACAAGAACTGACGATCCAGCTGAGGCCCGACGTGGGATGGGCGCCATCCGAGCCAACCGGGGCAAGGAAACCTCTCGAGCCTGCTAGGGCGTGGAAGCCCGACGAGCAGGCTAGGCACCCCCGGTTCCATCGGTGGTGACCCAGAGCCGATGCCACTATACCAACCAGAACGCCAGTACTCCCCGATGCTTTGTGTGATGGCTTCTGCATTCTGTCACGATCTATCACAAGGATGACGCTGGAGAGACGAAGCAGGTACGGGGAGTAACATTTAATAAATAACGGACATGGAACGAGACATAAACAGCTTAGCAAACAGAAAAACAATCAATGCAGAAGCAGGGAACAGAGCTGGGGAACTGACACATATAGGGGAGGAAATGAACAGGTGATAAGAGAGTCCAGGTGAGTCCAATAACGCTGATGCGCGTGACAAGGAAAGGCAGGTGTACGTGATGGATGGCAGGAGTGAGTGATGCAAGGCATTCTGGCGCCCTCAAGCGCCAGGGGGAGGGGAAGAGCGGGAGCAGACGTGACACACAGTTGTGAAGAGGGCATGCCAACGCCTCTTACCCCTGTGGCATGGGCCCTCAGATCCTCAAAAAGTTCTACAGGTGCACCATCGAGAGCATCTTGACTGGCTGCATCACCGCTTGGTATGGCAACTGCTTGGCATCCGACCTCAAGGCGCTACAGAGGGTAATGCGTACGGCCCAGTGCATCACTATCATCATTATTAAATGCATTTCTATAGCTTCCAAAATCATTTTTACACTAAACAAAAATATAAACGCAACATGCAACAATTTTAAAGATTATATTGAGTTACAGTTCATATAAGGAAAACAGTCACCTGAAATGAATTCATTAGGCCCTAGTCTATGGATTTCACATGACTGGGAATACAGATATGCATCTGTTGGTCACAGATACCTTAAATAAATGTAGCGGTGTGGATCAGAACCAGTCAGTATCTGGTGTGACCACCATTTGCCTCATGCAGCGTGACACATCTCCTTTGCATAGAGTTGATCAGGCGGTTAATTGTGGCCTGTGGAATGGTGTCCCACTCCAATTCAATGGCTGTGCGAAGTTGCTGGATATTGGCGAGAACTGGAAGACGTTGTCGTACACATCGATCCAAAGCATCCCAAACATGTTCAAGGGTGACATGTCTGGTGAGTATGCAGACAATGGAAGAACTGGGGCATTTTCAGATTCTAGGAATTCAGTTCAGATCTGTGAGACATTGGGCCGTGCATTACAATGCTGAAAAATTAGGTGATGGCAGCAGATGAATCGCATGACAATGGGCCTCAGATCTCGTTACGGTATCTCTGTGCATTCAAATTGCCATCAATAAAATGCATTTGTGTTCGTTGTCCGTAGCTTGTGCCTGCCCATACCATAACACAGGGGCACAACTTTCACTGGGGATAGGGGCACATGTCCCCTCCACATTCATTATCATTAGAATGTGATACAAAACGAGGCAACGGTGTGCTTTCGGACCATGCGGACGCATCCAAGCATTCGGGTAGGCTGTTTGGAGTGTTTATGTGGCACCATGTGGCACTCTGTTCACAACAGCAAACCGCTCGCCCACACGACGCCATACGTCGTGTCTGCCGTCAGCCCAGTACAGTTGAAACCGGGATTCATCTGTGAAGAGCACACTTCTCCAGAGTGCCAGTGGCCATCGAAGGTGAGCATTTGCCCACTTTAGTTGGTTACGAAATGCCGAACTGCAGTCAGGTCAAGATCCTGGTGAGGACGACAAGCACGCAGATGAGCTTCCCAGTTTCAGACAGTTTGTGCAGAAATTCTTTGGTTGTGCAAACCCACAGTTTCATCCCGTCCAGGTGGCTTGTCTCAGACAATACCACAGGTGAAGACGACAGATTTGTAGGTCCTGGGCTGGTGTGGTTACACGTGGTGTACAGTTGTGAAGCTGGTTGGGCGCACTGCCACATTTTTTATAACAACATTGGAGATGGCTTATGGTAGAGAAATTAACCTTAAATTATTTGACAACAGCTCTGGTGGACATTCCTTCATTCAGCATGCCAATTGCACGCTACCTCAAAACTTGAAACATTGTGGCATTGTGTTGTGTGACAAAACTGCACATTTTAGAGTGGCCTTTTATTGTCCCCAGCACAAGGTGCACCTGTGTAATGATTATGCTGTTTAATCAGCTTCTTGATATGCCACACCTGTCAAGAGAAATCCTTAAACAAATTTTTGCAAAAAACTTGAGACAAATAATTTTTTTGTGCGTATGGGACATTTCTGGTATCTTTTACTTCAGCTCATGAAACATGGGACTAAAACTTTACATGTTGCTTTTATGTTTTTGTTCAGTATATTTAGAAAGTCCTGCTCGATAGGAGCTTTTCTAAGGACCGGCCCTTTGACATGATGTGGAAAAGAGGCGACAAAATGGATTGTAATGACGCCGCCGACCACTGGACGGAGTCAGAGACACGTTTATTAGACAAAATCAAATCAAAGAATATTGGTCGCTTACACAGATTTGCAGATATTATCGCAGGTGCAGCGAAATGCTTACGTTTCTTGCTCCAACAGTGCAGTAATATCTAGCAATACAATAACAATACACACACACACAAAAAAATGATATTCAGAAATATCAGACCAAGCAATATCAAATCAAATCGTATTTGTCACATGCGCCGAATACAACCTTATCGTGAAATGTTTACTTACAAGCCCTTAACCAACAATGCAGTTCAAGAAAGAGTTAAGAAAATATTTACCAAATAAACTAAAGTAAAAAAAAAAAAAAAAAGTAATACAATAAAATAACAATAACAAGGCTATATACAGGGGTTACCAGTACTGACTCAATGTGCGGGGGTACAGTTTATTCGAGGTAATTTGTACATGTAGGTAGGGGTAAAGTGACCATGCTATAGATAAACAGCGAGTAGCAGCAGTGTAAAAACAAATGGTGAAATGACTGAACAGGTGACTGTTGGAAGGAACATTTCTGCCATTAATATGTTTGTTTGGTTACATTTCTTTATTTATAGTCCGGGTGGCCATTTGATTAACTGTTCAGAAGTCTCATGGCTTGGGGGTAGAAGCTGTTAAGGAGCCTTTTGGAACTAGACTAGACCGCTTGCTGTGCGGTAGCAGAGAGAACAGTCTATGACTTGGGTGACTGGAGTCTTTGACAATTTTTTGGGCCTTGCTCTGACACCGCCTAGTATATAGGTCCTGGAAGGCAGGAAGCTTGGCCCCAGTGATGTACTGGGCCGTACGCACTATGGTCGGATGCCGAGCAGTTGCCATACCAGGCGGTGATGCAACCAGTCAGGATGCTCTCGATGGTGCAGCTGTAGATCTTTTTGAGGATGTGGAGACCAATGCTAAATATTTTCAGTCTCTGTAATATTCATATGTGTAAACATACTGAATTTTAATTAGATGCATTTTACCGCCGTATCATACTGTGCTAGGATTGGTTAAGACCACCCGGATGGTTAGGTCATGGTCAGTTGATCATGGTTGGAGATACGTGAACATGCCAGTTGTAGCTAGCTAATAAAGAGCTACGTTAAGAAATATCCTGTAGTACTGCATTTTATTATTTTGTACAAAGCGTGCAAAACAAGAGGGGGAAAAGGTGTTGTCATGCCCTCTTCACAACTATCTTGTTGTGATTGGACCTGTCACGTTCCTGACCTGTTTTCCGTTGTTTTTGTATTTGTTTAGTATGGTCAGGGCGTGAGTTGGGGTGGGCAGTCTATGTTATTTGTTTCTTGTTTAGGTTCATGGTTAATTAGCCTTATATGGTTCTCAATCAGGGGCAGGTGTTTGACGTTTCCTCTGATTGAGAACCATATTAAGGTAGGCTGTTCTCACTGTTTGTTTGTGGGTGATTGTCTTCCGTGTCAGTTTAATTACCACACGGGACTGTTTCGTTTTGTCTAGTCTGTTCCTGTTCGTGCGTTCTTCGTTTTATGTAAGTTCTCATGTTCAGGTCTGTCTACGTCGTTTTGTTGTTTTGTAGTTATTCAAGTTTGCTTCGTGTTCGTCTTGTTTAATAAATCAACATGTATTCATCACCCGCTGCATTTTGGTCCGATCCTTGCTCCTCCTCGTCCGAGGAGGAGAACGACTTAGACGCCCGTTACAAGACCATGTTAGTTTGTTGGTGATGTGGATACCAAGAAACTTGATGCTCTCGACCCGCTCCACTACAGCCCATCCATGTGAATGGAGGCGTGTTCGTCCTCCTTTTCCTGTAGTCCACGATCAGCTCCTTTGTCTTGCTCACGTTGAGGGAGAGGTTGTTGTCCTGGCACCATACTGCCAGGTCTCTGACCTCCCTATTGTCTGTCTCATTGTTGTCGGTGAGTAAACCCGCTACAATCACGCAGTAACATTGCAGTGTGCAGTCAGTAAGCAGTTAAGCATTTACAACAGCGGGCCCCAGTGGCAATACATTAGTAAAACCAAATGCTTACCTTGACTAGGAAGAGCTCCAGTGTTGTGTTGGATAGTCATAGCCAGCTAACTA
This sequence comes from Salvelinus alpinus, assembly GCF_045679555.1. Classification (NCBI taxonomy): domain Eukaryota; kingdom Metazoa; phylum Chordata; class Actinopteri; order Salmoniformes; family Salmonidae; genus Salvelinus; species Salvelinus alpinus. The sequence goes on from NC_092095.1 coordinate 22,674,478, forward strand.
ACATAGCATCCTTCTCTTTGAGCCAGGTTTAGGAGTAGGCTAAACTAGCTAGCTGCATTAGCTAGCTAATTAAGTGAAAGTGGAAAAAATATATATATATAGCCATCTGTTGCTTCTCCTCCATTTTTTAAGAAAAAAACTGTTAAACTATTGTCTTTCTCTCTTTTTAAGTCAACCAACAGTACTCACTGCATGTTATGCACTGCAGTGCTAATCTAGCTAGCTGTAGCTTATGCTTTCAGTACTAGATTGATTCTCTGATCCTTTGATTGGGTGGACAACATGTCAGCTCATGCTGAAAAAGCTCTGATAGGTTGGAGGATGTCCTCCGGAAGTTGTCATAATTACTTTGTAAGTTTATGGAAGAGGATGAGAACCATGAGCCTTCTAGGTTTTGTAATGAAGTTAATGTACCCTCCTGCTACTCCATGGTGCTACCTTACAGAGTGCTGTTGAGGTATTTTAATCAATAATTTGGTGACGTGAATATATTTAGTAGAGCTTTATCTAAAAATTATAACTTTTTAATGTTTTACCATTTTATTTTTTATGAAATTCGCTGAGGAGCATGGTCCTCCTCTTCCTCCTCTGATGAGCCTCCGCTGTACTGTATGTAAATGGTGTGTATAGACAGTATGGACAGTATGTGAATCGAAAAGGTGTATACAGCAGTAGTTATATAGGATGAGCCATGACTAGAACGCAGTATATATATATCAAGTGGGTAAAACAGTAATAAACATTAGTCAAGTGACCAGGGTTCAATGACTATGTAGATAGGACAGCGGTCTCTAAGGTGCAGGGCAGAGTATCAGGTGGTAACCGGCTAGTGACAGTGTTTGGGGTTCAGGGAAGGTAACCGGGCAGAGGCCAGCTAGTGATGACTGTTTAACAGTCTGATGTCCTGGAAATAGAAGCTGTTTTTCGGTCTCTCGGTACCAGCTTTGATGCACCTGCCTCTGAGTGTCCTTTAACTGTATAGTTTGTTTTGTTCTGACTTATAAACGTTGTGAAATAAATAAAATAAATAAACATATGATCAATAATTACCTGTAAATCTAGTGCCCGAAATCGGGCACTGTAGTCTTAAGAGGATAAAGCTTGTCTGTATTCTCATCAAAGTGAATGACTGTGTCTATGTCATTATTTTCACAGATCCATAATTGAAACCGAACCCAGGATAGAGGGGTTCAGTGAATGGGGTCTGGACTCTGTGGAGGAGCGTCATTGTGTCAGAGACACTGTAGAAGGACAGAGTTCCTGCCCTGTGGTCCAGGTACACTCCTACTCTGGTGGAAAGGGGGACACATATGGCAGTCCGTTTACCATTGTACCAGAAAGAGCAGTCAAAGGCACCACACTCCAAACACCAGGCCTGATTACTGCTTCCAAACCAATCCCAGGCTCTCCTGTTGATCCCTTTATATGAGACAGCTATATAAACCTCCACCCCGGTCCACTCTACCTCCCAGTAGCAGGCTCCAGACAGACCCTCTCTACACAACACCTGGCAGCCATTGGTAAATCTGTCTGGATGGTCAGGATAAAGCTGGTTGTTGTTACTCTGTGTTACCTTTCTGTTCCCCTCAGACAGACACAGCATTTTATGTGCTGTGTTGGGATCCAATGTGAGCTGGCAGGAATCTGAGGAGAAGACAAAACAACAGGTGAAATGTATGTGTGCGTCCAGGAGTTTGTGTGTGTAGTATATTAATGTGTATTGTACAGTATGTTCTTTACTCACATTCCAAGAACTCCTCTCTGGTCTTGGGTTCAGGCCTTGTCTTCTGACAGGTGGTGTCATTCCAATGTGATGCTAATCCACCAACCAACTGTCTAGACTGAGTTTGGCCAAATGACGGAAGACAACGGAGCTCAGAAGGTCGAACAATGTGGACTTTTGTCACTATGGAGACACAGGAAATCAAATATCACTGTTTCAATACTGATAATGACAAAAACATTATAGTAATTCAAGGGGCTCAGTAGTTGAAAGAGGTTTAGGTAATTGGTTTAGTATTATCAACGACCAGATATGTTACCTACTTTTTACAGAGATTTTGGCAATTTCCGCAGAACATATATTTTCAACTTTACTTTTCAGCCCAGAGACTGATTTCTTTACATCCTCAAAGGAGATGTGGTGGTTGACAGTGATGCTGGGTAATAGAGGGACATAGAGAGACTGGAAATACTACAGAGACAAATCAGAAAAAAGATGATTGTTGAGAAATACAAACACTTCATTTTCAGCAGTAACACCTGATGCTGGGGACAGAGAGTCATTGATATCACCTGGAGGAATTGGTTGTTGTCTTCTGTGTTTGAAAGCTTCTCCAGCTCAGCTTCTCTTCTCCTCAGCTCAGCCATCTCCTGGTCCAGTTGCTTCAGCAGTCCTTCAGCCCGACTCACTTCAGCCTTCTCCTGGGATCTGATCAGCTCTTCCACCTCAGAGCGCATTCTGTCAACGGAGCGGATGAGCTCAGTAAATATCCTCTCACTGTCTCCCACTGCTGCTTGTGCAGAGCGCTGTTAGGAAACACAGAAAGAGAGGAGAGGTTTCATATTTTATTTTAAATATCCTTTATTTAAATAGGCAAGTCAGTTAAAACTTCTTACGGCTGAGATCCCGTTAACGGTTATCGACTTGACAACAGCCAGTGAAAGTGCAGGGCGCCAAATTCAAACAACAGAAATCTCATAATTAAAATTCCTCAAACATACAAGTATTTTACACCATTTTAAAGATAGACTTGTTGTTAATCCCACCACAGTGTCCGATTTCAAAAAGGCTTTACGACAAAAGCACACCATCTGATTATGTTAGGTCAGTACCTAGTCACAGAAAAACACAGCCATTTTTCCAGCCAAAGAGAGGAGTCACAAAAAGCAGAAATAGAGATAAGATGAATCACTAACCTTTAATGATCTTCATCAGATGACACTCATAGGACCTCATGTTACACAATACATGTATGTTTTGTTCGATAAAGTTCATATTTATATCCAAAAATCTTAGTTTACATTGACGTGTTATGTTCAGTAAGGTTTTGCCTCCAAAACATCCGGTGATTTTGCAGAGAGCCACATCAATTTACAGAAATACTCATAATAAACATTGATAAAAGATACAACTGTTATACATGGAACTTTAGATAAACTTCTCCTTTGGGCAGTATTGAGTAGCTTGGATGAATAAGGTGCCCAGAGTAAACTGCCTGCTACTCAGGGCCAGTTGCTAATATATGCATATAATTAGTATATTTGGATAGAAAACACTCTGAAGTTTCTAAAACTGTTTGAATGATATCTGTGAGTATAACAGAACTCATATGGCAGGCAAAAACCTGGGGAAAAATCCAACCAGGAAGTGGGAAATCTGAGGTTGGTCGTTTTTCAACTCATTCCCTATTGAAGATACAGTGGGATATTGGTCATGTTACACTTCCTAAGGCTTCCACTAGATGCCAACAGTCTTTAGAACCTTGTTTGATGCTTCTACTGTGAAGTGAGGGCGAATAAGAGGGGAATGGGTCAGGGCTCTGGCAGAATGCCATGAGCTCGTGACGCTTGTTCATGTGAGAGTTAGCTCTGTTCCATTACATTTCTACAGACAAAGACATTCTCCGGTTGAAACATTATTGAAGATTTATGATAAAAACATCCTAAAGATTGATTCTATACTTCGTTTGACATGTTTCTACGAACTGTAATATGACTTTTCGTCTGATCTTTCCCCTGGACTTGCACGCGCATCGTGAGTTTGGATTGTGTACTAAACGCGCAAACAAAAAGGAGGTATTTGGACATAAATGATGGACTTTATCGAACAAATCAAACATTTATTGTGGAACTGGGATTCCTAGCAGTGCATTCTGATGAAGATCATCAAAGGTAAGTGAATATTTATAATGCTATTTCTGACTTCTGTTGACTACACAACATGGCGGATATCTGTATGGCTTGTTTTGTTGTCTGAGTGCCATACTCAGATTATTGCATGGTGTGCTTTTTCCGTAATTTAAAAAAAAAATCTGACACAGCGGTTGCATTAAAACCTCTTATGGCTGAGACGGGCTAAGATCCCGTTAACGGGATCGATTTGACAACAAGCCAGTGAAAGTGCAGGGCGCCAAATTTACTTTAGAGAGGGCTATCTATTAAGTAAATACATCTAAATGGTCAACACTCACCTTGAGTGACTTCACAGCCTGTCTCACCTCATGCATCTCTTTCTGTCTTTTCTGGATTCTCTGTTTGGATTCCTTATTTTTCTCTCCCACCTTCCTCTGGGGGGAAAAAAACTATGTCAATCCAATGTTAATGTGCACAAGTGACTCTGGCTGTGTTTACACAGGCAGCCCAATTTTGACCCTTTCTCCACAAATTGGTCTTTTGACCAATCATATCAGATATTGTTCAGAGCTGATCTAATTGGTTAAAATACCAATTAGTGGGAAAAAAAATATCAGAATTGGGCTTCTTGTGTAAACATAGCCTCTGTCTTACTGAGAACAGCTCAAACTTTATGATTGGTCAAAGTCCATGCCTTATGAAAAGTCACATGCATGTCTGTATGCGCATGACCGTTCATGTGTTTTCTTGGGTCTCCTGCGTGCCAAAAAAGAGCATTAACTCAAAGCCTAGGCATTAGCTCAGGGAGCCAATGCAACTCCTGATGTCTCAGTCAAGGTTACACATAATGTGAATGTGGTCATCAAACCACCAGTTACATGTATGTGTGCATATTCACCAGCTTAAATCTTTGGGGTGTTTGCTGTTTTCAATTTCAAAGCCAGGTCTATACGGTACATATATATACAGTTGTGACTAATATTCAGTCATTACTAGTATTCTCATTGTGATGCTCTAAATAAGCAACTATTACAGAGTTGTTGTCCTTACCTGTCTCTCAGTCCTTTCTGATTCAGCTGAGACTGTATCATGGCCTTTATGTTCATCCATTGTACACAGATAACAGATAAACTGCTGATCGGTACGGCAGTAAATCTCCACCAGTTTGTCATGATGAGAGCAGATCTTCTCCTCTAGTTGTGTGGAGGCTTTGACCAGCTTGTGCTTCTTAAAGGTAGGAGATTCATAGTGAGGCTGGAGGTGAGTCTCACAGTAAGAGGCCACACACACCAGACAGGACTTGACAGCTTTGAGTTTTCTCCCAGTGCAGACATCACACGCAACATCTCCAGGTCCAGCATAATGGTGAGTAGGGGTACCAGCTTTGAGTCCTGTCTTCTTCAGAGTCTCCACCAGATCAGAAAACATAGTGTTTCTGTTCAGAACAGGCCTTGGGGTGAAGGTCTGTCTGCACTGAGGGCAGCTATAGACACCCTTCAGATCATCCTGATCCCAGCAGTCCTTAATACAGCCCATACAGTAGCTGTGTCCACAGGGAATAGTCACCGGATCCTTCAGTAGATCCAGACATATTGAACAACTGATTGAGTCCATGGCTGCTGACATTGTGGTGCACACACTAACAGACTGAGCCGATTGAGAAATGTTATGTTTGTGTGGGAATATTTCCTGATTGTCTGTATGTACTCTGTACCTGTGTAGGGTGTGGCGTTGGACAAAGACTAGGAAGAGAGTTGATATCTCTTTAGTGGTGTTGGTGCTGTGCTTTGCCAAAGTGGGTGGGGTTATATCCTGCCTGGTTGTCCCTGTCCAAGGATAACTTTGGATGCCCCCCCGTCAGTCTCCAGTATCTATGCTCCAATAGTCTGAATGCCGGGGGGCTAGGGTCAGTCTGTTATATCTGTTGTAATTCTCCTGTCTTATCTGTTTACCTGTGTGAACTTAGATCCCTCTAATTCTCCCATATCCCAGAAACATCAGGGGTTCAAACTTTAGAACCCAGTTCCTACATTTGAATATATACATTGATTTAGTCAAACAAAACTATGCTACATTTGATCTCTGGGGCCCTTAGGATGACAATTCAGAGCAAGATTACTGAATTAAAGTACATTATTTACCTTCAGAGGTGAATGTATCAAACCAGTTGCCGTGATAAGTGTTTTGTTGTTGCGCACTCTCCTCAAACAATAGCATGGTATTTTTTTCACTGTAATAGCTATAGTAAATTGGACAGTGCAGTTAGATTAACAAGAATTTATGCTTTCTGCCCATATAAGACATGTCTATGTCCTGGGAAATGTTCTTGTTACTTACAACATCATGCTAATCACATTAGCGCACGTTAGCTGAACCGTCCCGAAGGAGGAACACAGATCCCGTGAGGTTAAATGTACATGGAGAGCTAACATTAATGATATGCATGTCAATCTCTCATGGCTCAAAGTGGAGAGATTGACTTCATCACTACTTTTTTTTGTAAGAAGTGTTGACAAGCTGAATGCACCGAGCTGTCTGTTGAAATTGCTAGCACACAGCTCGGACACCCATGTATACCCCACAAGACATGCTACCGGAGGTCTCTTCACAATCCCCAAGTCCAAAACAGACTATGGGAGGCCCACAGCACTGCATAGAGCCATGACTACATGGAACTCTATTCCACATCAGGTAACTGATTTAAGCAGTAGAATCAGATAAAAAAACAGATACAATTACACCTTATGCAACAGCGGGATTGTGAAGGGACACACACACAGGTACAGACACACCAGTGGAGGCTGGTCACTTGAAAAATTGAGGAGGATGGGAGACGGAACACACAGAGACCACAAAGTGTCTTTCAAAAATCATCAAAGACGAATTATTTTAACCTAAAGCATTTAATAAAGACATTTATAGTACACTATTATGGGGAATAGGAATGAGAGGGCCACTTACAGTGTTGGAAAGGGATCACAGCAGTGATTGAATGAGGGTATGAGGCATGGGTTGAGGTGTTCAGAGGCTTGACCAGTGCAAAAGAGCTAAGAATGAGTTAGTCCAAGCAAGGAGTAAAATCTTTGATGTGTAGTAATGTGCTTGTGTATGTGATTGACTCCACATACAGTAATGAGAGAAAATTGATAGGGGTATTCACAGTGCTTGGAAGGGAAACGTTCAATGTGCCAGTGGATGAGCTGGCACATGAGAAGTCATGGCTTCAGTTCATGTCAGGAGAAAGTTGATAATGGTAGTGGAGTGGAGTAGTCATCACCTTTTAATCAGGGAACATGAGAGAACTTAGCTGTAAATACAAATAGCAGATACATTCCATTACAGCTGTCCTGTTGAAAAACAAAGGATTGTCCCACTAAGCGCAAACCAAATGGGATAGTGTATCGCTGCAGAATGCTGTGGTAGCCATGCTGGTTAATTGTGCCTTGAATTCTAAATAAATCACAGACAGTGTCACCAGGAAAGCACCCCCACACCATCACACCTCCTCCTCCATGCTTCATGGTGGGAACCACACATACGGAGATCATCCATTCACCTACTCTGCATCTCACAAAGACACGGCTGTTGGAACCAAAAATATCAAATTTGTATTCATCAGACAAAGGACTCACTCGACTCACTCGGTTCAAGTCCGGGCTCTGGTCGGGCCACTTGAGGACATTCAGAGACTTGTCCCGAAGCCACTCCTGCATTGTCTTGGCTGTGTGCTTGGGGTCGTGGTCCTGTTGGAAGGTGAACCGTCGCCCCATTCTGAGGTCCTGAGCACTCTGGACCAGGTTATCATCAAGGATCTCTCTGTGCTCCGTTCATCTTTCCCTCGATCCTGACTAGTCTCCTAGTCCCTGCTGCTGAAAAACATCCCCACAGCATCATGCTGCAACACCCTGCTTCACCTTAGGGATGGTGCCAGGTTTCCTCCAGATGTGACGCTTGGCATTCATGCCAAAGAGGTCAATCTAAATTAGATTTTCTAATCCACATCAGGAGACCACTTTTGAGATCTTTTTGAGTTTACATTTTTGGTTGTAGTAATCCTTTATTTCCAGTGTTCACCAGCAAGAGGCTGTTGTTTAGCTGTTTTTGTAGTGCACATGTGATGGTAGAGTTTAAAAAACAAATACCCACTGGATTGATGCAAATAATCATGATATCATTCTACCAGCTAACATAAGGTACTTTGTAGCTGACATTTACTGTAATTGAGAAGGTTTTTGGGGAAGCGTTCCCATCTACTAGAGACTTTTCATTAGCAACATCGCTAATGGCTACACAAAGTGGTAGATGTGCACACCTCACATACACAGACGCCCCCTGTTATCTTCCTCCGAATCTGGCTCTAGCTTTTGAAGCTTTTGAACAGTTGGGTCTATTAGCTAATATGACCTCTATGATCCCATTCCTGAAAACTTAAACTCTTCCGAACACGTCATAATATAGTCACAAAATAGAATGTATGTACCTTTCAATTAAAATTAGAATTATTTTTCATTTTAGTCTGTTTTTCACCACAGTGCATTTCTGAAGTGCTGGTTTGAATGTTTCAATAATGTGTATTCTTCATTTAGGAGACCAAAAGACCAAGCCATGCAATTGAGATTTTGTAAATACAGAAGAATACCATATAAAGTTTTAACCCATAATTTAAAGGATTGTATTTAGTACAAATAATTCCCTAAGATCTATACCTCAGCTGAATCTGGTAATGATTGTTGTAGCTGTTGAGCAAGTTGAGGAGACTGAATTACTTGCTGTTAAAACTTAGATCGTTTTTTGACTCCACACTCCACATTCCACAAAACAAGTCCTGCAGGCTCTAGTTTGATCTTCTCTTGATTATTGTCCGGTCATATGGTCAAGTGCTGCAAAGAAGGAACTAGTTAAGCTGCAGCTGGCACAGAACAGAGCGGCACGTTTTGCTCTTCATTGTGATCAGAGAGCTAATATCAATACTATACTATGAACATCTGTGGGAAGACTTGAAGATTGCTGTTCACCGCTGCTCCCCATCTAACTTAACAGAGCTTGAGAAGATCTGCAAGGAATGAATGGCAGAAAATCCACAAATCCAGATGCAAAGCTCATCAAATCAAATCAAATTGTATTAGTCACATGCGCCGAATACAACAGGTGTAGACCTTACAGTGAAATGCTTACTTACGAGCGCTTACCAACAATACAGTTAAAAAAATATGGATAAGAATAAGAAATAAAAGTAACAAGTAATTAAAGAGCAGCAGTAAAATAACAATAGCGAGACTATATACAGGGGGTACAGAGTCAATGTACGGGGGCACCGGTTAGTTGAGGTAATATGTACATGTAGGTAGAGTTATTAAAGAACTTCTTCGGGATCGGTGTCCCTTCCACGGGACGGTTGAGCTAACGTAGGCTAATGCGATTAGCATGAAGTTGTAAGTAACAAGAAAATTTCCCAGGACATAGACACATCTGATATTGGCAGAAAGCTTAAATTCTTGTTAATCTGACTGCACTGTCCAATTTACAGTAGCTATTACAGTGAAATAATATCATGCTATTGTTTGAGGATAGCGCACAATTTTGAACATGAAAAGTTATTAATAAACAAATTAGGCACATTTGGGCAGTATTGATACAACATTTTGAACAGAAATGCAATGTTTCATTGGAGCAGTCTAAAACTTAGCACATACACTGCTGCCATCTAGTGGCCAAAATATAAATTGCACTTGAACTGGAATAATGCAGTATGGCCTTTCTCTTGCATTTCAAAGATGATGGTACAAAAAAATACACGAACGGTTCGTTTTTTCTTTGTATTATCTTTTACCAGATCTATTGTGTTATATTCTCCTACATTCCTTTCACATTTCCACAAACTTCAAAGTGTTTCCTTTCAAATGGAAGCAAGAATATGCATATCCTTGCTTCAGGGCCTGAGCTACAGGCAGTTAGATTTGGGTTTGTCATTTTAGGCAAAAATTTAAAAAAAGGGGCGGATCCTTCTGCTACCGCTTCCGTGCAGTAGCAGAGAGAACAGTCTATGACTAGGGTGGCTGGAGTCTTTGACAATTTTTAGGGCCTGGATGACAGGAAGCTTGGCCCCAGTGATGTAATGGGCAATTCGCACTAGCCTCTGTAGGGCCTTGCGGTCAGAGGCCGAGCAGTTGCCATACCAGGCAGTTATGCAACCAGTCATGATACTCTCGATGGTGCAGCTGTAGAACTGTTTGAGGATCTGAGGACACATGCCAAATCCTTTCAGTCTCCTGAAGGGGAAAAGGTTTTGTCGTGCCCTCTTCACGACTGTCTTGGTGTGCTTGGACCATGTTAGTTTGTTGGTGATGTGGACACCAAGGAACTTGAAGCTCTCAACCTGCTCCACTGCAGCCCCGTCGATGAGAATAGGGGCATGCTCGGTCCTCTTTTTCATGTAGTCCACAATCATCTCCTTTGTCTTGATCACGTTGAGGGAGAGGTTGTTGTCCCTCCACCACATAGGCTGTCTCGTCGTTGTTGGTGATCAGGCCTACCACTGTTGGGTCATCGGCAAACTTAATGATGGTGTTGGACAGCCAGGAGGGGACTGAGCACGTACCCCTGAGGGGCCCCTGTGTTGAGGATCAACGTGGCGGATATGTTGTTACCTACCCTTACCACCTTTGGGCGGCCCGTCAGGAAGTCCAGGATCCAGTTGCAGAGGGAGGTGTTTAGTCCCAGGGTCCTTAGCTTATTGATGAGTTTTGAGGGCACTATGGTGTTGAACGCTGAGCTGATACACACATATCCAAGATGGCTCAAAGCTGTAATTACCAACAAAAGTGCTACTACAAAGTTCTACACACACATGTGCGCGCACACACGCACGCGCACGCACGCACACGCACGCACACACGCACACACACACACACACACACACACACACACACACACATTAATGTTTTAAATGTATGTAAATTGTGTTCTCTTGTATGTCTTTTTCTTTATGTGTCGGACCCCAGTAAGACTGGTTGTCGTCATTGGCGTCGGCTAATGGGGATCCTAATGAAATCAATGGTTGTCTGCAATTTCTGGCATATACTAGTCACAACCATTTCAGCTTTTCAGCCATTTCACAACATTGACGACTGGACAATGGTAACTTTTAAAAATCCATTTGAAGATACATTCTTTATTATCAAGTGTCAATAGCAATACGTTCAAGATCAAGTTTTATTAAAACCTATCCAGCGCTTAGCATTTTTTTCATGTGATCATAGTTTAAACCACTTATCTTATTTAAATCAGGCAGAATGGTAACTACTGTATCTTTACTGTCCTCAATAGCAGCACTATAGTCTGCTTGGTGTATGCATGTCCTTAATTGATAATCCTATGTGCATTTATCTCGTTACCTTTAAAATGATGAGAGATGCGATTGGGATTAGGTTTAAATCCTAGCTCTGTACTACTCCAAACACCAGTGCTCTGCCTACCTTACTATAGTCTCGTAAACTATGCATAGTTTGCCACCTGGTGGACTAAACGATCAACACAAATCTGAACTGAACTATACAGCACAGATTCATTGCTGCTTGTTTAAATACATATTGTGAAAATATCAGTTTTACTGAAATATTAAGCACTAATTTATGGTAAAGTATGTTTTTACAAAATGTGAAAAACAGAATAATAATTATAATTCTATTACTATTTCAACTTATTCTCAAAGACTGGGTTTTATTCATGCCTAACACTGATCATATGTTTGAATAGTATCAAACACATTAGTCTGTGCAAATGAGAAATTACAAAGAGAGTATTTATGATTATGATGTAGCATTTACAATGTAACAATCTTGTCATTTTATAGCAATGTGCATAACATAGGGACCGCTATAGTATAGGAGTATACAGGTTGTCAACATTAAGTAGTGTCTTCCATCTATAAGAATCGCATCTGTCTATGATAATTTGATGCTTGTAACGGTCCCAGAGAAGTTCATCCAAATATGAAAGTAATTGGTATTAATGCTCAGAAAATAAGATTATTGAATGTAGTAATACTGTTTGTGATATTAATAGTAATGTAGTAATACTGTTTTTGATAGTAATAGTAATGTAGTAATACTGTTTTTGATAGTAATTGTAATGTAGTAATACTGTTTGTGATAGTAATAGTAAAGTAGTAATACTGTTTGTGATAGTAATAGTAATGTAGGAATACTGTTTGTGATAGTAATAGTAATGTAGTATACTGTGTTTGATAGTAATAGTAATGTAGTATACTGTTTTTGATAGTAATAGTAATGTAGTAATACTGTTTGTGATAGTAATAGTAATGTAGTAATACTGTTTGTGATAGTAATAGTAATGTAGGAATACTGTTTGTGATAGTAATAGTAATGTAGTAATACTGTTTGTGATAGTAATAGTAATGTAGTATACTGTGTTTGATAGTAATAGTAATGTAGTAATACTGTTTGTGATAGTAATAGTAATGTAGTAATACTGTTTTTGATAGTAATAGTAATGTAGTATACTGTTTTTGATAGTAATAGTAATGTAGTATAATGTTTTTGATAGTAATAGTAATGTAGTATAATGTTTTTGATAGTAATAGTAATGTAGTAATACTGTTTTTGATAGTAATAGTAATGTAGTAATACTGTTTTTGATAGTAATAGTAATGTAGTATACTGTTTTTGATAGTAATAGTAATGTAGTATAATGTTTTTGATAGTAATAGTAATGTAGTATACTGTTTTTGATAGTAATAGTAATGTAGTAATACTGTTTTTGATAGTAATAGTAATGTAGTAATACTGTTTTTGATAGTAATAGTAATGTAGCAATACTGTTTGTGATATAAAGACAGTAGTAGTGTGTGTGGTAAAATCACTGAGGAAGCCAAGCCAGTAAAAAAGACATATTACAACCTATGTTGTGATAATAGCGTTTTGTTCTATAATCCATTCGCTCATACGCCACCATGATATACAATAAGGCAGTGACAACAAAAAGACAACAATCACACAGTTGCGGAATAAATTCAACTACACGTACATTTGTTTCATCACAAAACCGGAGAGCAACATCAAATCAAATCAAATGTATTTATATAGCCCTTCGTACATCAGCTAATATCTCAAAGTGCTGTACAGAAACCCAGCCTAAAACCCCAAACAGCAAGCAATGCAGGTGTAGAAGCACGGTGGCTAGGAAAAACTCCCTAGAAAGGCCAAAACCTAGGAAGAAACCTAGAGAGGAACCAGGCTATGAGGGGTAGCCAGTCCTCTTCTGGCTATGCCGGTGAAGCCCACAAAGCTGTAACAAACAGTTATATCACCTGCAGCATGGTCAAGCAAGTTAATGTTTTCGACAGTTCACTAAACAACTAGTGATTTAAAATCCCGGAGTTACCACAAGTCAGCACAAACACAACAGGAGCACTGCCTCTGCTATTCCAGCACCATTTCAATTAAAAAATGTAAACATCATAAAATCAATAAGGCTATTTATGCTTAGTTTAATACACTGAAAACATACTTAATGATATCAAAAACAATTTAGTCCAATCAATGTTGCTAAATATCATGTGGCTGTCCATGGTACTGGTTTGTGTGTGTGTGTGTATGTCTGCGTGTTCACCCTTCTTGTAGACTAGTTGAACGCCAATACCATCCTCCTATCTTTCATGTTGGCAAAACGGTCTATGACTCTGTCACTCTGTCATACAGTACACTTTTTGTTTCTGTTGTCAGAGGCTACCTAGCTAAAAAGGCCAGTGGCACAACCTTTTCATTTATGGTTAGATCATAATCATTGACTGTACAAAGAATTAAGCCAAAACCACAATTCCAAATCCCCATCTCCATCCACAGCTTAGGAAAGGGACGATTTAGAAAGCTAGCTACTGCAAGACATCAACACAAGTAGACCAGAAACAGACACGTTTTCATGAAAATTACATTTAGCATAGGAGGTGATTTAAATGGTGTGAGGCCAAATCCAAACTACCCTCCCTTGGGGGGCGTTTTACTGCACCAGGACAACCCAGAGTTCAGCACATTAGCTGATTGGCTAATTATTTTATAATATTTTTATCAAGGAAGGCCAAATGCTTGCTGGCATCGATCAATCAAATGCTACGGCGGCAACATGTTATACTATTTTGGGCTACACATACTGAAACAGAGGAGCACTGTATCCCTCGCTCAAATCCCTCGCTCAGCCCCTTGCGAATTGATGGAAAATTATTAACACACTGAGAGAGAAGAATGAGACATTTTTTTTTTTATATATGGGGAAGCCTGGCCACCCTTGCCGTCCGTGAATACACGCCACTGTATAAAGACAAGGTATTTATATTACGTACTGTACCTGCCTGTGTTCCTCCCTGGTAGAGGGCTCATGCTGACTGTGGAAGTGGGAGTTTTATACAAAACCCATTTTAGAAAAATGCACTAAGGCAATAGAATCAGGATAATTTATGTGCACATTTATTTAAACTTGGTAATACTTCTTAACATCTTATAATATGGATCTTTCCGGTCACTATTCTGACCCTTTTGCTTGTCTTAATTCTAACTGTATAACTGTAACTCACTGTAACTCATCACTGTGTCGGTGTCAGTATCTTGAGAGACGTAGTGACATAGAACCCAGGATAAAGGGGTTGAGTGAAATTGGTCTGCACTCTGTGGAGAAGGGACATTGTGTCAATGACACTGTAGAAGGACAGAGTTCCTGCCTTGTGGTCCAGGTACACTCCTACTCTGGTGGAGCGGGGGACTGGTATGTCAGTCTGTTTATCATTGTGATAGAAGTAGCAGCGAGAGGCACCACACTCCAAACACCAGGCCTGATTACTGCTTCTTAACCACTCATTATGTCCTCTCCTGCTGATCCCTTTATATGAGACAGCTATACAAACCTCCAACCCGGTCCACTCCACCTCCCAGTAGCAGGCTCCAGACAGACCCTCTCTACACAACACCTGAGCGTAGGTGGTAAATCTGTCTGGATGGTCAGGATAAAGCTGGTCGTTATCACTCCATGTTACCTTCCTGTTCCCCTCAGACAGACGCAGCTCTTTATGCGCTGTGTTGGGATCCAATGTGAGCTGGCAGGAACCTGAGGAGAAGACAAAACAACAGGTGAATGTTTGTGTGCACACAATGTGTGCATGTTTGTGTCCGCATGCATATGCGTATGCATGTGTGTGTGTGTTTTTGTACATGTATATGTACAGTATGTTCTTGACTCACATTTCAAGAACTCCTCTCTGGTTTTGGGTTCAGACCTCGTCTTCTGACAGGTGGTGTCATTCCCATGTGTTAGTCCTCCAACTGACAGTCCAGACTGAGTTGTGCCAAATGACGGAAGACAACGGGGCTCAGAAGGTG
Organism: Salvelinus alpinus; assembly: GCF_045679555.1. Classification (NCBI taxonomy): domain Eukaryota; kingdom Metazoa; phylum Chordata; class Actinopteri; order Salmoniformes; family Salmonidae; genus Salvelinus; species Salvelinus alpinus. The sequence continues at coordinate 22,689,720 of NC_092095.1, forward strand.
GAACAATGTGGACTTTTGTCACTATGGAAACAATAGGAAATCAAGTATCACTTGTGTACACTGATCATGACATAACCATTACAGCAAGTTAATGGGATAAGTAACTGAAAAAGGTTCTCCATTGAGAACAAACATTCATCCATAAGTTCACCTACTGTACTGAACTTACTAAATGGCAGATTAGGGTCTCGATTAATTCCGTAGCGTGGAATATCTGCGTTGTAGCGCGAATGGCATTTAAAGGCAATGGTACCGCGTTCGTGGAGACTGCATTCACAGTAAACGCTGCATGTGTCGGCTCAATCGGAAATTACCTTTAAATATCATGCGCGCTACAACGCAGATTACCTGCTCTATGGATTTAATCGAGCCCTAACTTGCATCGTATATACTGTCCTAATACTGTATGTTACCTACTTTTTACAGAGATCTTGGCAATTTCCCCAGAGCAGATCTTTTCAACTTGACTTTTCAGCCCAGCGACTGATTTCCTTATATACTCAAAGGAGACGTGTTGATTGAAAGTGATGCTGGGTAAGGCCTTAGATCCAAGAGGGACAGAGAGAGACTGGAAACTCTACAGATACATGAAACAAAAAAGATTAGAAAACAGGAAAAAGATTATTGCTGTGAAAGTTCAAAAAATATTTTTCAGCAGTAACACCTGATGCTGGGGACAGAGAGACATTGATATCACCTGGAGGAATTGGATGTTGTCTTCTGTGTGTGAGAGCTGCTCCAGCTTGGCGTCTCTCCTCCTCAGCTCAGCCATCTCCTGGTCCAGTTGCTTCAGCAGTCCTTCAGCTCGACTCACTTCAGCCTTCTCCTGGGCTCTAATCAACTGTTTCACCTCAGAGCGCCTTCTCTCAATGGAGCGGATCAGTTCAGTAAAGATCCTCTCACTGTTCTTCACCGCTGCCTCTGCAGAGCACTGTTAGGACAAACCGAAAGAGAGGATGTGTTGCATTTTAACCAGCCCATTCACTCAGCTCTCATCAGAACCCCAGAAACATGTTCCCTACAGTGGGGCTCAATAGGATTGGAACATATCCGAGCACTGGGCTCCTCACTGGCTCCAGTTTTTCTGCAGTTTAGTTTAGGAGGAATAAGTCACTTTAGAGGGCTAACTGCTAAGTAAATACATGTAAATGGTTAACAACACTCACCTTGAGTGAATACACAGCCTGTCTCACCTCTTGCATCTCATTCTCTTTATCCTGGATTCTCTGTTTGGATTTCTGTTGTTTTTCCCCCACCTGGCTCTGCAGGAAAACACATGTAATTCCATGGTTCATTTGTACAAGTGATTCTGTCTTAATGAGAACAGATCAAACTTTATGATAGGTCAAAGTCTATGCAATATGGAAAAGGCATGCGCGTGTCTGTGTGAGTCTGTATGAGTGTGACCAATCGTGTTCGATCACAGATCTCCTGCGTGCCAGAAAATATCATTAGCTTGCTAAGCCAAAGCCTAGGCATTAGCTGAAAGAGCCAATGCAACTATTCAGGTCTCAGTAAAGGTAACATCACATGAGTGTGTATATTAGCACAGCTAAATTATTGGGTGTTGGCTGACTTCCTGTACAGTAGTGACTAATGTTCAGCAATGAATGTTATTTTCACAGTGATATTTTGAATGAGCGGAATTATAGATTGTCAATACCTGTCTCTCAGTCCTTTCTGATTCAGCTGAGACAGTATCATGTCCTTTATGTTCATCCATTGTACACAGATAACAGATAAACTGCTGATCAGTACGGCAGTAAATCTCCACCAGTTTGTCATGATGAGAGCAGATCTTCTCCTCTAGTTGTGTGGAGGCTTTGACCAGCTTGTGCTTCTTAAAGGTAGGAGATTCATAGTGAGGCTGGAGGTGAGTCTCACAGTAAGATGCCAGACACACCAGACAGGACTTGACCGCTTTGAGTTTTCTCCCAGTGCAGACATCACACGCTACATCTTCAGGTCCAGCATAATGGTGAGCAGGGGTAGCAGCTTGGAGTCCTGTCTTCTTCAGATTCTCCACCAATTCTGCTAGCATGGTGCTTTTCTTTAGAACCGGCCTTGGGATGAAGGTCTGTCTGCACTGAGGGCAGCTGATCAGAAAACCCATCACATAATCCTGATCCCAGCAGTCCTTAATACAGCCCATACAGTAGCTGTGTCCACAGGGAATAGTCACCGGATCCTTCAGTAGATCCAGACATATTGAACAACTGATTGAATCCATGGCTGCTGACATTGTGGTGCACACACTAGCCGAATGATACTACTTTCGTTGCTCTAGAATTGTTTGTGCTTTTGAGTGGGAACATTCCTGGTTGTACACAGTGTTGTGTTGGACAGACACCAGGAAGAGGGTTGTGATTGGACAGAGGTGGTTAAGGAAGTTCTATTTATAGTATGTAACACTCCATTCTCCCAAAATGACAATTCACTCGATACAGTCCACTACACCTCCAAGTACATAGCTATAACCAGATTTATTGAGGAAGATTAAAGTGACGATTCAGGAGAACAGTCTGTAGGCAGTATGATGGTAGATCAGGGGGTGACCTGGAGTATGTGAACTGGAGTCCTGGGCTCCCATTTCACTTGGCAACAGTGGCGATCCTCAATGGTCATAGACTTACAGTGTGTTCCAGGGGATAGGTGTGAGCAAGGTGCTGCGAGAACATAATGAGTAGTTATTTGTGATGGAATATGAGTTGTAGATCAGTGATTCTGTATAGTGCCTTGCTCAGCCGATCCTGTCAAACGGGTTAATTAGAAGATAAGAGGGTGGAGAAATGTAGCCTGAAATCCAGGCCTGTCTGTGCTAACGTTCCACTCCTTGTACTCTGTGTCACATGACAAGAAGTGGCAAGGAGTGGAATGATAGCACAAACCCTCTGGTACCCAGGCTAGGAGAAAGGAGGGAGGCTTGCAAACACTGGAGACATGGAAACCCTATTCTCCACATTCTGTAGCACAGAAGCAATCGTTTAGTTTAATTGTGGTTGTTGCCAACATAACAATGTGGCAAAAGAATATTGTGTGGTGAAGCTGTGAAAAGTAGCTTATTTACTTGGGCACATAACCACAAAACTGATTGTTTGCTCCTCTATTGCAAACCCACGGCAATTGTTATGAATTCCCTGTCGGTGTCTGTTAACACCATTTCACAGCCCTTTCAAACCTCTGTAGTAGGAGCCCTCCCCAGCAAGAGTCAGGGTGTCTGCCTGATGATCTCTGCCCCCTCTGTGACCTGGGGCTCTGACCACTGGTTGGTTGCTAGGGGCCAGTTGTTAGGGCGCCGGACATCTGTCCAGCAATGAACTACCAGTTCTTCAGTGATGCACACTTCTAGATAAAATTATGACTAAAGTAAAATAACGTGCTACACATACAGTACCAGTCAAAAGTTTGGATACATGTACTCATTCAAGGGATTTTCTTTATTTTTGCTATTTTCTACACTGTAGAATAATGGTGAAGACCTCAAAACTATGAAATAACACACATGGAATCATGAGTGTTATTGAGATTGTTGAAAGTAACCACCCTTTGCCTTGATGACACCTAGCTCACTCTTGGCATGCTCTCAACCTGCTTCAACTTGAATGCTTTTCCAACAGTTTTGAAGGAGTTCCCACGTATGCTTAGCACTTGTTGGCTGCTTTTCCTTCACTCTGTGGTCCAACTCATCCCAAACCATCTCAATTGGGTTGAGGTCGAGTGATTGTGAGGCCAGATCAACTGATGCAGCACTCTATCAATCTCCTTCTTGGTCAAATAGCCCTTACACAGCCTGGAGGTGTGTTGGGTCATTGTCCTGTTGAAAAACAAAGGATAGTCCCACTAAGCGCAAACCAAATGGGATGGTGTATCGCTGCAGAATGCTGTGGTAGCCATGCTTGTTAATTGTGCCTTGAATTCTAAATAAATCACAGACAGTGTCACCAGCAAAGCACCCCCACACCATCACACCTCCTCCTCCATGCTTCATGGTGGGAACCACACATGCAGAGATCATCCATTCACCTACTCTGCATCTCACACCAAAAATCTCAAATTTATATTCATCAGACAATGGACAGATTTCCACCAGTCTGTTGTCCATTTTTCGTGTTTCTTGGCCCAAGAAAGTCTCTTCTTGTCCTTTAGTAGTTATTCCTTTGCAGAAATTCAACCATGAAGGCCTGATTCACGCAGTCTCCTCTGAACAGTTGATGTTGAGATGTGTCTGTTGCTTGAACTCTGTGAAGCATTTATTTGGGCTGCAATTTCTGAGGCTGGTAACTCTAATTAACTTATCCTCTACATCAGAGGTAACTCTGGGTCTTCCTTTTCTGTGGCGGCCCTCATGAGAGCCAGTTTCATCATAGCGCTTGATGGTTTTTGCGACTGCACTTGAAGAAACTTTCAACGTTTTTGAGATTTTCCACATTGACTGACCTTCATGTCTTACAGTAATGATGGAATGTTGTTTCTCTTTGCTTATTTGAGCTGTTCTTGCCATAATATGGACTTGGTCTTTAACCAAATAGGACTATCTTCTGTATACCACACCTACCTTGTCATAACACAATTTCTTTCCTTCTTAATGTGTTTGAGCCAATCAATTGTGTTTTGACAAGGTAGGGGTGGTATACAAAAGATAGCCATACCTTCTCAAAACACAACTGATTGGCTCAAACACATTAAGAAGGAACGAAATTCCACAAATTAACTGTTAACAAGGCACACCTTTTAATTGAAATGCATTCCAGGTTAATACCTCATGAAGTTGGTTGAGAGAATGCCAAGAGTGTGCAAAGTTGTCATCAAGTCAAAGGGTGGCTACTTTGAAGAATCTCAAATATAAAATATATTTTGATTTGTTTAACACTTATTTAGTTACTACATGATTCCATATGTGTTATTTCATAGCTTTGATGTCTTCACTATTATTCTACAATGTAGAAAATAGTAAAAATAAAGAAAAACCCTTGAATGAGTAGGTATGTTCAAACTTTTGACTGGTACTGTAGTTACTGATCCAGTTGCCATTTGGCTGTAAAGGTTATCACAGATAACTAAACTCTATCTAGTCTGCACATTCCAATAGCTGTACCAGTTAACCATTCAGCTGTACCAAGTTATTTATATTACTACTGTACCTGCCTGTGTTCCTCCCTGGTAAAGGGCTCATGCTGACTGTGAAAGACCTTTAGTGGACTGGGCAGTTGTATATGGAATCCATAAGAATTCACAAGGAAAAGATTGTCAGGATCATTCATGTAAACATTTATTTAAACTTGGTAATATTTCCTCACCAATTGTTTAATAGTGATGTGACTGGTGCAAAACATACTGTGGAAGCAAACTCTCTCTCTTGCCCATGTTTACACCAATCCAATGCGTTTTAACTTTAGTACTGCCTGTAAATGTAAGAGGAATCAAGTTAGCTACCTTGCCATTTTTTTCCCTGATAGTTAGTGATAGTCAGTGGTGAGGACTTAAGGGCTCAGAACTTCGCACAATTATGTCTCTGATATCTTGCCTTTCTCTTCTGCTCGAGGCCCTCCGGCGATGTACGCAATTTAGCGGTTGTAGCTGTCTCTGGTTGTGTCAAACGGAGAGGTTTTCTTTTTCTTTCTCCGAATCTGGCTTTAGCTTTTGAAGATTTTGAATGGTTGGGTCTTTTAGCTATTATGACCCCTATGACCCCATTTCTGAAAGCTAAGACTCTCCCGAACACGTATATGTATTCCATTTCCCTCTACGACGCAAGCTGTACAAGACTCGTTAGAAAGGATTGTGACAAAAGCACAACTGAAAAGAGTGCAGAACTGTTTTTCTACACATTTATTACCAATCTTCCCTTATCATTTCCTGAACAATACCTTCCGGATGCATTTTACTCACTTTTTGATGCAAATAAAAATGTATACTCCTTTCCAATATTAAATACATTTGACATATTTTATAATTAGGTTTATGAACATACATGTAAACACTTGGTTGCAAAGTATATCTGTTCGAGAATGGTTCAAAAGGCAATAACGAAATATACATATTGGCTTGATATTGCAAAAGAAAATATCCGATATAGGTCATTTGCCCAGAATTTCCACATCAGTGCATCCCTAACTACAGCGCCTTCAGAAAGTATTCATACCCCTTGACTAATTCCACATTTTGTTGCATTACAGCCTGAATTCAACTTTGATTAAATGTATTTGTTTCTCATCCATTTACACAAAATATACCATAATGACAAAGTGAAAATATGTTTTTAGAAATTTTTGCAAATGTATAAAAAAAATGGGATTGTACAATATTTGCACATTATTCTTTAAACAATTCTTCAAGCTCTGTATTCCATTTATTTTTATCCCAAAAAACTCCTTAGTCCTTGCCGATGACAAGCACACGCATAACATATTGCAGCCACCACCATGCTTGAAAATATGAAGAGTGGCAGTCAGTGAAAGTTATTTTCTTTTGCCAAAGTTTTTGCCGTTTTACTTGTGTGCCTTATTGCAAACAACATGCATGTTTTGTAACATTTTATATTCTCTACAGGCTTCCTTCTTTTCACTTTGTCATTTAGGTTTGTATTGTGGAGTAACTACTATGTCGTTGATTCATCCTCAGTTTTCTCCTATCATAGCCATTCAACTCTGCAACTGTTTTAAAGTCACTATTGGCCTCATGGTGAAATCCCTGAGCAGTTTCCTTTCTGGCAACTGAGTTAGGAAGGACGCCTGTATCTTTGTGGTGACTGGGTGTATTTATACACCATCCAAAGTGTAATTAATAAGTTCACCATGCTCAAAGGGATATTCAATGTCTGCTTTTTTTTACCCATCTACCAATATGTGTCTTTCTTTGCGATGCATTGGAAAACCTCCTTGGTCTTTGTGGTTTAATCTGTGTTTGAAATTCATTGCTCGACTGAGAGACCTTATGTGTGTGGTACCGAGATCAGGTAGTCATTCAAAAATCATGTTAAATACTTATTGCACACATAGTGCGTCCATGCAACTTATTATGTGACTTATTATGTGACTAAAATGGATTAATGGGATCGGTGTCCCTAAACCGGGACGGTTGTTGCTCAATATGCGATAATGTGACTAGAATGACGTTGTAAACAATAGCCAATTCTGGGACATAGACATGTCTTATATGGGCAGAAAGCTTAAATTCTTGTTAATCTAACTGCCGTGTCCAATTTACAGTAGCTATTACAAAAACAAAAATACCATGCTATTGTTAGAGAATAGTGCACAACAACAAAACACTTTTATCACAACAACTGGTTTGATACATTCACCTCTGAAGGTAAATAATGTACTTACTTCTGTCTCTAACCCCTGCCCGGCCTTGGAATGTGCAAACTTAAATGTTTTATTACCATAGCATTGTTGTATGTTCTCTATAGTTATGTACTTGAAAATGTATAAATTGACCAATTTGGCACATTTGGGCAAACTTTTGGCAAACTTGATACAAAATGTTGTGTAGTGATGTAATTCTTCACATGATCAGTCTGAAACTTTGCACACACACTGCTGTCATCTTGGGGACAACATCTAAATTACACCTAAAATCCTATCTAAGTGTATGGCCTTTCTCTTGCATGTCAATGATGATGGAACAAAAAAATAAATAGAAAACACATATTTTTTTTGTTTGTATTATCTTTTATCAGATCTAATGTGTTATATTCTCCTACATTAATTTCACATTCCCACAAACTTCCACACAGTTTTTCCTTTCAAATGGTGTCAAGAATATGCATATCCTTGCTTCAGGTCTTGAGCTACAGGCAGTTAGATTTGGGTATGTCATTTTAGGTGAAAATTGAAAAAAAGGGTCCTATCCTTAAGTGATTTAAATTCAGGCTGTAACACAACAAAATATGGAAGAAGTCAAGGGGTGTGGATACTTTCTGAAGGCAGAGTAACTAAAACCAGACAGAAAGTACAGTGGTTCCTCCTTTAAAAGTTGTGAGCTTACACCGCGGGACTTAGAGGTACCCAGCATCACGGCTTCATTGCTCCAGAACACCACAAGGGTGAGTTAGAGCACTCATTATGCATTTTATATGACCAATCATATCGAGTGGTTCCAATGATGAATTTGACATGAGCCACCCCTCCCTGGTGACTTTCTTCAGCAAAGATGGCTGACAAAACATTACGGGGAGGCAAATGTAAGTAGTTATTACATCATAACGAGTCAAGCAAAAAATGTACAAATTGAGAGGAATATGTTAGTTAATGTAGAGACAAACGATTGTGCATATTTTTTCTATGAATAGAAACACCATAATATTAATCAAATTAATTAAGCCACATTTCTTAAAATCAATCCCATATACTATGTTATTACAAAAAAGGTTTTAAATTCTCTGGTAATGCCAATACGGAAGTACTATCAAATGCTTCTCTAAGATGCCCTCTGGTGGTCAAACTAGCAATAACTTGCAGTAACAGAAGAAATGGCTGAGAATTAAATGATGGGCAACAGAACGCTGCGGCAGCACACAAGGTGTGCTTCAGTATGAAGTAACTTTCAAAGGAGGAACCACTGTATGTAGAAACTATAATGATACTTATTTTCAAACAACTGCCCTGTTTCTGGGCCGCAAATTGCTTTTGACACACAAACTGGTCCCAAAAAAGTCTGTTGAATTTCAGAATCCAGATGTGCCCCTCGAGCCAAAATGATTGCCCACCCCTGTAGGTGGTGACGCAAAGACCTTAACTAATGAAGGGTATTTCAAAGGTTTTCAGTTAGCCTTTTTATTCTGCTTCATTCAAGGGGGAGGGTGGGCTCAGACTGGCATTTGCCTGTGGCCTCCAAATCAAAGTCCGTCCCTACTGATAGTGATGCACAAGCTAGGTCTATTTTAAACATCGGCTTCTCCTGATGCAGTAGCTTGAAAACACCCTAAAAACTTGAAAACCCTATTAGATATTTGCCCAAATTTTTGAGAAAAAAACCTCAAACTGAACATAGTTCATGATGGTTTTATTTTATTTTTGAGTCAAAGATAATAGTTTCAGTATAGTTTTAGTTTTTAAAACGGGTTTGTCAGCTCGAATCCCCGAGCTGACAAGGTAAAAATCGGTCGTTCTGCCCATGAACAAGGCAGTTAACCCACTGTTCGCAGGTAGGCCGTCAATGTAAATATGAATTTGTTCTTAGCTGACTTGCCTAGTTAGGTTGTTTATTTACTTTTTATTTTTTTACAATTTGTTTTATTTTATTTCAGTTTACTAAATCGTTTTTTCAAGATTCGTTTTTGTTTTAGTTTGCTATAATAATCTTGTTCGGTTTCAGTATATTCACAGTTCTAGAGACAGTGAACCCAGGATAGAGGGGCTGAGTGAAAGTGGTTTGGACTCTGCAGAGGAGGGTCATTGTGTCAGAGATGCTGTAGAAAGACAGAGTTCCTGCACTGTGGTCCAGATACACTCCTACTCTGGTGGAACAGGAGACAGGTATGACAATCTGTTTATCATTGTGATAGAAAGAGCAACCAGAAGCATCACACTCCAAACACCAGGCCTGTTTACTGCTTCTAAACAAACCCTCATCAGGTCCTCTCCTGCTGATCCCTTTATATGAGACAGCTATATCAACCCAGTCCCCGCTCCACTCCACCTCCCAGTAGCAGGCTCCAGACAGACCCTCTCCACACAACACCTGGGGGTAGGTGGTAAATCTGTCTGAATGGGCAGGATAAAGCTGGTCCTTATAACGCCGTGTCACCTTTCTGTTCCCCTCAGACAGACACAGACAGTTAAATGCCGTGTTGGGATCCAATGTGAGCTGACAGTAATCTGAGGATGAAGACAAAACAACAGGTGAAATGTATGTGTGCGTCCAGGTGTGTGTGTGTGTAGTATATTAATGTGCATTGTACAGTCCCAGCTAGCACATTTGGTTCCTTGGAAGCTGTGTGAACGTAAGTTTTTAGTTTTATCATAGCCGGAAGGTAGGGAGGGGCAGTTCCTCTTGCTGCTTCGTAGGCAAGTACCATGGTCTTGTAGTGGATGCGAGCATCAAGTGGAAGCCAGTGGAGTGTGCGGAGGAGTGGGGTGACATGGGAGAACTTGGGAAGGTTGAAAACCAGGCGGGCTGCAGCATTCTGGACAAATTGCAGAATTTGATGGCACAAGCGGGGAGCCCAGCCAACAGAGAGTTGCAGTAGTCCAGACGGGAGATGACAAGTGCCTGGATTAGGACCTGCACTGTTTCCTGTGTGAGGAAGGGTTGTACTCTACTGATGTTGTAGAGCATGAACCTGCAGGAGCGAGTCACTGTTTTGATGTTTGCAGAGAAAAACAGGGTGTTGTCCAGGGTCACACCAATGTTCTTTACACTCTGGGAGGGGGACACTGTGGAATTGTCAAACATGATGGAGAGGTCTTTGAGTGGGCAGGCCTTCCCCGGGAGAAAGAGCAGCTCCATCTTGTCGAGGTTGAGCTTAAGGTGGTGGGCCAACATCCAAGCTAAGATATCTGCTAGGCACGCAAAGATGTGTGCTGCCACCTGGGTGTCAGAAGGTGGGAAGGAGAAAACAGTTATCAGCGTCATCAAAACTCTCTCTATCTTCTTAAGTGTGTTTAGGTATGCTGGCCACGCCCACTAATTGGCCATACCTGATATTAATGAGTGCTTTTTTATGTTTTAATAAGGTCTGTTTGAATAGACTAAAATGAACAGGTTTGTATAAGTTAAAAAAATGAAACACAGCTGTCCTGGTGGGGTAGTGGACTAATTCCATGAATAGAGAACAGAAGATCATAGGTTTGACGCTCACTGACGCCATGCCACAATAGAAAAATAAATGCATGATTAATGCCTAAGCAAATGACTTTCCAAGGTGTCCTATCTGTGCTTGGAGTTCTAAACAGATAACACAAACTGAGCTAGCAGTGTTATTAAAAGTCTTATTGAAACATGTTCTCAGAATGTTATTTAATTACCTTCAAATAATCTATAATTTCTGTTCTCAGAAAGTTAATAAAACCTCCCAGAAAAACTTTCAGGGAACCATAGTAAAACATTCTCAGAACCTCCTGCAACCTAGTAATACATTTTTTTTTTACATCCATTCTCAGAACATTTAAAAAACACCGGTTAAGAAATGTATGGCTTCGTTCCCAGAACCAATGGGAAACCAAAAACTTACGTTCCCATAACTTCCAAGGAACAAAATGTGCTAGCTAGCAAGCACTGTGGCCAATTAGTGGATGCGGCCGACACACCTGAACACACTTAACAAGATAGAGTTTTGTTGATGCTGAGAACGGAATGTATATGTTTTTAAATAACACTCATAGAATGTTCTTTGAACTTTCTTAATGTTTTCTTGTGGTTTTTATGTAAAGTGGTGATGTCGATGTGCCAACTTCTGTTTGGTAGTGTCCGAACCATTTGGGCTACAAACTAACTTGCTCTACGACCCCCACAAGTGTCACGGCACTTGTCTGAAGGAAGCATGTAGAAATCCGTATGCTGAAGTACTGAATTTCCCACCTAAGAAACATGGTTCTCAGACCATTATGTGCTAGTTGGGTATCCTGCACCATTCTCAGAATACTGTGGAAAGATTGTATGCAAAATAACCATGCTCTCACAAAGCTCTAAGAAACATATGGTTCTCAGAACGTTATGCACTAGCTGGGGTATATTCTTTACTCACATTCTAAGAACTCTTCTCTGGTCTTGGGTTCAGGCCTTGTCTTCTGACAAGTGGTATCATTCCCATGTGATGCTAGTCCTCCAACTGACAGTGTAGACTGAGTTGTGCCAAATGACGGAAGACAACGGGGCTCAGAAGGTGGAACAATGTGGACTTTTGTCACTATGGAAACATAGGAAATTAAATATCACAGTTCAATACTGATCATGACAAAAACATTACAGAAAGTCAAAGGGCTCAGTAGTTGCCTAGGTTACCTACCTTTTACAGAGATCTTGGCAATTTCCCCAGAGCAGATTTTTCCTAATTGGCTTTTTAACTCAGCGACTGATTTCCTTACATCCTCAAAGAAGACGTGTTGGTTGACAGTGATGCTGAGTAAGTGTTCAGATCGAGGAGGGACACAGAGAGACTGGAAACTCTACAGAGACATAAAAAAACAGAACAGATTATTGTTGAGAAATACAAACATTTCACTTTCAGCAGTAACACGTGATGCTGGGGACAGAGAGTCACTGATATCACCTGGAGGAATTGAATGTTGTCTTCTGTGTGTGAGAGCTGCTCCAACTCGGCCTCTCTCCTCCTCAGCTCAGCCATCTCCTGGTCCAGTTGCTTCAGCAGTCCTTTTGCTTGACTCACTTCAGCCTTCTCCTGGGCTCTGATCAGCTCTTTCACCTCAGAGCACTTTCTCTCAATGGAGTGGATCACCTCGGTAAAGATCCTCTCACTGTCCCCCACTGCTGCTTGTGCAGAGCGCTGTTAGGAAACAAACATAGAGAGGAGGGGTTCCATTTCAACCAGTTCATTCACTCAGCTCTCACAAGAACCCCAGACAACTTGTTCCCAACAGTGGGGCTCAGTGGGAATGGAACATGGCCCAGCACTGGGCTGATCACTGGCTTCAGTTTTACTGTAGTTTACTTTAAAGGGGACTATCTTCTAAGTAAATACATCCAAATGGTCAACAACACTCACCCTGAGTGACTTCACAGCCTGTCTCACATCCTGCATCTCTTTCTGTCTCTTCTGGATTCTCTGTTTGGTTTCCTTCTGTTTCTCTCCCAGTTGACTCTGGTGTAAAAAACAAATGCCAGTCCATTGTTCATGTGTACAAGTGACTCTGTCTTACTGAGAACAGATCAAACTTCATGATAGGTCAAAGTCCATGACTTAAGGAAGAAAAGTCACATGCGTGTCTGTATGCGCATGACTGATCATTTGCTATCCCAGGTCTCCTGTGTGCCAAAAAAGCACACAAGCCTGCAAAAGCACTCAAAGCCTAGGCATTAGCTCAGGGAGCCAATGCAACTCCTCATGTCTCAGTCAAGGTCACACGTCATGTGAGTGTTGTAATCAAACCACCTCTGTTATATTCATGTGTGCATATGTGGGAAGGGAAAGGGGATACACATAACTGAATGCATTCAACCGATATGTGTTTTCCACATTTAACTCAACCCCTCTGAATCAGAGAGGTGACAGTGGCTGCCTTAATCCAGGATTTCCTTAACACGGTCCTGCCCCCCCCACCTTGCTGGTTCAGGGATTCAAACCAGAGACCTTTCAGTTACTGGTCCAACGCTTTTAACTGCTAGGCTACCTGCCAGCCTAGGTTATTGGGTTTGGGCTAACTTCCTTTTCAATGTCATTCTGTAATTAATAGTATTCTTACATTGATACTGTGAATAAACAACTATTACAGAGTTGTTGTCCTTACCTGTCTCTCAGTCCTTTCTGATTCAGCTGAGACTGTATCATGGTCTTTATGTTCATCCATTGTACACAGATAACAGATAAACTGCTGATCGGTACGGCAGTAAATCTCCACCAGTTTGTCATGATGAGAGCAGATCTTCTCCTCTAGTTGTGTGGAGGCTTTGACCAGCTTGTGCTTCTTAAAGGTAGGAGATTCATAGTGAGGCTGGAGGTGAGTCTCACAGTAAGATGCCAGACACACCAGACAGGACTTGACCGCTTTGAGTTTTCTCCCAGTGCAGACATCACACGCTACATCTTCAGGTCCAGCATAATGGTGAGCAGGGGTAGCAGCTTGGAGTCCTGTCTTCTTCAGATTCTCCACCAATTCTGCTAGCATGGTGCTTTTCTTCAGAACAGGCCTTGGGGTGAAGGTCTGTCTGCACTGAGGGCAGCTATAGACACCCTTCAGATCATCCTGATCCCAGCAGTCCTTAATACAGCCCATACAGTAGCTGTGTCCACAGGGAATAGTCACCGGATCCTTCAGTAGATCCAGACATATTGAACAACTGATTGAATCAATGGCTGCTGCCATTGTGGTGCACACACTAACAGACTGAGCAGCAGAGTATTAAAGATGATCATTTCTCAAGACATGTTTGTGCTTATAAGTAGGAACATTTCCTGATGTGTTTATACTTTGTACCTGTAGGTGATGTGGCATTGGACAGAGACCAGGAAGAGGGTTGTAATTGGTGCCTGTGGAAGTTCCATTCATGGTACGTATGTGTGCCAAGCAATACTCTACACTTCCCAATTCTCTTGACTCAACACCTCAAAGTACATAGTTATTTAAAGATTTATTGAGGAAGATAATACGGCTCATAAAGGGACAATTCAGGAGGACAAAGTCACAAGGCGGCAGAATGGAAAGTCAAGGGAAGATTTTAGAATATGTGAACTGGAGTCCTGGGCTGCCATCTCACTTGGTACTGCAGCAATGGCAATCCTCAATGGTAATAGACTATAGGGTGTTCCAGGGGATGGGTGTGTGCAAGGTGCTGCGAGAACATAATGAAAATCTATTTGGGATGGAATATGATTTGTAGATCAGTGATTCTGTACAGTGCCTTGCTCAGCTCATCCTGTCAAACGGGTTAGTTAGAAGATCGACGGTGGAGAAAGGTAGCCTGAAATCCAGACCTGTCTGTGCTAACATTCCACTCCTTGTACACTCAGGCTAGGAGAAAGGGAGGCTTGCTAACACTGGAGAAATGGGAAAAACCCTAACCTCTATATACTGTAGTACACAAGTAATTATTTGTTGAATTATGGTTGTTGCCAACACAACACTGTGGCGACATTATAACATGCAAATATTGTGTGGGAGTTGTGAAAGGTAGCCTATTTACTTGCGAATACAACCGCCTAACTGATGATGGGCAGATATGTCCGGGGGTATTGTCGGACAGGGCCACAGTGTCCCCCGACCCCCCCCCGTCTCAGCCTCCAGTATCTATGCTGCAATAGTCTCTGTGCCGGGGGGCTAGGGTCAGTCTGTTATATCTAGTGTAATTCTCCTGTCACATCTGGTGTCCTGTGTGAATTTAAGTATTCTCCCTCTAATTTTCTCTCTCCCTCTCTCCCTTTTCTCCCGGTGGATCTGAGCCCTTAGGACCATGCCTCAGGACAACCTGGCCTGATGACACCTGGCTGTCCCCAGTCCACCTGGTCAGGCTTCTGCTCCAGTTTCAACTGTTCTGCCTGCAGCTATGGAACCCTGACCTGTTCACTGTACGTGCAACCTTGTCCAGGACCAACTGTTTTTGACTCTCTCTCTCTCTCTCTCTCCCTACCGCACCTGCTGCCTCTGACCAACTGACATTTACTCCTGAGGTACTGACCTGTTGCATCCTCAACAACCACTGTGATTACTATTTGACCCTGCTGGTCATCTATGAACATTTGAACATCTTGAAGAACAATCTGGCCTTAATGGCCATGTACTAATATAATATCCACCCGGCACAACCAGAAGAGGACTGGGTACCCCTCAGAGCCTGGTTCCTCTCTTGGTTTCTTCCTAGGTTCCTGCCTTTCTAGGGAGTTTTTCCTAGCCACCATGCTTCTACATCTGCATTGCTTGCTGTTTGGGGTTTTAGGCTGGGCTTCTGTATAACACTTTGTGACATCTGCTGATGTAAAAAAGCGCTTTATAAATACATTTTACTGATTGAATTTGATTGATATGTCTGCAAACAGTCTAGCTCCTCTCTTACAAACCGATGGCCATGAACCAGTAGTTCCTCTCCACAGGGGATTGCATTTAGCTGCACTAATGCACTTAACTGCCAGTTCCCTCTAGAAAACAAGTGTAATGGCTGAAGGGGTGGTGAATAACAACAGGAAGTATTTTCACAGCTTGGAACAAACTCAGTATATGTATGAGCACAGTGGCCAACAAGGATAGGAACGAACGATTCTGTATTGATGACTTTGAATGTGAAAGGAGTTGTAAATATTTCAAATGAGACACAGTACTGTACTGATCACAGCCTGATCATGACAGAAGCACAGCAGAGCAAACAATCTCATCTGAGTAAGTTTTGTATTGATGCTCACATAAGGACAGTGTCCGGCTTCATTATCTTACTCCTTGAAGACATGGGAAGATCCTCTTAATACGTGATTGATGCTCTTCAGCATTGGCAGTGGGCAGTAGTGCATGGTGTAATCAATTCTGTGTTTATCCTGCATCCAGAACCCCTGAAAAGAAGAGTGTGTGAGTAGAATATGTTATAACAGTTGTGTCGGCTGATGAATCAGCCTGTGAAACCAGCTTTTGGTATACAGCATAAAACTAAGCAGTGGAAAAACGTGGAACGTTTCCTTACAAGCCAGAATGTTGAGTAAAGTTACATTTGAACATACCCTACCGGTTGTCTGTGTGGTTAGTCCTACAGTGGGTCAAATTTTGAAAAGGAAAGTATTAAATACCCAACTTTTTAGAATGCCTGCATTGATATTTCTATTACCTGACACATGCGCAAAACCATGTAAACACCTGCAACACGTCAGTGAGTATGCATGCATCAGCTTGCATGTCCTTCCGTCTTGTGAACATGTCTTAGGTCAGGAACAAACACGTCTTGATTGCCACAGACAGAGATCCGCATTTTGAAGTCGGTTTAATAATACTTTAATGGGGATATTTTGTCAAAAATGTTGACCCACTGAAGGACCGACCCCACGGACAATTGGCAGAGTTAGTTCAAATAAATATTTGTATTCAACGTTCGTGACAGACGAAACGTATTCGTTTTTGTAAATGTGAGCACCTATGCCGTGCTGTAGTGTTACAAACAGCCACCATCCAGACTTTGTCCATTCCAATTATGTCCATCAGGCGAGCCATCCAACTGGCAAACTGTGACAGCAGCGGAACGCAGTGCAGCACAGGGCCATTCATCATGCTCAGTGGCGCTGTCCGGGGCCACACTTAAGATTCACAGGCATTTGCCGTGGAGGTATGACTTAGTCCGCTAGCATCGGGCTCGATTGAGATTCCAGTGTTGGCACGAATATAGGGCTCATATAACATTAAACCAGCCTGTATATAGTAGGCATATATAACATGAAACCAGCCTGTATATAGTAGGCATATATAACATGAAACCAGCCTTTAAATAGTAGACATATATAACATTAAACTAGCCTGTTTATAGTAGACATACATAACATTAAACCAGCCTGTTTATAGTAGACATATATAACATTAAACCAGCCTGTTTATAGTAGACATATATCACATTAAACCAGCCTGTTTATAGTAGACATATATAACATTAAACCAGCCTGTATATAGTAGACATATACAACATTAAACCAGCCTGTTTATAGTAGACATATATAACATTAAACCAGCCTGTATATAGTAGACATACAGTGGGGAGAACAAGTATTTGATACACTGCCGATTTTGCAGGTTTTCCTACTTACAAAGCATGTAGAGGTCTGTAATTTTTATCATAGGTACACTTCAACTGTGAGAGACGGAATCTAAAACAAAAATCCAGAAAATCACATTGTATGATTTTTAAATAATTAATTTGCATTTTATTGCATGACATAAGTATTTGATCACCTACCAACCAGTAAGAATTCCGGCTCTCACAGACCTGTTAGTTTTTCTTTAAGAAGCCCTCCTGTTCTCCACTCATTACCTGTATTAACTGCACCTGTTTGAACTCGTTACCTGTATAAAAGACACCTGTCCACACACAATCAAACAGATTCCAACCTCTCCACAATGGCCAAGACCAGAGAGCTGTGTAAGGACATCAGGGATAAAATTGTAGACCTGCACAAGGCTGGGATGGGCTACAGGACAATAGGCAAGCAGCTTGGTGAGAAGGAAACAACTGTTGGCGCAATTATTAGAAAATGGAAGAAGTTCAAGATGACGGTCAATCACCCTCGGTCTGGGGCTCCATGCAAGATTTCACCTCGTGGGGCATCAATGATCATGAGGAAGGTGAGGGATCAGCCCAGAACTACACGGCAGGACCTGGTCAATGACCTGAAGAGAGCTGGGACCACAGACTCAAAGAAAACCATTAGTAACACACTACGCCGTCATGGATTAAAATCCTGCAGCGCACGCAAGGTCCCCCTGCTTAAGCCAGTGCATGTCCAGGCCTGTCTGAAGTTTGCCAATGACCATCTGGATGATCCAGAGGAGGAATGGGAGAAGGTCATGTGGTCTGATGAGACAAAAATAGAGCTTTTTGGTCTAACTCCACTCGCCGTGTTTGGAGGAAGAAGAAGTATGAGTACAACCCCAAGAACACCATCCCAACCGTGAAGCATGGAGGTGGAAACATCATTCTTTGGGGATGCTTTTCTGCAAAGGGGACAGGACGACTGCACCGTATTGAGGGGAGGATGGATGGGGCCATGTATCGCGAGATCTTGGCCAACAACCTCCTTCCCTCAGTAAGAGCATTGAAGATGGGTCGTGGCTGGGTCTTCCAGCATGACAACGACACGAAGCACACAGCCATGGCAACTAAGGAGTGGCTCCGTAAGAAGCATCTCAAGGTCCTGGAGTGGCCTAGCCAGTCTCCAGACCTGAACCCAATAGAAAATCTTTGGAGGGAGCTGAAAGTCCGTATTGCCCAGCGACAGCCCCGAAACCTGAAGGATCTGGAGAAGATCTGTAGGGAGGAGTGGGCCAAAATCCCTGCTGCAGTGTGTGCAAACCTAGTCAAGAACTACAGGAAACGTATGATCTCTGTAATTGCAAACAAAGGTTTCTGTACCAAATATTAAGTTCTGCTTTTCTGATGTATCAAATACTTATGTCATGCAATAAAATGCAAATTAATTACTTAAAAATCATACAATGTGATTTTCTGGATTTTTGTTTTAGATTCCGTCTCTCATAGTTGAAGTGTACCTATGATAATAATTACAGACCTCTACATGCTTTGTAAGTAGGAAAACCTGCAAAATCGGCAGTGTATCAAATACTTGTTCTCCCCACTGTATATAACATTAAACCATGGAGTGAGAAAGAGGGAAGAGAGAGTGCAAGCTGAGCTGTATGTGACCCTGTCAAGGACAGAACTGGATTTAAGGATGTGTATGTATGGAGTGTGCTCATGAATGTGCATGAGGGCAAGGTGTGTTTTGTGTGTGTGTGCGTGTGTGCGTGTGTGTGTGTGTGTGTGTGTGTGTGTGTGTGTGTGTGTGTGTGTGTGTGTGTGTGTGTGTGTGTGTGTGTGTGTGTGTGTGTGTGTGTGTGTGTGTGTGTGTGTGTGTGTGTGTGTGTGTGTGTGTGTGTCTGTGACCAGACAAACGTGTGTGATATAAAGTGTGAAAGATAAATGTATAGTCTTTGTTAAATTAGATTCAATTTTATTCTTTCCTTATTTGCTCTTCATGGATCTAACAGAAGATGACCTGTTTTGTTTTTGCATATGTGGGCAAAGACAATCATTTTGAAGTGCAAGAGTGTCTAGGCATAATGATATGGTTATCATGGCGTAACAGAGATGATGAGCTTGGTGGCTAGATGAAAATGGACTCCCTGAAAATGCCTTTTTTTTCCTGGAAATTGTTGAGTGAGCAATTTAATTTATTCTGGGCAATGCCGTCTTGAGGCTCATTCATACAGATGTCTGTCACAATGATCTAAGTGAGCGATGAAGGCATCAGAATGTGATTTTAGGGAGAAAAAACTAAACGCCCAAGACTTGATTAGAATTTATTCAAATATTTACAGAATTGACAATGATACCCAGATGAGTGAGGACACAAACTATCTGCATTGTTCATTGCAAGTCCAATGATGTTAAAGTCCAATAAGTCCAATGATGTTTCTCTTAATAAGTCCAATGACGATTACTCCCATCCAAATGAAGTACAGTTTAATGATCTACACACACATCCTCTATATACATTAACATTTCATACAATTATTAGGATCCATGGTCCCTGACCTTTCTTTGTAACTGTTTGTTGGTTGGGACTTCAAATACAGTGCAGTTTTCGCTGTGAATTCCACCTGTTCCCCCCAGATCCACCACTAGATGGCACTAAAGCATTTCTAGTTTTCTGCTTTACCCCTCAGCACTTTGATGGAGCATATCATTTTTCTCCAGCACTGAGATGTTGCAATCATCAAAGCCCAGTTGTTGAATCCAATCCACACTGCCATGACTCGTCAGTGATAATGCCTCTCTCACAGTTATGCGTGTCAGTCCCATGATGATGATGTCACTTACGTAACATCCTAAATGTAATGTGAAACAGATTTCAGATTTCATAACCTCCTACAATGTGCTTATATTAGGAACAATAAAACCCTGAAAAGAAATTCAAATCTCACATGATGAACCTGTGCATATTGCCATGATATTTTAATATGGACGTTATTATATGAGTTGTGTGACTGAAATGCAGTATCAGTATTCAATAAAGAAATGCACATTTGTCGTCATTGAAGCAAGTATTCATACCTGAGGATTGACTTTGTCTTGGGGAGGCCTAATATGATAAGTTATTTATGCCTTTACGAATAAAACAATTCTGTCAGAGTGCAGTATAACTGCAGTAGGCGAAAAATACTTTGTCCAAAATAACAGTTTTTTTTCTGCAGTAATTTTGCAGTGTAACTGCAGTTAGAGTGCAGTATAACTGCAGTTCGACTGCAGTACACTGCAGTTATTCTGCAGTTATTGGGTCCAAAATACCACAGTCGACTGCAGTTTCTGCACTTTTACTGCCGTTTTAAAACGGCAGTCTTTTTTGTAAGGGTGAGTAAATGATTATATAATGCCTCAATTGATTCTGAACTAGTATGAGAAAGTAAAGTAAACAAGGTGGTCATTTCATCATGATTCATAGCTACCTCGCTAGAACGCCGGAATGGAATGTTTTCCTTTTGAAGCGCTAAATCAATAACTAATTTGCACTCCTGATTAATTGTACTAATTTGGCAACGCCATTAAGCATATATGTGCTCCAACAAAATCATTTAATCACTTTAAAAAAAAATCAGAACCAACAAGACTCATTGCCAGATCATTTTTTCAGCCCAACAATCAAACTTTTTGTTTAAAAGCATAAGAGGTTGTACAGAACTGTCGTCGTTTGTTATTGAGTGTTATACAACCTTTGCATATTTGACCAAGACATATGGCAGTTGAGACCTTCTGTCAGTTCTATTGGTTGTATCTGAGCAACAAACAGGTGTTTTTAATTGTTGTTGATGATATTTCACAGATCTTCATACCATAATTCAACCATTGGAAAACAAACATAGAAATCAATACTTTTGTGGAATCATGTGCATGGGCTGATTACTTCCTTGCCTGTGGAGCACACAGACACACACACACACACACACACACACACACACACACACACACACACACACACACACACACACACACACACACACACACACACACACACACACACACACACACACACACACACACACACACACACACACACACACACACACAAAGACACGCACATGTATTTGCTGCAGGTTTTCCATTATTCAGCTGACGGATGTAGAAAGGAACTGCTGCCACGACTAACGTAAGAAAGAAAGGCAGCATAGTATACCTGAAGTATGATCAGCTGGTCGTTCACCCCCCTCTCGTAGGCCTATGGCAAGTGGCTCTGCTATAGTCAACTGATTTGACACACACACACACACACACACACACACACACACACACACACACACACACACACACACACACACACACACACACACACACACACACACACACACACACACACACACACACACACACACACACACACACACATTTACTCTACTTTGTTCATGTGTTTCATCTAACCTCATGACCAAAAACACACATTGCTCTAAATGCCATAACCCTCTGAAGTCTTCAGTGGTGTTATGTGGACTGGGTCAATATGCATTCCATAGGATGTCCACCCGTATTGATAAAACTAACACAACTGTATGGTTGTATTGGACATGTGAGGCATGCACTTCTATGTTTCCGTTCCACTCTCTGGTTGATTCCGACTGTGTATCTCTCTTAGTTGGGCAGGATATCAACTCTGAAAACATGGTCTTTAACCCATTTAGATATTACAGTTTTTTTGGATTGCTTACACACTAAAATTAAAAGTAGTACACTATTAGCAAAACCTTACACTCAAGAAGCAAAACATCAGCCCATATTTGCACAACTATAAGCACATTGTCAACCTCACACTTGTTGCAAAACTCTACACACAGTGATTTGCAAAACACTAAACACACTTAACATACATTACACACAAAAATCTATCATGAAGTCACGTCCTTGCAATACCAAAGCACTGACTGTCAAATTACCACACCGTCCAACCAATTGGTTCAACACAGTCATCAGGTGTGCAAACACTCGTTTGCTTAATTGTAGACACACCAATCAGGTGTATAAGCACTATAAAAAGCAGCAGGTGAGTTCATCGGTCTTCAAGCACAATGGAAAGAGTCAGAGAAAGAGTAAGAGTAAGACGAGGAGGAGGAGGAGGACGAGGACGACGAGGACGACGAGGAGAACGAGGAGGACGAGGAGGACGAGGAGAACGAGGAGGAGGAGGAGGACGAGGAGGAGGAAGACAAGAAGGTGCTCAAAGAGGACCGAATCTGACAGATGAGATCCGCGCAACACTGGTTGACCACGTTGTCAACCACGGCCTGACGCTGAGGGAGGCTGGACTGCGAGTACAGCCAGATCTAAGCCGATATACAGTGGCAAGTGTGATGAGAACATTTCGACTGGAAAATAGGTATTGTAAAAATATCATCATATCAAAAACATCTGCACGGTTTCAGTAACTGCTTACAGTACTGTATTCTATGCACTATCAGCACTTCTGTTACCTTTTCCTGTGAAATTACTGTACTATTGTATACAGTTTTTTTTCTACATAGGATTGAGGGTCAGGGACGACAAGGGGGAAGGCCTCCTATGTTCACAGAACAGCAAGAGAGGGAGATAGTAAACATGGTTTTGGCCAACAATGCTATAACACTCAAGCAGCTCCAAGCTAACATTGTCAATAACCACGCCATTTTCAACGATATCCATCAGGTCTCAACATCAACACTGGCACGCATTCAAAAAAAAAAAAAAACATATTCAAATGAAGCAAATTTATCGAGTGCCTTTCGAGCGCAATTCCGAAAGGGTGAAACGACTGCGGCATGATTATGCAGAGGTATGTATTCACTTTAGCAGTGTGATCTTGCATACTGTCTCATAATCTTTTACTGTACTGTAATATGTATACTAGATCTACACTGAACTACACAATTTTGCCTGACACTGTTTTTCAGAGAGTTTTACGAATGGATGGAGAGGAGATCCAGCATGAGTTCATTTACGTAGATGAGGCTGGGTTCAACCTGACGAGAACACGAAGGAGGGGAAGAAACATCATTGGCCACAGGGCTATAGTCAATGTCCCAAGGCAACGTGGGGGTAATATAACACTCTGTGCAGCCATTACACAGAATGGGGTCCTCCACCGCCATGCCCATATGGGCCCTTACAACACAGCACTCATACTTACATTCTTGGACCAATTGCACAACATAACAGCAGCAAATCAAATCGATCATATGCAATACATTGTTGTCTGGGACAATGTGTCTTTCCACCGCTCTGCTCTGGTTCAGAACTGGTTTCAGCAACATCCACATTTCACCGTCCTATATCTTCCACCATACTCTCCATTCCTCAACCCTATAGAAGAGTTTTTCTCGGCATGGCGGTGGAAGGTATATGATCTCCGTCTCCAGGCTGAGGTACCCCTCATCCAAGCCATGGAGGAGGCCTGTGACCAGATGGAGGTAGCAGCAATGCAAGGATGGATTCGTCATTCAAGACGTTTCTTTCCAAGATATCTTGCTAATGACAACATTGCCTGCGATGTTGATGAAATTCTCTGGCCAGATCCAGCTAGGCGAAGAGACAATGTCTAGTTATTTTTTTAATTTTTATTTTGAACTTACAATACGTAAAGTGACGTTTGGTTACAGTATTATGAATCTCCATGTCAACATTTTGGGCGTGTTGAGAAATAAATGAGTTTCTTCAGTCTGCAACATTGGTCTTGTGTAGTGTTTGGTGAATTGACATTATATTTGTACTTTGTTGATAGTAGCCTACTCTAATCATAGGGAAGTAGAAGTGCTAAAAGTGTTTTAGGTTTATCACAGCAGAGTGTAACTCGTGCAAACAGAGTATAGTAATGTGAAACGTGTGTGTTTCATATGGTAACAAAGTGTGGTTTTTAAAAAGAAGTGTATAGTTTTTACAAGAGTGTTTAATTTTGCAAAGGATCTGTATTGTTTTGCTAATTGGGTGTGTGGTTGTGGTAATTGTGTGTAGTGTTTTGAAAACACGGGCCCTGTTTTGAAAATCGTGCTTAAGCAATCAAAAAAAACTGTAATGAAGCGAACAATAAATAGAATTATTGTGTTGATCCAGATTCAAATTTCCTGAAATTTACCAGAAATAAGTCTATCACTTGTGATTACTATAAACTTAAGCAATGTAACAACCTGTATAGCAGTTTTATCTAATACCAAGACAATCTTATTTACTACCTTCCGTTTGAACGTTTACAGTCTTCCTAAAAATCTTGACCGCCTTGTTCATTATCCGTCTTCTTTCAGTCATGAACTTTCCGTTGTTGTCACACTCTGATCTGTTTCACCTGTCTTTGTGCTTGTCTCCACCCCCCTCCAGGTGTTGCCCATCTTTCCCATTATCCCCTGTGTATTTATACCTGTGTTCTCTGTTTGTCTGTTGCCAGTTTGTTTTGTTTGTGAAACCTACCAGCGTTTTGTTCACCTGCCCTTGCCTGTTTCTTGTTCCTGTTTTCTAGTCCTTCCCGGTTTTGACCGTTCTGCCTGCCCTGACCCTGAGCCTGCCTGGCGTTTTTGTACATTACCCCACCTCTCCGGATTATTGACCCCTGCCTGCCCTGACGCTGAGACTGCCTGCCGTTCTGGACCCTTTGCACCCTCTCTGGATTATTGATCCCTGCCTGACTTTGACCTGTCGTTTGCCTGCCCCTGTTTTAGAAATTAACTTTTGTTTCTTCGACACTGTCTGCATCTGGGTCATACCTGAAACGTGATAGTTGTTGACCATTCAGAAACATAGTTGACCGAAGAGACAACCATGCTTCATGACATGTCTCCTTATAATGCTGTTCAGCACTGTAGAACATCAAGAGTGGAAGGAGTGTCCATTTTTGTTCAGAAACATTTTCAGTTCTTTGTAAGCGAGGACCTTGCACTTACATATGATAACATTGATGTTCAATCTCTTTTCATAGAAATTCCCTCCTGTTCATTTTTTGGTGATAAAAAAGTGATAATTGGATGCATCTATCGGCCACCCGATTCTGATATTGGTAGTTTCATTGATATCCTTGCATCAACCTTACATTTGATTACAGTTTTTTCCAACTGCTTACACACGTTTTCAAAACTCTCTCCTTTTTTCAAAACTCTACACACAATTCCCAAAACTGCACACACAAAATGCAAAATGCCTCACATCTCCTTCAAAATGTAACACTGCATTCAAAATGCCATAAACACGTCAGAATGAAGCATTTGCATCAAATGACAAACACTGCTTTCATAATAGTACATTTTTGGATATACCATGTAAACACTGTTGTTCTAAATCTAAAGCTCTCTGGTCTTTCATAGGCTTATATCTACATTTCAATACAATGTTCTACAGTGAAAGTAATCTGCTGAGAGGGGTAACAAGTACACTGTAAACACAAATGCAATGTAGAAACAGAAAATGTTTATTAGGCCAAACATTACTGTTGTATACAGTAGCATACAACAAAACCATAAACATATGTAAACCAAAAGTATATTCTTTAGAATACAGTAAAGAACACAATTGTGTGTGTGGGGTCCCGGGGGGGCAGTCCAGGAATTGGTAGGGGGGGGGCAGTCACCAGTGCTAAGCTACGCTTCATCTCTTCTCCGGCCTGGGTCTGGCCACAATACTTCGTCCACATCACAAGATACGTTTTCTCTTGCCAAACATCGAGGGAAGTATCTCCTAGCATGGCGTATCCAACCTTGGACAGAGGCAACCTCTATGTCCCCACATGCGTCCTCCATTGCCTGGAGAAGCGGCATACGGGCATAGGGTTGGCGATCATACACTTTCCAGCGCCAGGCTGAGAAGAATTCCTCTATGGGATTTAGAAAAGGTGAATATGGGGGTAGGTACAAAACTACAAATTGTGGATGGGTGGCAAACCAGTTTTGTACCAGAACAGCCCGGTGAAAACTAACATTGTCCCATAAAACCACAAATCTAGCAGGCTCCTGATCTGGATCAGGGACAAGCATTGTGTAAATTGCATCCAGAAAAGTGAGCATATGGCCGGTGTTGTACGGACCCAGTGTGGCATTGTGATGGAGGACCCCGTTTTGAGTGATGGCAGCACACATAGTTATATTACCCCCACGCTGTCCAGGGACATTGGTAATTGCCCTCTGTCCTATTACATTTCTTCTGCGGCGCCTGGTTTTGGTGAGGTTGAAGCCAACCTCATCCACATAAATAAATTAATGGCGAATTACATGGGCATCCAGCTCCAATACTCTCTGTAACAGACAAAAGGATATACAGATGAGTAAATATGGTATGTCTGAAGTACTGGAAGTAGTGTTGCATACATACCTCTACAAAGTCGTGTCGCATATTCTTGACTCTGTCAGAGTTTCTCTCAAATGGCACCTTGTAAAGTTGTTTCATCGTCACTCGGTGCCGTTGGAGGATGCGTTGTATGGTCGACAGGCTTACAGCATTGATGTTGTTAAATATGGTGTCATTATTCAAGATATGCTCTCTTATCTCTCGAATCCTAATTGCATTGTTGGCCAAAACCATATTTATAATTGCAGTCTCTTGTACATCTGTAAACAAGCGTCCTCGTCCTCCATGATGTCTTTGCCTTTCCACTCTGTACAGAATTCAAACACAGTATGTGTTCAGCATAGGAACTGTAAACAATGTACAAAAAAATGTAGTACAGCATGATAACCAACCTCATTCATTCAATGCAGTGCAGTAAATGGATGGCTTAGAGTTAGAAATGTTTATGCAATACTATGCAGTCATACGTATTTTACAGTACATTACTGTAATGCTAAAATAGTCATTAGATAGTTGCATACCTAGTTGCATACCTGTTCTCATTTCTGAAGTTTCGAATTATGGACGCCATTGTAAATCGACTCAAGTTGGGCTGGACTCTCAGTCCAGCCTCTCTCATGGTCAAACTGTGGTTGATCACATGATCAACAAGTGTTGCCCTAATCTCATCAGAGATGGCTTTCCTTCCTTCTCTTCTTTGCCCTTGTCCTCTTCTTCCTCTTCCTCTCCCTCCTACTCCTCTTGCTCTCTGTCCATTGTTGGCATCCATTGTTCAAAACAGGTAATCTGACCTTTGACCTATTTATAGGCCTATACTACAGTAAAACAGTGATTGGTTAGTGATCAGTTAAGCTATTAGTGTTTGCACATGTGAGGAGTGTGTGTGTGACCTGGTGAATAAGTGTAGCATTTTGATTGGTTGTGTTTGGAAAAGGAAAGCAAGTCACTTCCTGTTAGATTTGTGTGTTTTAGGTAGAGAATTGTGTGTAGTGTTTTGAAAAAAGTGTTTTATGCAATTGACAACTGAGTCAAAGGCTGAGAAATAGCTTATGGTTTTGGATATTTGGTGTGTAGTTTTGTACTTTGAGTGAGAGGTTTCAAAAATTGTGTGACATGAAAAGATTTTGTGTGTAAGCAGTTGGAAAAAACTGTAATAGAAGATAAAATGTGTTTTCTATTGGGTGATTACAACATAAACCTATTTAAAAGTGAGAACCACTCACTGATCTGTCTTTTCGAGTACTTTATACTCCAGCTATCTGTATCCCCTCATCTATACGCTCACACCCAGATGACCAGTTCATCTGACGCCCTTATTGATATTATTTTTACAAATTCTTTGAATATTGTGGCTCATACAGGCATACTTTATGCTGACATTTCTGACCACTTTCCAATTTTCCACTTATTTTTGGCAGCTGGAAATTTAAAGTAATTGTGAGCGCTTTAAGATGTTGATTGATGATATTTCATGGGAACATTTTTATAATCAGGCTTATGTGGAGTCTGCTTACCAGACTTTTATCACATCTTTGAATTGTTTCCCCTTAGCTATGCCACTTAAGAGAGCAGCAGAAGGGTTCTGGAAACCCTGGTTTACAATCAGTCTCAAAAAATCCTGTTAAAAAAAAAGTTTATCACAAATCCTTCTTCCATGAATTCTGAAAATAACTAAAAGTATAAGAACAAATTTAGTCACCTTCTTCGGATATCCAACTAAATATATTTAACTAACAAGTTCCAAGAACCATTAAATAATTTAAAGTCAACTTGGATAATCATCAATCAACTGTTGAATAAGATAAAGACATCTACAACAATCCCATCTCAATAACTCAATAATCTCTCAGAATGATCTTCTTGACCCTAACCAGTCAGGCTTCAAGACAGGTCACTCAACCGAGACTGCTCTTCTCTGTGTCACGGAGGCCCTCCGCACTGCCAAAACTGACTCTCCTCTGTTCTCATCCTCCTGGACACCGTGAACCATCAGATCCTCCTCTCCACCCTCTCAGGGCTGGGCATCTCAGGTTATGCACACTCTTGGATTGCATCCTACCTGGCAGGCCGCTCCTACCAGGTGACGTGGAGAGGATCTGTGTCGGCACCACGTACTCTCACTACTGGTGTCCCCCAGGGCTCGGTTCTAGGCCCTCTCCTCTTCTCTCTATACACCAAGTCACTAGGCTCCGTTCTATCCTCACATGATCTCTCCTATCATTGCTATGCGGATGACACTCAACTTCTTTTCGTCTTCCTCCCTTTTGACACCCAGGTCCCGATCCGCATTTCTGGCAGATATCTCAACTTGGATGTCGGCCCATCACCTAAAGCTTAACCTTGGCAAGACGGAGCTTCTCTTCCTCCCGGGAAAGCCCTGCCCGCTCAAAGACCTCTCTTTCACGGTTGACAACTCCACAGTGTCGCCCTCCCAGAGTGCAAAGAACATTGGTGACCCTGGACAACACCCTGTCGTTCTTCGCAAACATCAAAGCTGTGACCCGCTCCTGCAGGTTCATGCTCTACAATATCCGTAGAGTACGACCTTACCTCACACAGGAAGCGGCGCAGGTCCTAATCAAGGCAATTGTCCTCTCCCATCTGGACTACTGCAACTCACTGTTGGGTGGGCTCCCCGCTTATGCCAACAAATAATCCTCCTTTTCTTTTACAATTTATCGCTCAATAACTGTACTACCATGTTTTTGAAAAATACCCCAAAAATGGGTGTTTACGAGAATGTTGAAATATTTAAATCAACACTGTGTTCTATATGAGAGCCAATATGGTTTTCGTAAAAAGTATTCCACAGATACGTCTCTTTGGAACTTGTGGATGAAATCTTTACAGCCCTTAACAACAATGAATACGCTCTTGGCATCTTTTTAGATTGATCCAAAGTGTTTGACACAGTTGATCATGAAATATTACTTTCTAAATTGCATTATTACGGTTTCATGATTAGACATATAATTAGTTATATGCTGTTGTTATGTTTATGATAGAGAACAATTTGCTTATGCAAACGGCTATGCATCTACCAGGGCCAAGATATCCTATGGCATCCCACAGGGTTCGATAATTGGACCTTCATTCTTCCTAATCTATATCAATGACCTTGCTGCTGTGTCTTCTGTCGTACTTTCTATTCTCTTTGCTTATGACTCCAATTTGATTTTATCACACAATAATTTAGATTCACTAATTAATGTAGTATACTCAGGCATGGCCTAATTTTCTGAATGGTTCCAGATAAACAAATGATTTTTAAATGTAAAAAAAATCTAACTTTATTGTATTTACTAGTAAGAATAAGAAATGTTGTATAAAAATGAGCCATAATCTCAATTGGTGGGAATGAAATAGAACAAGTCACATCCACTAGATTTCTCTGAGTTCTATTTGATGAAAAGTTATCCTAGAAAGATCATACAGTATTCAACTTGTCTCCAGCAAAGTGATTAAATCTGTTGGTATCATCAGAAAGATGAATGGTTTGGTTCATCAGGCTTGCTTCCTAACTCTATACTATAGCTTAATTAACCCATATCTCATTTATTGTAATATTGTCTGGGCCAGTACATATGCCTCCTACCTACACAAATTACATATCTGTAACGGTCGTCATAGTCGTTCTCCTCCTCAGACGAGGAGGAGCATGGATCGGACCAACACGCAGAGTGGGTAGTGCTCATGATAATTTATTAAATCGAAACTGAACACTTACAAATACAAAAAAACCAACAAACGTGACAAAACCGAAAACAGTCCCGTGTGGCACAAACACTGACACGAGATACAAACACCCACAAAACACACATGAATCCCAGGCTGCCTAAGTATGATTCTCAATCAGGGACAACGATTGACAGCTGCCTCTGATTGAGAATCATACCCGGCCGAACACAAACATCCCAACATAGAAAATCACACATAGACAAACCCACCCAACTCACGCCCTGACCAACTAAATAAATACAAGACAAAAGAAAACAGGTCAGGAACGTGACAACATCATACGAAATAAATTTACTCCAATTACGCATTTTCATCTACAGTTATTCATACCTCCCAGACAGTTTACCTAAACCCTTTGATGGATTCTTACAGGTTAATTCTGAAATCCACTTGTCAACTGTGTGCGCAACTGGTTAACTGAAGTCAGATGCAGGAGAGCAGAGATGAGTAAACAGGCACACTTTATTTGGCAGAAGGGAAACAGTCGGACGCAACTGCGTAACGACACTCCCGCCAAAGGCAAAAGCGAATAGCACACTCGTCACACAATTAATGTACAGCATTCAATACCACGGGTTCCAAACAAGACCAGGCGAAAAACCAGCATGAAGCATCACACATGACACGTAACGAACAATTACACACACAGACATGGGGGGAACAGAGGATAATATACACGTAGAGTGATGAGGGGATGTAAAACAGGTGTGCGGAAAAACAAGACAAAACAAATGGAAAATGAAAGGTGTAGCGGCGATGGCTAGAAGACCGGTGACGTCGACCGCCGAGCACCGCCCGGACAAGGAGAGGAGTGACACCACTGCGATAACCTTCACCCTCCCCACTGCCGCACCTCACATAGTCAATTCTCTATCAGATACAGAGGTACCATACTCTGGAATTCTTATCTTCACATTGCCAAAACATCATCATCCCTCAATAACTCCAAGTGAAGACTGCGGGTCAGACTGATGAACCAAACTACTCAGTAATGTTCTCCATATAGCCTAACTCTCACACACTCACATGCACACACACATTTAAACAAAACAAATACAGTTTTTCATGATTAATTCATTTATACATTTATAATTACTCAGTTTCAACAAACTTTTTTATTTTTGTACTTATGTATTGTATGTTGTTTTTGTGTAAGCCCTTGTGCTTCCAACCACACCTGCACACTTTTTTTTAATTTATTTTTTTATCTGTATTGTTGTCTATCATTTATTTTCTTTGGTGCAAATAAATACAAATTATATATATTTTTTAATTAAATGTAATTTCAGTTTACACAAGGGTCCTCTACAGCAGGTATTCCCAAACTGGGGTACGCGTACCCCCAGGGGTACACCCAATGCCGTTGGGGGTACGCCAAATATATATATTTTTTCACATTTTCAACCAGTACATTTATATTTTCCAACGGGGCTATACATTTGGGTGAGGTTTTTTTCTCACCTGAATAGCCTCATTTCACTGCCAAAAATAAAATGAAACCATCTAATGTTCAGTGAAATAACAACACAATGTCAAATACAGGTAGCCTAGTCAAATAATTAACATCCAATCACATTAACCGTTACTCTCTCACGGTAAACCTTCACTCTTGCGCAGACATTTAGAAATGAAACATGCAATTTGAAAAATAAGCCACGGGAATTTTTTGAGCGAGAATAAAGATGACTTTCGAGTAGTAAGACATGTATAAAAGCAACAGATACCGTTAATAAGAAGGGGCTAGAAGCATCTTATACGGTGAGCTACCGAGTAGCAAGGACAGGCAAGCCCCATACTTTTATGGGGGACTTAATTATTCCTGCTGCCACAGACATGGCTGGGACAATGCTGGGGGAAAAGGCCAAAAAACTATACAGACAATGTCTTCATTTCTCACACGACTGGCCAATCTGGGTGATGTTTTTTCTCGCCTGAATGATCTGAATCTAGGATTACAGGGACTCTCCGCAACTATATTCAATATGCGGGACAAAATTGAGGCTATGATTAAGAAGTTGAAGCTCTTTTCTGTCCGCATTAACAAGGACAACACACAGGTCTTTCATAATTGTGTGGGTTTTTGTGTGCAAATGAACTCAAGCTTACGGACAATGTCAAATGTGATATAGCGAAGCACCTGAGTGATCTGGGTGCGCAATTACACAGGTGCTTTCCCGAAACGGACGACACAAACAATTGGATTCATTATCCCTTTCATGCCCTGTCTCCAGTCCACTTACCGATATCTGAACAAGAGAGCCTCATCGAAATTGAATTTAATCAGAAGCCACTGCCAGATTTCTCGATAGGGCTGCGCTCAGAGTTTCTTGCCTTGGTAAATTGCGCTGTTAAGACACTGATGCCCTTTGCAACTACATACCTACAGTATGTGAGAGTGGATTCTCGGCCCTCACTAGCATGAAAACTAAATAGAGGCACAGACCGTGAGTGGAAAATGATTTAAGACGGACTCTCTCCAATTCAACCCAACATTGCAGAGTTATGTGCATCCTTTCAAGCACACCCTTCTCATTAACCTGTGGTGAGTTATTCACAATTTTGGATGAACAAATAAGGTTTAATATGTAAGATGGCTAAATAAAGAGCAAAATGATTGATTATTATTATTATTTGTGCCCTGGTCCTATAAGAGCTCTTTGTCACTTCCCACAAGCCGGGTTGTGACAAAAACTCACACTCATTCTTATGTTTAATAAATGTATCGTATAGTGTGTGTGTGCCAGACTTACAATGATGGCATAAAGCAACATTTGAGAGTGCGCTGACCCTGGTGCTAGAGGGGGTAGGCAGCTGGAGGTTGAATGTTTGAAGGGGTACGAGACTATAAAAAGTTTGGAAATCACTGCTCTACAGCATTGTTTCCCAAACTCGGTCCTGAAACGGCTATTTCCTAACATATACCACCTGCTGTACCTCTACCTTGCCATGTCTCTCTGGAGACCTCACTAACCATTTTGCTTACCTATCTAGTTCTATCAGATCAATGACAATAGAGATCTTATTAAATCACTAGAGGGGCTATGTCATAAACCCTCAAAGTTACATAATGGGACAAAATGGCAGCCATCTTGGCCAGGCAGAAATCCAAAACCAGTCTAAATAGAATGCATGGCAGTAGAGACATAGGTCAAGTTTTAAGTTGTTTCAAGTTTCATGTGCACAAGTACAGTGAAATGCCTTTCTTGCAAGCTCCAAACTCAACAGTGCAGTAATCAATATCAATGTAGTACAAAAAATACCATAAGGTAGAACAAAAACACAATAAATAAAAATAAGAAATAAGATGAACACGAGAAGTAAGAAGTTATAATCAGGGTCAGTTCCAATAGCATATTTACAATGTGCAGGGATACTAGAGTGATAGAGGTAGATAAACTACATGACCAAAAGTATGTGGACACGTGCTCATCGAACATTTCATTCCAAAATCATAGTTGGTCCCCCCTTTGCTGCTATAACAGCCTCCAGTCTTCTGGGAAAGCATTTGACTAGATGTTGGAACATTACTGCGAGGACTTGCTTCTATTCAGCCACAAGAGCATTAGTGAGGTCGGGCACTGATGTTGGGCGATTAGGCCTCGCTCACAGTTGGCTTTCCAATTCATCCCAAAGGTATTCGATGGGGCTGAGGTCATGGCTCTGTGCATGCCAGTCAAGTTCTTCCACACTGATCTTGACAAATAATTTCTGTATGGACCTCGCTTTGTGCACGGGGGCATTGTCATGCTGTAACAGGAAAGGGCCTTCCCCAAACTGTTGCCACAAAGTTGGAAGCACAGAATCATCTAGAATGTAATTGTACGCTATTGCGTTAAGATTTCCCTTCACTGGAACTAACGGGCCTAGCCTGAACCATGAAAACAGCCCTAGACCATTATTCCACCTCCACCAAACTTTACAGTTGGCACTATGCAATTGGGGCACGTTCTCTTGGCATCCGCCAAACCCAGATTCGCTGAGCTTTACACCACTCCAGCCAAAGCTTGGCATAGCGTATGGTGATCTTAGGCTTGTGTGAGGCTGCTCGACCAT
Organism: Salvelinus alpinus; assembly: GCF_045679555.1. Lineage (NCBI taxonomy): Eukaryota > Metazoa > Chordata > Actinopteri > Salmoniformes > Salmonidae > Salvelinus > Salvelinus alpinus. The sequence continues at coordinate 22,724,151 of NC_092095.1, forward strand.
GGAAACCCATTTAATGACACTCCAGACGAACAGTTTGTGTGACTTTACTTCAGAGGCAGTTAGAAACTCAGTAGTGAGAGTTTCAACCGAGGACAGATTATTTATACTCACTACGCACTTCAGCACTCGGCGGTCATGTTCTGTGAGCTTGTGTGGACTACAGTTTCTCCACTGAGTTGTTGTTGCTCCTAGATGTTTCCACTTCACAATAACAGCACTTACAGTTGCCCGAGGCAGATCTAGCAAGGAAGAAATTTGACGAACTGACTTGTTGGAAAGGTGGTCCCCTATGACGGTGCCACGTTGAAAGTCACTGAGTTCTTCAGTAAGGCCATTCTACTGCCAATGTTTGTCTATGAAGATTGCACGGCTGTGTGCTTAATTTTATACACCTGTCAGCAAAAGGTGTGTGGCTGAAATAGCCAAGTCCACTAATTTGAAGGGGTGTCCACCTACTTTTGTATATAGTATACTGTATGTATAGTGTATGTATAAGGTTGTATGTATAAGCATCAGCATGTATGATAAACAGAATATCAGCAGTGTAAATTATGATTGTATTTGAGTGCGTGTGTGTAGAGCCTGTGTAAATGTGTGTGTGTATTATTTGTGTGTTGGAGAGTCAGTGTGCATGAGGTGTAGAGTCATGTGAGTGTACATAGAGACAGTGCAAAAATAAAAATGAAATACAAGGGTCAACTCAGATAGTCCGTGTAGCCATTCTGTTAGCTGTTAGCATGAGGTGTAGAGTCATGTGAGTGTACATAGAGACAGTGCAAAAATAAAAATGAAATACAAGGGTCAACTCAGATAGTCCGTGTAGCCATTCTGTTAGCTATTTAGCAGTCTTATGGCTTGGGGATAGAAGCTGTTCAGGTGCCTGTTGGTGTCAGACTTGATGCACCGGTACCGCTTGCCATGCGGAAGCAGAGAGAATAGTCTATGGCTTGGGTGGCTGGAGTCTTTAATGATTTTCCGAGCCTTCCTTTTACACCGCCTGATATAGAGGTCCTGGATGGACAAACTTGGAGGGGATAATGGTGTTGAACGCTGAGCTGTAGTCAATGAACAGCATTCTCACATAGGTATTCCTATAGGGCGGTGTGGAGTGCAATTGAGATTGCGTTATCTATGGATTTGTTGGGGAAGTATGCAAATTGAGGTGGGTCTACGGTGTCTGGGATGATGGAGTTGATGTGTGCCATAACCAGCCTTTCAAATCACTTCATGATTACAGATGTGAGTGCTACAGGGCGGTAGTCATTGTAGCATAAAGCCTTAGTGTTTTTGAGAACAGGAATTATTGTAGTCATTTTAAGACACATGGGGATTACAGACTGGGACAAGGAGAGGTCGAAAATGACTGCGATTATGCCTGCCAGTTGATCTGCTATGCTCTGAGAACGCTCACCCCCCCCTCCCCGGAATACCATCCGGCCCTGACTTTGCAGTGTTGACCTGATTAAAGACCTTACTCATGTCGGCCTTGGATAGCGAGATCAGTCCTCTGGATCGCATTTCCTGATGCATTTCTTGCTTTTACTTATGCATGAAAATAAAAGTAAGGTATGTGATGTATCAGAAATTGTGTACAGGAAGTATAGTCAACCAAAAGTATTGTCATGTAATTATAAATACAGCTTATACAGGTTTTATAACCATTGTCTGTATAAATAGCCTCTAAGATATATGAAACAGACCATAAATGTCTCAGATTTAATTTTCTTGGAAAGCTGTGAGTGCTATTATATGATACAATATCCGTACTTGTTGCATTTACAACTTCTCCTTTTTGGACGTTCACAGTGGTGCCATACCTTGCGGCTACAAGCAGAACAGAGGACTTACAAGCAAACAAATGTAATTTTAACTTAAGTGATAACTTTAAGGATTGCCACAACAAGGATTACCACACTACGTTAGATAATCATTGACAAATTGTAGATTACTGCGTGAGTGATCGCGACATAGCTAAGAGAGTTTTGTATTCCATCAACCAGAAAAATACATTTAGACATATCTTATCTTTTTTGCATATAAATGCTTGTAGTTTTCCAAACAATTTTGATAACCTTATCTTTGGATTATCTAGCATCAATGACAGTTGTTCTATTTTTGTAGCTACATAGACATGGTTGCATAAAGATAATGTAGAGCTTTACCATATTGAAAACTATAATAATATCTACAGGTATAAAGAAGGCCGAACCGGTGGAGGAGTCTCTTTGTATATTAATGAGAACATAGAATACTCTCAAAGAAATTATATTGAATATAGTTTTTTGCTGTCTGGAGAATCTGTTTGTGGAAACCAGTGATAACACAATCAATGGGTGTATTTACAGACCTAACTATAACAGAAAATGATTCAACCTCAGCTTGACAGACACCCATGCTATAGTTACCAGGGAGGGAAATAACTGTTATATTATGGGAGACTTCAATATTCAAATCATAAACTCTGTCAATCATCATCTTACTAAAGTATTTTTTGGATACCATGTATTCACACTGTTTTTATCCTGTTATTTTTAAACCAACTAGAATTACAGAAAACTCAGCAACCTTGACTGATAATATATTTACAATTTATATTTGCATATTGACAAATGTTTTTGATAAGGAATTATTTTCTGGTATTCTTTGCATGGATATTTGTCACGACGTCTGCCGAAGTCGGCCCCTCTCCTTGTTCGGGCGGTGTTCGGCGGTCGACCTTCTAGCCATCACTGATCCATTTTTCATTTTCCATTGGTTTTGTCTTGTCTTCCTTCACACCCTCTGTTTCCCCTCATGTCCTTGTCGGAGATTGTTTGATTGTATGTGATGTGCAAGTTATGTGTTGGTGTGCGACGGGTTTTGTACCCACTTTTGTTAGTTTGTATATTTTGGTTGCTGGAGTTTGTCAGCACTTATTAAACGACTCTGTTTAATACCAAGTTCGTTCTCCTGCGCCTGACTTCCCTGCCACCAACACGCACCCTTTACAGAATCTCCAACCACAACTATGGAGTCAGCAGGAGAAGGTACCCCGGCCATTGAGGTGGAGGAGCGCGTCCAGGAGCATGCAGTTATGCTTCACCATCTTGGCGTCGCCATGGATCGCGTTGTCCAGACAACAGACCGCTGGGAGAGACAGGGAGTTCTTCCAGCGCCTACACCGTATTAACCCCTCGTTCCATGTGTCTCTCCTCAGGCCGGTGGTGGCTGGCCCGCTCCAGGAGTCTGAGGTGCGGGAGGTTCCTCCTCCCCCTCTGGACATCGAGGGGGCCCCGGCGTACTCCGTTTGATCCATACTGGATTCCAGACGTTGGGCGAGGGGCCTTCAATACCTCGTGGACTGGGAGGGGTACGGTCCGGAGGAGAGATGCTGGGTTCCGGTGGAGGACGTGTTGGACCCTTCAATGCTGCGGGAGTTCCACCGTCTCCGTCCGGATCGCCCTTCACCTCGCCCTCCGGGTCGTCCCCGAGGCTGGTGTCGGCGCTGGAGCCACGTGTCAAGGGGGGGTACTGTCACGACTTCCACCGAAGTTGTTTCCTCTCCTTGTTCAGGCGGTGTTCGGCAGTCGGCATCACCGGTCTTCTAGCCATCGTTGATCCACTTTTCATTTTCCATTTGTTTTGTCTTGTTTTCTTACACACCTGGTTTCCATTTCCATCATTAATTGTTGTGTAAATATTACCCTCTGTTCCCCAATGTCCTTGTGTGTAATTGTTTGTTTGTAAGTGCTTGTACGCTATGTTACTGGTGCGCTTTGGGTTTTGTACCCATGTAAGTTATTTTTGTATTGCCGTGGGTTTATTAATTAAACTACTCCGGCTATTACCTATCTCTGCTCTCCTGCATCTGACTTCCCTGCCACCAGTTCTGCAACCCTTACACTCAAAATGGTTTAAAATTAACAAATTGTCACTGAATAAAAAAATTTATATATAGAATATTTGGTCCAAAGAAAAGAAAATACAATACAAATTATATAGGGATCCATATTCATTATATACCTGTTGATCATGCCTTTACAATCTGCTTTCTTGGTGTTCTGATTGATGTTTAATTGTCATGGAAACCACACATAAAGACAATAACCACTAAGATCTCCAAAAATACTTGGCAATATTAGATCTCCTAAACAGAAGCACTGCTCTCAGTCTCTATTACACAATGATCTTCCCATTCATCAGTTACTGTAACATTATATGGGCCAGCACACACCATACTATACTGCTATCACTCTATCTCCTGCAAAAACGCTCTGTAAGAATAATTTCATCTGGCGGTTTTAGAGACCATTCAGCACCGCTTTTCTCCCTTATATTTATCCCCCCAAAAATTATTCAAGTTTCTCAATTTGTTTACGGAACTTTAAATCACTTTTTACCCTCTTTCTTCAAAAACTATTTTACAGTCACATATGAATTCCATAACTACTCATCAAGAAACAGACAACAGCTATGTCACCCATATTCAAGAACAACTAATTCTCAATTCTGAGTTACCTATCTGTAACTCATTCCCGCCTGATTTTGCCAAGCTATCCCTGTCATTGTTTTAAAAAAATGTTAAGAGGCACCTACTCTTCATATTTTCAAGCATGTCATGGGTATGCTTGTCATTGGCAAGGATTAGGTAGTTATTTTTGTTGTTGATCAAAATAAACGGAATAGAGCTAAGCACAGGAAAACCTGGTTCAGTCTGCTTTCCAACAGACACTGTGAGACAAATTTAGCTTTCAGCAGGATAACAACCTAAAACACAAGGCCAAATATGCACTGGAGTTGCTTACCAAGACGTCATTGGATGTTCTTGAGTGACCTAGTTACAGTTAGGACTTAAATCAGCTTGAAAACCTAGGGCAGACTTGAAAATGGCTGTCTAGCAATGATCAAAAACCAACTTGAAGATAAAAGAATAATGGGCAAATATTCTACAATCCAGTTGTGATTAACATTTCAGGCCTTTTCACAAAGCATGCTACACTAAAAGGGCATTATCATAATTTTCACAATTTCACAGTATTATTCCAACCTCATAGTGTGGAAATGTATATAAAACACATGAAATTCACATTTTTGGGTGCACTGGGCCTTTAACCCAACTTAAATTGTGTGAGTATGATGTAATGCATGTGATAGCATGCAATGACTCATGTATTGTTAATTGATAAAATAATAATTGATATGAAGCATGAACAAGTATTCTTTATAGGGATTTCATGAATGATCGGATAAATCTATTCTTAGCATTAAAGTGTATTTGTTTGATCTTTTTTCCACATACCTATCCACCCCACTGCCATAAGAAATGGGCATTACACTAAAAGGTAAAATTACTAATTATAAACTGGGTGGTTCGAGCCCTGAATGCTGATTGGTTGACAGCCGTGGTATATCATACCACGGGTATGACACAACATTTATTTTTACTGCTCTAATTACTTTGGTAACCAGTTGATAATAGCAATATGGCACCTCTGGGGTGTGTGATATATGGTCAATTTACCACGGCTAAGGGCTGTATCCAGGCACGCCGCATTGTGTTGTGCATAAGAACAGCACTTAGCTGTGGTATATTGGCCATATACCACACCCCATTGTGCCGTGTTGCTTAAATAACCCTTCAGATATAAGAAACAATAGGTGTTTCATTTATTTAGCCGGGATAGTCCACTCTGTAACATTCGCCACTGAGTCTTGTGTTCAATAGAATCAATGAAAACATATACAGCATACACATTGGCATACGTACAAAACCACGCTCACATTGCAGCAATGTGCACTGCTCTTCTGAAGGCGGACATGCTAGCTAGCTGTCGTGTGGATAAGTCCAGCTTGTTCCAGAGCAATTTACATTTACATTTTAGTCATTTAGCAGACGCTCTTATCCAGAGCGACTTACAGTAGAGTGCATACATTTTATTACATTTTTTTTTTTTTTTTTTTTTTTTTTACATACTGAGACAAGGATATCCCTACCGGCCAAACGCTCCCTAACCCGGACGACGCTATGCCAATTGTGCGTCGCCCCACGGACCTCCCGGTTGTGGCCGGCTGCGACAGAGCCTGGGCGCGAACCCAGAGACTCTGGTGGCGCAGCTAGCACTGCGATGCAGTGCCCTAGACCACTGCGCCACCCGGGATGGTCCAAAGAACTGCAGACTGCCTTGAAACGTTTTTAACTGAGGGTTGTGCCAGTAGGTGCTGGTCCCATTGGTCATAGGCTTTGACTGCTGCTCTGGTGGAGACTCCCACCTGAACAGGTTTGACATGTATTCGGCCAGTTTGTGCTGTGTCGCCTTGAAAACAGTCACTAGGGTGTTGTAATGGATCCTGACCGTCAGTGGTTCAGATTTTTGCAGAAGAACCTCTTTCTTTATGTGTTGATACTAGCAGCCCTGTTGATGATACAATATAGCTGGCTAAGACCTGTCTTCTTGCACTGATGTAGGGTGGGAAGCTGTAGCTGGTTAAGACCTGTCTTCTTGCACGGATGCAGGGTGGGAAGCTGTAGCTGGTTAAGACCTGTCTTCTTGCACTGATGCAGGGTGCGAAGCTGTAGCTGGTTAAGTCCTGTCTTATTGCACTGATGTAGGGTAGGAAGCTGTAGCTGGTTAAGACCTGTCTTCTTGCACAGATGCAGGGTGGGAAGCTGTAGCTGGCTAAGACCTGTCTTATTGCCCTGTTGCAGGGTGGGAAGCCACGCTGTGGCACAGTAATCCAGGTGAGTTGTTATCATGGTGTGGTAAATTGTCAGGACGATGTCCTTGGAGACAAAGTCCTTGCCCTTTTTAGAGTGCCAAGCCCAGACCGTAGTCCCTGTAACCAGGCTGGCGTGTTCAATTGATGAGTCATCACTCTGAAAGGGCAAAGATTTTTAAGTCTAGCTCTAACTTTCAAAGATGCCTCTCTTACTGAGATGCTCCCAGTTTCTGACTGTGGGTATAGTCTATGTTAATAGACTATCCCCACAGTGTCTGCAGATTAGCAAGAATGAAATTTGATGCGGTCATTATAAAAAATAAATGAGCTAAAAAACAGACAGCCTGCCCTTAATTGTGTCTCACCAGCGCTCGGTCATCTGAGGAGGCGTGGAGTGGAGGACTTTTAAGTGTCAGGGATCTGCAATTATAAATCATAAAAGTGCCTGAGACTCGACCTACATAGGAAAAAACGTGTATTCTGGTTGATAGGTCCCCTCTCTCCACATCCCAGGCCCTGTTCTCTCCGCTATTGGGGGCGCCCCATATGAAGCTGTGCCCATTTTTAGCCTCAGTAATAATCTGTTGCCCCTTGGAATAGGAGAGGAAGTAAAACCAATATAAGGCCTCGTTGGTCCAGGACTGTGGGAGAGAGGACTTTCTGATAACGTAATACATGTAATGTATCACACAAAGCGCTTTGATAGATGTCATCCTTGGGGGAAACAGATAACAGGAGAACCTTCTCTCACTTCAGAAGTTGAACTTTTTAGAAACGTATTACACAATGTGCTCAGGAATTAGAAATGTAATGTGTCTTGATGCGTTCAAGGTTGGTGAGTTTCTGGATATACACGCAGTAGAACAGTCAGTGTACTTCGCAGAGTCTGCCAATGACATAACCACTCATTTTCAGGGTGTGAATGACGGCACTGTATTTTATTAAGCTGAAACCACGAGAAAGAAAAAGAGATGCTTTGGCTCAGGGGAATATTCTGGAATCTCTTCAAACATGACCGTCTATCATTCAGTATTAAGAAGGAAAAAGTCCAACTTACCAGCCTGTCATGTTCACTGGAACGCATCGCTCTGATAGGCTGCGACACCATCAAAGAGAGAAGTCAGAGGCGACGGGGAAAGCCATTGAAGGCAACACATCCACATGGATAGAAGGGGGAATCAGGGTTAGAGCAGAGTAGTGCCCCATGAGAGAGCTCAGAAGCCAGTCATATGGCCAAAGAGTGTAAACACCTCTAGGCAGCTGTGTCTGTACATTGACAGGAGGCAGAAGGTAGCCCTTTCCTGCAGTCAAATGACCAAATCGCCCTCTAGTGGCCTCATGCGCGGAATGTTTACACAGAAAATCTAGTTTCGAAGTCAAATGGTTTTGTTATATTTCAGTCTTCTGGGATCTACAGTACCAGTCAAAAGTTTGGACACACCTACTCATTCAAAGGGGTTTTCTTTATTTTTACTATTTTCTACATTGTAGAATAATATTGAAGACATCAGAACTATGAAATAACACATATGGAATCATGCAGTAACCAAAAAAGTATTTTATATTTGAGATTCTTCAAAGTAGCCAACCTTTGCCTTGATGACAGTTTTGCACACTCTTGGCATTCTCTCAACCAGCTACATGAGGTAGTCCCATGGAATGCATTTCATTTACCAGGTGTGCCTTGTTAACAGTTCATTTGTGGAATTTCTTTCCTTCTTAATGCGTTTGAGCCAATCAGTTGTGTTGTGACAAGGTGGGGGGGGGGGGGGGGGGGAGAAGTGTACAGATATAATTTACAGAAGGCAGAAGATAGCCCTATTTGGTAAAAGACAAAGTCCATATTATGGCAAGAACAACTCAAATTAGCAAAGAGAAATGACAGTCCATCATTACTTTAAGACATGAAGGTCAATCAATCCGGAACATTTCAAGAACTTTGAAAGTGCAGTCGCAAAAACATCACATCATTCTGCAGCGTTACACCATCCCATCTGATTTGCGCTTAGTGGGACTATCATTTGTTTTTCAACAGGACAATGATCCAAAACACACCTCCAGGCTGTGTAAGGGCTATTTGACCAAGAAGGAGAGTGATGGAGTGCTGCATGAGATGACCTGGCCTCCACAATCACCCGACCTCAACCCAATTGAGATGGTTTGGGATGAGTTGGACTGCAGAGTGAAGGAAAAGCAGCCAACAAGTGCTCAGCATACTTGGGAACTCATTCAAGACTGTTTGAAAAGCATTCCAGGTGAAGCTGGTTGAGAGAATGCTAAGAGTGTGCAAAGTTGTCATCAAGGCAAAGGGTGGCTACTTTGAAGAATCTGAAATATAAAATATATTTTGATTTGTTTAGTACTTTGTTGGTTACTACATGATTCCATATGTGTTATTTCATAGTTTTGATGTCTTCACTATTATTCTACAATGTATAAAATAGTAAAATACTATTAATACAATATTACACTTAACATACAATAACAGGCAAAAGTCCAAGTAATAGACTTGGACTTTTGACTGGTATTGTATGTTAGGTGTAATATTGGGATGCAACTCATTTTTTATTTATATATATAAATAACATTCTGTGTGGATATCCACTCAACTGGGAGTCTGTTGTGGTCGACTAGCACTGTACTGTAGACAAACGAGTCCCAACTTCAATCTTTCCCTTGACATCTTCTCTATGCACACACACTGCAGACCCATGCCTTCTGTAAATAATATCTGTACACTTCTCATACAGTGACAGAATTGTGATGCATAATGCATACTTTACCCCCAATGATATTAAACAGAGGCAAGGTAAATCCTGTAGTTTGTGTGTATGAGCATAAGTGGGTGGTTGGTTTGTGGCAATGTTCCCTCTAAGCAGCGCTCCTGCACGGCCCTGCCATGCAGAAGAAATATCAGCCTGTGCTGTACAGAGATTGAACTTTTCCCCTTTAGTTAACACTATCAATGTTTCGCTCTACTGTGGGAATTGTGCTGAATCAACGCAATATTAGTCACTTTCAATGTAACATACCAAAATACAACAAACTAGGCAAGACTTATTAGTGTGCAAAACTATCTGTGCGAGCAATTTTCTTGTAGGCAGAGTGCATTGAAGTAGGATTTTATAACATTGACAGGCAAGACTCAGTCCTGTACTCTACACAGGCCGCTGCGCCATAACCAATCAGAGCTGCAATAGGCCTATATGCAAATAGCCATTGCTATATATGGATCTGTGCCATTCACTTTGAACTGGACTGTTTTTACAGTATGAGTGGTGTGAGTAGATGCACTTATTTTGAGATCAAAGTTCATATTTGTTCTTGTTCTTTGCTAGTTAGTGAGTTATTAGCCCAACTATAGCTCATTTCTAGTCAACAGTGGTTGCTTCCTACAAAAGCACAAAATGTGTGCATATCTAGCCATCTTTGAAAAGCGAGTCAGGTAAAGATCCTTTTTTTTTACTCTTAAAGAGGCAGTGTTGTATTTAGATACGGTCTTGAATAAGCTAAGTAGCCAATAGGCAGAGGGTATCATAATTTGTCTGATTCTCTCAAATAATGTTATGGGAATAATAATGAACTCTGTAAAGTGGTTTCTTTCATCAAACAACACAACGTTTTCAGTCACCTCCTTGTCTGAAGCATTTTTTTCCAAAAGTCTCATGGAATCTAGGCCTACATTGAACATTGCACATTTGCTGCTACTTTAGACTGAACGACAGAACAGCTATTTCCATTTTAAAATGTTATGTTATGCATTTTTTTTATGGTAGGCCACTCTGGTAGGCTTACATTATGATTAACTAGCAACAGCAGCCTACTTGGCCAGTGTTCAACCTGTAACTTAAATTGGGTACAGCCTCAGTGTTCACAGTAAATGCGCACCAGGGTGTTGCTCAGCAGACCTGAAATTTGCTCAGTGCCCGAAAACAATCAGAGGGAACATTGGTTGGTGGCAAATTAAAGCTTCAAATGTGATTACTCCTGAACTGTTACAAAACTATACTGTACATGTTTGAATTCATATACATGTGACTTTCTTGTGACTTGTGACTTAAATGTTTTGCCTGTAGGTTGTTCACATTGTAAACACAGGTACAGCAGCAGTAGAAGTTTAGACTGGTCAGGGCCCTATAGTAACGGGATTGTATCACTTCAGTTCAGAAAAAATGTACATGGAAAATGTAACTGAACTATTGACCCTTAGGAATAAATTCCCAGTCACACGTTCCCGTTTCTATATTATAAACAATGTTATATGCACAAGCAGCAGTGTGGATAGGGAACCCCTATCTTCCCTCCTCTCTGCTCTCTCTCTCACCCTCTTTTTCTACCCCCAATGCTGCTATGCACATGTTAACACACTGGAGCAATGCGGCCAAACCATTACATTGCTTCCAACCAACTATTTTTCTCTTTTACTTTTATCCTCTGCCCCCATTGACATTGAGAGAGGAAATAAATTACTTCTGGGATCAATTATTTCGGCTTAGCTTGCATTACCGGGGTTAAAGTTGAGGTGCTACATTAGACAACGTGATTGGGCGAGCTCCCCTAAGGGCTCGTCTATGGACAGATAAAGAACTCAAAGAGCCTCAGTTCCGTCCTCTTCCCCCTCTCCTTTTCTTTCCTCTTTTCTCCAGGTCCTCCGAGGTCTCCCTCGCTCCAGCCCTCCATTCCGTGCTCCCAAAGTGAGGTGGGAATGTCAGTAGATGCTTTCATGTCTTCTGTTTCCTTTTTTGGGAATTCTGCTCTCAGAAAAAATAAGAAAAGGGGAAAATAGCTTCTAGGGTTGGAATTGAACCCTCCAAGACCACATGTGTGTGTGTGCACAACAACAAGAACACAGTGGAGCCAAGCCACAGGGCACTGGGCCTTTGAGGATAAGCTTCTATCCATTGTAATCTAGCCCTTACGAGACCCACATACAGTATAACCCTCTTTTTACAGGCCTTGTCCTATAACAGTCACATTGATTGCATGGCACCAGATGGAGAGGCCTGAGGTGAATCATGATCCGTGGTGGATTGGTGAATATTTCTCTCTCCTGAAACAATGTTGCTGCTATAGCCTACAGTCCTCCAGAGTTTAACAAGTTTACAGGTGCGCTGTGAGGATTCTGAGCAATTATGACTTTGGTGTGTGAGAGAGAGAAAGAGAGAGAGAGAGAGAAAGTGTGTGCGTACATGTTTTCCTACCTTTTAAGGACCGCAATTTCCTGACAAGTCACCAGAATGTCCTGACCAGAAAGGAAAACAAGAACATATTTGAAAAGTCATGACTCATGTCCTTCATTTGTTAAAATTCTATTTTAGGCTTAAGGAAATGCAATATCAAGTCAGTTGCACAACTGAATGCATTCAACCGAAATGTGTCTTCCACATTTAACCCAACCTCTCTGAATCAGAGAGGTGAGGGGACTGCCTTAATCCATTGGGGAACAATTGTTGTTGGGGGTTACCTGCCTTGCTCAAGGGCAGAGTGGGCTATTTTTCCATCTTGCCAGCTCAGGGATTCAAACTTGCAACCTTTTGGTTACTGGCCCAACACTCTTAACGACTAGTCTACCTGACTGGTTTTGGGTTAAAGTTATGGTTAGGGTTAGGAGTTAGGGTTAGGTTTATGGGTTAAGGTTAAGGTTAAGGTTAGGAGGCCTCCCGAGTGGCACAGTTGTCTAAGTGCCACTAGAGATCCTGGTTCGAGTCCAGGCTCTGTCGCAGCCAGCCGCGACCGGGAGACCCATGGCGCGGTGCACAATTGGCGCACAATTGGCCCAGCGTCGTCTGGGTTAGGGGAGGGTTTGGCTGGCAGGGATGTTCTTGTCCCATCGTGCTCTAGCAACTCCTGTGGTGGACTGGGTTCAATGCATGCTGACACAGTCACCCAGAGTACAGTGTTTCCTCTGTCACATTGGTGCGGCTGGCTTCTGGGTTAAGCGGGCAGTGCGGCTTGGCTGGGTTGTGTTTTGGAGGACGCACGGCTCTCGACCTTCGCCTCTCCCGAGTCCGTATGGGAGTTGCAGTGATGAGACAAGACTGTAACTACCAATTGGATCCCACAAAATTGGGGAGAAAAAGGGATTAAAAAAAAAATACAACAAAATAAAGGCTAAGGTTGAGAATACGGTTAGGGAAAATAGGATTTTGAATGGGAATATATTTTTACTCCCAAAAAGTCCCCAAAAATTCACAAAATCAAAGAGTGTATGTGTATGTGTCTGAAAGTGTTTTGTAGTTATGTTCCTTCGCCCTCTGTTGAAAGCAGAGCTGGCATTTTATCTTGCATAGGCAAGACTTCCCTGAGGCCCCATCGCTAGTTCTGTTGGTGCGTTACCCTAGGTGATGATTCCATTATGCATAGATGTGTATGTGGTTGTGTGTAAGTATGTAAGTGAGAGAGAGAGATCTTGTTGAGGGATTACAGGTTATTTACAGGCTCCCTCATGCATCAAGAAAGTGCCTCTCGGGTGTGACAAAACCACTGCGTGTGGGTGTGTGTTTTGCGTGTGTGTCTGTGTGTGTGACACTCTTAGGCACACAAATGGGTGTTTTTTCATACTTATGTTTTGCATAGTGGTCTGCTTATCAAGTCAAAGCATGCTCACCACTGCTTTTTAAACTGCCTGTGTATTTACTGAAACACTAGCATGTTGAATTAGTTATCAATGGATATGTGCATATGTGTGTGATTAGCTCAAGGTTAATCAATTCAGGAAATGGACAAACATTCAATTCATATTGAATTGCAAATCCTCATCTAAAACCGTGGTCACATTTCATTGGATTAATGTATTGTTTGCATTGTTCCTATGGCACTGTTGTAATTTGAGATGCTGCAATCAATGAGTCAGATATTGTCTTATTTCTGTATTGGTATGTTATAGTTCCAGTAGCAATCTGACATTCTTCGGTTTGGAGTCCGAATACCAATATCTTTACCCCAAATATTCGTTTTTTACATGTTACTTAAAGCTGGAATCCTTAATGGTGAAACTGACACGTCCGTTTGGGATATTACAACACCCCAAAAGTTAGTCCCTCGGACACCATTGCACGCACAATTGAACAGCATAACATGTACTGCAAAAACGTTTACCATGCTGCGCAAAGCTCCTCATGTCAGTTCGTCAACAAAGCAATAACAAAGGCGGTGGGGCGACCAGTGGCGCTGATTTCCCCTAATGCAGATTCCATCTTTAAGGGTACCTACATAAGGACTTGTTAACCAATACTGAATCCAGAAGAGGTGCAAAACATTTCATTAATGCTTATGTCAAAGCTTATGTATACTGAACAGAAATATAAATGCAACATGCAACAATTTCAAAGAATTTACTGAGTTACAGTTCATAGAAGGAAATCAGTCAATTGAAATACATTCATTAGGCCCAAATCTATGGATTTCACAACTGGGCAGGGACACAGCCATGGGTGGGCCTGGGAGGGCATAGGCCCACCCACTTGGGAGCCAGGTCCACCCACTGGGGAGCCAGGCCCAGCCAATCAGAATGAGTTTTTCCACACAAAAGGGCTTTATTAAAGATAGAAATACTCCTCAGCACCCCCCTCCCCCTCCTCAGACGATCCCGCTGGTGAAGAGGCCGGATGTGGAGGTCCTGGTCTGGCGTGGTTACACATGGTGTGCGGATTTAGAGGCAGGTTGGATGTACTGCCAAATTCTCTAAAACGATGTTGGAGGCGGCTTATGGTAAAAAAAATTAACATTCAATTGTACTCTAAAATGCCATTTGCACGCTCCCTCAAAACTTGGCATTGTGTTGTGTGACAAAACTGCACATTTTAGAGTGGGCTTCTATTATCCCCAGCACAAGGTGCACCTGTGTAATGATCATGCTGTTCAATCAGCTTCTTGATATGCCACACTTGTCAGGTGGATGGATTATCTTGGCAAAGGAGAAATGCTCACTATCAGGGATGTAAACAAATTTGGGCACAAAATTTGAGAGAAATTTCTTGGATCTTTTATTTCAGCTCATGAAAAAGGGACCAACACTATACATGTTGCATTTATATTTTTGTTCAGTAATAAAGCTGAAACATTTCAAACTGGAATCCAAATCCACAAATTCCAATGTGCTCCTATTTTTAGCACACTCAAGAGACAACACAGTCAAACAGAGCGTCCTACAGTATCTTACAAACAACCATGCATTATTGAAAACTCCTGGCACTGCACATTACACATGTCAGTCTGTTTTCAACAAGACCATTAAATGTTAATGTCTGCTGTGTCTGTATTGAGCCTATGTACAGTAGAGTCTAGACATTCACATGCTGGTGATGGGCGTGTGAGATACATTGTGCCTGCTTGGTGAGCTATTGTGTTGCCAGTCCCTCTGATAGCCGTACTATTTATGAGACATCAGGGTCAGAGTGGCTCTAAAGGGAGCTGCCTATTAACATTAGTGCTGGCATGACTGCACAGAGCCATCCAGGAATGGTGGCAGGCCAAGAGGTGGGTGGAAAAGACGCCAGATGGGAGGCAAGGCACTGGAAGACGGGATGGGAAAAGATAGCAGGGAAGAGGTTTGAGGTGTTGGTGGTTAGGGAAGTGTGGTCACGGTAATACAGATTTAGGATTATAATTTGAGCCAGTTTGCAACAGCAGGAAAATAATCTGGCAGCAAAAGGAAATGTAAATTATAATGTATTTAATATTTAATTTAATTCATACATTTTATACCGGGAAAATCAAGTCTGAAATTTCAAAGTGGATTTTTATTAACTTCAGAAGCCTTTCTAAACCTCAAATTCACTACAAGTTTTACATTTCCTGGAAGGAAATTCTCCTGTAACAGGGTGGTCAAATGAAGATCCGACATCTGTATGGTTGAAAGACAGCATACCATGGATGCTGTCTTTCAGGGGATGAGGATGGACAAGGCCGGAGAGTAGGGGAAGGAAGGTTTTTGAGTGGGTATTTAGCGGGTATTGAGTGGGTATTGAGTGGGTAATGATATGGACAGTTAGCATGAAAGTGTAAAGCATGCTAATTTGGCCTACATTGACGGTTGGTTTTTGGTTAAACAATGTTAAAGTTAGTGGTTGGTGGTAACGACTAGGTAAACTATCCCTTTAAGGTTGATTACTGGTTGGGGTAAAGGGCGTGGGTTCAGCGCGTCGGGGGGTTAGTGTGGGGGTTGGAGGTCAGGGATGAGTGGAAGGCGTGGGCTGGAGGGGGGTTATTGATGGGTAAATGAGAATTGAGAGGTAGGGGTTGGTGGGACAGGCACTTGGAGTGTGGAGTCAGGAAAACAACATCTCACTCAACGTCAACAAAACAAAGGAGATGATCGTGGACTTCAGGAAACAGCAGAGGGAGCACCCCCTTATCCACATCAAAGGGACAGCAGTGGAGAAGGTGGAAAGTTTTAAGTTCCTGGGCGTACACATCACAGACAAACTGAAATGATCCACCCACCCAGACAGTGTGGTGAAGAAGGCGTAACAGCGCCTCTTCAACCTCAGGAGGCTGAAGAAATTTGGCTTGTCACCCAAAACCCTGACAAACTTTTACAGATGCACAATCGAGAGCATCCTGTCGGGCTGTATCACAGCCTGGTACAGCAACTGCACCGCCCTCAACTGCAAGGCTCTCCAGAGGGTTGTGCGGTCTGCACAACGCATCACCGGTGGCAAACTACCTGCCCTCCATGACACCTACAGCACCCGATGTCACAGGAAGGCCAAAAAGCTCATCAAGGACAATAACCACCCGAGCCGCTGCCTGTTCACACCACCATCATCCAGAAGGCAAGGTCAGTACAGGTGCATCAAAGCTGGGACCGAAAGACTGAAAAACAGCTTCTATCTCATGGCCATCAGACTGCTAAACAGCAATCACTAGCTCAGAGAGGCTGCTGCCTTCATTGAGACCCAATCACTGGACACTTTAATAAATGGATCACCAGTCACTTTAAACAATGCCACTTTAAATAATGCCAATTTAATAATTTTTACGTATCTTACATTACTCATATCACATGTATATACTGTATTTTATACCATCTACTGCACCTTGCCTATGCGGCTTGGCCATCGCTCATCCATATACTTAAATGTGCATATTCTCATTCACCCCTTTAGATTTGTGTGTATTAGATAGTTATTGGGGAATTGTTAGATTACTTGTTAGATATTATTGCACTTTCGGAACTAGAAGCACAAGCATTTCGCTACACTTGCATTAACATCTGCTAACCATATGTATGTGACCAATACAATTTGATTTGATTTGAAAAGGATGGAGAAAGGCACCATCCCTCATAGCTGCAGTGCACCATCCCTCACGCCACATAGTTGCAGGGCACCATCCCTCACGCCACATAGCTGTAGGGCACCGTCCCTCACGCCACATAGCTGTAGGGCACCATCCCTCACGCCACATAGCTGTAGGGCACCATCCCTCACGCCACATAGCTGCAGGGCACCATCCCTCACGCCACATAGCTGCAGGGCACCATCCCTCACGCCACATAGCTGTAGGGCACCATCCCTCACGCCACATAGCTGTAGGGCACCGTCCCTCAATACATATTGCTTCTGGGCACCATCCCTCACTACTTATAGCTGCAGAAAACACAGGTGTTCACCACTCATCCACAAGGACCCCTTCATCTCATCTTGGACAGGTAGCTTAGCGGTTAGATCATTGGGCCAGTAACTGAATTACCCCAGCAGACAAAATGAAAAATCTGCCAATGTGCCCTTGAGCAAGGCACTTAACCCTAATTTTCTCCATGGGCGCTGTACAACTATGTCTGGCCCTGTAAAACACATTTCACTGCACCTATCAGGTTTTGACAATAAAACATTTTCTGTATATGAGTTCAATCTATTTCACGCCTCCTCTCTCCTTTTCTATTCCCTCTCTTTCTCTATCTCTCAATCCATCCCCCTCTCTCCTCTCCTCTATACCCCTCTCTCTCTATTATGCCTCCCCAATGGGAGTTGACGCTGCAGGTTAAGAAGCAGAGAGAGAGAGCGAGGCTGTGTGTGTGTGACTGGAGTGTTAATGTTGCTAATACTGAGTCTACAGAGTATGGGTGCTTATATTTGTCCTATTTCACACATGTACAAGTGTTCAGGAATAGTGAGGGGGTGATGGGGGGGGGGGGGTCTTTTGTGGGAATAACGAGAGGGGGCAAGCTTTGCATGAAAACTAAGTGTTTACACACATTTGAATTTGTATTTGTATTTATTAGGGATCCCCATTAGTTCCTGCCAAGGCAGCAGCTACTCTTCCTGGGGTCCAAACACATTAAGGCACTTACATTACACATAAGATAAAATATAAAACAGTACATCACATAACATTATTACACCACTACATACTGTATCTACAACACAAAATGTATAATACCACCATACAACAATGTTACAATGTACATATGTGTAGAGTGCGTGAGTGTGCGTATGTGTGTGTCTGTACCTATGTGTGTGTCTCTTCCCAGTCCCTGCTGTTCCATAAGTTCTATTTTGATCTTTTAATTTTTTTGCATCAGTTACCTGATGTGGAATAGAGTTGCATGTAGTCATGGCTCTACGTAGTACTGTGCGCCGCCCATAGTCTGTTCTGGACTTGGGGACTGTGAAGAGACCTCTGGTGGCATGCCTTTTGGGGTATGCATGTGTGTCCGAGCTGTGTGCTAGTAGTTTAAACAGACACCTCGGTGCATTCAGTATGTCAACACTTCTTACAATAATGTTTAATAATGTTTACATAATGTTTTACTATTCTCATATGTATATCCTGTATTCTATTCTACTCTATTTAGTCAATGCCACTCCGACATTGCTTGTCCTAATATTTATATATTTCTTAATTCCATTCTTTTACTTTTAAATTTGTATGTAATGTTGTGTATTGTTAGATACTACTGCACTGTTGGAGCAAGGAACACAAGCATTTCGCTACACCCGCAATAACATCTGTTAAATATGTGTATGTGACCAATACAATTTCATTTGATTTACAAAAACAAGTAGTGATGAAGTCAATCTTTCTTCCACTTTGAGCCATGAGAGATGTACATACTGTACATATTATTAATGTTAGATCTCTGTGTACAGTAGATTTAAGGGCCAGCCGTGCTGCCCTGTTCTGAGCCAATTGTAATTTTCCTAAATCCCTTTTTGTGGCACCTGACCACACGACTGAATAGTAGTCCAGGATCGACAAAACTAGAGCCTGTAGGACCTGCCTTGTTGATAGTGTTGTTAAGAAGGCAGAGCAGCGCTTTATTATGGACAGACTTCTCCCCATCTTAGCCACTGTGGTATCAACAAGTACACATACACACACACAAAGACACACACACAAACGTCTATGCACACAAATGCAGTATCAATCACGCATACACACACTCACTACACTTATGTGCATTTATAAGTGTTTGACATGTTATATTACCTTAGAGTGCACACTGGGCTGAAATGCAAATACACCATTAACTTCACATTACAGAAGCAGAGGTACATCCCAGAACATGACTTATGATTCATCACAAGATATAATAGGCCATTAAACTGAAGAGAGGATTAATATGAAGAAATATCGTTTTTTTATTAATACATTGTGTCATACGGAGAAATATTCTTATTTCCAGCTATGACTCAAAAATTCACATTGAAGACCTCAAATCATCTTTGCGACCGTTGTACCATTCTAGAAAAAATGAAGCCCTTTATTATCTTCGCAATGAACACAATTTGTCCATTTTGTTTTCGTTTAATCTTAATTCTGTATCACTAGTAGTTTGCTGGGGTGTATATCCTCCTGGTTATCATGGTAGATTGCATGTTCGAGTTTTAGCATCCCATACAGCATTCCCTATGATCACGAGTTATTGCTGCATATCGATTGCTGCCTTTGTATGGTGCCACAAAGCCTGGCCGGCGCTCTCCCTCCTGTCTGAAAATGAATGAAAAGATAATTGCGTTGCTCAGGGAGAACTAAACGAGTGTAGAAGGTAGAGATGGCATGTGTGTGAGCGTTTTAGGCAAACGATAAGTCATTTATCCATCGCTGCCTGATGAAAGCTATCTACCAATACAGATGTAGGATCTTAATTTGATTACCCTGTTGCGGGACAACTTTCCTGCAATGTACTGTTGTATGAAAAGCACATAGTTATAGTGTATTTGAGGTTTAAAATGGATTCTAAAGTTTGCAATTTCCGCTTTGAAATTTCAGTATTGATTTCCTCTTATGAAAAATGTATCAACCCCTACAAAAATGTCCATTAATTATAATCCACATAACAATTCATGTTTCCTGTTGCAGCAGGAATATTTTCCAGCTGTAGAAAACTGGTTCAAATTAAGATCCTACATCTGTACCTCGTGTTGGCGCAATCGCTTTCATGTCTCTGTCGCACAACAATACATCTTCTACTCCATTGTTTAGTCAGACTCTCGGTGTGCGCCGAGCCCCAATTGATCTGTAGGATAAAAAAAGCAGAGCAATCCAGGCCAATCCCTGTTCTCCCACCGGAAATGCGCAAGCGTTATTTTGATTCTGTGTTGTGCAAGGAGGAAGAACGGTAAATGAGCGCAAAGCTTAATCATGCCTAGATGCCATTAAACTGAAAATAACAACAAAGGAATTGTATAAAGTGACAAAGGGAGTGATTGGAGGAGGAGTTGGAGGACATGCAAATGCAACCTCATAAGGGAAAATCGCTTCAACAGCGGAATGGGGAAAAAAACATGTCTAAAAGCCTGGAAGAAAGAAGTGTTCCCTGGGTAATAGTATCTGGCTCCTTGCAGTGTGAAATAATCAGAGTGATAAAATTAGGCTTTCCTGTGTATGTGTGTGTGTGTGTGTGTGTGTGTGTGTGTGTGTGTGTGTGTGTGTGTGTGTGTGTGTGTGTGTGTGTGTGTGTGTGTGTGTGTGTGTGTGAGGTGGATGCATGTGCATTTTTGTGTGTTGGTGTGCGTGTGTTGTGTTGGGTTGTATGCTTGCCTCCAGGTGTGTGTGTGTGTGTGTGTGTTCCTTCCTGCATGCGCATGTTCTTTCTGGGGTTGCACTTCAAATAAAAGAGAGTAACGATGGAGCAGCCAAGTCTATTTTTTGGTTGCACTGATGATCAATAACGTAGCAGATATAACTCATCTGCACCTCAAAATGCCAGCGGCTTCCCTACAGCACTACCTCTCTCAAGTAGACTATAAATATACAGTACCTGCACCCAGCATCAGTCCTCTCCTCCATCTCCTTCTTGGTCCTATCTCTCTGCTGCCTCGTCAAATGTTTCCCAATCTAGTCTACCTCAGAATCAGATCAAATGTTCCAGACAGTTGTACTCAACTGTAAAGTTTATCCTCTAATAACCGCATGAAACACCTAATCAGCTAACACTATTTACAGTAATACTTATTGCTGTGTAACATTGAATAACAATTATCCATTGTCTTTCTCTCAGAGCCCTGTTGTGTGTTTAGTTACACCAGAATTCACCTGGTAGAAATGAGTAAATGGAACTTCATGAATCATCGTAAGGAGTTTGTTATCATTCAAATCTCTAGCGCATATTTTCCATGGGGTCTAGTCAGGGTCTGTGGGAGGTTTCAAGGTTGGGATGAAGACAATTCTAGATGGATGGAATCTCCCACTGGGCACAGACGTCAGTTCAACGTCTAGTTAGATCTACATTTGGTTGAGTTGTCAATTAACGTGAATTCAATGTGAAATCAACAAAACATTTCACCATTTCATTGGATTTAGGTAAAAAGTTGAGTGAAAAAAATACGAAATGCATTTACGTTGATGACTTTGTGCAAATCCAATTACTTTCCCACATTGATTCGACGTCATCACATAGATTTTTGTGAGTTGAAATTATGTGGAAACAACATTGATTCAACCAGTTTTTGCTCAGTGGGATTGCTGCTCTGTCCCTATGAGAGGAGAACCAGCTATAAGGAATGGCTCCCTCTCCATCAGTTGAGGCTGGCGAGAGGAGCTACAGGAGGATGGGTTCATTGTAATGTCTGGAATGGAATTAATGGAACAATATTAAACATATCCAACATTTGAAAACCACAGGTTTGACTCCATTCCAGCCATTACAATGAGCCCATCCTCCTATAGCTCCTCCCACCAGCCTCCACTGCTCTCCATAATTGCTACCTTCAATGGGTGGTCAACAGCACTTGTTTTACACACCTCATTGGTATTGCTGGTGCGGTTACTATTGAGACCCCATTTGACTTGGGAGATGGAGAGCTGCTCAGTGTATTGACACTATACTGTCTTTGAAGGCTGACACAAAGAGCATCCTGATGCAACGATAGCATGACATGCAGTTCACGGTCAGGCGGAAATTACAACCATTTCACATGTTGAAGTCATTGATTACAATTATACCAGAAATAATCTTTCAGATGCTTGTGCATATGAGAGAAATCGAACTACAGCCATTTCAAAACAATCTTTATACGGTTGCATCACACATTCTACGTCGCAGTGTCACAAGGAGAGTTCACTTAAGATCAAGACAGTCGCAGAGAAGAGACGACAACGCATCAGACAGGGAGAGAAAGAGCACAAAAGAAAAAGAGCGGACCGGCAAAGAATAGTGAATAAAAGAACAAAGAGAGGACACAATGTGATTAATTTAATTACAGAGAAACACAGAAGAGAATATAAGGAGAGAGCACAACCTAGACTGTGTGCCTGACCACCACTACATCAGGAAGCTAGCGGAGAAATCCATAAAGATGCCACGAGCTTCTCTCCACCACATGTCGAACACTCAGCATGCTGCTCATTCCACCTCGTCTGCCCACAGGAGATTACTGATCAATGACAGGGAATGGGAGGGTTAGACAGCCTGGGCCAAGTCAATGACGAAAACTTGCTTTGACTTTTTTCCCACAAGTCGGCACTTCTCTCACATCTTTCACAAGTCCACTGTTTGGAGAATTGGCCTTACATCAGTAGGAACGGTCCCCCTGACGTATTGATCACCTTACCCGAAGGACAGAAAGCTGACACACCTATTCACACCTCACTTGAGGAACTAGAGGGATAAAGGTGTGGTGCAAAACAAGGGTGTCGTGGAGGGTAAACACATTTTGAGAATGGCGTTTGGTTATCCAGCTATTATGTCAAATTAGCATTGTTCGTATTATGTTTGAAAATGAAGAGATATTCAGCAACTCTTGGCAGGACAATGTCATGCAACTCAAATGCATTACGCCAATTCCCTTTCAGTTTGGAGTTTGTGGATTGGAAAGTAATTTTGTCAACACGGGTTTTGTAAAACTTGTTTTGCAGCTCACATCTCTCCTCCGGTGGTTGTGAAAGCAATGTCTGATGTCTGGTCCAATAGAAATACACAGGTAGACAATATACTAGGAGTGGTAGAATTTCCTGTCATTGTCAGTTGTTGTAACCTGTCATAACACATCATCAGAGCCACTGTGTCAGTCTCATGATGAGGTAATACTGAAATGTTCTGGCAGTGCACTTGAAGCCAAAAACGGATTCCAAGGAATTCACGAACATTCCTGAAAACTCAAATTTCAAAACCAATGAGTTGCAACAGATCAAAGGTTTGTGTTTAATGAAAACGACATTGACAAAGTAGTCCATCACACGATTGATGTTATTGTAAATGTAGGCGGTACAGATTGAAATGGAAGCCCTTGTTCTGTACGTCGTGTTGACGTAACTCGGAGATGGAAGAAAGCCAAATGATCAGACGTCGCTAATGATGAATGGACTTCTGCAACGCTTTGTTGTGGCTGGAAATCCATTATCAACACCTCCGCATAATAATTACCATTGCAAGCAGGTTGGACTAAATTAACTCATTAATGGATAAGGAGATACTTTGCCAATACAACTAGAAACATTACAGAGGGCCTGTCTGTTACCCTCGAGCAACAAGGCTCTGTACAACCGAATCCATAAACCTTGAAGGCTGCTCGTTCCAATTTCAGTCATTCACTGCCATACAGATGCTAATAGAACTGATCAAACGGGATAAAAAAAGCATACACCCGTGGGGATTGTAAATGTTGCATATGGAGTTATGATTGAGGACTGTTGGAGGGCAAGATTATAGGTAACCTGAAGTTGTTGTTGATGAAGTTGATGTTGTTCATTGCTGCTTCGAATATTGAACTGTGGTCAACATAATCATACCTAGAGTCAACTACAACTATCTTTATCTTTAATATCCGTAATTAATTTTCCTATTATAACCAGTCATTATATCACCTTAAGTAAGACGTGAGCTTCTTCTCTCCAAAGATGTTCTTGTTTCTGCCAACTGCAATGCAGAGCACACAGACCCAACGGAATGGTGATGAAAACGCCAGAATGGAATGAACTGCCATCTTTTTATATTTAGGCGGTCTCCGTCTTTTTGTCCTTTATCCTGGCAGTGCCTCTAGCCTTTCCCAAGAGCACCACGAGACAAAACAGAATAATTTTTTGGCAAAAGTGCCCTTTCCTATCCCTCAACTGCTCAATATTCCACAAATCCTCTCTTTTGAACAGGTTTCCCATTGGCCGCCTGGCCAGTATCGGCCGCCTGGCCAGTATCAACCCCTGAAGCCTTTATGTCCTTTTGACTTCTGTGGTGCAAACAGCACTCTACTGAGTGGAGAGCTTGCTCATCAGGGTGTCGAACATCAGGGAGTGCATTTGTGTGTGTGTGTGTGTGTGTGTGTGTGTGTGTGTGTGTGTGTGTGTGTGTGTGTGTGTGTGTGTGTGTGTGTGTGTGTGTGTGTGTGTGTGTGTGTGTGTGTATGTGTGTGTGTGTATGTGTGTGTGTGTGTGTGTGTATGTGTGTTTGTGTGTTATGTGAAGGAGTTTGTTTCTATATACAGTACTGTGTGTGTGTGTATGTGCTATAGCGTACTTGTTTGTGTGTGTGTGTGCGTGTGTGTGTGTGTGTGTGTGTGTGTGTGTGTGTGTGTGTGTGTGTGTGTGTGTGTGTGTGTGTGTGTGTGTGTGTGTGTGTGTGTGTGTGTGTGTGTGTGTGTGTGTGTGTGTGCGTGCGTGTGTGTGTGAACTCCTCCTCTCCTCACACTAACACCACTGCCCAAATGCCCCTTGGACTTTGTTATTTGGAGCTGCAGTTGGCCAAATATGGGGCCTTTTGTCTAGAGGGAGGAGCAGAATGGGCTTATCTGCTAGGGAACACACCCTTCTAAATCCTCACGAATGCCCATCGCAATGAGCCTGGCTAACAAAATGGCGTCCCTGCGTCCCATTGCTATCATTTACCAGTCTCCATGGTTTTTATTACCAACCCCAGCAACACAAAAGAAGGATACAAATCACATTCATAAGCTCTTTGGTGTCCAGACAGCTGAGCCAGTGCTGGTTTTCATTTTCTAATTTCTCCCACTAAAAATAGATTATTCATCTGTATGCATATAAACAACAATGGCTTGTGGTGTCTTCATAAAATATGCTAAACTTAAGAGACTCTATGTACGGGAGAGACTATTCTAAGGAGTAGAGAGGTGGATTGGGCTCGCATAAGAGCTCATTGGTGAGACTTGGAGCTCATTGGTGAGAATGTGTGCCATTGTGATTCCCTAGATTTCGACATGATGAATAGAGGTGGGAATGTGGTGGACTGTGATGGACTACGTGCTACACCTCTCTGTACAGCCCAGATCAGATAGGATCAGAGTGGAGAACCCAGACCGGTCAAATTCCAATGATGGGGTGGGGGGTTACTTTGATTAAGCACTACTTTTATACATTAGCAATGCTACCTGAGGGCTTCTATGCCCATAAGACTTATATTGCTCTTGCTATTACTGATAAACAACATTGTGTACTTACATAGCAAATTGCAATGCATTGTAATTACATTTGAAAAAATTGTACAATGTGTTAAAATACTTGTTACACTGCACCTGAATAATACCATTGTAATAAGGTGCCTGTAAAGTAAAGTGTTACATAACAAATGCACATGTGAAAGAAATAACAAATAAAAAAGTCAAAAGTTTCTCTCTATAGGAATATTGTAAAAGTAAGGCTCAGATTCAGTCAATTCAAACCTGTACAGGGCTCTCTAGATTAGATGTTCTGGGTAACACTCCTATAAGATATAAGGGCACAAATGCACTTTAATAACAAACCTGTCAGAGGCACTGTTGAGCCTTTCACACTGAAACTCCCATTGCTCTGTCTATGCAATTTTCTTTGAGTAATCACACTATATTTGGCAACGGATGTCTGCTAGAATTCCCAATGGATCTTCAAATTAGGGAAGCACCCATCGATATCATAGCATAGAAGAGCAAAGAGGCTCTTATAGCTCAACACATTTATTTCACATATACAGTGGGGAGAACAAGTATTTGATACACTGCCGATTTTGCAGGTTTTCCTACTTACAAAGCATGTAGAGGTCTGTCATTTTTATCATAGGTACACTTCAACTGCGAGAGACGGAATCTAAAACAAAAATCCAGAAAATCACATTGTATGATTTTTAAGTAATTCATTTGCATTTTATTGCATGACATAAGTATTTGATCACCTACCAACCAGTAAGAATTCCGGCTCTCACAGACCTGTTAGTTTTTCTTTAAGAAGCCCTCCTGTTCTCCACTCATTACCTGTATTAACTGCACCTGTTTGAACTCGTTACCTGTATAAAAGACACCTGTCCACACACTCAATCAAACAGACTCCAACCTCTCCACAATGGCCAAGACCAGAGAGCTGTGTAAGGACATCAGGGATAAATTGTAGACCTGTACAAGGCTGGGATGGGCTACAGGACAATAGGCAAGCAGCTTGGTGAGAAGGCAACAACTGTTGGCACAATTATTAGAAAATGGAAGAAGTTCAAGATGACGGTCAATCACCCTCGGTCTGGGGCTCCATGCAAGATCTCACCTCGTGGGTCATCAATGATCATGAGGAATGTGAGGGATCAGCCCAGAACTACACGGCAGGACCTGGTCAATGACCTGAAGAGAGCTGGGACCACAGTCTCAAAGAAAACCATTAGTAACACACTACGCCGTCATGGATTAAAATCCTGCAGCGCACGCAAGGTCCCCCTGCTCAAGCCAGCGCATGTCCAGGCCCGTCTGAAGTTTGCCAATGACCATCTGGATGATCCAGAGGAGGAATGGGAGAAGGTCATGTGGTCTGATGAGACAAAAATAGAGCTTTTTGCTCTAAACTCCACTCGCCGTGTTTGGAGGAATAGAAGGATGAGTACAACCCCAAGAACACCATCCCAACCGTGAAGCATGGAGGTGGAAACATCATTCTTTGGGGATGCTTTTCTGCAAAGGGGACAGGACGACTGCACCGTATTGAGGGGAGGATGGATGGGGCCATGTATCGCGAGATCTTGACCAACAACCTCCTTCCCTCAGTAAGAGCATTGAAGATGGGTCGTGGCTGGGTCTTCCAGCATGACAACGACCCGAAACACACAGCCAGGGCAACTAAGGAGTGGCTCCGTAAGAAGCATCTCAAGGTCCTGGAGTGGCCTAGCCAGTCTCCAGACCTGAACCCAATAGAAAATCTTTGGAGGGAGCCAAAAGTCCGTATTGCCCAGCGACAGCCCCGAAACCTGAAGGATCTGGAGAAGGTCTGTATGGAGGAGTGGGCCAAAATCCCTGCTGCAGTGTGTGCAAACCTGGTCAAGAACTACAGGAAACGTATGATCTCTGTAATTGCAAACTAAGGTTTCTGTACCAAATATTCAGTTCTGCTTTTCTGATGTATCAAATACTTATGTCATGCAATAAAATGCAAATTAATTACTTAAAAATCATACAATGTGATTTTCTGGATTTTTTTTTTTAGATTCCTTCTCTCACAGTTGAAGTGTACCTATGATAAAAATTACAGACCTCTACATGCTTTGTAAGTAGGAAAACCTGCAAAATCGTCAGTGTATCAAATACTTGTTCTCCCCACTGTAGACACCAATTTGAGACATTTACCTCAAAACAGATAAACAGGTAAACCATACAATCCAATCTCATTGCTTGTTTTCTTTCTACCAATCACAGCAATTTGAGTATCAGACCCAAATGTATGTTTTCATGTGTGTTTGTGGATTTCAAGAGACACGCATGCACGAACGTACAGACACACACACACGTGCGCGCGCGCACACACACGCACGCACGCACGCACGCACGCACGCTCACTCACACACACACACACACACACACACACACACACACACACACACACACACACACACACACACACACACACACACACACACACACACACACACACACACACACACACACACACACACACACACACACACACACACACACACAGCCCCTCCTCATCAAAGCAGAGTTAGAGGGGAAAGGGTGTGTCTCCAGGTGAAGAGGAAGACGGAGATGAATTGCCTCCATAATGGGCCTTGGCACCAGCATCACTATTATGCAGGTTAACGTGTTCTGGAGGCAGCTCTGCAGAGTGGCCACTAGCTGGCACAGCCACAAAGTCATAAAATCTGATTTTAAACCACACCTTAACCACACTGCCAACCCTAATGCCTAACCTTAACGTTAAATTAAGACTAAAACATTTTTGTTTTTATGAATTTGATATAGCCAATTTTGACATTGCAGCTGGCATATCTATAAGTTCTGCCTCAAGGACAAGACTCATGACAATAAACGTCAACGTGTCACTACTACAAGGCCTTGACACCAGCACCACTACTACAGGGCATTGATAGCAGCACCACTACTACAGGGACACCAGCACCACTACTTCAGGGCCTTGACACCAGCTCCACTACTACAGGGACACCAGCACCACTAGTACAGGGCCTTGTTACCAGCACCACTACTACAGGGCCTTGTTATCAGCACCACTAATACAGGGCCTTGGCACCAGCTCCACTACTACAGGGATACCAGCACCACTACTATAGGGATACCAGCACCACTACTACAGGGCCTTGTTACCAGTACCACTACTACGGAGCTTTGACACCAGCTCCACTGACACAGGGATACAAGCACCACTACTACAGGGACACCAGCACCACTACTACAGGGCCTTAACACCAGCACCACTGCTACATGGACACCAGCTCCACTACTACAGGGCCTTGACACCAGCTCCACTACTACAGAGACACCAGCTCCACTACTACAGGGCCTTGACACCATCACCACTACTACAGCACCTTGACACCATCTCCAATATTACAGGGCCTTGACACCAGCTCCACTACTACAGCTCCTTGACACCAGCTCCACTACTACAGGGCCTTGACACCAGCTCCATTACTACAGGGCCTTGACACCAGCTCCACTACTACAGGGCCTTGACACCAGCTCCACTACTACAGGGCCTTGACACTAGCTCCACTACTACAGGGCCTTGACACCAGCTCCAGTACTACAGGGACACCAGCACCACTACTATAGGGCCTTGACTCCAGCACCACTACTACAGGGACTTGACACCAGCTCCACTACTACAGGGACACCAGCACCACTACTACAGGGCCTTGACACCAGCTCCACTACTACAGGGACACCAGCACCACTACTACAGGGCTTCGACACCAGCACCACTACTCCAGGGACTTGACACCAGCTCCACTACTACAGGGACACCAGCCCCACTACTACAGGGCTTCGACACCAGCACCACTACTCCAGGGACTTGACACCAGCTCCACTACTACAGGGACACCAGCCCCACTACTACAGGGCTTCGACACCAGCACCACTACTCCAGGGACTTGACACCAGCTCCACTATTACAGGACCTTGACACCAGCTCCACTACTATAGGGGCCTTAACACCAGCTCCACTACTATAGGGCCTTGACACCAGCTCCACTATTACAGGGCCTTGACACCAGCTCCACTACTACAGGGCCTTGACACAAGCTCCACTACTACAGGGCTTCGACACCAGCACCACTACTATAGGGTCTCGACACCAGCACCACTACTACAGGGCTTCGACACCAGCACCACTACTCCAGGGACTTGACACCAGCTCCACTACTACAGGGACACCAGCCCCACTACTACAGGGCTTCGACACCAGCACCACTACTCCAGGGACTTGACACCAGCTCCACTACTACAGGGACACCAGCCCCACTACTACAGGGCTTCGACACCAGCACCACTACTCCAGGGACTTGACACCAGCTCCACTATTACAGGACCTTGACACCAGCTCCACTACTATAGGGGCCTTAACACCAGCTCCACTACTATAGGGCCTTGACACCAGCTCCACTATTACAGGGCCTTGACACCAGCTCCACTACTACAGGGCCTTGACACAAGCTCCACTACTACAGGGCTTCAACACCAGCACCACTACTATAGGGTCTCGACACCAGCACCACTGCTATAGGGCCTTGACACCAGCTCCACTACTACAGGGCCTTGACACCAGCTCCACTACTACAGGGCTTTGACACCAGCTCCACTACTACAGGGACACCAGCACCACTACTATAGGGCCTTGACACCAGCTCCACTATTACAGGGCCATGACACCAGCTCCACTACTACAGGGCCTTGACAACAGCTCCACTACTACAGGGACACCAGCTCCACTACTACAGGGCCTTGACTCCAGCTCCACTACTACAGGGCCTTGACACCAGCTCCACTACTACAGGGACACCAGCACCACTACTACAGGGCCTTGACACCAGCTCCACTACTACAGGGACACCAGCACCACTACTATAGGGCCTTGACACCAGCTCCACTACTACAGGGCCTTGACACCAGCTCCACTACTACAGGGCCTTGACAACAGCTCCACTACTACAGGGACACCAGCTCCACTACTACAGGTACACCAGCACCACTACTACAGGGCCTTGACACCAGCTCCACTACTACAGGGCCTTGACACCAGCTCCACTACTACAGGGACACCAGCACCACTACTACAGGGCCTTGACACCAGCTCCACTACTACAGGGCCTTGACAACAGCTCCACTACTACAGGGACACCAGCTCCACTACTACAGGTACACCAGCTCCACTACTACAGGGCCTTGACACCAGCTCCACTACTACAGGGCCTTGACACCAGCTCCACTACTACAGGGCCTTGACACCAGCTCCACTACTACAGGGACACCAGCACCACTACTATAGGGCCTTGACACCAGCTCCACTACTACAGGGCCTTGACACCAGCTCCACTATTACAGGACCTTGACACCAGCTCCACTACTACAGGGCCTTGACCCCAGCACCACTACTATAGGGCCTTGACACCAGCACCACTACTATAGGGCCTTGACACCAGCTCCACTATTACAGGACCTTGACACCAGCTCCACTACTACAGGGCCTTAACACCAGCTCCACTATTACAGGACCTTGACACCAGCTCCACTACTACAGGGCCTTAACGCCAGCTCCACTACTACAGGGCCTTGACACCAGCTCCACTATTACAGGGCCTTGACACCAGCTCCACTACTACAGGGCCTTGACACCAGCTCCACTACTACAG
Organism: Salvelinus alpinus; assembly: GCF_045679555.1. Taxonomy (NCBI): domain Eukaryota; kingdom Metazoa; phylum Chordata; class Actinopteri; order Salmoniformes; family Salmonidae; genus Salvelinus; species Salvelinus alpinus. Next base: position 22,755,358 of record NC_092095.1, read on the forward strand.
GGCCTTGACACCAGCTCCACTACTACAAGGCCTTGACACCAGCTCCACTATTACAGGGCCTTGACACCAGCTCCACTACTACAGGGACACCAGCACCACTAGTACAGGGCCTTGACACCAGCTCCACTACTACAGGGCCTTGACACCAGCTCCACTACTACAGGGACTTGACACCAGCTCCACTACTACAGGGACTTGACACCAGCTCCACTACTACAGGGACACCAGCCCCACTACTACAGGGCTTCGACACCAGCACCACTACTCCAGGGACTTGACACCAGCTCCACTACTACAGGGACACCAGCCCCACTACTACAGGGCTTCGACACCAGCACCACTACTCCAGGGACTTGACACCAGCTCCACTATTACAGGACCTTGACACCAGCTCCACTACTATAGGGGCCTTAACACCAGCTCCACTACTATAGGGCCTTGACACCAGCTCCACTATTACAGGGCCTTGACACCAGCTCCACTACTACAGGGCCTTGACACAAGCTCCACTACTACAGGGCTTCAACACCAGCACCACTACTATAGGGTCTCGACACCAGCACCACTGCTATAGGGCCTTGACACCAGCTCCACTACTACAGGGCCTTGACACCAGCTCCACTACTACAGGGCTTTGACACCAGCTCCACTACTACAGGGACACCAGCACCACTACTATAGGGCCTTGACACCAGCTCCACTATTACAGGGCCATGACACCAGCTCCACTACTACAGGGCCTTGACAACAGCTCCACTACTACAGGGACACCAGCTCCACTACTACAGGGCCTTGACTCCAGCTCCACTACTACAGGGCCTTGACACCAGCTCCACTACTACAGGGACACCAGCACCACTACTACAGGGCCTTGACACCAGCTCCACTACTACAGGGACACCAGCACCACTACTATAGGGCCTTGACACCAGCTCCACTACTACAGGGCCTTGACACCAGCTCCACTACTACAGGGCCTTGACAACAGCTCCACTACTACAGGGACACCAGCTCCACTACTACAGGTACACCAGCACCACTACTACAGGGCCTTGACACCAGCTCCACTACTACAGGGCCTTGACACCAGCTCCACTACTACAGGGACACCAGCACCACTACTACAGGGCCTTGACACCAGCTCCACTACTACAGGGCCTTGACAACAGCTCCACTACTACAGGGACACCAGCTCCACTACTACAGGTACACCAGCTCCACTACTACAGGGCCTTGACACCAGCTCCACTACTACAGGGCCTTGACACCAGCTCCACTACTACAGGGCCTTGACACCAGCTCCACTACTACAGGGACACCAGCACCACTACTATAGGGCCTTGACACCAGCTCCACTACTACAGGGCCTTGACACCAGCTCCACTATTACAGGACCTTGACACCAGCTCCACTACTACAGGGCCTTGACCCCAGCACCACTACTATAGGGCCTTGACACCAGCACCACTACTATAGGGCCTTGACACCAGCTCCACTATTACAGGACCTTGACACCAGCTCCACTACTACAGGGCCTTAACACCAGCTCCACTATTACAGGACCTTGACACCAGCTCCACTACTACAGGGCCTTAACGCCAGCTCCACTACTACAGGGCCTTGACACCAGCTCCACTATTACAGGGCCTTGACACCAGCTCCACTACTACAGGGCCTTGACACCAGCTCCACTACTACAGGGCCTTGACACCAGCTCCACTACTACAAGGCCTTGACACCAGCTCCACTATTACAGGGCCTTGACACCAGCTCCACTACTACAGGGACACCAGCACCACTAGTACAGGGCCTTGACACCAGCTCCACTACTACAGGGCCTTGACACCAGCTCCACTACTACAGGGACTTGACACCAGCTCCACTACTACAGGGACTTGACACCAGCTCCACTACTACAGGGCCTTGACACCAGCTCCACTACTACAGGGACTTGACACCAGCTCCACTACTACAGGGACTTGACACCAGCTCCACTACTACAGGTCCTTGACACCAGCACCACTATTACAGGGCCTTGACACCAGCTCCACTACTACAGGGACTTGACACCAGCTCCACTACTACAGGGCCTTGACACCAGCTCCACTACTACAGGGCCTTGACACCAGCTCCACTACTACAGGGACACCAGCACCACTACTACAGGGCCTTGTTACCAGCACCACTACTACAGGGCCTTGACACCAGCTCCACTATTACAGGGCATTGATACCAACTCCACTATTACAGGGCCTTGACACCAGCTCCACTACTACAGGGCCTTGACACTAGCTCCACTACTACAGGGCCTTGACACCAGCTCCACTATTACAAGGCCTTGACACCAGCTCCACTATTACAGGGCCTTCACACCAGCTCCACTATTACAAGGCCTTGACACCAGCTCCACTATTACAGGGCCTTCACACCAGCTCCACTACTACAGGGCCTTGACACCAGCTCCACTACTACAGGGACACCAGTACCACTACTATAGGGCCTTGACACCAGCCCCACTGCTACAGGGCCTTGACACCAGCACCACTACCACAGGGCATTGACACCAGCTCCACTACTACAGGGCCTTGACACCAGCTCCACTACTACAGGGCCTTGACACCATCTCCACTACTACAGGGCCTTGACACCAGCTCCACTACTACAGGGCCTTGACACCAGCTCCACTACTACAGGGACACCAGCACCACTACTACAGGGCCTTGTTACCAGCACCACTACTACAGGGCCTTGACACCAGCTCCACTACTACAGGGACACCAGTACCACTACTATAGGGCCTTGACACCAGCCCCACTGCTACAGGGCCTTGACACCAGCACCACTACCACAGGGCATTGACACCAGCTCCACTACTACAGGGCCTTGACACCAGCTCCACTACTACAGGGCCTTGACACCATCTCCACTACTACAGGGCCTTGACACCAGCTCCACTACTACAGGGCCTTGACACCAGCTCCACTATTACAGGGCCTTGACACCAGCACCACTACTACAGGGACACCAGCACCACCACTACAGGGACACCAGGGAAGGACAAACACTAGGCATACTGTATGTGTGTGTTTATGTACAGTCAAAAGTTTGGACACACCTTCTCATTCAAGGGTTTCTACATTGTGGAATAATAGTGAAGACATCAAAACTATGAAATAACACATATGGAATCATGTAAGTGTTAAACCTATCAAAATATATTTGAGATTTGAGATTCTTCAAAGTAGCCACCCTTTGCCTTGATGACAGCTTTCCACACTCTTGGCATTCTCTCAACCGGCTTCGTGAGGTAGTCACCTGGAATGCATTTCAATTAGCGGGTGTGCTTGTTAAAAGGTCATTTGTGAAATGTCTTTCCTTCTTAATGCGTTTGAGCCAATCAGTTGTGTCGTGATACAGAAGATAGCCATATTTGGTACTGTATGCTTATGTGACATTATTTGTGCATGTGTGTGTGCTGGTATTTATTTATTTATCTGTGTGTACATGTGAAAAGAGAGGGTATGGATAATGTGTGAACAACAGAGGTGGGAGTGAGAGTATACAATCATGTGTGTGTGTTTGTGAGAGAGCGAGAGAGAGAGAGCATGTTCACGTCTGTGCTTCCTGTGTGGACAGCACAGCCTTGGAACCTATTCACTGCTCTGCCCTACACTTTGCAACGGGAAAATATAGACAGCACTGTGAATATGCATGACGTGATTGGTTTTGCTTGTAAAAGATATCTTTTGTTTTCACCCTGCTTTTCTTGTCAATCCCAAGAGAAAGAGCATCATAATGGAATTGAGATAAATAGGCTGACACAACAGAGGTGGTGTTTTTCCAAGTTTTTTTTCAGATGTTGGCCACAAAAGCAGTAGACAATGGAACATGGGTTCTACAGGAGACATTGTGGCGCTGGTCTCGTTTGTCATTGCTTTTCATAAACGCTCCATTTTCACTTCCTGATTGATTTAGTGTAATTGTCTTTTCTTTTTCTTTTTTTACAGCTTCTCGTTAATGGCGGCTCAACCCCTGAAGGGTTGAATTGTGATAGGGCCAATTACCGATCCTAGTGGGCCTAAGTCATCAGAATTACAATAGGAAAATAAATCATCATCCCTGGCTAGGCTTAACGGGCTTGTCTGTGTGTTAACTATGTCAGTGTTTATGGAAGAAATTGGTTCATATCAAATGAAATAGAAGGGTGAATAGTGATTAATTGCTTTCAGAAGCCAATTACAGGTTGATAGCATATTCAACCAATCGTAGGACTACTCGGGAGGACTGTACTTTTGTTGAAGGTTTGTAAAAGACATATCACATTTAGGCAGATTCAGAGTTGAGATGAATGCAAAACTCAAATTTTCACCTAAATCATTCATGGATATAAATCTGTATGAATCTCAAGTCAGAATGCTGTCCATAGTGAAACATCTGTATGGATCTCAAGTCAGAATGCTGTCCATAGTGAAACATCTGTATGGATCTCAAGTCAGAATGCTGTCCATAGTGAAACATCTGTATGGATCTCAAGTCAGAATGCTGTCCATAGTGAAACATCTGTATGGATCTCAAGTCAGAATGCTGTCCATAGTGAAACATCTGTATGGATCTCAAGTCAGAATGCTGTCCATAGTGAAACATCTCCATTGATCTCAAGTCAGAATGCTGTCCATAGTGAAACATCTGTATGGATCTCAAGTCAGAATGCTGTCCATAGTGAAACATCTGTATGGATCTCAAGTCAGAATGCTGTCCATAGTGAAACATCTGTATGGATCTCAAGTCAGAATGCTGTCCATAGTGAAACATCTGTATGGATCTCAAGTCAGAATGCTGTCCATAGTGAAACATCTGTATGGATCTCAAGTCAGAATGCTGTCCATAGTGAAACATCTGTATGGATCTCAAGTCAGAATGCTGTCCATAGTGAAACATCTGTATGGATCTCAAGTCAGAATGCTGTCCATAGTGAAACATCTGTATGGATCTCAAGTCAGAATGCTGTCCATAGTGAAACATCTGTATGGATCTCAAGTCAGAATGCTGTCCATAGTGAAACATCTGTATGGATCTCAAGTCAGAATGCTGTCCATAGTGAAACATCTGTATGGATCTCAAGTCAGAATGCTGTCCATAGTGAAACATCTCAATTGATCTCCATGTATTACACCCAATGGATCTACTCAGCATAACAATACCTCTTTTGCTGCTTGTTGGCTGTTGACAACAGTGGAGTACTTACAGATATCCCGAGTTCCTTTTTTTCTCCTCAATTTTCTTTCTCCAATCTCTTACCCTTTTCCTTCATCACACACACACTCATCACCTAACACTTGTCTGGCTTCCTGCTCGTCTGACAGACTGAAAACACCTCCATTTACTCTGTTCACGGGAGATAGATTGGCAAAAATTAAAGAGACTACCTTCAATGGACTACTACCTTAAAACACCAGTTCAGGTCCGGTAGAGAGGATTCTGTTCAGTTGCCTGCTTCTTTAAATATAAAATCTACGCTGTACAGCAAGGCCAAACTTTACAGCCAGAGAAAAAACCTGCTTCCTATTTAACATGATCAATCGAAACAAAATGGAAGCCCACAAGCTCAAAACGTTCGGTCAAAGTGTATTAGAAATATAAGACAACCATAATTCTATCTTATTCAACTGAAACGGGGACATGTGTGTTTCAGAAATAATATATTTGTCACCGTGAGTCATCAGTGACTGAAATAGACATAGGAAATAGAGGAATGATTCTCATCCTAATGCTGTGCGACTCGGCTCCCTCCAAGCTGTCACTGGGAATGTCGGGAATGTCTCCAATGATCTGATTTTCAAAGAGTTTTCTACCTTTTCCGAGGCTGGCTTGTCAGTCAAGCGAACAGTAAGCGCGGATGGATGACAAAGGTCGGTGTGGAATCCGCCGATCATAAATAGCAACGATTACATCTGAGGGGAAAAACGATGCGGTGTTCCCTCAGACAACTAAAAACTTCCCGGCTGGTTTTTAATTGGCTGTGCCGGATCATTACCATCTAGAAGTGCGGCTCAAACATTGTTGAAACACGTAAGTCCAAACGTACACACCTGCTGCCGAACACATATACAGTATGATGTAAAAATTCATATCACACACGTTGTTGTCACGCACTGCTTGTGTGTTAGGTGTGTGTGGCATGCTGTCACGCCCTGACCTTAAAGATCCTTTTTATGTCTCTATTTTGGTTTGGTCAGGGCGTGAGTTGGGGTGGGTATTCTATGTTCTATGTTTTGTAGTTCTATGTTTTGGCCGGGTAGGGTTCTCAATCAGGAACAGCTGTCTATCGTTGTCTCTGATTGAGAACCATACTTAGGTAGCCCTTTTTCCACCTGTCTTTGTGGGAAGTTGACTTTGTTTAGGGCACATAGCCTTAAGCTTCACGGTTTGTTTTTGTAGTGTTTATTGTTTTGTTCTGCGTCATTTTTATTAATAAAAGGAAAATGTACGCTCACCACGCTGCACCTTGGTCCTCTTCTTTTAACGGCCGTGACACATGCAGGGATTTGGTGGCGCTTGTCACAGCTAGCTTGTGATAGGAACAGCTAATTCAAAACACTTAGTATGATTCTTAGAGGTTAGCAGCAATGACTAGCGGCTACTCAATAAATTATCATCTCTGGTGCAGTCTTCTCTCTCTCTCTCTCTCTCTCTCTCTCTCTCTCTCTCTCTCTCTCTCTCTCTCTCTCTCTCTCTCTCTCTCTCTCTCTCTGTCTTTCTGTCTTTCTCTCTCTCCCAATATAGCATAGTATATTTGTATAGCATATTGAAATATGTTCTAAAGCGTTATATTCACTTCCACTGCTCTCCTTCATCTTTTCAGTTGAAGATATGTTGCTAAATAAAAACAAGATGGTTTGTTCATCTTAAAATCCATGGCACCCATCCAAACGTTCCAGTGGAAGCAAAACAGCAGCAGCCAGTATTACGATGGTCATAATCAAATCAGTATTGCTGCTCGAAATATATTGAACCCCTTTCGTATTTCACAGTATACCAGTGGGGAAGCGGTGGTTGAGGCACCGCCAAAGCAAATTAAAACGAGTCTCTGATTACGACAACCCCAGCAACCATGTTCATTAAATGAAGTTGTAATTACACGCCCGTCGCTATGCTGGGTTATTTAGACTAATATTCATACTAAGTGTGTTCATTCTTTAAAGATGGTCATTTCTGGGATTTTTGTTGTTACTGGAAATTACATTTTCTCCAAGTTAGCTCCAAGACGGAGGCTTGGAAAGATTAAACTCATTCCTGCTATTGTAATTGATTAGCAAAAATCTATGGAATTAAAAGAACTGTTGGCTCTCAACAATGCATAACTGTGCCAAGCCACATTCATCAGTCTGCCAAATTCTTTAATACCCTCCTCTCCATCCTCTCCATTTAACTTGGCCACTGGCCTCCAATTTATATTTCTCAAATGCACTATCAATACAGATTCTCCATTTAGACACTTTTTAAAATGCTGGAGTAGACTTAACCTGGCCCGGGACACAGGACCATCATGTAATAAGCACAGGACAATATTGCAAAATGTTTACGTGAAATTTAAAGTTTGAGTTCACCTGCCTCAAGCCATAAACATAGGCACTAGTTGTGAGATAGCGATTGGGTGGGCCATTGGAAGGAAGCCTGGCAAATCATCTATCAGTCTGTGGCCCAGTAAATTAGAGTCCAGTCACCCCTAAACTTAACTAATAAAGCTCATGTGATCTATGTGTGTGTCATGCATACAGTGCCTTCAGAAAGTATTCATACACCTTGACTTATTCCACATTTTGTTGTGTTACAGCCTGAATTCAAAATGGATTCAATAATTTTTCCCCCACCCATCTACACACAATACCACATAATGAAAAAGGGAAAACATGCTTTCAGAAATCTTTGCAAATGTTTTGAAAATGAAATACAGAAATATCACATTTACATAACTATTCACATTCCTGTGATACATTGTAGGAGCACCTTTGGCACCTTGGCAAAGCTTTCCACACCTGGATTGTGCAACATTTGCCCATTATTATTTTCAAAATTATTAAAGCTGTCAAATTGGTTGTTGATCATTGCTAGACAAACATTTTCAGTTCTTGCCATAGATGTTCAAGTAGATTTAGGTCAAAATTGTAACTCGGCCACTTAGGAACATTCACTGTCTTCTTGGTAAGCAACTCCAGTGTAGATTTAGCCTTGTGTTTTAGGTTATTGTCCTACTGAAAGGTGAATTCATCTTCCAGTGTCTGGTGGAAAGCAGACTGAACCAGGTTTTCCCCTATAATTTTGCCTGTGCTTAACTCCATTCCATTTTTTTTATCCAGAAAAACTCCCCAGTTCTTAACAATTACAAGCATACACATAACATGATGCAGCTACCACTATGGTACTCAGTAATGTGCTGTAATGGATTTGCCCCAAACATAACACTTTGTATTCAGGACTAAAAGTGTATTACTTAGCCACATTTTTTGTAGTATTACTTTAGTGCCTTGTTACAAACAGGATGCATGTTTTGGTATATATTTATTCTGTACAGGCTTCCCTCTTTTCACTCTGTCAATTAGGTTAGTATTGTGGAGTAACTACCATGTTGTTAATCCATCCTCAGTTTTCACCTATCACAGCCATTATTAAACTCTATTGCTGTTTTAAAGTCACTATTGGCCTCATGGTGAAATCCCTGAGCAGTTTCCTTCCTCTCTGGCAACTGAGTTAGGAAGGACGTCTGTATCTTTGTAGTGACTGGGTGTATTGATACACCATGCAAAGTTTAATGAATAACTTCACCATGCTCAAAGGGATATTCATTGTTTTTACCCATCTACCAATAGGTGCCCTTCTTTGTGAGGTATTGGAAAATCTCCCTGGTCTTTATGGGTTAATCTGTGTTTAAAATTCACTGCTCGACTGAGGGACCTTACAGATAATTGTGTGTAGGGGGTAGAGATGAGGTAGTCATTCAAAAAGCATGTTAAACATTATTATTGCACACTGAGGTAGTCCATGCAACTTATTATGTGACTTGTTAAGCGCATTTTTACTCCTGAGCTTATTTAGGCTTGCCATAACAAAGAGGTTTAATACTTATTGACTCAAGACATTTCAGCTTTTCATTTTTTATTAATTTGTAGAAATGTTGAAAAACATAATTCCACTTTGACTTTATGGGGTACTAGTGGCTAGTGACCAAAAATCTAAATCCATTTTAAATGCAGGATGTTTTTTTAATTACCTTTATTTTACTATTTAACTGAATTGTCTGATCAATACCAGTCTATGACATAATCATCAGTGAAAATATAAAGATAGATTGATAGGCTGCAAATATTAGCTTTTTATTTAACTAGGCAAGTCACTTAAGAACAGATTCTTATTTTCAATGACAGCTTAGGAACCTTGCCTTGTTCAGGGGCAGAACGACAGATTTTTACCTAATCATCTCAGGGATTCGATCTTACAACCTTGCGGTTACTAGTCCAAAGCTCTAACCACTAGGCTACCTGCCACCCCTGCAACACAACAGAATTTGGGAAAAGTCAATGGGTGTGAATACTTTCTGAAGGCATTGTATGTCTGTCAATACCCGGAGAGCCGAGACATACACAGACATGACCAGTGACGCAGGATGTGATCTGTAATCAGTACAACCCTCATACAGAAATTATCCACGCAAGCAGGCGGGCCTCATAGCTTTGTACTATATTTCCTGCAGGTTATCACCATACCGCAAGCGTTAGCACTCAAAGGGGAGCTGTTACATGCCCTGCAGCCAGAGATAATGGTGCAACGTGGGGACATAGTCTAGTCTAATTCCCCCTGCACCGCTACCCGACAGTGAGGCCACAGCTTTACGCCCCTAAAAGGAGGTAAGCACATAACTTACAGGGTTGGACATGAGAGAAAAAGAGAGAGCAAGAGGGGGGGGGGGGGGGGGGTCTTCGTGTTGTGTATAGTCTTTGTGTGTGTATTTAAGGACTTATCTTAATAGGAAGCAAATGTGTTTGGAAAATAAAATATTTTTTTCCCATGGAGATATCTGCACTCTTAATCGTGTCCTGGCCAATGACACTGACAGAGATCGTATCTGTCCGATGTCTGTTGTTAACACCCTGTTCCTGATAGAGAGAGAACTTGTGATGTGGACCCACATGGAGTCTGGGTCCAGAGCAGCGGAAACCCCTCAGGTCCAGCTGTATGCCATACATGACACAAAGAGATGGTTGTCATGACACTCAATACATCCGTATAATGATATAGTGAGGACACTATTACTGAACAAATCATTGTAGCTATTCTTAAGTAAGGTGTAGTGGATTCATCCACCAAACTGTGAGGAGGTGAATACAATTATTTTGGAAGTATAATTAGCTTGTAGTTAATTGATGTTGCAAACAGGTGTTGTCACAGGAGGAAAGCTGCTGTTATTAGTATGTACTGCTGTTTGTAACACCATAAATATTCATAAGTCCTTCTCAGATTGTGTTTACAAAATATTGCAGTGACCACAGATGGATGATCAGATGGAGGGGAAGTTATGAGCGATAGAAAAACAACTTTACACACTGCTGCAGTGATGTTTCAGTGAGCGAAAACTTCTGAAGTTCAGTCTGCTCCGAGTGCTTCCGTCTCAACCATGAATCTCTTTGAGAAAGTGTGCTAGGCAAAAGGAGCGAAGAGGAGGCTGTAGACAATAGGGTGCATCAGGGGGATCAGTGCCTCAGTTTGGCGTTCTGACTTTTTTAAAGGCATGTTCAGCCAGCCTAATGAGCATTAGGGGGAATGATGAGCTTTTAAAAGATTGCCACGGTCCACAGGGCCGCTGAAATGAACTGCGATCCCCGCCAGCCTTCTTTCCAACCCTTGGTGACAACCTGAAATGTAATGCTCCAATTGCTGTGCAATTCTAAAGAAACACGTTTAATTTGTGATGCCACCTTAGGTGATGCTGGCTCTAGTGTTAGCAGTAAAATCTGAAAGTGATATGACTTCTCTATTTTAAGTTATACTGTACAGTTTATACTTTTCTGTGTTTAGAAAACTTTTATTCACCTTTTCGACATGTGTACTAATTCACAAGCATAATATCCCCTGGATGTATGTGATACATAATTGGTACCACAGGAGGTTGGTGGCACCTTAACGGGGAGAACGGGCTCATGGTAATGGCACTCTAGACAGTCTCAATCAAAAGTTCACAAGATTTGAAAAATGTTAAATACTAGTTGAACCCAGCTGTCTGATATGTAGACAAGTGCAGCTAACAGACAGGTGTCAGGCCACACTCTTAGGAAAGCCATCCAAATCGCTCCGACAGAGTAATTGCCGGCCTGGCTGACAGGCATGGTGCAGAAGTGAGGAGGATAACAAGGTCCCTCTAGCCTTGTTATTTGGGGTGGAATGAAAGGCCTCACCTCAGTCAGAGTGAGCCAAACACTGCCTTATCACTGGGATCCCAGCCTTCACAAGGTTACCATTTCTGTTGTTTATCTTCAAATCGAGCCGGAAACATGTCAACTTTTCACCACCTGAGGACGGACAGACTATCAATCTGTGTTCTATTGGCAACAGTAAATACAGCCTTTCATAGCATCATATAATTTCCTGCTTTTATTTGCTCATCTTTTCCATTTATTAAGGGTTGAAACACAATCAGGAAAGAATGAAAGACAATAAAACTAAGGAGAATCCAGATAGCGGCAGCAGCATCCACCTTCCTTTGCCAAGACAGAATTATTATTATTATTAAAAAAAAATATTATGCTGTAAGACTTCTTATCCTAATTTGATGTGCATGGTCATACACTTGTGAATGGGAGAACACGGACATACATCGCTGTTTGTAAAGAATAATTAGCACAGCATAGAGCCTCCTTAGGGATTACTAACACTGATAGTAATTGGGGGAGGGGGGGTAATTTGAAAGAGCCGTGTTAGAATTAGATGGTGCAGATCAACAGTCATTTTTCACTCATTCCAACATGCGTTTCAGAAAAGACGTAAACACCAGACCAATGGTGACCTGTTTTTCCAATGATTTATAAGATAAATTGAATGAATGGCAACTATTTACACATGTATTGTTCACACCATGTTCAGGATGCAAATACTATTTTAGCCCAAGTCTGGCGTACATTTACATTTACATTTAAGTCATTTAGCAGACGCTCTTATCCAGAGCGACTTACAAATTGGTGCATTCACCTTATGATATCCAGTGGAACAACCACTTTACAATAGTGCATCTAACTCTTTTAAGGGGGGGGGGGTTAGAAGGATTACTTTATCCTATCCTAGGTATTCCTTAAAGAGGTGGGGTTTCAGGTGTCTCCGGAAGGTGGTGATTGACTCCGCTGACCTGGCGTCGTGAGGGAGTTTGTTCCACCATTGGGGTGCCAGAGCAGCGAACAGTTTTGACTGGGCTGAGCGGGAACTGTACTTCCTCAGAGGTAGGGAGGCGAGCAGGCCAGAGGTGGATGAACGCAGTGCCCTTGTTTGGGTGTAGGGCCTGATCAGAGCCTGAAGGTACGGTGGTGCCGTTCCCCTCACAGCTCCGTAGGCAAGCACCATGGTCTTGTAGCGGATGCGAGCTTCAACTGGAAGCCAGTGGAGAGAGCGGAGGAGCGGGGTGGCGTAAACATTCTGGGGTAAACATTCTGCTGTAAATATTCTGCATTTGATTGAATTGGGACTTATCTCTCTCTTTTTGTCTCTCTCTCTCTAAAAAGAGACATTTCCAGTGTAAGTAAGTGACACAAACTCTCAGGTGGATATTAAAATGTCAGAGATCCTACTCTAAGGCATGTACAGTTTATGTGCATCCCATACCTCTGATGTCATGTGTTCAGCGTTTGACCTTTATATTTAGATGGGCCACCCTTGGTTCATGGAACTCCACTCTGTGAATGTTGTGTTGAAATGCGTTCATATCTCTATTCCTTGAGTCCTTTCCCCCTCTATCACCCACTCTCCCATTTTTGGTCTGTATCTTTGTGCTACATTTTGATCCATGTCAGATCTTAATTTGATCATCCTGTTGTTCCAGGACACGTTTAAAAAGGCTTCTAAAGTTTGTAATTTCCACTTAAAAATGTCAGACTTGATTTGCATTAACAAAAAATGTATCAACCCGTACAAAAATGTCTATTAATTATAATCCACGGAATAATTCACATTTCCTTTTGCTGCAGGATTATTTTCCTGATGTGAGAAACAGGTCAATTTAAGATCCTATATCTGTAGGCCTGATAAAAATACAACCATTTCTTGGAGAAGTAACCTGAAAATGTAGGTTCCAACATGTAACACATCTAAAACATAGAATAGAGAGGCATTATTACAAATGATCTTATTTCTCATGTAATAACGCCTCTGTATGAATCATGTCACACCAAATGCACGCAACCCGTAAATTCTATGGTTCCCGGATGTCGGTACAGGATATTGAAATTATACGATTATAAGAAGGAGCAAGGGATCAACGAACATGTGAATAATAATTATTTCTTGTCATTTTTCTCAACGAGGAGTAAAACTAGGAGTAATTAGAATACATCCTTTGAATTAATCCCTCCCTAAAAAGAATCATAGGAGTCACCTTCACATAGTTCCTTTAAATGAGGATAGTCATTCATCTACACAGTTTAAATCTCTAGCAAACTGGGAACATGGACATAATATCATATTTCAGATAATAATGTACTGTATATTATAAGTCATGTTGTGGCTGGTTAAAAAAGCCAGATGAGAAGTACAAGGTGTGATAGCGGTCGTTCAACACTGGTATTTAGTATACTAGTCAGATGGGGTCTCGCTGAAGCACAGTGTCCCAGTAGGACTATTATTATCACTCCTCTGACGTAGTCTCTCTCTCTCTCCCTCTCACCCTCTCCCCCTCTTTTCCGCTCTCCCTCTCTCTCTCCCTTTCTCTACCTTTCGCTCCCTTCCTCTCTCCTAGTCCAACAGCTGTAGATCTGTTTTCATCCACTCCCTCCATTTGTAACATTCATAATAAATTATGACACATGGAATAAAACTCCCTGACACGAGCAGTTGCCTAACAGTTACATGCATGGAGGCGGCGGGGCCCTCGCAATCAGTCAACATTAGTGCTGATGGGTTTGTGCATTTATTTTCCTGCATGCTGGCCTACTCCCTCTATCTATCTACATAAGTGCTTTCAGGTGGTGGGCCGATACTCGATGATTTGCTCGATGTAGGTATTGATTGAGGAACAAGAGTGTACTTCGACATGTGAGATTTGGTTTCCTAACTGGAAGGGGCATACACGGTATCAGGATCCAGAGACAGTATTCTTCTAACTCTTATGGAGGCTGTCACTAGTCTGTTTGTCTAATGTACTCTGTCTACTGTAGATGTCTCAATTCTCACTGCCTTCACCAAACAGAGATGCGTCAGTGCACTTGAGTCAGACCCTTCACAAATATTGATGTTACACATCTTCTAGACTTGAGCTGTGATTGTTTGTGGTGGTTCGTATCCGTCAAAATCAGATTGAGACAATGCTTTGACTATGGGGCTCAGGCGATGGACAACGGAGACAAGTCAAAACCAAAATAATTTTGTTATATACCACAGACAGGTGCAGTGAAACGTATAGTTTTACAGGGTCAGCCATAGTAGTAGAGCAGTAGTACGACGGCCCTGGAGGGCCATCCATCATGTGACTATTATATTTCAGTGCCTAAAAAGTTCAAATGAGTTTAACTTTTTCTAACTCTATATGGACAGAGTCTTAATCAAATCGACACACCACTCTTTACAAGACTTTGACTGAGTTAATCAAACCTATCACTCACAATTCACTGTTAAAACGCTCTTCTTGGAATTCAGCAATATGGCAATTCTAGACAGATTTTGGTTCAATAACTGCTGTGATCTAAGATGATATGCAGTACTTAGCCCTGCACTGAATGTACAACTAACCCCACATCTCTCCCAGGCATATTAGGTGATGAGAAGGGTTTACAGTTTTTTTGGATTGCTTACACACTAAAATTAAAAGTAGTACACTATTAGCAAAACCTTACACTCAAGAAGCAAAACATCAGCCCATATTTGCACAACTATAAGCACATTGTCAACCTCACACTTGTTGAAAAACTCTACACACAGTGATTTGCAAAACACTAAACACACTTAACATACATTACACACAAAAATATATCATGAAGTCACGTCCTTGCAATACCAAAGCACTGACTGTCAAATTACCACACCGTCCAACCAATTGGTTCAACACAGTCATCAGGTGTGCAAACACTCGTTTGCTTAATTGTAGACACACCAATCAGGTGTATAAGCACTATAAAAAGCAGCAGGTGATTTCATCGGTCTTCAAGCACAATGGAAAGAGTCAGAGAAAGAGTAAGACAAGGATGAGGAGGAGGAGGAGGACGAGGAGGAGAACGAGGAGGAGGACGAGGACGAGGAGAACGAGGAGGACGAGGAGGAGGACGAGGAGGAGGAGGAAGGGGAGGAAGAGGAAGACAAGAAGGTGCTCAAAGAGGACCGAATCTGACAAATGAGATCCGCGCAACACTGGTTGACCACGTTGTCAACCACGGCCTGACGCTGAGGGAGGCTGGACTGCGAGTACAGACAAATCTAAGCCGATATACAGTGGCAAGTGTGATGAGAACATTTCGACTGGAAAATAGGTATTGTAAAAATATCATCATATCAAAAACATCTGCACGGTTTCAGTAACTGCTTACAGTACTGTATTCTATGCACTATCAGCACTTCTGTTACCTTTTCCTGTGAAATTACTGTACTATTGTATACTGTTTTTTTTCTACATAGGATTGAGGGTCAGGGACGACAAGGGGGAAGGCCTCCAATGTTCACAGAACAGCAAGAGAGGGAGATAGTAAACATGGGTTTGGCCAACAATGCTATAACACTCAAGCAGCTCCAAGCTAACATTGTCAATAACCACGCCATTTTCAACGATATCCATCAGGTCTCAACATCAACACTGGCACGCATCCTAAAAAAAAACATATTCAAATGAAGCAAATTTATCGAGTGCCTTTCGAGCGCAATTCCGAAAGGGTGAAACGACTGCGGCATGATTATGCAGAGGTATGTATTCACTTTATCAGTGTGATCTTGCATACTGTCTCATAATCTTTTACTGTACTGTAATATGTATACTAGATCTACACTGAACTACACAATTTTGCCTGACACTGTTTTTCAGAGAGTTTTACGAATGGATGGAGAGGAGATCCAGCATGAGTTCATTTATGTAGATGAGGCTGGGTTCAACCTGACGAGAACACGGAGGGGAAGAAACATCATTGGCCACAGGGCTATAGTCAATGTCCCAGGGCAACGTGGGGGTAATATAACACTCTGTGCAGCCATTACACAGAATGGGATCCTCCACCGCCATGCCCATATGGGCCCTTACAACACAGCACTCATACTTACATTCTTGGACCAATTGCACAACATAACAGCAGCAAATCAAATCGATCTTATGCAATACATTGTTGTCTGGGACAATGTGTCTTTCCACCGCTCTGCTCTGGTTCAGAACTGGTTTCAGCAACATCCACATTTCACCGTCCTATGTCTTCCACCATACTCTCCATTCCTCAACCCTATAGAAGAGTTTTTCTCGGCATGGCGGTGGAAGGTATATGATCTCCGTCTCCAGGCTGAGGTACTCCTCATCCAAGCCATGTAGGAGGCCTGTAACCAGATGGAGGTAGCAGCAATGCAAGGATGGATTCGTCATTCAAGACGTTTCTTTCCAAGGTGTCTTGCTAATGACAACATTGCCTGCGATGTTGATGAAATTCTCTGGCCAGATCCAGCTAGGCGAAGAGACAATGTCTAGTTATTTAAAAAAAAAAAAATTGAACTTACAATACGTAAAGTGACGTTTGGTTACAGTATTATGAATCTCCATGTCAACATTTTGGGCGTGTTGAGAAATAAATGAGTTTCTTCAGTCTGCAACATTGGTCTTGTGTAGTGTTTGGTGAATTTACATTATATTTGTACTTTGTTGATAGTAGCCTACTCTAATCATAGGGAAGTAGAAGTGCTAAAAGTGTTTTAGGTTTATCACAGCAGAGTGTAACTCGTGCAAACAGAGTATAGTAATGTGAAACGTGTGTGTTTCATATGGTAACAAAGTGTGGTTTCTAAAAAGAAGTGTATAGTTTTTACAAGAGTGTTTAATTTTGCAAAGGATCTGTAGTGTTTTGCTAATTGGGTGTGTGGTTGTGCTAATTGTGTGTAGTGTTTTGAAAACACGGGCCCTGTTTTGAAAATCGTGCTTAAGCAATCAAAAAAAACTGTAAGAGGTGGACAATATAGGTGAAAGAGGCAAATGGGCAGCCTTGTGGCATTCCTTGATCCAGAGGATACAGATTAATACCGGGATAGGGATTGACAGTCTGCTCAAAGGGGATGACAGGCCTTTAAAATGTCTTCACAGGGGGAAAACGTACGGCTGTCTGTGGCTTCGGAACGCTGGGAACGCTTTGTCCCATCTGCCTTGGCTCCGGGTGAGGTGACAGCAGTAACCTTGGAGTGGTGTGTGTGTGTGTGTGTGTGTGTGTGTGTGTGTGTGTGTGTGTGTGTGTGTGTGTGTGTGTGTGTGTGTGTGTGTGTGTGTGCGTGCGTGTGTGTGCGTGTGTGAGCGCTTTGTCTCTTTCCCTGTTCTATGGCCCCCCATGGGAAAAGCCGCAGGGTGATTCTGCTCTTCCCCATTAACTCCTCTCCGGTTTGATCATGCGTTTAATGTTCCCGCCGCTCCCCTCCCACCGCTTCCCCACTGCGTCCTTAATGAGAACGACTCGGAATAACGTGATCAAGACGACATAGAAAACACGTTTTATGAAAAGATGTGGAAAAATAAAGGGGAAATGAGAAGGAACTCTGCTTCATGACAAATATGAAGAAGTAAAAATGAGGCGACAATCAGGGAGGGTTTGGTGGATGTGCGAAGATGGAAAAAATAATAATTCAGTGCCATGAAAGACATTTTCTTTTACAGTTCAATTAAATATCTATAACGACAAGAGGAAACTGTGTGAAGAGAGGACATAATTGTAACGGCAGCCTTCCTCCTCTTCGTCTGAAGAGGAGGTGTAGCAGGGATCGGACCAAGACGCAGCGTGGTTAGAATACATTCTTCTATTTATTGAAGACGACAACGAAGAACACGAATACAAACTACAAAATAACAAACGTGGCAAAACCGAAACAGTCCTATCTGGTGCAGAGAACACAAAGACAGAAGACAACCACCCACAAAATCCCAACACAAAACAGGCTACCTTAATATGGTTCCCAATCAGAGACAATGACAAACACCTGCCTCTGATTGAGAACCATATTAGGCCAAACAACAAACCCAACATAGAAACACAAAACATAGAATGCCCACCCAGCTCACGTCCTGACCAACACTAAAACAAGAAAACACAAAAGAACTATGGTCAGAACGTGACAATAATCTACTCTGTAAATGCAATGTAAAAGTTGAGATGTTAACTGTGGTGTTACATATGAGCAGTGATGTCAAGTAACTAAGTAAAAATACAGCCCCTGGCTGTCCGTAAATACAAAATACAAACATTGTGCTGTCTGGTTTGCTTAATATAAGGAATTTGATGTATAACATTTACTTTTACTTTTGACTTTTACTATTACTATGACAATTTAGTACTTTCTCCACCACTGTACTTACAGTAAGTACATTTAAAACCAGATACTTTTAGACTTTTACTCAAGTAGTATTTTACTGGGTGACTTCTCTTTTACTCGAGTCATTTTCTATTAAGGTATCTTTACTTTTACTCAAGTATGACAATTCAGTACTTTTTCCATCACTGCATATGAGAGAGCCAGCGGTAATCATATTCATGACTTATCTCGGTGGTCCAACCATGTACATTACATTAACATGAACTGTTCATTTTTAAACAATAAAAAGTTGGTTATGGTTGTTTTTTTGAAAAAACATACCCTTTTGGGAAAGCCTTACAAACAGATGTCAATTTAACAATACTGCCATTTTAAATAAATATAAAATGTGTTAGAAAATGTGTTTTAAAGTTGTGAAATAAATTATACAGTGGAATTCAGCACTGAACAAGAAAGTGGAAGCATTTGGGCTGGCTGTCAACCATGCAGTATATTAATAACATCTCTAAATCAACGTATGCAGAGAAACCATCATTAAAATAAACAATAGTCCATGCACAATCACGTTAACGCTATGCTACTTTCAGTGCTACAATTAAATCTATAGTTTAACTTATTAGGGCTGTATTCAGAAGTCTATTGAAATGTTCTTCTAAACTGAGATATTGAGTATGGTTGTTGGTCATACTCAGGGGCGTCATGCACCCCAAACATTTCAAGGAGCACAAAGTAAGTGAGGATGGCTGGTGGTCCGGAGGGGGGCTACGCCCCCATCTGAAAGTTGGGGAATTAAAAAAATGTCAAACACCTGAAACAGCTTATGAATGCTTGCTTTTCTACAAACCTTGCCAGCAGGCAAGCCAGGAAGGACAGTTAAACACATAGGTGGCGCGTACGTTTCAAGTTTGGGGAAGCAAATTTTCCCAATAAAAATTCACGTTTATAATAAAACGTTTTGTTACCAATCTAACTACATAACATAATGGTCATCATTTTATTTGAATGGTAAATATCTTGATAAACTGGGTAAAGATGTAAGGTAAGATGGCATTAGCCTACTCACAAAACAGGTGAATGCATATTCAATAGCAGTGTGTGCATGCATTGAGCTATTGAGCTTGTTTTGGCTGATCAGTGTAGGCTATGATGCTACAGAATGACTGCTGTTAGTTTGAGAATATAAAAGAACAATCTATTCAATGCAAATGTGTCCAGCATAAAGTCATGATTTGTGATCATGGATGCTTATGAAACTTGTATTTTTAGACATTTTACGTGATCGGGAAAATATATATTTTTCAGCTGTCAGGTCAAATCAAATCAAATCAAGTTTATTTTATATAGCCCTTCGTACATCAGCTAATATCTCGAAGTGCTGTACAGAAACCCAGCCTAAAACCCCAAACAGCAAGCAATGCAGGTGTAGAAGCA
This sequence comes from Salvelinus alpinus, assembly GCF_045679555.1. NCBI lineage: Eukaryota > Metazoa > Chordata > Actinopteri > Salmoniformes > Salmonidae > Salvelinus > Salvelinus alpinus. Next base: position 22,775,512 of record NC_092095.1, read on the forward strand.
CGGTGGCTAGGAAAAACTCCCTAGAAAGGCCAAAACCTAGGAAGAAACCTAGAGAGGAACCAGGCTATGAGGGGTGGCCAGTCCTCTTCTGGCTGTGCCGGGTGGAGATTATAACAGAACTATGCCAAGATGTTCAAAATATTCATAAGTGACAAGCATGGTCAAATAATAATCATGAATAATTTTCAGTTGGCTTTTCATAGCCGATCATTAAGAGTTGAAAATAGCAGGTCTGGGACAGGTGGCGGTTCCATAACCGCAGGCAGAACAGCTGAAACTGGAATAGCAGCAAGGCCAGGCGGACTGGGGACAGCAAGGAGTCATCATGCCCGGTAGTCCTGACGTATGGTCCTAGGGCTCAGGTCCTCCGAGAGAGAGAAAGAAAGAGAGAATTAGAGAGAGCCAAGATTTTCAAAATGTTCATAAATGACAAGCATGGTCAAATAATAATCAGGAATAAATATCAGTTGGCTTTTCATAGCCGATCATTAAGAGTTGAAAACAGCAGGTCTGGGACAGGTAGGGGTTCCATAACCGCAGGCAGAACAGCTGAAACTGGAATAGCAGCAAGGCCAGGCGGACTGGGGACATAAGGTCGCATCTTTAAATAACTCAGCTGACAGGACAAAATTGGAAACAACTTAATTGGATAGTTCAGTGATCTTTGAAGAAATGGGCGGGTTATAACTTGAGCCTACTACTACGATCTGTAACTCTGCTCCCTTTCACATCTCCTCACATCTCTCTCAATCACTCAAATCACTTGCTGCTGTTTACTACCACTATGATATCTAGTTCAATGACAATGACATTCGCTACCAAGTCATGAATGTGCATAATATCTAACAAGGAGAGTGAGAGTAGGAAAAATTATCAAACAACGATGCATGGTCTGTCTGAATGACTCAAATCTGCCCGAGTGCTGATCTACACCTTTCTGGGCCCATAAACATGCAGGAAGATTCTTAGGTAGCTAAACCTGTTGCCAACCTTTACATTTTAAAACACTTCCTTCTTTCCCTATTACGACAATCATCTAATCCGACTATCAAATGTCAATTTACAGATACGATTGGGGGTTGTCAGCACACCAGTAAATATGTGACACTGCAAGTGTGAAATGGCTCGATGACGAAATTGGTGCATGATCAAAATGATAACCAGCTAACGTTAGCTAGCTATGTTGGTGATTAGCTCCTATATGATATCCTTGCACAATGTTTATCTAGCCAGATTACTAGCATAGTAGCTAATATAGCTAGCTAGCTAACACCACAGATGAAATAATTAGTTATCATAATCTTTGCTAACAGGTCACATAGCTATCTGCTTATCTGGCAAGCTAACTTTATTATTGCATGCATGTCCGGGCACGTCAACACAAGCCTTATTATTAGTGAATTGAACTAAACTAATATTTGTAACAGGAGTTTCGATTTTGGTTACTGTGTCAATTAATCCGTTTCTCAATGTTGCACCTTTCTGTAGGAGAATGAGCTAGCAGGCTGCTGCTGATGATTTTCCCAGCTAGACATTCCCCTGCATTGTGCAGTGCTAATGGCTCATAGCAGCATTTTTGGTATGTAGAGGGACAATCATCAAAGCCGATAAAGAAGGGCTGATCGCCGATATACTAGAAAAGGCCAATATCGCTTTCTAATAAAGAGTGAATCTGTGCACTCACTGGGGATTTGGCCGATGATCTCCGCTGGCACCAGTAAGACAGGCTATATTGTTGATAACTAAACGACCTTTGTCTGGTGATTGTATTATGAAATATTGAGATATGCCTGGCTGTGCCTCTACTTTTAACTGACAGTCGCAACTCAACAAACATTCTGGTGTAGTAGACAATTTTTTAAATAATTTTGTTTATTTCTGTAAAGACAGGAGTAGACTAATTAGGCTATATTTCGGCAATTTAATTCAATTTACTTATGGACGTGCCGGCCTATGGTTAGACAAGCTTCTATATAACTTGATTGATGGGCTGAAATGGCTTCTTGGTAGCTAGTTATGAGGTATAGAGACTGGGAACCTGTCTGGGCTAGTTAAAGCCAATGTCATAAAATTGCTAAGTGACTAGTACAGAGAAACAACAAAACATTTTGTACAAAATTAATTTAAAAAAGATATACATACTAACTTCACTAGGGTAGGGGGCAGCAGTCGGAATTTTGGATGAAATGCATGCCCACATTAAACTGCCTGCTTCTCGGGCCCAGAAGATATGATATGCATATAACTTCATTCAGGAAGTAGTTCTTTTTTTGGTTTTGTAGTTTTCTATTCAATGCCATTACAGTATCCATTGACTTAGGACTCAAATTGCAGTTTCTATGCCTTCCACTAGATGTCACCAGTCTTTAGAAATTGTTTCAGGCTTGTATTCTGAAAAATGAAGATGTAAGAGCAGTCGGAATGAGTGGACCCTAAAGTGTCACAGAGCTTTTTCACACGCGAGACCGAGAGAGTGCCTTTCTTGTTTACCTTTTAAATTGACGACGTTATTGTCCGGTTGAAATATCATCGATTATTTAGGATAAAAACAACCTGGGGATTGAATATAAACATCGTTTGACATGTTTCTATGAACTTTACGGATACAATTTGGATTTTTTTGTCTTCCTGTTTTGACTGCGTTTGAGCCTGTGGATTACTGAAGAAAACGTGCGAACAAAACAGAGATTTTTCGATATTAAGAGACTTTATCGAACAAAAGGAACATTTATTGAGTAAATGAATGTCTGCTGAGTGCAACCATATGAAGATCATCAAAGGTAAGGGATTCATTTTATCTCTATTTCTGACATGTGTAACTGTTCTACTTGGCTGGCTACTGTTTGTAATGATTTGTCTAGTGGGCTATGTTCTCAAATAATCGTATGGTATGCTTCGCCGTAAAGCATTTTTTAAATCTGACACCGTGGTTGGATTCACAAGAAGGTAATCTTTAAACCTATGTAAAATATGTTTTGTTTTCTGAATTTTTATAATGAGTATTTCTGTATTTGAATTTGGCGCACAGCAGTTTCACTGGCTGTTGAAGAGGTGGGACGCTACCGTGCCCAAGAGAGGTTAACAGGACAAACCTGAGGGGGCACGTGCCCCTGTGCCCCCTATGGGAATGACGCCTCTGGTCATACTTTACATTGCAGTGCAATTTTGCCAGACATGAGCTGCAATTAAATATCCTCAGTGCAATATAACTGTGCTGCAGTAGAACTGAATGCAGAGTACCAACCTGATGCAAACATATATCACTACAGTTAACATAATAAATAAAAAAAGAGTGCAGGCACAATTAATGTGAAAAACATGGTTAAAGGATGCATGTTGCACACTATTACAGGTAAATACGGTATGCATATATTCTCAACTTTTCCAAAGTAGAAAAAGCTAATGAACTGCAATAGCACTAACATACAACATGTGTCAATCAACCGTCTTCTTCACACATGGTATATTTGTAGTATTGCACCTCATTAGCAGTCTTATGGAGCACCTGCTTCCACAAGCTGTTGTTAGCACAGCCGACCTGGAGTATAGCCACAAAATCTTTCCAGATAACTTCATGGCTGTGCAATTTTAAAGTCTAAATGGAAGTCAATGCATTAGAGGATATTTTTCTATTCTCAGAATGTAGGGTTGAAAATCAAGCACGTCCCCCTTTACAAAGTCGCTTCTATTCTACATACACACAGACCATGGAGATGGTAATATAAAACCATTGATTTTGCAGATAGATCGTTTTTCATCTTGACGACAGTGGCTGATATATTGATATTGCAATGGAGGTTTGAGCTGCATACATGGAAAAGGCTGACATATACTTCGGGTCTAAAAAACGAAATAAAAAAATGCTCTCCCATCTCGACAAATATAGCGATCACAACAGCCTGGGTGTTGATGTTAAATGTCAAGTTGCCACAATATTTGACCAACAAAACTCCCAATGCATACGAGCAGGGTTGTTGAGTAACAAAAAAGGGATTAAAAAAAATGGTAACTGTAATACGTTACGTTACCAGCAAAAATATTGTAATCAGATACTTATGAAAAACTAGATGATTACTTTGAGGATTACTTATAAATTCAGAAAATATGTTTGTGACAAAAAATCTTTGACACTTTGTTTTCTCAATGAAATTCAAATCAACATTGAAAAAAGGCGCAAGTTTAAGTTTGTTCCACCTGAGCAAGTCTGACCACAAGTCAGAGACCACTGTGATAACACACTAAAAGTGTTTGTTGATCGCAGGAACAGATCAGGAATAGGCTTTTGTTGACTACAGTCAAAGCTATGGCTTCCAGTGGTGCGACTGCTGTCGGCATCCAAATATTATCCATCTTGAATAAACGCTTGCATGTAAGGATGACAGCTGTGGTGTAGTCTACGGCGATACGGATATCACTTACTATTGGGCTCCCGAGTGGAGCAACGGTCTAAGGCACTGCATCTCAGTGCAAGAGTCGTCACTGCAGTCACTGGTTCAAATCCAGGCTGCATTACATCCAGCTGTGACTGCGAGTTCCATAGGGTGGCGCACAATTCGCTCTGGGTTTGGCCAGGGTAGGCTGTTATTGTAAATAAGAATTAGATCTTAACTGACTTGCCAAGTTAAATAAAAAAATGTATGTAGCTCATTGATGAGAATCACACTGCTCTCTCTCATTTAGCTATTTGCGCCTTACGGATTGTGGTTGTTGTGGATGACTGTTCACAAATCTAAATGTGTATTTGAATCCAATAATGGTTGAATTCAAGAAGTTTCAGCTGCCTACCAATCATTGTTTTTGATACCAGTGGACAGCCAGGGGAAAATGCACTCTTGCAACAGCTGCATAGTGCAGATCCCAGCCTATGGAATAATAGTGGGGCTTTAATTGCTCAATCTAATTCATACTGATAAAAAAAAAAAAAATCCATAGGCCTAATGGACACATGCTCAAACTCGCACACTTTTGATAGACTTAAAGGCACAATCTGTAGTTGCTACATCCATTTTTGGACTTACAAATTATATATAATATTGTCAAGATATAATTTAATCGTATTATTATATGTAGTAGAAAGTGATGGGTTAGAAGAAGCCTACATAACAACACATAAAGTAAAATTTTACATCCAAATGTGGCCAGCTATGTAAACTTTAACATTGATTTATCCTGCAATAGATGTCGTTCAACTGGTAACATACATTTGTGTCTTCTTCTAATGCCTCTTAAGGGGAAAGTAATCTAAAAGTAACTGCATGTAATCAGATTACGTTACTGAGTTTGGGTAATCCAAAAGTTACGTTACTGACTACAATTTTGGACAGGTAACTAGCAACTGTAACGGATTACATTTAGAAGGTAACCTACCCAACCTTAAATATGAGCAAGGTTAAAGAATTGATCATTCTGTACAAAATGCCTTTGAAAAGAGCCAATGTCAAAGAAAGATACTTTATAAATTGGCCACACAAATGGCAACAAACCATTCATATTGCCAACTGTTCGGTAAGGCTATAGATTTAGACTTTTCAGAGATCCATGTCAAAAAGTGAAAGCATCAAATGGAAGGTGAGAGGCGGTACTAGAATTATCCTGTAATTATCAAGAGAGCATCAAATCAGAGGAGAAGGAGAGGGTTACTGTACACCTGTCTTGTCAACAAACGCTTCCAACAAGATAGATTAAACAAATTAAGTTCTTTAACACAAGATAGGTGTACCTGTGCACTGTATTGACCAGGCTGTTGTGTGAATGATTGCCCTGCAATTCCAAGGTAATGTCTGTACACATCGTTGAATAGATGCACTTCAGTGAAGACCATCTAACGGACTGGACCTGTCAGTCTGTCAGCAATGCTAGTGAATGGAAGGCCCTTAATGGCCGACTTCTGGCAGTGCCCGGATCTGTCCAACCTTGCTTTGGCATGATTGCTTTTCTGAATTAATTAGGAGTTCATTGATTCTTTCCAATCCCACTCTATCTGTGTTAGACAGATGGCAGTAAGCAGCCATTCCTGAGCTTTAGCGGGGAGTTTGTCAGCTCCATCGATGCCATTACAGTACATGTGCGCAATGGAGACTCACGGTAATGACTTTGGCTGGGAAGCTGAGTTGTTCACCAAAAGATACTATAACTGGCACAGGAGATCCAGACAATTCGACCAGAAACACGAATAACAAATTACCAACTTCGAGTCTAGTTGAAGGAAAATGTTAGGGCTACTCTTCCTGAAACTGAAATGTATCAAACTAGTGAGCATTGGGATCTTACTAACTGGGATATTGTATAACATCAATCTACTGTTATATTCAAGGCACAGTATACTAAGAAACTCAAGGTGTGGTGAGGTGACCATCTTAGGTTGTAGGACATCACCAATACAGACGATAGAATTCTGTTAATCATCTTTCTTTTTGCACATTTTATATGAACAGACTAGTGGCTCTTTGCAATACTGAAAAGTTTCCCAAGGTAAGCGAGGATGGTAAAAAGCTGATTTATTTTCCAAGTAAGTTACAAACTGCTGTAGCAAAATGATTTCCATTTACTGGCAAGATGTATTTCATTGCTATCACCATTGTGCCCAATGAGAAAATGAGTTTCGATGAACGGTTATCTGTGAATCAGACCTGAGATGTTCTTTGGCTAACAATGGACAGTTAGATTGCGATTAACACTGTGAACGTGTCTTACTGTATATAAGGACTGAACACAATAATGGGATCACAAAGGCTCCACAAAGTATACAGCAGGGGTATTTCAAACTGAAATGTGTAAGCATGAGTCACGTGGGTGATAGAATGTAATATGGAAAGATGGGTGATAGAATGCAATATGCAAAGATTGGTGATAGAATGCAATATGCAAAGATTGGTGATAGAATGCAATATGCAAAGATTGGTGATAGAATGCAATACGGAAAGATGGGTATTTTGATTGTGTTTACACAGTCATTGAATTGATATTCAAGAAAAGAGTGCCATGAGGGTTTCAATGGAAATGTTAGCTCTCTTAACAGCTAATACAGGGGCATCTGTCCTTTAAATCCATACATATGTATGGATTTAAAGGCCAGATGCATGGAAAATGTAGACATTATATTGGTCTGGTTTGACCCCTGTATTAGCTGTTAAGAGAGCTAACATTTCCATTGAAACCCTCATAGGACTCTTATATACATGTATGTATGTACAACACAACATTCTACTTTCATAGACAGTTTGTCATAAGATGGAGTCGTGATTTGTTGTTGTGTAAAGGTCCCAGTAATATTTGTGGCGATGGATAAAGGCGCCTGCGTCAGAACTTGTGATCAATACAGACATAATGACCATGGGCCTCACTCTGACGCTGGCATTTAAAGGCAATCAAGGCATCCTGATTGTTGCCAATTGGAAAAGCGCAAAAGGGACGTTTTTTTCCTTCGTCTCAGCAAATGCTATGTCTGTTCCCTACCAAATCGATATTCTTATGATGTGCCAGGAATAGGAACAAAGGCAAAGAGAAGCAAATTATGAAAGTGTCTCACATAGGAATCTGCCCCTCAGTGGGCCTCAGTAGCTGTAGCATAAACACTGAGCCCTGATTCAGACTACCAATAAGGGGTTTAGGGACCAATTCAATCCAAAATGGAACCAGGAGTTTTCATAAGGTAAAACAACAGCTTCCCAAGCTCTGAGTATGTGCACATTAATTAAGTAAATTAAATTTAGCCTTACCATGTAAAAGCTGACAGATACTGGTTCTGATTGCTTTGCCTTACTGTTAAGGGTTTCTGCAGAGTGACGTTTTTTGTTGTTGTTGCTGCCAACCACTGAAACAATAAAAATGTTATGACCCATAAAGAATTAAAGGCCTTGTCTTTGCCTGAACATACTAGTACTGAGAACAGTGACTTGTTTCTCATTTATTCGGGATATTCTGTTAACTTTTAGCTTGTCAACTTCTTGTTCACATCATTCATTTAGTTATCTAAATTATCTAAATAAAGTAACATTTTAATAAAAGTTATCTGTATTCAGGCACACACTTGGGTATACTGTATGCATCCATTGTCAATGAGGTGAGATTACAGAGTATCCAGTTCACAGGTTCACGAAGAGTATTCTTTTAACAGAGTGATTACAGTGTGTTAGTGTTCATTTTGGCACTATTTTTTATGATTTAGTCTAGTCTTAGTCATTTTAACTCAAATATTGTTACTCTTAGTCACATTTTTGTCATTTGAATAATGATTTAGACTAGTTAATGTCAAAATTACGAAAACAGAGCCATTTTAGTCAACTAAACTCTGTTTAATTTTAGTCACATCTCATTTACATTGCTTCATTAACCTATAGTTAACATAAATCTCTGACTTCCATGTGCACAAACATACATAGCCTTGTCCTACCAGCAAACATACACTACCATTCAAAAGTTTGGGGTCACTTAGAAATGTCCTTGATTTTGAAAGAAAAGCAAAAGATTTTTGTCCATTAAAATAGCATCAAATTGATCAGAAATACAGTGTAGACATTGTTAATGTTGTAAATGACTATTGTAGCGTGAAACGGCTGATTATTTATGGAATATCTACATAGGCGTACAGAGGCCATTGTCAGCAACCATCACTCCTGTGTTCCAATGGCACATTGTGTTATCTAATCCAAGTTTATAATTTTAAAAGGCTAATTGATCATTAGAAAACCCTTCTGCATTTATGTTAGCACAGCTGAAAACTGTTGTGCTGATTAAAGAAACAATAAAACTGGCCTTCTTTAGACTAGTTGAGTATCTGGAGCATCATCATGTGTGGGTTTGATTACCGTCTCAAAATGGCCAGAAACAAATAACTTTCTTCTGAAACTCGTCAGTCTATTCTTGTTCTGAGAAATGAAGGCTATTCTAGGTGAGAAATTGCCAAGAAACTGAAGATCTGGTACAACGCTGTGCACTACTCCCTTCACAGAACAGTGCAGACAGGCTCTAACCAGAATAGAAAGAGGATTGGGAGGCCCTGGTGCACAATTGAACAAGAGGACAAGTACATTAGAGTGTCTAGTTTGAGAAACAGATGCCTCACGAGTCCTCAAATGGCAGCTTCATTAAATAGTACCCGGAAAACACCAGTCTCAACGTCAACAGTGAAGAGGCAACTCTAGTATGCTGGCCTTCTAGGCAGCTATTACAGTGAAAGAATACCATGCTGTTGTTTGAGGAGAGTGCACAGTTTTGAACATGAAAAGTTATTAATAAACACATTAGGCACATTTGGGCAGTTGTGATACAAAATCTTTAACAGAAATACAATGGTTCTTTGGATCAGTCTAAAACTTTACATATACACTGCTGCAATCTAGTGGACAAAATCTAAATTGCAGCTGGCCTGGAATAATATATTATGGCATTTCTCTTGCATTTCAAAGATGATGGTATAAAAAAAATACTAAAGAACGGTTGGTTTTTTCTTTATATTCTCCTACATTCCTTTCACATTTCCACAGACTTCAAAGTGTTTACTTTCAAATGGCACCAATAATATGCATATCCTTGCTTCAAGGCCTGAGTTACAGGCAGTCAGATTTGGGTATGTAATTTTAGGCAAACATTTTTTTTTAAAGGGGCGGATCCTTATTATAATGATAAACTTGGATTAGCAAACACAACATGCCATTGGAACACAGGAGTGATAGTTGCTGATAATGGGCCTCTGTACCCCTATGTAGATATTCCATAAATAATCAGCCGTTTCCAGCTACAATAGTCATTTACAACATTAACAATGTCTACACTGTATTTCTGGTCAATTTGCTGCTATTTTAATGGACAAAAAATGTGCTTTTCTTTCAAAACCAAGGACATTTCTAAGTGATCCCAAACTTTTGAACGGTAGTGTATATAGGAATATATAAGGATTTTCTGACCATATACATTTCTAATTCAGCCTACATAGATACTGCACATCACATTCAAAACAAACACACTCACAAAAGTGCAGAGAGAAAGAGAAAGAGAGAGAGAGAGAGAGAGAATAGCACAAACACCAGATGATGCCTCAAAGTATTGGCAAATTAGTATTGGTTGCACCTCCATCACGTCATTGCCATTGTTATCAACATTCCAAATATGATGCAACCACATTGATGTCAAATAGTTGCTAATGAGTGTTTCTCCCAGTGATGTAGTTGAGTCACTAAACCTCCAGTCCGAATCAAGTCCCAAGTGCCCTATGTCTGAATTACCAATGGTCGAGTAACGAGTCCCTATGGCTGAAGTCTGAGTCCCCGTGCTCGAGTCCTGGTCTAGGTGCTCAAATCTGAGTCACTGGGTCCACATTAACTCAAAGTTAATTACCCAATCAGATATGGCATAGTGGCAAGAGGGACATTGTCAATAAATTGTTTGCTATTCCTTTTCCTTTCTTTCTGTGCCACCAAATGTTTGCATATAGGCAACTGGTAATGTTACCAGGGCCACGTTCAGTTGCAAAACGTTATTAAACGTTGCAGATAGAAATGCAATGAATAGAGCGGACATTATTCCTTATTCAACATGTCCGAGGCGTGTTTGTTCAATATGAAATATTCATATATGAACTTTTCAAAATGTTGGGTCCTGCTGAACACACCCCAGGTTGTTAGTTGTAGCTAGCTAATGAGGTAACATGACTGAACAAGGTGTAGCCTAAATAAATGGTTAACAGTCCGATCCACAAGTAGCCTAGTTTTAGGATGGCCTGTGATATGCTTCATGAATGTCAAATACGGCCCGCCAATGCATGATTGAAAGAAGAAAACATAGAGCCGGTATTATGGAACATATCTGTTGAACGGTAACGTCTTCATTCTCTGAGGAAAAGAGGGAGACTTGGCTAGTACGTTTGCTAATGGCTACAGAACCTTACTATGTAATACAGCGGGGAAAGTGTGGGGGTTGAGCGAGACTGCAAATTCAAAAATGTTTCTATACTCAAAGGAGAGAAAAACATAGCTAGACTGCTTTACTATTAAAGTTAATTCTGCTATAGTTTTAATTTCTTAAAGCAGCTTGTGTTGCTTAACCAGTCAAAGGGTATCTAACTAAAAGGCTTGTGGTGACTGGTTAGCTATGGGGAAACAAGAGAGTCGCCTGTGTGATGTGTATAATCAGAGGCGGTCTCGGAGCAAAGCCTGTCTGCCTGTCTACCCACACTCATCGCTTGGTCCCCCGCAGCTCATCAGCTGATGTAGGCTAGGCTGTATGTGCAGGGTGTGGCGCGTCCTTCCCACTGCTGAACAGAACAGAACTGCGCTGCTAATATTAATTGTGCTTATCACTGAAAAGCTCTCAATCTCTCCAAAAACCAGTCGACATAGTAGTTAGATTTTAGTAACATAGATAATTTAGTCTCATCTCGTTTTAGTCAACTGAAATGAAAAATAATTTCCGTTAAGTTATATTTTTTCTCTGTCTATTTAGTCAGTTATAGTTTCATCAAATGCCACTGGAAAATAGGTGTTTGACAAATATTTGAGTCGCTATTTTTGTTGACGAAATGAACACTGCAGTGTGTCAGTGTGAGAAGGTGAACATTGGGCTTGGGAGGCTCAGTTTATAAGCCTTCAGCCTTATCTCCAGAAATGACTCGGAGGATCTGAGCTCATCTCTCTGACACGGCAGATAAAGGAGGAGAAAAAATTAAGCTCGTCCATCATATCCCAATCCTGCCTAGTTTACTGTCCAATTTGTCTCTGAGCTGCACGGCAAAAATCCGGGAGCTTTTGTGCTAATCAAATGGACAAGAAATGGGTCAGTAACCAGGGGACACTTCTAAAACCCATTTATCTGACGGAACAATTAGGAAGAGAAATGGAGCTTTCGTCTGGGGCTAAAACAGGACTGTTCTGTGGGCTGACAGCAAAGGCTCATTTCTGTTGTGCCTCATTCCCTCCGACTGAAACACTGCTTTCATAAAAAACGAAAAAAGATTTATGGCATCGATGTTATGGTGATACCCTATGCAATTTTTACATAACGCTCTGGTGTCATAGCAGGCAAGACACAGGATTCATAGTCTCAGATTAAAGGCTTTCCAAAATAAACTTCAATACCTGACATCTCACTGATTGTCAATTCCATATTCACATGAAATGATTAGAATGGGAAATGGAGCAATTTGCAGAGGTGAGTCATGCTAGACAATTACTTTGCTATGTGTGGGCAGCTATTGCTTTCTTAATAAAGTCCTATTTGTCTTCTCAGGAAGTGATTTTCATCAACTTCTTTGAACCACTGTTGAACCACGGCTGATTCACATTGACATAAATCTTGGTCTTGTGTAGCAAGTGGGTATTAACAGCACAGTCACAGCATGCATCTAAGTACCCACTCAACATCAACAGTAGCCTAAATGGAAATTCAACTGAACTGAACTCTCAAAGGAACACTAATTCAGTTAATATAATGCCTGTTTTTTTGTGAAATGTACACGTGTAGCTAACTAGTGCATAGGAATCTGATGACTCTATGAAGGATATTTGGCTAATGTTAAAGTAAGATTTTGTACAGGTTTTTTGGCCTGAGTGCTGGGTTAGGGTTAGGGTTAGGGTGTTCTTGAACAAAATAAGTATGTGGGAGTGACATGCTCAGGCACTGCTCCAAACATGTATTTATCATCAGATAAACATTTCAGGTTTTCGCCTGATCTCAGCACATTTCGGTAAGTTCACCTTCTAACAAAATACTTTGTCAGCATGGAAAGCGATGTGGAGTGCATTGGCCTCTGTAATAAAAGGTTAAAGATCACAGGAAAGGTGCTTTGTCTTACAGTAAACATTCACCCTGTTTGACAGGCTACTGAAATTTCAACAAATGATGAGCATTGTTGAATATGATTAAGACTACGACCTATTCCATGGGGTTCAGCTACTGGCAGTAAATGGGCCAGAGAACCACCCGAGAGAGGCAGACCAGTGACTGGAAGGCTCATTTTATTTACAAATAAACAGGGAAACAGTTTTTTAGGTCACACTTTATTTGGATAGTCCCATATGCTGTAGCTGATCTACAAATGTTCATACTATCAAGAAAATATACAGTGAACAAAATTAAAAATGCAAAATGTACAGTGTTGGTCACATGTTTCATGAGCTGAAACAAAAATATCCCAGAAATGTTCCATACGTACAAAAAGCGTATTTCAAATTTTGCACAGAAATTTCTTTACATCACTGTTAGTGAGCATTTCTTCTTTGCCACCCACCTGACAGGTGTGTCCAACAGAGCTGTTTCCAGATAATTTAATGTGAATTTCTCTATCATAAGCTGCCCTCCAACATTGTTTTAGAGAATTTCGCAGTACGCCCAACCAGCTTCACAACCGCAGACCACGTGTAACCACGCCAGCCCAGGACTTCCACATCCGGCTTCTTCACCAGTGGGATCGTCTGAGGCGGTGCTGAAGAGTATTTATGTCTGTAATAAAGCCCTTTTGTGGGGAAAAACACATTGTTATTTTTTTTAAATATTTTTTATTTCACCTTTATTTAACCAGGTAAGCTAGTTGAGAACAAGTTCTCATTTACATCTGCGACCTGGCCAAGATAAAGCAAAGCAGTGCGACAGAAACAACAACACAGATTTACACATGGAATAAACAACCGTACAGTCATTAACACAATAGCAAAAAAAAGAAAGTCTATCTACAGTGTGTGCAAATGGCATGAGGAGGTAAGGCAATAAATAGGCCATAGTAGCAAAGTAATTACAATTTAGCAGATTAACACTGGAGTGATAGATGAGCAGAGGATGATGAGCAGATGATGGTGTGTAAGTAGTGATACTGGTGTGCAAAAGAGCAGCAAAGTAAATAAAAACAATATGGGGATGAGGTAGGTAGATTGGGTGGGCTATTTACAGATGGACTATGTACAGCTGCAGCGATCGATTAGCTGCTCAGATAGCTGATGTTTAAAGTAAGTGAGGGAAATGTACGTCTCCAGCTTCAGCGATTTTTGCAATTCTTTCCAGTCACTGGCAGCAGAGAACTGGAAGGAAAGGCGGCCAAAGGAGGTGTTGGCTTTGGGGATGACCAGTGAGATAGACCTGCTGGAGCGAGTGCTACGGGTGGGTGTTGTTATCGTGACCAGTGAGCTGAGATAAGGCGGAGCTTTACCTAGCATAGACTTATAGATGACCTGGAGCCAGTGGGTCTGGCGACGAATATGTAGCGAGGACCAGCCGACTAGAGCATACAGGTCGCAGTGGTGGGTGGTATAAGGCACTTTGGTAACAAAACGGATCGCACTGTGATAGACTACATCCAATTTGCTGAGTAGAGTATTGGAAGCTATTTTGTAGATTACATCGCCGAAGTCGAGGATCGGTAAGATAGTCCGTTTTACTAGCGTAAGTTTGGCGGTGTGAGTGAAGGAGGCTTTGTTGCGAAATAGGAAGCCGATTCTAGATTTGATTTTGGTATGAGTCTGGAAGGAGAGTTTACAGTCTAGCCAGACACCTAGGTATTTGTAGTTGTCCACGTATTCTAGGTCAGAATCGTCCAGAGTAGTGATGCTAGTCGGGCGGGCGGGTGCGGGCAGCGATCGGTTGAAAAGCATGCATTTGGTTTTACTAGCATTTAAGAGCAGTTGGAGGCCACGGAAGGAGTGTTGTATGGCATTGAAGCTCGTTTGGAGGTTAGTTAACACAGTGTCCAAAGAAGGGCCAGATGTATACAGAATGGGGTCGTCTGCGTAGAGGTGGATCAGGGAATCACCGGCAGGAAGAGCAACATCGATTGGCTGGGCCTGGCTCCTAAGTGGTTTCAACGTGTTCTATTAAAAAAGTTTAGTTACTAGCTAGCTATCTTTTGAGTTTGGATCCAGCGACATGGTTGCCATCAGTTGCTAGTGCCGCTGCTATCTGTCCAGTGATCCTGCCGACCAAGGGTCTGAATGTTGCATGCGACGTGGTTAATCCTTATGGCTGGGACCGTGGATTGTCCCGGGCTTGTGGCTGTCTAAAGCCTTGCTGTATGTTGTTATTTCCATCTTCCCTGCGACCTGCCATGTCTGGAACGGCGAGGAGTAACAGCGTAGCCTACATTGCTACCATGACAAAGCCCAAAGGCGGTGGGAGTACCGTTGAGGACAGTGGTGTCTCTCTATCACAGGTGAAGGATATTTTAAACAAACAAAACATCTATACAAGCAGTTGTTACAACAACAAGAAAATCGCTTCAAGTGTTTTGTCCAAATACTGATGGAGTCAACTAATAAAAGATTGGATGACCTGACCAGAGAGGTCCAGGACATGAAGAACAGTTTTCAGTCGTCCCAGGATCAGCTCGATGAGTTTAAACAGGAGAACGACAAGTCATTGAGAGGGAACATCAGTTCTGTATGTGAATCCATGATAACAATGACGGGGAAATCAGATTATCTCGAGGGAAAACCAATCGGGCTCTCTCTCGGCGGACAAACATCTGGGCTGAGGGTATGCTGACTTTTCCCTCTTGCTCAGGGAAGAGCGTGGGCTGGTAACCCAAGGAACACTCAAAGGGCGAGAGACCAGTGGCCGAGCAGGGAAGGGTGTTGGTGGCGAACTCCACCCACACAAGTTGCTGGCTCCAGGTGGTGTGGTTGGCAGAAACGAGGCAACGAAGATTTGTCTCCAGGTGCTAATTGGTTCGCTTCGACTGGCCGTTGGTTATGGGGATGAAACCCAGAGGACAGGCTGGCCGATAACCCAATCAGGGTGCAGAATGCCTTCTAGAACCTGGATGAGAACTGAGGACCATGATCAGAGACCATGTCGACCGGAAGTCCATGGATCCGGAAGACACGCTGCACAATAAGCTGGGCAGTGTCCTTGGCTGAGGGCAACTTGGGGAGGGGAATGAAATGTGCGGCTTTGGAAAACCTATCCACAATTGCAAGGATAGTGGTGTTGCCATCTGACGGGGGGTAGACTAGTGACAAAGTCCAGGGATATATGGGACTGGGGCGGTGAGGAACAGGGAGTGGTTGAAGGAGGCCAGCCGGAGCTTGCCGCTGAGTCTTGTTCTGTGTGCACAAAGTGCAGGCGGCGACAAATGTGGAGGCGTCAGGAACCACAGTGGGCCACCAAAAACATTGGCGGATGAAAGCCAGGGTCCGACGGGAGTCGGGTGTTACGCCCCGATCTGCTTCACCTGTCCTTGTGCTTGTCTCCACACCCCTCCAGATGTTGCCCATCTTCCCCATTATCCCCTGGGTACTTATACCTGTGCTCTTTGTCCATTGCCAGCGTTTTGTCTCAGCTCCTGCTTTTCCCCAGTCTCTCTTTTTCTCTTTTTTTGGGGGGTACTTATACCTGTGCTGTTTGTTCATTGCCAGCGTTTTGTCTCAGCTCCTGCTTTTCCCCAGTCTCTCTTTTTCTTGTCCTCCTGGTTTTGACCCTTGCCTGTCCTGACTCTGAGCCCGCCTGCCTGACCACTCTGCCTGCCCCTGACCCTGAGCCTGCCTGCTGTCCTGTACCTTTGCCCCACTACTCTGGATTATCGACCCCTGATCCAAGTACCCCTGACTGTAGTGTGCAGTTCGGGCCGGGCTCAATGTGGAGTCAAACATTTGACTCTGCCCACTTTTGACCCCGCCCACCGTTGTTTTTTTTGTCCATCTGAGGTTTGATAGTCACACACTGAATACAAACACACATGTTTGTGCAAGGCACACGTTGAATACAAACGTATTTCATTTTTGAAGATCGTGTTGTAACACTTTTTGCTTCATGCTATATTTGAGACAAGCTATTGATATTGTTGCACTGAACAACAGACTTGTTATGTATGTCATGTACTGTTAAAATTGTGTTGATAAATGTTATGACTTTGTAATTATATTACTTACTTGAGCATATATATACAGTTACTACCTATCCTGATTTATAATGCTATTTACTTTCCTCATGAGAATGGAGACAGACTATACCATATAGACATAGTGACAAGCTGAATGTGCTCTGTACATTAAGTTATACCAGCTCCAGTGAAGAGATCAGAGACTCGGGTGACTTCTACATCATCTTTACTAAACAACACAATTAACAATTGAAACAATTAACACAGCAGACAAAAACAATGTTTGACCACTCCTCAAAAATGGCTTCACTCCTGCTCCTCAAAAGAGGCAGACAGTCATTTTCTTGTTGTCAACTGCCTACACATAGAACATCTCATAATCTCTCTAACTGGAACGAGAACATGAATGGTTACTTGAGGAGAATATTTTCCTCTTCATCCAGGCCATCATACAACCGTAGTTTTTTTAAGGGTTGTAATGCGGTCTTCCCCATCCATATCATTTACACTAGGGAGGGAAATGATGCCTTTAAATGTTGGGCATTCGCACCACCTTGCTGTCTCTAGGGTGTCGCTTAGAAGAACATCTGCTTCCTTGAAGAAAAAGGGAGAATAAATATTGAGAGTAGTGCCTCATTGGGTGAGCAAGACAAATTACACCCTACTTTCACAATACCACCATGCAAACAAAAGCCACTATTACTAAAGGGGTTTTCAGCGATATCTATAACTACTCAACAAGTCATCACAACTATTATATCTTGCCATGCATCAAGCCTTCAGTATTACACACAGTAGACTACATACCCAGTTCACAGCTCCCAGTTCGCCGTGCATTTTGTTTTCGGTATCATCTAGAAAGAAAACAGATTGTGGTCATTAAGTAATGTAAGGGAACCTCTAGGGATGTGTGTACAAGAATGCACCTTACTTTAGCTAATAGCCTATACAGTACCTGACCCTGCAGAGCTGGATGCTGATGTGACATGCTGTGACTTCTCGGGGGGGGGGACATCTTCTACATCATTCTGAAATGTATTGGAGAGGTGGGGGGGGTTAAGTCTTTAAACACAGACTATACCACTCATCATATGACACCTCCTACCTGCAGTGTGTTTTGTTTTCGCCGCCTTTTTCGATGTTTCAACCTCTCTTCTTCAGACCTTAGTGAGTGAATGACATACATTACATACATTCAATATGAAAAATATATTCAGGTCAGTCTGGCTACAGTGAAACAAGTGATTTTAAGGATGCAAATGAAACGTTTTTATAATGTTCAAGACTTACGGCATGGGAAAGCTCTGCAGGAGAACTAGGCACCACCATCGCCTAATTTGCTGCATGTTTTCCTTTGAAAAAGAAAATCAGACAATCGGATGGCTATCCCAAAAACCTTATATCCACTAGTAATGAGAATTTCATAATTTATACATACCTCATTGAAATCACGCTGTGCTTTCATTGCAATGTACAGAGCGTACTGTAAGTTAGGAAAGAGTAGGTTGTTAAGTTTGATAGTTATGATAACAACAATAATAATGATAATAGTAAATAATATTGAAAATAATACCACCCCCCCGGAATATATTTCAGGATATAGAAGACATCCCCCCCAAGAAGTCACAGCATGTCACATCAGCATCCAGCTGTGCAGGAGTTTGATGTATGAATTGTGTATGTAGTGTAAAAACTGTAGGAAATAGGTCCCAAAAAGTGTCAAGAATAATTAACAAGAAAAGGTATGAGCAATAACAACAGTGTGCTTTGCATGCTGCCAGCACAGAAATAATAATCACTTTCATATGTTATAACAACAGAAAAAAGGATAAATATAATATACTGGATAGCCAGCATCTTACCATCAAAACAAACACCTCACAGAAGCCTTGCTTTGGTAGGCCCTGTGATGTGAGTACAATTTTCAATAAAGGAATAACAATCAAATGGTACAGTTCAGTGGAATAATTTAAAGAAATATCTAACCTAATCATCATCCACACCAAAAGTCCTCCAAGGTCCAGGGGACAAGATCTTGAGGGGCGAAGCTCTTGAGGAGCCTCTGGAGACTGTTTAAGGGCCTCTGGGTGCTCTTGAGGGGCCTCTGGGGACTGTTTATGGGCCTCTGGGTGCTCTTGAGGGGCCACTGGCTGCTGTTTAAGGTCCTCTGGGTGCTCTTGAGGGGCCACTGGCTGCTGTTTAAGGGCCTCTGGGTGCTCTTGAGGGGCCACTGGCCGCTGTTTAAGGGCCTCTGGGTGCTCTTGAGGGGCCTCTGGGGACTGTTTACGGTCCTCTGGGTGCTCTTGAGGGGCCCCTGGATGCTGATGGTATGTCAGGTGCTTCAGAAACTGTGCTCTGTTGATTATTGTTGCCGTGCAATAGCAACAATGAAGGTGTGTCGCATTTCTACAAATTAAGCCACACTTTATGATTGTGAACTCTGAAAGAGAGGAATAACAGTAGAGTAACAAGTTATACAATTATATTAAGTACACTGATGTAACTGAAAAAATAGGGCAAATCAAAAAACGTGAACGTCAAATATATTGATGTTGTTGTTGACCATATATTGTTCAGCCTTGTATGTGCAGAAGGGGCAGTGATGAAGTTGACTGCTGCTGCATTATTACATTTTGAGACTCTCGCCCTCCAATAACACACTACCGTGTCTCTATACATCAAAGAAAATAACATAGACATAAAAGGCATGATAATTAGAAAGGCATAAAATAAGCAATAGGCATTTCATTTCATTATTGTATATACTATGTGTAGGCTGTGTAGACTCACTATGTGTAACTTAGGGAATGGCCGTCGGCAACAACGATGCACATTTAGATCCAGCCAAACACAACAAGGCATACATTGAAGAAACACAGAAAATCAACAATCAAATCGATTACATAACTGTACATGTAAACCTAGGCTTACTGCTCAAGTAGGCAAATTTGTCCAAATAAGATTCCCTCATTGTAAGCAATTAGCTAGCTCAAGTGCAAAAGGGTGCTATTGCTAATTAGCGAGCTCACGTGCAAATGGGTGCTAATTAACGCTATGCAAACATCAGTGCGGTAGTTGGTAATATAAAAATATACCACTGCACTGGTATAACATGAATATTACAAAGTACATTATGCATAGTGACAGTCTCACTTACTTCCATGGTTTATATTTTTATCCATGTAGGTTAGGTACGATTAAGATTCGCTTTCGTTGACGTTGATACCTTCGACGTGAACCTCAACTTGGGTGACCTTGAAAGAGACAGGAAGGATTCGTGTTAAATGCGTTTGACTCCTCCCACATTGAGCCCGGTCCCGAACTGCACACTGCAGTCAGGGTCTTTTCAGTCGATCAGGGGGTTGTGCCTCTGGAGCCATGAAAATCCCAAAACCACAGGAACTTGAGGAGATTCAATTAGTAGAAACTGTATTGACTCACTGTGATTGCCCGACACTCGCAGGTTAATGGGAACCGTACTGTGAGTGACCCTGCCAATGGAGTGTCCGTCCAATGCTCTGGTGTCCATGGGAATAGAGAGGGGTTGTGTGGAGATACCCAGCTCAGATACCAGGGCATAGTCCATGAAGCTCTCGTCAGCTCCAGAGTCAATGAGCACCCAGAGAGATTTAGACCGGTGGAGACCAGCAGGATAGCATGAAGAGGAGTACGAGTAATAGGAGTTTGGAAACTCCCAGTATGGCCCACCAGCGTACCCGCACCTACTGATGAGCCTGGTCTTCTACTGGACAGGTGTATATATAATGTCCTGTAGTACCACAATACAGGCAACTGTTAGTGCTCAGCGTAAACATTCACTATGAGACAATCTAGCCCTGCCTAGCTTTATGGGCTCTGGAGGAGATAAGTCGCCAGTCCCCGATGATTTCCGAGGGAACTCAGGTGACTTCTGATTCTCTCGGGAATGCAGGCGTTGGGGACGTCCGGGGTTCTTCGGAGGCAAGGGAGAAACCGTGGCCAAGAACAGACCACCTCTCCCTCCTGCGTTCCCATAGGCGCCCATCGATTCTTATGGTCAAGGCTATGAAGGAGTCGAGGTCCATGGGTAAGTCCCCAGCTGCGAGCTCGTCTTTAATTGCCTCCGATAATCCATGAAGGAAGGTGTCAACCAGGGACTCCGAGTTCCAGGCACTCTGCGCAATCAACGTGCGAAAGTCTACCGCATAATCTGCCACACTATGGGAAGTCTTGATGTAGTTGAAGTAGCTTCCAAGCTGCCTCTCTCCCAGACACCGGAGAATCAAACCCCTTCCTCACCTCTGCTACGAAATCATCCTGAGGAAAGCAAACAGCAGATTGTTGCTCCCACACCGCCATAGCATTATGAGATACACTATCTTCGAACGATCTGAAGGAAACAAAGAGGGCTGCAGCTCAAAGATGAGGGAGCACTGGGAGCCAAATGCCCGGTAAGCCGGGTTCTCGGGAAGCAGGGGTAGGCTGGGGGAAAGCACCGCTGATAGTAGGGTTACTGAGCGTCCAGGAGGTCCGCAGAATTGCTCCAGTAATGAGTTGAAACCCTGGTCATGGCTTTCTGCCCAGGTATGGAGTCCTTCCATAAGGTTCTGATGTAGCTCCTCGTGTCTTCCAATGGTGGCTCCTTGCAGGCAGACAGCGTTGCGGAGCTGGTCCGAGTCTGCTGGGTCAGTCATGGCCAGTTCGCACTATCATGACCCCGGATATGACACAGATGCAGACACAGGAGGCGGATTGTTCGGTTCTCAGAATATTTATTATATTAAAGGGGAAGGCAGAGGTTCGTAGTCCAAGGCAGAGTCAAAAAGGGACAGGCTCAGGGTCAGGGCAGGCAGAATGGTTGGAACCAGGAAGAATAGAAAAAAAGAACCAGAGAACTGGAGAAATGGGAAACACGCTGGTAACACAAAACAAGATGAACTGGCAACAGACAGACAGAAAATGCAGGTATAAATACACAGGGGATAATAGGGAAATAGGAGACACCTGGTGGGTGTGGAGACGAGCACAAGACAGGTGTTACAGGAATAATAATGTTTTGGATGGAATTGCAGAATCTACACATGAGACCTGGATGGAGTCTGAGGACATAGTGAGGGAAATTATCTTTATGAAACTGAAGATGGACCACAGGAAGATTGAGGTGTAACGTGCCCACAGGACTGGAAAACCCACCACCGGCCCAGGTGTCAGGCCCAGGACGATAGTAGTCAAATTCCTGATGTTCAAGGACAAGGTAGCTGTTCTGGAAAGAGACAATCATTTGAGAGGAACGTCCATCTTCCTCAACGAGGACTATCCTGAAGCTGTGCGCCAGAAGAGGAAAGAACTTATCCCAGCCATGAAAGCTGCCAGAGCATGTGGGGACATGGCTTACATCCACTACGACAGGCTCATTTTCCACCCTTCCTCCCCAAAACCTGGAAAGGATGAGAGAGCCAGGCCTATGGGTTCGTAGCTTCATCCCCGCAGCACACACACACACTTACACACGCCAACTGAATGTTTTTTTTTCTCTTGCTTTGTTTGCCATTTTCCATATTATGTCTATCTCTGATAAGCTACCCAGGAAAGAGATGAAAATAGCACTTAATAATATATGTAGCCTTAGAAATGAAATCAATAACTTGCTAACATCAAATAACATTCAAATATTAGCCATCTCTGAGACTAATTTAGATACTGTAATTCCTTTGATGATACAGCAGTAGAACTACAATGATATAACATCTATAGAAGAGACAGGAATGCTTAGATAAGATCTCATGTCAAGTGTTATTGAAGTGTTGTGGTTGCAGGTTCACCTGCCTCATCTAAAGCCCATTCTTTTGGGGTGTTGATATAGGCCACCAAGAGCTAACAGTCAGTATCTAACTAATGTGTGTGAAATGCTTGATACTGTATGTGATGTAAACACGGAGGTCTACTTTCTTGCGGACCTGAATATTGACTGGTTTTCAGTCAATATCCGCTCAAGAAGAAGATTTTCACTGTAACCAGGGCCTGTAATCTAGTTCAGGTTATTAATCAACCTACCAGGGTGTTTACAAACACTATGGAAACAAGATCCACATGCATTGATCACATTTTTAGTAATACTCTACAGCTGTATCCAGATGCATGATCAAAATATATCCAGGAAAGTCAAAGTTCCAAATGCTGGGCCTTAAATAGTGTATAACAGATCATACAAAATATTTTGCTGTGAGCTTGAAATTGCTTTCTCCAATTATTGATAAACATGCACCTGTTAAAAACTGTTAAGGCTCAATGGTTTGAGGAGGAATTGAAAACCTGTATGTTTGAAATAGATGGGGCAAAAGGAGTGGCTAATAAGTCTTTCTGCACATCTGACTGGCTGACTTACTGTAAATTGAGAAAGTATGTGACTAAACTCAACAAAAAGAAGAAGAAACCGTATAATGAAGCCAAGATCAATGATGAAAAAAACTTTGGAGTACTTTAAATGAAAGTATGGGCAGAAAGACTAATTCAACTCGATCTTTCATTGAATCAGATGGCTAATTTATCACAAAACAATTTGGTGTTGCCAATCATTTTAATGATTACTTAATTCGCAAATTGGGCAAAAAAAATAAAAAATAATGAAAGAAAGAAAAGCATTGTAAGTTAGAATTTTATGAAGTTAGTGTGGGAGAGGTGGAAAAATTATTGATATCGATCAATAATGACAAACCTCCTGGCATTGACAATTTAGATGGAAATGTCACGACTTCCGCCGAAGTCGGTTCCTCTCCTTGTTCGGGCGGCGCTTGGCGGTCGACGTCGCCGGTCTTCTAGCCATCGCCGATCCACTTTTCATTTTCCATTGGTTTTGTCTTTGTTTCCCACACACCGGGTTTTCATTTCCCAATTACTGGTTATGTATTTAACCCTATGTTTCCCCCATGTCTTTGTGTGTGATTGTTTATTGTTCAGGTCGGTACGTTTCCGGCTGGTTTTGTCCGGGTGCTGTTTTCACCCGTGTTTTGTGGCAACCGTTATTGTTCACACTTTGGTACTGTTACTTGTGCTATTTTTCTTAAGTAAAGTGCGTTGTTCACTCATCTCTGCTCTCCTGCGCCTGACTTCATGTACCAGCTACACCCACCGCCTGACAGGAAAGCTACTGAGGATATTAGCTGACTCTATAGCCACTCCTATCTGTCATATATTTAATCTAAGCATAGAGGAAAGTGTTTGTCCTCAGGCCTGGAGTCAAGACAAAGTCATTCCTCTACCCAAGAGTGGAAAAGCAGCCTTTACTGGTTCTACCAGCAGACTACAGTATCAACTTGCTGCCAGCTCTTAGCAAACTGTTGGATATAAGTGTGTTTGACTAAATACAATGCTATCTCTCTGTAAACAAATTAACAACAAATCTATAACATGCTTATAGAGAAGGGCACTCAACATGTACTGAACTGACACAAATTACTGATGATTGGTTGAAAGAAATTGATAATAAGAAGATTGTGGAAGCTGTACTGTTAGATTTCAGTGCAGTCTTTGATATTATTGACCATAACCTGTTGTTAAGAAAACGTATGTATTAAGGCTTTTCAACTTCTGCCATGTCGTGGATTCAGAGCAATCTATCTTATAGAACTCAGAGGGTTTTCTTTAATGGAAGCTTCTCTTATGTTAAACATGTAAAGTGTGGTGTATCACAGGGCAGCCCTCTAGGCCCTCTACTCTTTTCTATTTTCATCAATGACCTAAACAAAGCCACAAAAGAATTGTGAAGACATCAAAACTATGACATAACACATATGGAATCATCTAGTAACCAAAACAGTTAAACAAAAATGTTGAGATTCTTCAAAGTAGCCACCCTTTGCCTTGATGACAGCTTTGCACACTCTTGGCATTCTGTCAACGAGCTTCATGAGGTAGTCTCCTGGAATGCATTTCATTTAAAAGGGGTGCCTTGTTAAAAGTTAATTTGTGGAATGTCTTTCCTTCTTAATGCATTTGAGCCAATCATTTGTGTTGTCACACGGTAGGGGTGGTATACAGAAGATAGCTCTATTTGGTTAACCTGTTATGGCTGCAGCCCGACGTCAGCCCGACGCCGGTACACCTATGACAACATCCAGCTTAAGTGCAGGGCGCGAAATTCAAAATCAATTTTTTTTAAACATTTAACTTTCACACATTAACTTCTTGGAACTATAGGGGGTGCTGTTCCGCATTAGCATATTTGGGTCTCCAAATTAAACTGCCTCGTGCTAAATTCTTGATCGTACAATATGCATATTATTGTTATTATTGGATAGAAAACACCTTCTAGTTTCTATAGAAGTTGGAATTTTGTCTCTGAGTGGTACAGAACAATATCTACAGCACTTTTCATGACAGGGGTCAGATTTCAGAAATTTTTACCCCTGATCTGGAGTCTGTTTTTAAGGCGACAGTGAATGCTATGAAGAAACCGACACTGCCTACGTCTTCCTCTGGGTGTCTGTACGTCATCACGTTTTGAATGGAGTCTATTGCACAATCCCAGCCCATATAAAACCACAAAACGTGGGAGGACCTTTCTCTCTCTCCGCGCGCCACAAGCAAGATGGACATCGGACCTGCCTCATTCCAAATCGTTGTTTAACTAGTTAGATTTCTCCGGTCATGTTTTCAGTCGTTATAGTTGTTAAAAACATCATAATGTAGTTAATTTGAACCGTTTTATAGCAATTTATATCCGTTTAGTGCGATTTTGAGGAATTTCTTTGTCGTGCACTTTTTAGCTTTGGAAACGTTTCGGGGTGTCGGTCGTTGGTGGTGGACATTTCGAAGGACAGAGGACATCTATCGACCAAAAGACGTTTATAACATAGAAAGGATACATTGCCCAAGAATCTGATGGAAGAACAGCTCAAAGTAAGCAATATTTAATATGATAAATCGTTGTTCTGTCGAAATATTTTAAACGCATATTTCGCCATTTTGTTTGGTATAGCTTCACTTGGCGAACCCTGTATTGAAAAGTAAGGATAATTTTAAAAATGTAAATCAGCGGTTGCATTAAGAACTAATTTGTCTTTCGATTCCTGTCAACCCTGTATTTTTTAGTCAAGTATATGATTAGCTTTCGATTAAACTAGATCACTCTGAAAGCTGACGTTCCTCATTTTGAGGCTTGAGTTGTGACTATTTCCATTGTATAACCACGGTTTTGTATGGCTAAATATGCACCTTTTCGAACAAACTGTATATGTATGTTGTAAAATGATGTTACAGGAGTGTCATCGGAAGAATTCTGAGAAGGTTAGTGAAAAAATTAATATATTTTGGCGGTGATTACGTTATAGCGCTCTTTGGCTGGAATCGATGCTCTGGTAACGTTTGCACATGTGGTATGCTAACTTATCGATTTATTGTGTTTTCGCTGAAAAACGCTTAGAAAATCTGAAATATGGTCTGAAATCACAAGAACTGGGTCTTTCCATTGCTATGCTTTGTCTATTTTTATGAAATGTTTTATGATGAGTAAATTGGTCATACACGTTGCTCTATCTAGTAATTCTAGTCGATTTGTGATGGTCGGTGCAATTGTAAACTGTGATTTCTACCTGAAATATGCACTTTTTTCTAACAACACCTATCCTATACCATAAATATGTTATCAGACTGTCATCTGAAGAGGTTTTTTCTTGGTTAGTGGCTATAAATATCTTAGTTTAGCCGAATTGGTGATAGCACCTGAAGGAGTAAGAAACTGATGGAGTTAGAAAAGTGGTGTATTTTGCTAACGTGTTTAGCTAATAGATTTACATATTTTGTCTTCCCTGTAAAACATTTTAAAAATCTGAAATGGTGGCTTTATTCACAAGATCTGTATCTTTCATCTGGTGTCTTGGACTTGTGATTTAATGATATTTAGATGCTACTATTTACTTGTGAAGCTATGCTAGCTATGCTAATCAGTGTGTGGGGGGTGGGGGGTGCTCCCGGATCCGGGTTTCTGAGGCAGTAGAGGATTTATCAAGTCCAATACAGCATTTGAAAGATAAACATCTTGTCAATCCAGCCAACATGTCCGATTTTTTAAATGTTTTACAGAGAAAACACCACATATATTTATGTTAGCTCACCACCAAATAAAAAAGGAGGACAGACATTTTTCACAGCACAAGTAGGATGCAAGTAGCATGCACAAGCCAACCTAACTAACCTAGAACCAACCTAAATAACCTAGAAAAAACTACCTCAGATGACAGTCCTATAACATGTTACACAATAAATCTATGTTTTGTTCAAAAAATTTGCATATTTTAGCTATAAATCAGTTTTACATTACTGCTACCATCATAGCTACAGTCAGAAATCGCATGGGAGTAGCCAGAGAAAATACAGACACCAACGTCAACTACTAATTACACATCATAAAACATTTCAGAGAAATATATGGTGGATAGCTAATGAAAGAGAAAGATCTTGTGAATAGAGCCAATATTTCCGATTTTTCAAGTGTTTTACAGCGAAAACACAATATATCGTCATATTAGCTTACTACAATAGCTAACATCACAACAGCATTGACTCAAGGCAAACGGTAGCATAGCACAGTTCGACAGATATATGAAAAAGCATCCCAAATTGGGTCCTTATCTTTGTTGATCTTCCATCAGAATGTTCTCCAAGGGGTCCTTTGTTCAGAAATGTCTTTATTTCGATCCAGAACAAACAATTTCCCTCTTGAATTAGCAAGCACACTGGCAGTGCGACGCTAACCTCTCCATCTTGAAAAAATTATTGCGTCGCATCACGTCTAAAGTCCAGAATACATTTCAATAATATAATTAAACTATATTGAAATAACATACTTTAGGATGATATTGTGACATGTATCAAATAAAATCGAAGCCAGAGATCATATTCACCTTTACAGAGTGTTTTCCAGGAGCCGAGTCCAGGTCCTACTTCGCGCCCAGAAAGAAAAATAAACTGCGCAACACTCACTCCAAGAGGTTGTGTTCAATCCCAGGACGAGATAATCAAGTGATTTCTTCTCTCACTTCCGCATGACACCCAGAGGAAGGCGTATGACGTGTTTCTACAGTCCTAAGTGACATGCCCTTTTATAGACAAGGGCTTGAAGAGCGACATCGATTTTGGAAATCTCACTTCCGGATAGGAAATGGGCTGTAAAAATAGTTCTGTTCCACTTAGAGAAATAATTAAAACGGTTTTAGAAACTAGAGACTGTTTTCTATCCAATAGTAATAATAATATGCATATTGTAAGAGCAAAAATTGATTAAGAGGCCGTTTGAAAATTTGCACATATTTTCCAGTTTTTCAATACGCCCCCTGCAGCCATAACAAGTTAAAGACCAAGTCCATATTATGGCTAGAACAGCTCAAATAAGCAAAGAGAAACACAGTCCATCATTACTTTAAGACATGAAGGTCAGTCAATATGGAAAATGTCAAGAACTTTCAAAGTTTCTTCAAGTGCAGTCGCAAAAAACATCAAGCGCTATGATGAGACTAGCTCTCATGAGGACCGCCTCAGGAAAGGAAGACTCAGAGTTACCTCTGTTCAAGAGGATAAGTTCATTAGAGTTACCAGCCTCAGATTGCAGCCCAAATAAATGCTTCACAGAGTTCAAGTAACAGCCACATCTCAACATCAACTGTTCAGAGGCGACTGCGTGAATCAAGCCTTCATGGTCGAATTGCTGCACAGAAACCACTACCAAAGGACATCAATAAGAAGAAAAGACTTGCTTGGGCCAAGAAACACGAGCAATGGACATTAGACTGGTGGAAATCTGTCCTTTCATCTGATGAGTCCAAATTTTAGATTTTTTGTTCCAACCGCCGTGCATTTGTGAGATGCAGAGTAGGTGAACGGATGATCTCTGCATGTGTGGTTCCCACCTTGAAACATGGAGGAGGAGGTGTGATGGTGTGGGGGTATTTTGCTGGTGACACTGTCTGTGATTTATTTAGAATTCAAGGCACACTTAACCAGCATGGCTAGCACAGTATTCTGCAGCGATACTCCATTCCATCTGGTTTGCCCTTAGTGGGACTATCATTTGTTTTTCAACAGGACAACGACCCAAAACACACCTCCAGGCTGTGTAAGGGCTATTTGACCAAGAAGGAGAGTGATGGAGTGCTGCATCAGATGACCTGGCCTCCACAATCACCCGACCTCAACCCAATTGAGATGGTCTGGGATGAGTTGGACCACAGAGTGAATGAAAAGCAGCCAACAAGTGCTCAGCACATGTGGGAACCCCTTAAAGACAGTTGGAAAAGCATTCCAGGTGAAGCTGGTTGAGAGAATGCCAAGGGTGGGCAAAGCTGTCATCAAGGCAAAGGATAGCTACTTTGAAGAATTTAAAATCTATTTTGATTTGTTTAACACTTTTTTGGTTACTACATCATTCCATATGTTATTTCATCGTTTTGATGTCTTCACTATTATTCTACAATGTATAAAATAGTACAAATATAGAAAAACCCTTGAATGAGTAGGTGTGTCCAAACTTTGGACTGGTACTGTATGTAAATTGTAAAGTATTTTGTCTGTAATGTCTTTTTCGTTATGTGTCGGAACCAAGTAAGACTAGCTGTCACCATTGGCGTTGGCTAATGGGGATGCTAATAAATCAAAATCTACAGACTATCAGTAACATTTCAACAAGCTATCTACTAACCCAAGCCCTAAGCCTTATCCTAACCCTAAACTGAACCCTTACCCTTTCTCTAACCCTTATTCTAAACCTAACGCTAACTGTAACCTTAGAAAGCAGTTTCTTATCAACAGGTAGTTTGATGATAGTATGACTATCTGTAGAGCATCTACAGATGGACTTTCTGGACTGTACAAATAAAGTGTGACCGCAACTGCTTCCTAAGGTTACAGTAAGGGTTAGGTTTAGAATAAGGGTTACGGTATGAGTTAAAGGGATACTTTGGGATTTTGGCAATGAGGCCCTTTATCTACATCACCAGAATCAGATGAACTCGTGGATAGCATTTTTATGTCTCTACATATAGTTAGAAGGAAGTTGCTAACTAGCAGTAGTACGCAATTGCCAGCTAGCATAGACTTCCAGTCATTGCGCTAATGCTAGTTAACATTGGCTCACGAAACTACCATAAAAATGTTATCCATGAGTTATCTGACCCTGGGGAAGTAGATAAAGGGCCTCATTGCCAAAATCCCAAAGTATCCCTTTAAGGTAAGGGTTAGAGCTAGGGTTAAGTTTACGTTTAGGGTTAGGATAAGGGTTAAGGTTAGGGTTAGGATTAGGGCCAGGATTAGCATTAGTGGATAGTTAATTTAAATGTGGTTAACAGTTATTGAACATCTATTGAACATCTACAAACCATCTAGTTGGGACTATCTAAATAAAGTGTTACTGTTTTTTTATCTTAAAAGGAATGGTTCACAAAAATTACCAAATAGCTTTTTTGTTTGCTTACTGTGAAAGCAGACACATACATTTGTAAGTTGGGTTAACTATCCCTTAAAACGTATCCAACTTATTCCTTTGTTACCTACAATTGCAGCCGTAGTCACCATGGCAATACTTGGGTCTGATTAGCAGCAGTGATGGACAGTGACCCAATGGACGATCCTATTTCAGTCATTCCTAAAGTTCCTTTTCAAAAGAGCAAATCACTTCTTTGTGCTGGGGCAAACAGTGAGCAGAGTGAAATGGACTGTGCAGAAGAGCAGACTGGAACACACACAGACACACTGGCCATCTGTACCAATGGCAGCAATTATCTCCCACCTCTTCAACAAAGTCTTTTTCCCCTCCCTTCCCCTGCTCCTTCTCTTTTTCATCCTGTACTGTCAGAATACTTCGTAGGTACCTTCAGATGTCTCCAGGCTACGATCTGCACTCTCTCAAGGTAAGAAAGGAATCTTCGCTGAACTGAAGCAAGGATGTGACTCAGTGCTTATGAAGCTCAGCCTGTAGGCTTGCAACTAATCAAATCCTCTCTTTTTTGTATTGTTTTCACATTTTCCAATTGATCTTCGTACAAGATAGAGTTCATAGACAGAATGATGATTATTATTATGATCAAATAATAAAGGATCTTATGAAGATGACTTACTAGAGTTCCTAGTAAATTGCAAGTTACTAGAGTAACTACATGTAAGTACATTGTAACAAGCTAGTAGGTAGGTAGTGCTTCTACACCTGCATTGCTTGCTGTTTGGGGTTTTAGGCTGGGTTTCTGTACAGCACTTTGAGATATCAGCTGATGTAAGAAGGGCTATATAAATACATTTGATTTGATTAGAACGTGCCACTGACACCAATTTACAAACTTTAATGACTGAATAGAGCATTCATTAAGTATTCAGGTTTATAGCCGTGCATAGATGCTTCACAAATCATTTATTTGTGAAGTCATACTGCATAAAGAGTGTTATAAAATAGCCTTACAGCTGGCTTTTTTTAACCTCTCTTTATATACAGGAGCATGCCATCTGCTTATGAATGACATATCACCTACACTGAGTGTACAAAACATTAGGAGCACATGATTTTCCATGACGTAGGCCAGGTGAATCTAGCTGAAAGCTATCATCTCTTATTGATGTCACCTGTTAACCCATCAGAGTCCAAGCCCAGCCAGGGGGGGGGGGGGGGGGGGTTCCACTAAGCTATATGGAATTGTTTAAAGAAGGTCATACCAAGGATCATTTAGCTATTTGATTTAGAATGTTTAGACCCCTTGAAATATGAAAAAGTATACAGTACCAGACAAAAGTTTAGACACACCTACTCATTCAAGGGTTTTTCTTTATTTTTACTATTTTCTACATTGTTGTAACGGCTTTCATAATCTTCCTCCTCCTCGGTCGAGGAGGAGTAGGGATCGGACCAAAACGCAGCGTTGTATGCAGACATAATGAATTTATTTAAACACGACGAAAACACGAAGAACACTTGAATAGATTACAAAACAACAAACGACGTAGACAGACCTGAACATAAGAACTTACAATATAACACGAAAAACGCACGAACAGGAACAGACTAACCAAACGAACGAAAACGAAACAGTCCCGTGTGGTGCGACAGACACAGACACAGGAACAATCACCCACAAACAAACAGTGAGAACAGCCTACCTTAATATGGTTCTCAATCAGAGGAAACGTAAAACACCTGTCCCTGATTGAGAACCATATCAGGCCAATAGACAAATAACCTAAACATAGAAACACATAACATAGAATGCCCACCCCAAATCACGCCCTGACCAACTAAACACATACAAAAACAAGGAAAACAGGTCAGGAACGTGACAATTGTAGAATAATAGTGAAGACATCAAAACTATGAAATAACACATATGGAATCATGTAATAACAAAAAAAGTGTTAAACAAATCTAAATAAGCTGTCGTCAAGGCAAAGGGTGGCTACTTTGAAGAATCTCAAATATAAAATATATTTTGATTTGTTTAACACTTTTGTGGTGACTACGATTATTTCATAGTTTTGTTGTCTTCAATATTATTCTACAATGTAGAAAATAGTCCAAACTTTTGACTGGTACAGTATTAAAAAAATATTTGAGGAAGAAAGCCCATACAAACACATTGAATAACAGATTCACTACATGGAACAACAAATAGTGTGTCTCTCCTATATCTGAGAGATATAATAAGATCAGGAAACATATATTTTTTATATGTATTTAACCCCATATTTTTGGCATTATACAGTCTCCATGTATACTTACATGAATATTTTCAACTGGTATAGGGGACCTTCAGACGAGTCTTGTGAGGCCCATAGAGCTAAACAACCATAGAGTCTCCTGACACTTGCAGAGCAAAACGGAAAACACCATCGTGTTTGTGAGAGTCTCATCTTTCCATAGAGTGGACATAGTTTGTAGGCCAAACCATTCAGACGCTACAGACGATTTTGTGAGAAGACCAATTTCGTGATGTCTCATGGTCTGACAAACACCACTCTAGCTCTGTCACCTTTCACCGCAGATGCAGAAGTGTTACATAGGCGGATTGAGACAGATATCTCTAGTTTAAACTGACAGATATTTCTGGGGATTTTTAAAAATTATTCTAAGGTTTTGTACACTCAGTGTATATACACCTTATAAATGTAGTAACCTGACATTTAGATTAATTGTTTACCTGGCTGACCACATATATGGGGGCTCCCGAGTGGCGCAACGGTCTAAGGCACTGCATCTCAGTGCAAGAGGCGTCACTACAGTCTATGGTTCGAATCAAATCAAATCAAAGTGTATTTGTCACGTGCGCCGAATACAACAGGTGTAGACCTTACAGTGAAATGCTTACTTACTAACCAATGGTGTGTGTGTGTGTGTGTGTGTGTGTGTGTGTGTGTGTGTGTGTGTGTAAGTAAAGAAATAAAACAACAGTAAAAAGACAATGGAAAAAAGAGTAGCAAGGCTATATACAGACACCTGTTAGTCAGGCTTATTGAGATAGTATGTACATGTAGGTATCGTTAAAGTGACTATGCATATATGATGAAAAGAGAGTAGCAGAAGCGTAAAAAGAGGGGTTGGCGGGTGGTGGGACACAATGTAGATAGCCCGGTTAGCCAATGTGCGGGTGCACTGGTTGGTCGGGCCAATTTAGGTAGTATGTACATGAATGTATAGTTAAAGTGACTATGCATATAAGATAAACAGAGAGTAGCAGCAGTGTAAAAGAGGGATTGGGGGGGCACAAAATGCAAATAGTCCGGGTAACCATTTGGTTACCGGTTCAGGAGTCTTATGGCTTGGGGGTAAAAACTGTTGAGAAGCCTTTTTGTCCTAGACTTGGCACTCCGGTACCGCTTGCCATGCGGTAGTAGAGAGAACAGTCTATGACTGGGGTGGCTGGGGTCTTTAACAATTTTTAGGGCCTTCCTCTGACACCGCCTGGTGTAGAGGTCCTGGATGGCAGGCAGCTTTTCCCCAGTGATGTACTGGGCCGTACGCACTACCCTCTGAAGTGCCTTGCGGTCGAAGGCCGAGCAATTGCCGTACCAGGCAGTGATGTAACCGGTCAGGATGCTCTCGATGTTGCAGCTGTAGAACCTTTTGAGGATCTCAGGACCCATGCCAAATCTTTTTAGTTTCCTGAGGGGGAATAGGCTTTGTCGTGCCCTCTGGACACTTTCCCTGTACATGCCGAACGTTAGTGGCCATTTCGACAGGACAAGAGGACATCTTTCGACCAAAAGACTATTAGACCGGAGAAAGGACACATTGCCCAAGATTCTGATGGAAGCTCAGCTAATAGTAAGAACTATTTATGCTGATAAATCGTTGTTCTGTTGAAAAATGGTAAACGCATAAGCTGCCATTTTTTTGGGGGTAGCTTCGCTTTGGCGCAACTTGTATTGCGCAGTAAGGTTAATTTTAAAAATGTAATTCAGCGATTGCATTAAGAACTAATTTGTCTTTCAAATGCTGTCCACGCTGTATTTTTTAGTCAAGTTTATGATTATTTAATGATTAGACTAAGTCACTCTCCAAGATGGCGCCCGACATTTTCTGCCCAGTTTAGCTACTTTTCTCATTGTATAACCACGATTTGTGATGCTAAATATGCAAATTTTCGAACAAACTCTATATGCATTGTGTAATATGATGTTACAGGACTGTCATCTGAAGAATTCTGAGAAGGTTAGTGAAAAAATTTATATATTTTGGTGGCAATAACGTTATCACCCCTTTTGCATTGATTCAATGCTGGGGTGATGTTAGCTCATGTGGTATGCTAATATAACGATATATTGTGTTTTCGCTGTAAAACACTTAGAAAATCTGAAATATTGTCTGGATTCACAAGATCTGTGTCTTTCGATTGCTGTAGGCTGTGTATTTTTCTGAAATGTTTTAGGATGAGTATTTTGGTAATTGACGTCGGTCTCTGTAATTATTCCGGCTACTTCCAACGCTATTTCAGATTGCAGCTGCAATGTACAACTGTGATTTATACCTGAAAAATGCACATTTTTCTAAAAAAATATATCCTATACCATAAATATGTTATCAGACTGTCATCTTATGAAGTTGTTTCTTGGATAGTGGCTATATATATCTCTATTTAGTCGAATTAGTGATAGCTACTGATGCAGGAAAAAAATGGTGGACAAAAAAAAGTTGTGTCTTTTGCTATGGTGGTTAGCTAATAGAAATACATATTTTGTCTTCCCTGTAAAACACTTATAAATCTGAAATATTGTCTGGATTCACAAGATCTGTGTCTTTCGATTGCTGTAGGCTGTGTATTTTTCTGAAATGTTTTAGGATGAGTATTTTGGTAATTGACGTCGGTCTCTGTAATTATTCCGGCTGCTTCCAACGCTATTTCAGATTGCAGCTGCAATGTACAACTGTGATTTATACCTGAAAAATGCAAATTTTTCTATAAAAAAAATATCCTATACCATAAATATGTTATCAGACTGTCATCTTATGAAGTTGTTTCTTGGTTAGTGGCTATATATATCTTTATTTAGTCGAATTAGTGATAGCTACTGATGCAGGAAAAAAATGGTGGACAAAAAAAGGTTGTGTCTTTTGCTATGGTGGTTAGCTAATAGAAATACATATTTTGTCTTCCCTGTAAAACATTTAAAAAATCGGAAATGATGGCTGGATTCACAAGATCTGTATCTTTCATTTGGTGTCTTGG
Organism: Salvelinus alpinus; assembly: GCF_045679555.1. NCBI lineage: Eukaryota > Metazoa > Chordata > Actinopteri > Salmoniformes > Salmonidae > Salvelinus > Salvelinus alpinus. Next base: position 22,810,981 of record NC_092095.1, read on the forward strand.
ACTTGTGATTTCATGAACATTTGATTATATGATATCCCTGTGGCTTTAGGCTAGGCTATGCTAGTCAGCTTTTTTGATGGGGGGGATCCCGGATCCGGGTTTGTGACTCGTAGTTAAATAAAAAAATATAGGGTTAGGTTATCACATAAAGGATTTAAGAAGTCTTCATTAAGCCTTAGAGGTTATGTTTAATTTAAAGTACATTCAACGGATCAAGACCACAGATCAGGTATCATTTTGTAGAACATATCGCAAAGGGAAGATATCAGCCTTCAATTATTTTAATTGCTGTTATGACTTTCTACGCTAATAACATTAACAGATCAACTCAGACTTCATTGTTCAAATGATATGAATAGACTGATGCCATGGTCTGAAAAGAACATAAGAGTAGTTCTCCATCTCTCTACACTGTGGCTGGGTTTTAAATGTTTTATTTGTCAGAGTCTTCTGGCTCTTGATGGGATCCATTAAAAATAAAAGGTACCTATCGTAATACCAATGCACGGCTTGATTGGCAGAATGACAGGACTCATTGTCCAAGAGAAACAGAGACATAATACAAGGGGGAATGAGATTGATATGGAGGGGCGAGACAGGATGAAGTCATTTGCAGACTGTGATTAGAAGGTAAAGAAGGCTTTTTTTCTTTTCTTTTTTTTCTTCTTTTTTTCTCTCGAAACATCTTTTTCCTGATAGCTCATTGCCCTGAATGTCATACCAGACTTAAATGGAATTTCTATTGACATTTCAGACTTTTCTTTTCATTTTCTTTTTTAGTCTGTGCCAATTTTGAGTTAACCCATAATGCGGTCTCTTCTTTGTTTCATGGCTTGAAGAAAAGACGTTGCACTCTTAAAGAAGTCTTCAGCAAGTATTTATTCATGACGCACATTGCTGTGACAGTTTTAACACTGATTTCCAACGTGCACAATTGGAACATGTAGTAGGTGTTGTCTTTGACTGAACTAATTAAGTCCCCCTTTATCTAGCACTCCATTGTTGTCACCCATCAGGCATTATTGTTTGTGTGTTATGTTCAGACGTTACTCTTGTTCCTGTGTCCACTCTATGTTTGTTCTTATTAAACTCACCGACTGCACCTGCTTCCTGACTCCCGGTGTCTTCATTACAGAATGATGCCTCACAGAATGGAAGCAGCAGCCAACCGAAACATCTCCCAGATGGTCGGCAAACAGGGAGACCTACTTCAACACGCCACGACCAGTTGGCGCAACTGGGGACGGCTATGGATGAGGTCCTCCGCGTTCTTCAACGTCTAGATCTTCCTCAAGGGGCATCACCTCCAACGAGCGGAGGATCTTCTATCATGAGTCGACCCAGCGAGCCAGCACCCCAGCCCATTGTCCCTCAAATATGACGGGATTCCATCCAAATGCCGTGGCCTCCTCCTCCTGTGCTCCCCCTATTTTGCTCATCAAACGGGAGCCCCCCACCAACGAGAGGTCCAAGGTTGCTGATCAGGCGGGCATTGGAGTGGGCTATGGCCATCTGGAGGACGTGGGTTCCTATGGGAGGTTCATGGCTCTGTTCAGAGGAGTCTTCGATCATCCACCGGAGGGCAGAGAGGGGGGTGAGCCCCTATTCCGACTGCGGCAGGAGGACCAGACCACTGCGGAGTATGGCCTCACCTTCCGTACAGTGGCAGCATCCAGTGGATGGAAAGAGTCAGCGCTCTGCACCTTATTCAGAAGAGGATTGTGCGAGGAGGTCCAGACAGAGTTGGCATGCCGAGACAACACCCTCTCATTGGACACACTCATCGCGATGGCCATCCGTCTGGATAACCTCCTTTGGGAGCATCTGCACTCCCATCGCCTCTCTCCCTGCTTTGTTTACAGATCTGAGTCACAGCCTGAACCCAAGGAGGTAGGGGCCACACGCCTCCCCGCGGCTGAGCGACGCAGTCGGAGACAGCTGGGGCTCTGTCCTTATTGTGGTCAGGAAGGGCACCAGCTTCAACAGTGTCCACTTCGTACCAACACGGAAGCCACTAGAGCAGAGGGACGGCCCGTGATCATCCGTCTCCTGGGGTAGGTGTGAGTATTTCATCATCACTCTCCACCAAACCCTTTTTTGTACCAATTTCACTAGCTGTCTGTCCTTCATGTGTTGTTTCTACAGCTCTAGTGGACTCCGTTGCCGCTTGGAATTTTATTGACCAGGCCCTTGCCTCCTCCCTGAACATAACATCATACCCGCTCTCCTCTCTGTTACTGGTTCAAGTGCTGGATAACCGACCACTGGGATCTGGGCCTATCACACACATTACAGCACCACTCACCGTCACTGTGGTACCCCTGCACCAAGAAAACCTTCCCTTCCTCATCATCCAGGCACCCGTACACAAAGTCATCCTTGGCCTCCTGTGGCTCCAACGCCATGACCCCACCACCTTCTGGTCGAGGATGGAGATCACGGCCTGGGCATCCGGATGTTGGAAGACCTGTTTTCCCTTACCCTGTGGTTCCACGTCGGTTGAGAGTCCTGTGGTTGCCATGCCGGCAGACATTCCGGAGGTTTACCATGATCTCAAGGAGGTTTTCTTCAAGACCCGCTCCACCTGTCTCCCTCCTCATTGCCCCTGGGACTGTGTAACTGACCTGCTAACAGACTCTGAGCCTCTACGCAGCCGCATCTACCCCCTATCGGTGGCTGAAACAAAGGCTATGGAGGAGTACATCCAGGAGGCTCTCCAACAGGGTTTCATCAGCCCATCCACCTCCCCTGCATCGGCAGGTTTCTTCTGCGTGGCCAAGAAGGAGGGGGTCTTCGTCCATGTATTGACTACAGAGCTCTTAATGACATCACCACCAAGCTCCGCTACCCCCTCCTGTTGGTGCCGGCCGACATTGAACAGCTCCGCGGGGCCCATTTTTAAAAAACTAAGCTGGACCTGTGGAGTGCCTACAATTTGATCCGCATCCGGGAGGGGAATGAATGGAAGACGGCCTTCAGCACGATGTCTGGGCACTACGAGTACTTGGTGATGCCTTATGGATTAGCCAATGCTCCATCGGTGTTCCAGGCATCCGTGAACGGGTTGTTTCAGGACATGCTTGGGCATCAGGTGGTCGTGTATATTGACGATATCCTGATCTACTCGGCCACCTTAGAGGACCACATTGCCCACATCCGGGTACTCCTGGAACGCCTCCTGGAGAATCATCTGTATGTCAAAACAGAGAAGTGCCAGGTCCATCAGGCCTACGTCTCCTTCTTTGGATATCGGATCAGCCCGCAGGGAGTGGTTATGGAGGAGAGGAAAGTAGATGCAGTCAGGTCATGGCCAGTCCCAACCACCATAAAGGGACTACAATGTTTTTTGGGGTTTGCCAACTTCTACCGCCGCTTCATTAGGAACTTCAGCTCTATCGCCTCTCCTCTCACATCTTTTCTCAAAGGTGGACCCCGTAAGTTGGAGTGGAATCCTGCAGCCTTCTGCCTACAGAAGGGGCGTTTCACCTCTGCCCATTGTTGAAACACCCAGATCCTATGCTGTCCTTCATGGTGGCGGTGGACACCTCAGAAGTGGGCGTAGGGGCCGTTCTGTCACAACGTCAAGTTAAATCACAAAAATTGTATCCATGTGCATACTACTCTAAAACAAATGTCTCCTTCAGAAAGGAACTATGACGTCGGTGAGCGGGAGCTCCTGGCGGTGAATTTGGCATTAGAGGAGTGGAGACAGTGGCTGGAGGGCACCACGGACCCGTTTCCCATCCTCACCGACCATCGGAACCTGGAGTACATACGGATAGCGAGGCGGCTGAACCCGCGGCAAGCAAGGTGGACCCTTTTCTTTACTAGATTCAACTTCATCTTGTCATACCACCCAAAGCCAATGCCCTGTCGGGAGAAGTTCCGGTCCTGAGTGCGCCCATCATACCGCCCTCCCGAATCATTTCCCCCATGCTTTGGTACATAGACGTGGACATCTGCCAGGCTCTGGAGAGGGAACCCGCGCCTGCTACGTGTCCTCCGGAGCACACCTACATTCCGATGGAGGTAATGGTTAGGCCATTGACCTGGGCGCACACATCCCTTGACACTGGTCACCCAGGTATCACCCGCACCACTCAATCTATCTCTGTTAAGTACTGGTGGCCCACCTTGGCACAGGACGTAGCCCGCTACGTCAACTCCTGATCCGTATGTTCTCAAACCAAGTCTCCCCAGCATGCTAAAGCAGGGAAACTCCTTCCCCGCCCGTGCCTCAGCGGCCTTGGTCCCATCTGCCTATAGATTTTGTTACTAATCTTCCCGTCTGATGGTTTCACCACTGTTATGGTTGTTGTGGACAGATTTTCCAAATCCTGCCATTTTATCCCTCTCTCTCTGGTCTCCCTACCGCTCTCCATGTCGCTGAGGAACTGTTCCAGCAGGTCTTCCGGCACGATTGCCTTCCGGAGGACCGTCGTGAGTATGAAGAGCCTTCATGGAGAAGCTGGGGGTCATGGTCATCTGGGTACTGGCCTCAGTCCAATGGGCAGGTGGTAAGGACCAACCAGGAGCTGGGGAGGATCCTGAGGAGTCACTGTCAGGACCGGCAGAGGGAGTGGGCCCGGTTTCTTCCCTGGGCGGAGTACGCCCAGAACTCACTTTGTCACTATTCCACAGGGTTGTCTCTCTTCCAGTGTTTCCTGGGGTACCAGCCTCCCCTGGCCTCACGGACCGGTTTCCATCCTGGTGATTGCGTCTGGCTTTCCACCAGGAACCTCCCTCTCTGCCTGTTTGTCGGGCCATTCAAAGTCCTCCGGTGGGTCAATAAGAAATGACAGATTACAGCTTCCCAATAACTACCGGATCTTACCCTCTTTTCATGTTTCCCTCCTCAGGCCGATGGTTCCTGGTCCCCTGGCTGATGCCGTCCCCCACGACACCCCTCCGCCTCCCCTGGACATTGAGGGAGGTCCCGCCTACGCTTTCAGAACCCTCCTGTACTCCAGATGTCGTAAGGGTCAGCTCCAGTACCTGGTGGACTGGGAGGGGTACGGTCCAGAGGAGCGGTGTTGAGTTCCGGTGGACAACATTCTAGATCCCAACATCATCCGAGATTTCCGCCTTTGTCGTCCAGACCGGCCCGCTCCTCACCCAAAGGACAGTCCTCCTGGACGGCTTCGTCATGAGGCTGGAGCATGAAAACGATGTAAACTACACTGCTCAAAAAAATAAAGGGAACACTTAAACAACACAATGTAACTCCAAGTCAATCACACTTCTGTGAAATCAAACTGTCCACTTAGGAAGCAACACTGATTGACAATAAATTTCACATGCTGTTGTGCAAATGGAATAGACAAAAGGTGGAAATTATAGGCAATTAGCAAGACACCCCCAAAAAAGGAGTGATTCTGCAGGTGGTGACCACAGACCACTTCTCAGTTCCTATGCTTCCTGGCTGATGTTTTGGTCACTTTTGAATGCTGGCGGTGCTCTCACTCTAGTGGTAGCATGAGACGGAGTCTACAACCCACACAAGTGGCTCAGGTAGTGCAGTTCATCCAGGATGGCACATCAATGCGAGCTGTGGCAAAAAGGTTTGCTGTGTCTGTCAGCGTAGTGTCCAGAGCATGGAGGCGCTACCAGGAGACAGGCCAGTACATCAGGAGACGTGGAGGAGGCCGTAGGAGGGCAACAACCCAGCAGCAGGACCGCTACCTCCGCCTTTGTGCAAGGAGGTGCACTGCCAGCGCCCTGCAAAATGACCTCCAGCAGGCCACAAATGTGCATGTGTCAGCATATGGTCTCACAAGGGGTCTGAGGATCTCATCTCGGTACCTAATGGCAGTCAGGCTACCTCTGGCGAGCACATGGAGGGCTGTGCGGCCCCACAAAGAAATGCCACCCCACACCATGACTGACCCATCGCCAAAACGGTCATGCTGGAGGATGTTGCAGGCAGCAGAACGTTCTCCACGGCATCTCCAGACTCTGTCACGTCTGTCACATGTGCTCATGTGCTCAGTGTGAACCTGCTTTCATCTGTGAAGAGCACAGGGCGCCAGTGGCGAATTTGCCAATCTTGGTGTTCTCTGGCAAATGCCAAACGTCCTGCACGGTGTTGGGCTGTAAGCACAACCCCCACCTGTGGACGTCGGGCCCTCATACCATCCTCATGGAGTCTGTTTCTGACCGTTTGAGCAGACACATGCACATTTGTGGCCTGCTGGAGGTCATTTTGCAGTGCGCTGGCAGTGCACCTCCTTGCACAAAGGCGGAGGTAGCGGTCCTGCTGCTGGGTTGTTGCCCTCCTACGGCCTCCTCCACGTCTCCTGATGTACTGGCCTGTCTCCTGGTAGCGCCTCCATGCTCTGGACACTACGCTGACAGACACAGCAAACCTTTTTGCCACAGCTCGCATTGATGTGCCATCCTGGATGAACTGCACTACCTGAGCCACTTGTGTGGGTTGTAGACTCCGTCTCATGCTACCACTAGAGTGAGAGCACCGCCAGCATTCAAAAGTGACCAAAACATCAGCCAGGAAGCATAGGAACTGAGAAGTGGTCTGTGGTCACCACCTGCAGAATCACTCCTTTTTTGGGGGTGTCTTGCTAATTGCCTATAATTTCCACCTTTTGTCTATTCCATTTGCACAACAGCATGTGAAATTTATTGTCAATCAGTGTTGCTTCCTAAGTGGACAGTTTGATTTCACAGAAGTGTGATTGACTTGGAGTTACATTGTGTTGTTTAAGTGTTCCCTTTATTTTTTTGAGCAGTGTATATGCCATGGCCGTCTCATTCACCAGATCTCAATTTTATTTGAGGCCTTTCTCTGTTTTCACTGGATGGGGAGCAATGGTCCCTCCCTCTGGTGCTCAACGTCGCCGGTCCACTAACCACCTGTCCTGGCAACCCATCATTACGCACACCTGGCAACCTTCATTACGCACACCTGGACTTTATCACTTCCCTGATTACTCCCCCTTTATCTAGCACTCTGTTGTCACCTATCAGGAATTATTGTTTCTGTGTTATGGTCAGACGCTGCTCTTGTTCCTGTATCTACTCTATGTTTGTTCTTATTAAACTCACCGACTGCACCAGCTTCCTGACTCCAGGCATCTTTGTTACAGCACCCATGAACCCAACTGTTATCACTTCAATAAAGAATACGTAAAACAATATGTAAAAACATACAGTTGAAGTCGGAAGTTTGCATATACTTAGGTTGGAGTCATTAAAACTTGTTCTTCAACCACTCCACAAATGTCTAGTTAACAAACTATAGTTTTGGCAAGTCGGTTAGGACATTTACTTTGTGCATGACACAAGTAATTTTTCCAACAATTGTTTACAGACAGATTATTTCACTTATAACTCAATGTATCACAATTCCAGTGGGTCGGAAGTTTACATACACAAAGTTGAATGTGCCTTTAAACAGCTTGGAAAATTCCAGAAAATTATGTCATGGCTTTAAAAGCTTCTGATAAGCTAATTGACATCATTTCAGTCAATTGGAGGTGTACCTGTGGATGTATTTCAAGGCCTACCTTCAAACTCAGTGCCTCTTTGCTTGACATCATGGGAAAATCTAAAGAAATCAGCCAAGTCCTCAGAAAACAATTGTAGACCTCCACAAGTCTGGTTCATCCTTGGGAGCAATTTCCAAACGCTGAAGGTACCACGTTCATCTGTACAAACAATAGTACGCAAGGATAAACACCATGGGACGACATAGCCGTCACACCGCTCAGGAAGGAGACGCATTCTGTCTCCTAGAGATGAACTTACTTTGGTGCAAAAAGTGCAAATCAATCCCAGAACAACATCAAAGGACCTTGTGAAGATGCTGGAGGAAACAGGTACAAAAGTATCTATATCCACAGTAAAACAAGTCCTATATCGACATAACCTGAAAGGCCGCTCAGCAAGGAAGAAGCCACTGCTCCAAAACCGCCATAAAAAAGCCAGAATACGGTTTGCAACTGCACATGGGGACAAAGATCATACTTTTTGGAGAAATGTCCTCTGGTCTGATGAAACAAAAATATAACTGTTTGGCCATAATGACCATCGTTATGTTAGGAGGAAAAAGTGGGAGGCTTGCAATCCGAAGAACACCATCCCAACCGTGAAGCACGGGGGTGGCAGCATCATGTTGTGGGGGTGCTTTGCTGCAGGAGGGACTGGTGCACTTCACAAAATAAATTGCATCATGAGGGAGGAAAATGATGTAGACACATTGAAGCAACATCTCAAGACATCAATCAGGAAGTTAATGCTTGGTCGCAAATGGGTCTTCCAAATGGACAACGACCCCAAGCATACTTCCAAAGTTGTGGCAAAATGGCTTAAGGACAGCAAAGTCAAGGTATTGGAGTGGCCATCACAAAGCCCTGACCTCAATCCCATAGAAAATGTGTGGGGAGAAGTGAAAAGGTGTGTGTGAGCAAGGAGGCCTACAAACCTGACTCAGTTACACCAGTTCTGTCAGTAGGAATGGGCCAAAATTCACCCAACTTATTGTGGGAAGCTTGTGGAAGGCTACCCGAAACGTTTGACCCAAGTTAAACAATTTTTAGGCAATGCTACCAAATACTAATTGAGTGTATGTAAACTTCTGAGCCACTGGGAATGTGATGAAAGAAATAAAAGCTGAAATAAATCATTCTCTCTACTATTATTCTGACATTTCACATTCTTAAAATCAGGTGGTGATCCTAACTGACCTAAGACAGGGAATTTTTACTAGGATTAAATGTCAGGAAATGTGAAGAACTGACTTTAAATGTGTTTGGCTAAGGTGTATGTAAACATCTGACTTCAACTGTATGATTTAATTGAGACTTTAAGTGAGCAAAATTAAGTTAATCTCAACTAATTTTTAAACTCAATTACACTGACCTTTGGACCTTTTGACACTTGTAATATTTTGCCTATATGAGTCATCTATCTGAAGGACAGGTCAGCTGCACATTCTGAGCTATCTGAAAATAATATGTGAACGGAATAATTTTCAATTTGATCAAAACCACCCACACTGAATAGAAGAGGCTGACCTAGTGTGTGGGTATTGCTTTTTTCACTACAGCCAGTGTGTGGAACAGTGACCCCAATCTATGCACTCACTGACCCAGACGGGTCCACCACTCACCATCCATGCAGTGGAGCTTTCATAATAAGAGAATGAAGGACTCGTGCTTATGCAACACTAACAATCAAGAATTTGTTTCTTTGTGAGTTTAAAACACTCTTTCATTGTATTATTGATGAATGAATTTAACATTTAGACAGAAATGTGATCCTCTTATTCTATAGGGAAGCCTGTTGAATGTGAAGAATACATGTGACGCATTGGTACAATGTCCGTAGAATCACATGAAGCTTGTAACAGCCAGAAAGGTCATATTTGTCCGAGTGAAAATGTCCTGTTCATTCTCCGTCCTCAAAGAGATTCTTAATAGGAATAGCAATGGTGTGAGGAAATTAGGATTTTCCTCTACTGCTATCTGCTGATGAAGCATTGTAATGAGTGGATTAGGGACTTTCAGATTCAGAGGCGTACAATTTGGATTAAAGGTGAAACCCTCTCAAAAATCCTAATTACCGAGTTTAATTAGGATTCCAATAGGTTGGATATCAAGAGGGATGGTATGGAGGTGGGTTTTAAATAGTTATAAAGGGTAAGACAATATCCCCTTTGAGATGCGTGAGTCACTTTCCCACCTTTTGACATTCGGCACGGCTTACTTGCGTCAGTCAAATTCATAGCTGTTCATGGGGAAATAAATTCCCACTGTGCAGTGTTTGTGCAGTATGCTTATTTCAGTTGAAGGTCTCAGGAATTGTTCAGTTGAATGAAGTGGCTCTGAATGCCATAAAATTGTCAATTTAAACCATTAATTGTCAATAGAATGGTACTCTGAAAGGTCCTCAGCAATAGGCAGCATTGTGGCAGCAAACGCTTAGTGTTTGGCAGTTAATTTTATTTTATTGTCAGTCCAGAATTCTCTGTGGATGGTCTCACTGTTAGGGGTTCGGGAAAAATCCTACCTACCTATCTACCTACCTCCCTACCTATATGTCCTTAAAAGAAGGACAAAAACACTTCCATCTGATTGCTTTCTAATTTTCTGCCTCATTTAATCCAATGCTTTGGCCAATTTGCCCTCTGCCAGTCGACGTCTATAATTTCTCTGGTAGCCATTTCTCCTCTGTCCACTCATCCACTTTTCTCTTTTTTAATTCCTTGACCTTGTGCTTTCTGAGAAGCTGAACCAGGAGCATGTCGAGCCACCTGGAACCCCAATGGCACTGTTGGATCCCTCTTTGCCTTGCTTTCTCTCCCTCACCCCCACCCCCTTTCTTACTCTGCCTCTCTTTGCCTCTCTCTCTCTGCCTCTCTCCCTGTTGCTCTCTCTCTCTGCCTCTCTCACTCTCTCTCTCTCTCTCTCTCTCTCTCTCTCTCTCTCTCTCTCTCTCTCTCTCTCTCTCTCTCTCTCTCTCTGCCTCTCACTATCTCAGAGAGGTGTGACAGCAGTGGGCTGTTAGGTCAGGTAAAGGCCTTCAATGCCTCTCCACGCCCGTGTCACTCACCTCCGCCTCTCTGTCTGTGGCTGTCACCATGGTGACAAGGAGCCTGGAAGAGAGTATAGGTGAGACGGACAGGCCAAACGACAGGGTGGCACCTACAGGCACATGATTATCAGGGGAGGTGGGGCAACCCTGTCTGATCCCCCATGTGGCATGGACACAGATGGGGACATATGACAGCTAGGGTGGTGTGATACAGCCCTTACTTTACGTGTTTGCTTTAGCTTGCCTGAATACCAGTTCCATTGGTTCACTGCCCAGTGAAATTATTTCAAATAGTATTTGAAATCAGGGCTGGTGTGATATTTTTTTTAAACCTCATATTCCCATACCTAATATGACTGGGCATGCCTCCAATGTTTTTTTTTCTCTCATCACAGAAGTCCTTGAAATACAAATCTATGTTTTTGTTTACATGCCTTTATGGAATAATGAATTCTGATTGTTCATTGCACCACGCTGTAGTGATTTTTTTCAAACAATGACGCAACCTATTGTGGTTTAGTCTTTATTGTTATTATATTCTTACATTATATTTATTATTATATTAATATTATTATATTTCTCATTATCCTGTGAGAATGACTGGATGTAGATGTAATGATTTACAGTAAGTTGTGAAGGTCATGCACATAGTGGAAAATTGCTCCCTATCCAGTGAAAACAGAGAAAGGCTTCAAATAAAAATGAGATCTGGTGACTGAGATGGCCATGGCATATGGTTTACATCGTATTCATGCTCATCAAACAATTCAGTGGCCACTCAAGCCCTTTGGATAGGGGCATTGTCATCCTATGGGGGCATAGCCACGGTAGCCAAAATAATGGCCTGCCCAGCATTTTTATACATGATGGGATGTTAATTGCTTAATTAACTCAGGAACCTTTGTGGAAGCACCTACTTTCAATATACTTTGTATCCTTCATTTACTCAAGTGTTTCAATTATTTTTGCATTTACCTGTATTTTGCATGAAAAAGATGAGACGTTTGGCAGTTACCTTTCCTCACACAGGAAGCAGCAAAGGTCCTAATCCAGGCACTTGTCATCTCCCATCTACACTACTGCAACTCTCTGTTGGCTGGGCTCCCCGCTTGTGCCATCAAACCCCTGCAATTTATCCATCTGCAGGCCGCCTGGTGTTCGACCTTCCCAAGTTCTCCCATGTCACCCCGCTCTTCCGCATACTCCACTGGCTTCCAGACGAAGCTCACATCATCTTCAAGACCCTGGTGCTTGCCTACGGAGCAGCAAGGGCAACGGCCCCTTCTTAACCTTCAGGCTACGCTCAAAGCCTACACCCCAACCCAAGCACTCCGTTCCGCCACATCAGGTCTCTTGGCCCTCCCACCCCTACGGTTATGCAGCCCCTGCTCAGCCCAGTGAAAGCTCTTCTCTGTCCTGGCACGGGAAGAAGCTTCCCCCTAAAGTCACGACAGCCCATCTTTCGAAAACTTCTGAAAACCTACCTCTTTGAAAAGTATCTTAAATAACTCTCATGGCGCCCCCTAGCTATCTTAATATAAATGCACTAATTGTGAGTCGCTCTAGATAAGAGGATCTGCTAAATGACTAAAATGTCAAATATTTATGAATCTGGTTGCTCCAGGAAACCACACAGCACATATTATGATGTAGTAGTGCAGACCATAACATTTCTTTAACATGGAGGTTAAATATTGAATCAATTCATACAGTATCGGGTAAAAGATGCACTACAGCAATAACTAAAACAGATAAAAGGACACAATGAAGACATAGGATAAGATATTGGTTTAACATTTCATCAGAAGGAGGCTATATGGTTAAGTGTATTACTTTCATTACCTCTTGTGATTTTAGAGAAAAAGGACACGTGCCCTGAAAATTAACGTCCTTGACTGTTCCTAGTTTTCAGCTAGAAAAAAGGTACTGGTACTCCTATTTTTGTAAAGTCAATTTACAGCGAGACCCATTGATGCTTAGAGCCATGAACAGGAGGCTAACCCCACCACAATGTTCTATAAAGGTCTGTTATTGTGTTTGCCTCAATGGGTTTTGAACTACTGCATGGACACACTGTGCCTACAGAGGTACAGTACCTTCCATATGTCATTGTGTTGTTGGAGAATGATGCTAAAGCCAAATACATATAGTTCAGATTTTCTGATCTGTGGCACTAACGTTGGCTAGCTCTTGAAGCTAAGCAGGGTCTTTTATAAAAAATGTATATTTAACCTTTATTTACCTAGACAAGTCAGTTCAGAACAAATTCTTATTTACAATGACGGCCTACCAAAAGGCAAAAGGCCTCCTGCGGGGATGGGGGCTGGGATGAAAAATAAAATAAAAAATACAATAGAGACAACACAACACTACATAAAGAGAGACCTAAGACAACAACATAGCAAGGCAGCAACACATGATAACACAGCATGGTAGCAACACAACATGACAACAACATTGTAGCAACACAACATTGTAGCAGCACAAAACATGGTACAAATATTATTCGGCACAGACAACAGCACAAAGGGCAAGAAGGTAGAGACAACAATACATCACGCAAAGCAGCCACAACTGTCAGTAAGTGTCCATGATTGAGTCTTTGAATGAAGAGATTGTAGATAAAACTGTCCAGTTTGAGTGTTTGTTGCAACTCATTCCAGTCGCTAGCTGCAGTGAACTGAAAAGACGAGCGACCCAGGGATGTGTGTGCTTTCGGGACCTTTAACAGAATGTGACTGGCAGAACGGGTGTTGTATGTGGAGGATGAGGGCTGCAGTAGATATCTCAGATAGGGGGGAATGAGGCCTAAGAAGGTTTTATAAATAAACATCAACCAGTGGGTCTTGCAATGGGTATACAGAGATGACCAGTTTACAGAGGAGTATAGAGTGCAGTGATGTGTCCTATAAGGAGCATTGGTGGCAAATCTGATGGCCGAGCGTTAAAGAACATCTAGCCACTCGAGATCATTCTTACCTGCCGATCTATAAATTATGTCTCCATAATCTAGCATGGGTAGGATGGTCATCTGAATCAGGGTTAGTTTGGCAGCTGGGGTGAAGGAGGAGCGATTACGATAGAGGAAACCAAGTCTAGATTTAACTTTAGCCCGCAGCTTTGATATGTGCTGAGAGAAGGACAGTGTACCGTCTAGCCATACTCCCAAGTACTTGTATGAGGTGACTACCTCAAGCTCTGAACCCTCAGAGGTAGTAATCACACCTGTGGTTAGAGGGGCATTCTTCTTACCAAAGGCCACGTGGCCTTTGTTTTGAAGGTGTTCAGAACAAGGTTAAGGGTAGAGAAAGCTTGTTGGACACTAAGGAAGCTTTGTTGTAGAGCATAGAGGGCATAGAGGGTCAGGCATGAACTTGAACGGCAGATTTTCTGGGGAGAATCCACTTGGTGTTAGAAGACATGTTGTGTGGTCAGTAGTGAGGAAATATTTCCTGTGGTCTCTAGGTAACCTTCATGCCACTGGACAACGATAGAAGCACAGGGTGCCATCCTCCTGATGAGACTAACCAGAGGTTCTGACTCTTGATGGTCATTTAATTAAGCTCCCATGAAACCTTTCACAGCAACATGACACTAGTAGTGTTAACCTTGGTGATCTGGTCCAATTCCCACCTGCCCTCTCACACTATCATGTTCACCTGATCATACTCTGCCTCAAACAGGCAACCCATTAAGCCTCCCTAGGCCAGGCGCAACACTCCCTTGGTTGCTGTAAATGAGAATGCTCTCAATCAACTCACTGGTAAAGTAAAGGTAGAATAAATACAGGATATGAATAAAACATTAACAGACGCCAAGTGTCCTTTCGGGATAGATTGGAAATTTGCAAGCAAGAGAAGATGGCTAGTCTTATAAAGGAATTGACAAGTGGGCTCCTTAAATTCATCCTTCCTCATCGATATGCAGGTCATCAGGTCCATTTGGCAAAACCGATGATGACTCCATGAATAATGGATACTTACAGCTCAATAAAACATTTGGCTTGATTTGGACTAAGGGCTTTTTATATAACCCAGGTAAGGTTTCATATTGATGCCGCTGAGTGACAGCCCTTTTGAACCCTGTTAATCAAATTATGACCCTTTCACTTCCTGTTTAATTTCGGGACATTTGCTACCACAATATCAAATGTTCCACTTTGTAAAAATATTTTTGGGTGACATTATTCTTAATTTTCTTTAACAGTCACCTGACATCTAAGTTCTGACTATCAAATGGGGCAAAATGCATACCACATCTGTCACGTTCTGACCTTAGTTCTTTTGTTATTTCTTTGTTTTAGTGGTCAGGGCGTGAGTTGGGTGGGTTAACTATGTTTGTTTTTCTATGTTGGGTTTTTTCGTTTGGCCTGATATGGTTCTCAATCAGAGGCAGGTGTTTGTCGTTGTCTCTGATTGGGAACCATATTTAGGGAGGTTGTTTTCTATTGTGTTTTGTGGGTGGTTGTCTTCCGTGTCTGTGTGTTCCACACGGAACTGTTTCGGTTTTCGTTCGTTCACTTTATTGTTTTGTATTTCAGTGTTCAGTTTGTTCCATTAAATATTCATCATGAACACTTACCACGCTGCGCTTTGGTCCTCCTCTCTTTCTCCAGACGAAGATCGTTACAACATCAACATTTCAATAACAATGTTGAGATTCCCATTTATTTCTTATAGTATAACCATGTCATAGCATTGCTAAATTCATGTTAGTGGGTGTTTTGTGCAGGGATTATATACAGTAGTAGGATACCGTGCCTTCAGAAAGTATTCACACCCCTTGACTTATTGCACATTTTGTTGTGTTACAGAGGCTGAATTCAAAGTGGATAAAAAATAAAAAAAATCTCACCCATCTACACACAATACTCCATAATAATTTTTGTTGTTGTTTTACATTTTAGCAAATATATTGAAAATGAAATACAGAAATATCTCATTTACACAAATATTCACACCCCTGAATTTTTTACTCTTGAACTTATTTAGCCTTAAGATAACAAAGGGGTTGAATACTTATTGACTTAAGACATTTCAGATTTTAATTTGTAATTAATAAAAAATACAAAAAAGTACATAACTCCACTTTGACATTATGTGGTATTGTGTGTAGGCCAGTGACAAAAATCCCAATTTAATAAATTTTAAAATCAGGCTGTAACACAACAAAACATGGACAAAGTCAATGGGTGTGCATATTTTCTGAAGGCCTACACACAAGTGGAGTAATGTTTTTTAATTTTTTTTAAATTAATTAATCTAACTGAATTAATTATATAGTAACAGCCTTATAGTATAGTAACAGTGCATTATATGTGTCAACCGTAGGCATTTCATCACTTTACCTAAAGCAATCATAAATGACTTTATAGTGGCCTATAAGTACGCTATGACACACCATAACAAATAATATGATGCAGTAATAATGATTAAAAATGCATCTCACTGATAGCCATTATACTGTGTATGATCCTTGAGGAAAAAGTGACCAGCAATTATGAAGCACTATGTTTGTTTCTGAACATTATAAGTGATTATGGTTATACTTACCATGCATTAGGACTATTGGTATACAGAATTATTAGTATTTATGTGTGTCTATAACTATGCTTATACCACATTATTACTAGTGCATTATGAGAACATGTATAATGCTGTATAATGCATTATTCATATTGGCTTCATAGAAAGTGTTACCAGATATATCTTGTATAAACCATGCCGTGGGATTTGAGAGAATTCAAAATAATTTTGACTAATTGTTACTGAATTTAAAAAAAAGAATTGTTTAAGTCATTTAGCAGACTTACAGTTAGTGTATTCATCTTAGGCAAGACCACCTCATATAACAGCAAATGTAAATAGCCTGTCACTTTTATTTACCACATAATGACAAAGTAGTTAGACCTTTGAGATATGTAATTACAGGGTTTGAAGAACTCCCTGTGGGGTCATGTAAAGCTGATGTCGTTTTTTACTGTCTGGCAAATAATAACATTATGTCACACTTTTCACCTATCATGCTGGGCTGCATCAACACACTCAACACACTTTAATTCTGCTACTTCTGATACATAGTACATCTTCCCATCCCCTGCTACAATAGCATGTGCAGTTCAGCCGATATAAGTCCCAGTCCATTGACATTATCACGCTCTCTGCCTGGGCAACCGACAACCCAGTAGCCTCTCAGAGAATAAAGCTCTCAAAAGATCCTGAACTGTTTGGATATTCTAAACAAAATCCTCTCCAAATGGTGAAATCAATCAAATCAAATAAATAATCAGGGAGGGAGAGACAGAAGGCTACCTGTAACGGAACTCTAATTCCTCCTCCTCCTCGGACGAGGAGAGGAGAGAGGGATCGGAAGACCAATTTGCAGCGAGGTAGGATGACATAATGATTTATTTACAAAACTAAACTAAACACACGAAGAACACTTGATAATTACAAAACAACAAACGAACGTAGACTGACCTAAAACATGTGAACTTACATATAAACGAAGAACGCACGAAACAGGTACAGACTACAAACCAACGCTACAGTCCCGTGTGGCACGAACATACCTACAGACACAGGAGACAATCACCCACAAACAAACAGTGAGAACAACCTACCTTAATATGACTCTCAATTAGAGGAAAACGCAAAACACCTGCCTCTAATTAAGAGCCATACCAGGCAACCCAAAACCAACATAGAAACAGCAAACATAGACTGCCCACCCAAAACTCACGCCCTGACCATCACACACATACAAAACAACAGAAAACAGGTCAGGAACGTGACAGAACCCCCCCCCTCAAGGTGCGAACGCCGGGCGCACCAGCACAAAGTCCAGGGGAGGGTCTGGGTGGGCATCTGACCACGGTGGTGGCTCAGGCTCCGGACGCTGTCCCCACACCACCATAGTCACTCCCCGCTTCTGTATCCCCCTCCCAATGACCACCCTCCAACTAAAACCACCTAAATGAAGGGGCAGCACCGGGATAAGGGCCAGCACCGGGATAAGGGGCAGCACCGGGATAAGGGGCAGCACCGGGATAAGGGGCAGCACCGGGCTGAGGGACGGCAGCTCCGGGCTGAGGAACTCTGGCAGGTCCTGGCTGAGGGACTCTGGCAGGTCCTGGCTGAGGGACTCTGGCAGGTCCTGGCTGAGGGACTCTGGCAGGTCCTGGCTGAGGGACTCTGGCAGGTCCTGGCTGAGGGACTCTGGCAGGTCCTGGCTGGACGGCTCTGGCAGGTCCTGGCTGGACGGCTCTGGCAGGTCCTGGCTGGACGGCTCTGGCAGGTCCTGGCTGGACGGCTCTGGCAGGTCCTGGCTGGACGGCTCTGGCTGATCCGGTCTGGCGGAAGGCTCTGGCTGATCCGGTCTGGCGGAAGGCTCTGGCTGATCCGGTCTGGCGGAAGGCTCTGGCTGATCCGGTCTGGCGGAAGGCTCTGGCTGATCCGGTCTGGCGGAAGGCTCTGGCTGATCCGGTCTGGCGGAAGGCTCTGGCTGATCCGGTCTGGCGGAAGGCTCTGGCTGATCCGGTCTGGCGGAAGGCTCTGGCTGATCCGGTCTGGCGGAAGGCTCTGTAGGCTCTTGGCAGACGGGCGGCTTTGCAGGCTCATGGCAGACGGGCAGCTTTGCAGGCTCATGGCAGACG
This sequence comes from Salvelinus alpinus, assembly GCF_045679555.1. NCBI lineage: Eukaryota > Metazoa > Chordata > Actinopteri > Salmoniformes > Salmonidae > Salvelinus > Salvelinus alpinus. Next base: position 22,829,186 of record NC_092095.1, read on the forward strand.
GGCAGTTCAGGCGCCGTTGGGCAGACGGGCAGTTCAGGCGCCGCTGGGCAGACGGGCAGTTCAGGCGCCGCTGGGCAGACGGGCAGTTCAGGCGGCGCTGGGCAGACAGATGGCTCCGACGGCGCTGGGCAGACAGATGGCTCCGACGGCGCTGGGCAGACAGATGGCTCAGACGGCGCTGGGCAGACAGATGGCTCAGACGGCGCTGGGCAGACAGGCAGTGCAGAAGGCGCTGGGCAGACAGGCAGTGCAGAAGGCGTTGGGCAGACGGCCGACTCTACCCTGCTGAGGCGCACAGTAGGCCTGGTGCGTGGTATAGGCACTGGCTGCGCTGGAGAGGAGGAAAGCTCTGACAGCGCTGGACAGGTGGGAGCAGCTGGAGAGAGAACCCGGAGAGACAGCCTGGTGCGGGGGGCTGCCACCGGTGGACTGGTACTTGGAGGTGGCACCGGGTATACCGGACCGTGAAGGAGGACACGTGCTCTTGAGCACCGAGCCTGCCCAACCTTACCAGGTTGAATGGTGCCCGTAGCCCTGCCAGTGCGGCGAGGTGGAATAGCCCGCACTGGGCTATGCTGGCGAACCGGGGACACCATTCGTAAGGCTGGTGCCATGTATGCCGGCCCGAGGAGACGTACTGGAGACCAGATACGTTGGGCCGGCTTCATGACATCTGGCTCGATGCCCAACCTAGCCCTCCCAGTGCGGCAAGGTGGAATAGCCCGCACTGGGCTAAGCACGCGTACTGGAGACACCGTGCGTTTTACCGCATAACACGGTGTCTGACCAGTACGACGCTCTCTCACTCCACGGTAAGCACGGGGAGTTGGCTCAGGTATCCTACCCGGCTTTGCCACACTCCTCGTGTACCCCCCCCCAAGAAATTTTTGGGTCTGACTCTCGGGCTCCCAACCGCGTCGCCGCGCTGCCTCCTCATACCAGCGCTCCTGGGCTGTGGCTGCCTCCTTCTCCTCCCGAGAGCGGCGATTCTCTCCCACCTTAGCCCAGGGTCCTTCTCCGTTGAATACTTGCTCCCAAGACCATAAATCCTGCTTCGTGCGCTGTCGTTGCTGTCCATTAACCCGCTGCTTGATCTGGGTTTGGTGGGTGATTCTGTAACGGAACTCTAATTCCTCCTCCTCCTCGGACGAGGAGAGGAGAGAGGGATCGGAAGACCAATTTGCAGCGAGGTAGGATGACATAATGATTTATTTACAAAACTAAACTAAACACACGAAGAACACTTGATAATTACAAAACAACAAACGAACGTAGACTGACCTAAAACATGTGAACTTACATATAAACGAAGAACGCACGAAACAAGTACAGACTACAAACCAACGCTACAGTCCCGTGTGGCACGAACATACCTACAGACACAGGAGACAATCACCCACAAACAAACAGTGAGAACAACCTACCTTAATATGACTCTCAATTAGAGGAAAACGCAAAACACCTGCCTCTAATTAAGAGCCATACCAGGCAACCCAAAACCAACATAGAAACAGCAAACATAGACTGCCCACCCAAAACTCACGCCCTGACCATCACACACATACAAAACAACAGAAAACAGGTCAGGAACGTGACACTACCGCAAAATTGCATATCATCCTGAGTTCCTGACCTTGGGCTTTTACATAGGAAATGTATGCTTTTAAAGAAAATTCCACATGAATTGACATGGGTATTTAGGTATGCTTTTCTCAAATTTCTTTGGAAATGTTTCAGATTATGTTTCTGTTTTTCTATGGTGGGTTTGATCGTTTAACAGCATACAAGCTCACACCATCACCTTGACTCATCAAGTCTGTGAATTGAAATCAGATACAGGTGGTGTGTTTAAGGCTGGAACCAGCAGTACGTGTTTCAGGAGAGTCTTCACTCATAAATAGACACTACATTATACTGTATACTCCTACACAAAGACAGACACCCACAGAGTAGTCATAGTTGGAGAAGACTCTGTCAACCCTTTTTAAAAGACTTTGCATCCAATCACCTGTATAAGATATTCACTTTACCTCAGTCCCATGTATACCTTTCCGATGTCTTCGTAAGTGTAATTGAAGAAGATTTGCAAAGTGTATATACATTATGCTATGACTTTTAATCTTACCATTTGACATTCAAAAATATTATGCCAATTTCATAGGCTACATTACCCCAGTCTCATAGTTACATTTTCCAAGCCCCATCCCTCAGCTTACCAAACAAAGTGTCAGGCTCAGGCTCTTGAAATTATAGATAGTGGCTTTAAAGCTGTAGATGCATTCTGTTTACTGTATACCGTATATCTAATTCCTCTCAGTTGTGCAGTAGGACAGGATGCATTATTCATGATCAAGCTCTCACTATGAATCATTTGGCTACTCCTCCTCCATGAATTTGCAAACACTTCCCCTCCCCTTTCTGAGACAACATGCTGGAAAAATATCACTTTTGAGATCTGGCGTCCATGATGCAAAGTGTACACCAAGAATACAATGTGAAATTCAATGCATAAACCACACCTCTCCTGACACACTCGCTCACACACACACACACACACATACACACACTTTGACCTTTTGCCCAACCCTACCATCTACTTCATCTTTTCCCCAAAATATGAGAAAATCAGTTGTTATTTGGATTCCTTATCAGTTCAGAAAGAGAAAGAGAGAGAGAGAGAGAGAGAGAGAGAGGGAGAGAGAGAGAGATGCAGGATCACAGTTTGTGAGGGCTTTATCAAGGTCTCCTCAAGGTGTATGGTTTCCTTGCGAGAGCCAAATAAAATAAACTCCAAGCTAAATGGCTCTTTCCAGAATTGGACTTGTTATCCCAACGGAATTCATTCCCCACCAGCAGGTGAGGGGGCAAATTCAACTATCCTCGCAGGCTGTGGAAAACCAATTCAATTTCCCATGGTCCCACTATAGCCCTGTAGGCAGAGCACACTATTCCTATCATGATGGACTAACCCCTCACAGTCCTCAAGGACCTGCATTATAATGCCGCCGTGGGCTGCTCCAAGGACTTGGTACTCTTGCGCTAGCAACTCACAAGTATTGAAAAGGTTTAGCACTCTGCGGAATATGATGTCGGTCAAAATGTTTTCTTGATCCACTCATAGCTGCAGCTAGGTTCCCCTTTAGCGAAAATAAAAACGTGTTTTGTAGTCAGGGAACCAAAATAAGCACTCATGAAATGGTTATGTACTTCTTATTAATGTATTGCGTATGGATTATTAATGTGTTATGAAGTCCTTCAAATAAAGTATTAGCCATATTTAAATGTGCATCCAGGAATAGGAGTACAGTTATATACTGTATTGTTGGGATTGTAATTGATGTGATAATACTGCCTATACAAAAGGTATCTAGAGGATTTTATAAATCAAGAAAAAACACTGGCCTCAATGCTTATTAAATATAGTTGAAAATGTTTCTGTTTTTTTATAACCCAATGCCAAATGTCTGATAACCTTTCATAATAGCCCCTAACTTTAGTTAGATGCTATTATAAAAGGTTATCATACATTTGAAACATATTCAGAGAGAAACAGACTAACAAGCTTTTGAGGTTGCCACAAAGCATGTGATGGCAGAAGAATTGTTCATTAGATGAGAAATTGGAAATCAACAGAAGACAGTGAACTCAAAAAACCATATTATCCCTCACATGAACGATTCTGAGAAATATCTTCCTGTTCTGAGAATTTCTATGTCTCCATTCCCCCAAGGAACATGTTACTAAAATGGTTGAAATATCAGCTCTAATAATCTTAGTCAGAGGGACATATGAGCAAATCAAAGTGCTGGATGAGAGTGCAGAAATGTCATGTTTATTCGCTAATGTTGAAGCAATTAAGCAATTAAGCGTCATCTTAGTGACGTCCATGATAGCGATGACAGGTTTCATGTTGTATAGGCACTGTGGAATGGATTTACAGTGATTTAAATGGAAACATAAAATCAGTTATTTCTCAAACTAAGTTAAGACATTGCAAATCTGGTGTCATTTGGTCCTATAGTTCATGAGAAGAAGATATTTGAATAATGTTTTACGTATTTTACGTATCTACTGGTATAGTGTGGCCATCTTTGAATGCATCAACGTTATTTTCTCAAACACTTTAGGGACTACTGTGAGTCCATGAGAAAAATATATTTTATGATTATTTTAAGCATTAGCGTTACATAGACAAAAAAGTTAATTTTTTGTAGTTTGCTTATTTTTTAAGATATCAATGCCAAACTTAAAATGGTTATGTCTTTGATAACCCTGAAAAGGTGTCAAGTTCATAGGCCATTGTGGAGTGAATTTACAAAGGATTTAAATGGACACGTAAAATCAGATTTCCTGATTTATCAATAACTCAGCCATCGCCTAAAGGCCCAATGCAGTTGAAATTGTGAAAATTATGATAATACCTTTTTAGCGTAAGAGCTGTTTGGAAAGACGTCCTGACATTTCTGCCTGTTTTGGTGGGATGGAGCTTTGGCCTGGTGACATCACCAGGCTTTAAATTAGTTAATAGACCATTAAGAAAGAGAGTTCCAAAACTTTAGTTTCTGTGTTCCAAATTAGAAAAAAAGTTGCCTATCTATGCTTTAGTTATTTGACCATGTCAATGGAAAACAAATCTAAGAATAACAATAGGTTACTAAATACACAGTGTGTAGAACCAAATACACAGTGTACTGAGCTACTTGGAGCTGGTACCGAAAGGTCAGGGTAAGAGCTTCACAGTCCTACACGCATCTGAGACAGAGATGGCAATCAATACAAGAGAAATCTCAGGGTAAGGCGAGAAACATACAGGCAATGTAAACAATTAAAGGCATGCAGCTGTACTTGTTATGCTGGTGAATGAGGACCCAAAAGCGACGTAATAGAAACAGAGTCTTTATTCCAGTCTTAAACAAACAATGATTCTCCTGGATATTATCAAAGGTTAATCCAAAACAGGAAACTGAAATCCTCTCGACAGTAGAGAGGAACGACTGGAGACGCGACCACAGACTGCAGGTCGCTTCAGGAAGGCACAGGCCGTAGCTGACATAGACACCTGCTCACACGCAGCATCTGAAGAAGGCAAAAACACGACAGGGCGGAACAAGGACACAGAACAGCAAACATCAAACAAGAATCCGACAAGGACAGAAGCGGAAAACAGAGGGAGAAATAGGGACTCTAATCAGAGGGCAAAATAGGGGACAGGTGTGAAAGAGTAAATGAGGTCGTTAGGAGAATGAGAAACAGCTGGGAGCAGGAACGGAACGATAGAGAGAGAGAGCGGGAGAGGGAGAGAGGGAGGAGGAGAGAGAGGGATAGAAAGAGGGAAAGAACCTAATAAGACCAGCAGAGGGAAGCACAGGGACAAGACATGATGATCAAAGACAAAACATGACAGTACCCCCCCACTCACCGAGCGCCTCCTGGCGCACTCGAGGAGGAACCCTGGCGGCAACGAAGGAAATCATCAATCAACGAACGGTCCAGCACGTCCCGAGATGGAACCCAACTCCTCTCCTCAGGACCGTAACCCTCCCAATCCACTAAGTACTGGTGACCACGTCCCCGAGAACGCATGTCCATGATCTTCCGTACCTTGTAAATAGGTGCGCCCTCGACAAGGACGGGGGGGGGGGAGGGAAGACGAACGGGGGCGCGAAGAAAAGGCTTGACACAAGAGACATGGAAGACAGGGTGGACGCGACGAAGATGTCGCGGAAGAAGCAGTCGCACAGCGACAGGATTGACGACCTGAGAGACACGGAACGGACCAATGAACCGCGGAGTCAACTTGCGAGAAGCTGTCGTAAGGGGAAGGTTACGAGTGGAAAGCCACACTCTCTGACCGCGACAATACCTAGGACTCTTAATCCTACGTTTATTGGCGGCTCTCACAGTCTGCGCCCTGTAACGGCAAAGTGCAGACCTGACCCTCCTCCAGGTGCGCTCACAACGTTGGACAAAAGCCTGAGCGGAGGGAACGCTGGACTCGGCGAGCTGGGACGAGAACAGAGGAGGCTGGTACCCAAGACTACTCTGAAACGGAGATAGCCCGGTAGCAGACGAAGGAAGCGAGTTGTGAGCGTACTCAGCCCAGGGGAGCTGTTCTGCCCAAGACGCAGGGTTTCGAAACGAAAGGCTGCGTAATATGCGACCAATCGACTGATTGGCCCTTTCTGCTTGACCGTTAGACTGGGGATGAAACCCGGAAGAGAGACTGACGGAAGCACCAATCAAACGACAGAACTCCCTCCAAAACTGTGACGTGAATTGCGGGCCTCTGTCTGAAACGGCGTCTAACGGGAGACCATGAATTCTGAACACATTCTCAATGATGATTTGTGCCGTCTCCTTAGCGGAAGGAAGCTTAGCGAGGGGAATGAAATGTGCCGCCTTAGAGAACCTATCGATAACCGTAAGAATCACAGTCTTCCCCGCAGACGAAGGCAGACCGGTAATAAAGTCTAAGGCGATGTGAGACCATGGTCGAGAAGGAATGGGAAGCGGTCTGAGACGACCGGCAGGAGGAGAGTTACCTGACTTAGTCTGCGCGCAGTCCGAACAAGCAGCCACGAAACGGCGCGTGTCCCACTCCTGAGTAGGCCACCAAAACCGCTGGCGAATAGAAGCAAGCGTACCCCGAACGCCGGGGTGGCCAGCTAACTTGGCAGAATGAGCCCACTGAAGAACAGCCAGACGAGTAGAGACAGGAACGAACAGAAGGTTACTAGGACAAGCGCGCGGCGACGCAGTGTGAGTGAGTGCTTGCTTTACCTGTCTCTCAATTCCCCAGACAGTCAACCCGACAACACGCCCTTCAGGGAGAATCCCCTCGGGGTCGGTAGAAGCCACAGAAGAACTAAAGAGACGGGATAAGGCATCAGGCTTGGTGTTCTTATTTCCCGGGCGATAGGAAATCACGAACTCGAAACGAGCGAAAAACAACGCCCAACGAGCTTGACGTGCATTAAGTCGTTTGGCAGAACGGATGTACTCAAGGTTCTTATGGTCAGTCCAAACGACAAAAGGGACGGTCGCCCCCTCCAACCACTGTCGCCATTCGCCTATGGCTAAGCGGATGGCGAGCAGTTCGCGGTTACCCACATCATAGTTGCCTTCCGATGGCGACAGGCGATGAGAAAAGTAAGCGCAAGGATGGACCTTATCGTCAGACTGGAAGCGCTGGGACAGAATGGCTCCCACGCCCACCTCTGAAGCGTCAACCTCGACAATGAATTGTTTAGTGACGTCAGGAGTAACAAGGATAGGGGCGGATGTAAAACGCTTCTTGAGGAGATCAAAAGCTCCCTGGGCGGAACCGGACCACTTAAAGCAAGTCTTGACAGAAGTCAGAGCTGTGAGAGGGGCAGCCACTTGACCGAAATTACGAATGAAACGCCGATAGAAATTAGCGAAACCGAGAAAGCGCTGCAACTCGACACGTGACTTAGGAACGGGCCAATCGCTGACAGCCTGGACCTTAGCGGGATCCATCTGAATGCCTTCAGCGGAAATAACAGAACCGAGAAATGTGACAGAGGAGACATGAAAGGCGCACTTCTCAGCCTTCACGTAGAGACAATTCTCTAAAAGGCGCTGGAGTACACGTCGAACGTGCTGAACATGAATCTCGAGTGACGGTGAAAAAATCAGGATATCGTCAAGGTAAACGAAAACAAAGATGTTCAGCATGTCTCTCAGTACATCATTAACTAATGCCTGAAAGACAGCTGGAGCATTAGCGAGACCGAACGGCAGAACCCGGTATTCAAAATGCCCTAACGGAGTGTTAAACGCCGTTTTCCACTCGTCCCCCTCTCTGATGCGTACGAGATGGTAAGCGTTACGAAGGTCCAACTTAGTAAAGAACCTGGCTCCCTGCAGAATCTCGAAGGCTGACGACATAAGGGGAAGCGGATAACGATTCTTAACCGTTATGTCATTCAGCCCTCGATAATCCACGCAGGGGCGCAGAGTACCGTCCTTCTTCTTAACAAAGAAAAACCCCGCTCCGGCGGGAGAGGAAGAAGGCACCACGGTACCGGCGTCGAGAGAAACAGACAGATAATCCTCGAGAGCCTTACGTTCGGGAGCCGACAGAGAGTATAGTCTACCCCGAGGGGGAGTGGTCCCCGGAAGGAGATCAATACAACAATCATACGACCGGTGAGGAGGAAGAGAGTTGGCTCTGGACCGACTGAAGACCGTGCGTAGATCATGATATTCCTCCGGCACTCCTGTCAAATCACCAGGTTCCTCCTGAGTAGAGGGGACAGAAGAAACAGGAGGGATAGCAGACATTAAACACTTCACATGACAAGAAACGTTCCAGGATAGGATAGAATTACTAGACCAATTAATAGAAGGATTATGACATACTAGCCAGGGATGACCCAAAACAACAGGTGTAAAAGGTGAACGAAAAATCAAAAAGGAAATGGTCTCACTGTGGTTACCAGATACTGTGAGGGTTAAAGGTAGTGTCTCACATCTGATACTGGGGAGAGGACTACCATCTAAGGCGAACATGGGCGTGGGCTTCCCTAACTGTCTGAGAGGAATGTCATGTTTCCGAGCCCATGCTTCGTCCATAAAACAACCCTCAGCCCCAGAGTCTATCAAGGCACTGCAGGAAGCAGCCGAACCGGTCCAGCGTAGATGGACCGACAAGGTAGTACAGGATCTTGATGGAGAGACCTGAGTAGTAGCGCTCACCAGTAGCCCTCCGCTTACTGATGAGCTCTGGCTTTTACTGGACATGACATGACAAAATGTCCAGCAGAACCGCAATAGAGGCAAAGGCGGTTGGTGATTCTCCGTTCCCTCTCCTTAGTCGAGATGCGAATACCTCCCAGCTGCATGGGCTCAGTCTCTGAGCCGATGGGAGGAGATGGTTGAGATGCGGAGAGGGGAAACACCGTTAACGCGAGCTCTCTTCCACGAGCTCGGTGACGAAGATCTACCCGTCGTTCTATGCGGATGGCGAGTGCAATCAAAGAGTCCACGCTGGAAGGAACCTCCCGGGAGAGAATCTCATCCTTAACCTCAGCGTGGAGTCCCTCCAGAAAACGAGCGAGCAACGCCGGCTCGTTCCAGTCACTGGATGCAGCAAGAGTGCGAAACTCTATAGAGTAATCCGTTATGGATCGATCACCTTGACATAGGGAAGCCAGGGCCCTGGAAGCCTCCTTCCCAAAAACTGAACGATCAAAAACCCGTATCATCTCCTCTTTAAAGTTCTGATAAACGTTAGAACACTCAGCCCTTGCCTCCCAGATAGCTGTGCCCCACTCCCGAGCCCGACCAGTAAGGAGTGATATGACGTAAGCGATCCGAGCTCTCTCTCTTGAGTATGTGTTGGGCTGGAGAGAGAACACAATATCACACTGGGTGAGAAAGGAGCGACACTCAGTGGGCTGCCCAGAGTAACATGGTGGGTTATTAACCCTAGGTTCCGGAGACTCGGAAGACCAGGAAGTAGCTGGTGGCACGAGACGAAGACTCTGAAACTGTCCTGAGAGATCGGAGACGTGAGCGGCCAGGGTCTCAACGGCATGACGAGCAGCAGACAATTCCTGCTCGTGTCTGCCGAGCATTGCTCCCTGGATCTCGACGGCAGTGTTGCGAGAATCCGTAGTCGCTGGGTCCATTCTTGTTCGGATTCTTCTGTTATGCTGGTGAATGAGGACCCAAAAGCGACGTAATAGAAACAGAGTCTTTATTCCAGTCTTAAACAAACAATGATTCTCCTGGATATTATCAAAGGTTAATCCAAAACAGGAAACTGAAATCCTCTCGACAGTAGAGAGGAACGACTGGAGACGCGACCACAGACTGCAGGTCGCTTCAGGAAGGCACAGGCCGTAGCTGACATAGACACCTGCTCACACGCAGCATCTGAAGAAGGCAAAAACACGACAGGGCGGAACAAGGACACAGAACAGCAAACATCAAACAAGAATCCGACAAGGACAGAAGCGGAAAACAGAGGGAGAAATAGGGACTCTAATCAGAGGGCAAAATAGGGGACAGGTGTGAAAGAGTAAATGAGGTCGTTAGGAGAATGAGAAACAGCTGGGAGCAGGAACGGAACGATAGAGAGAGAGAGCGGGAGAGGGAGAGAGGGAGGAGGAGAGAGAGGGATAGAAAGAGGGAAAGAACCTAATAAGACCAGCAGAGGGAAGCACAGGGACAAGACATGATGATCAAAGACAAAACATGACAGTACTCAGCTTCCCACCCTCTGAAGGCCTCTGTTTAATCAATAATCCCGCTGAAGTGAACTGAGAAATAGAGGTCAAAAGCATGTTGAGCCGATGGAGTGATGAAAATGTGGGAACTCGTTATAGTCCGAAAGGAAGACGTGGTAAATGAACATGCACCATAAAATCTTAAAAGCCAGAGTGAAGAGGAGTAGTGCTGAAATTGTGAACTGATCACTGTGCTTCACCAGGATTTTGTGCATCCCTCTTTAAAGGGATAGTTTGGGATTTTGGCTAAGGCACATACAAAAGTATGTGGACACCCCTTCAAATTAGTGGATTCGGCTATTTCAGTGACACCCGTTGCTGACAGGTGTATAAAATCAAGCAAAAAGCCATGCAATGTCCATAGACAAACATTGGCTGTAGAATGGCCCATACTGAAAAGTTCAGTGACTTTCAACGTGGCTCCATCATAGGATACCACCTGCAAACAAGCCAGTCCGTCAAATTTCTGCCCTGCTAAAGCTGCCCCGGTCAACTGTAAGTGCTGTTATTGAGAAGTGGAAACGTCTAGGAGCAACAACGGCCTAGAAGTGGTAGGCCACACAAGATCACAGAACGGGACCGCCGACTGCTGAAGAGTGTAGCGCGTAAAAATTGTCTGTCCTCAATTGCAACACCCACTACCGAATTCCAAACTGCCACTGGAAGCAACGTCAGCACATGAACTGGTCATCGGGAGCTTCATGAAATGGGTTCCATAGCCGAGCAGCTTAAGATCACTATGCTCAATACCAGTGAGGAATCACGCTTCACCATCTGGCAGTCCGACGGATGAATCTGGGCTTGGCAAATGCCAGGAGAACGCTACCTGCCCGAATACATAGTGCCAACTGTAAAGTTTGGTGGCGGAGGAATAATAGTCTGGGGCTGTTTTTCATGGTTTGGGCTTGGTTCCCTTGGTTCCAGTGAAGGGACATCTTAACACTACAGCATACAATGACGTTCTAGACGATTCTGTGCTTCTGACTTTGTGGCAACAGTTTGGGGAAGGCCCTTTACTGTTTCAGTATGACTGTAGCGGCAGGGTAGCCTAGTGGTTAGAGCGTTGGGTTAGTAACCGAAAAGTTGCAAGTTCAAATCACCGAGCTGACAAGGTACAAATCTGTTGTTCTGCCCCTGAACAAGGCAGTTAACCCACTGTTCCTAGGCTGTCATTGAAAATAAGAATTTGTTCTTAACTGACTTGCCTAGTTAAATAAAGGTAAAAAAAAATAAAATGAAAGTGCCCGCAGGCACAAAGTGAGGTTCATACAGAAATGGTTTGTAGAGATTGGTGTGAAAGAACTTGACTGGCCTGCACAGAGCCCTGACCTCAACCCCATCGATCACCTTTAGGATGAATTGGAACGCCGACTGTGAGCCAGGCCGTATCGCCCAACAACAGTGTCGGACCTCACAAGTGCTCTTGTGGCTTAATGGAAGCAAGTCCTTGCAGCAATGTTCCATCATCTAGTGGAAAGCCTTCCCAGAAGAGTGGAAGCTGTTATAGCAGCAAAGGGGACCAACTCCATATTTGGAATGAGACGCTTGACGAGTATGTGTCCACATACTTTTGGCCATGTAGTGTATTTGTAGTGATATTTGCATGAAAGACTGTTTATCCATAAAGAGATATGGGCATGGCCGACTTACAGTATTATCATAGACAAGTTTAAAGTCCATTCTACACCAATAAGTGATTTTTAACATAAAACATGCCTTTGTATTAAAGTCATAGTTTGGTCCTTTATCTGCTTACCCAGAGTAAGATGAACTTGTGGATACCATTTATATGTTCAGTTTCAAAGATGTTGCTAACTAGCATGAGCTCAATTACTAACTAGTGTTAGCGCAACGACTGGAAGTCTATGTTCTGTAGACTACCAGTCTATGAGAGCAGTTAGCATGCTAGCTGTTCCTGTTATAGTTATTGCGCTAAACTACCTCTAACTGTCTTCATATTGCACGCATAGACATATACATGGTATCCACCGGTTCACCAGAAGTAATTGTGAGCACTGTAAGATGTTGATTGATGATATTTCATGGGGAAATGTTTATGAGGCCGATGTGGAGTCTACTCACCAGACTTTTATCACATCTTTCAACTCTGTATTTCACCACTGTTTCCCCTTAGTCAAACCACGTAAGAGAGCAGCAGAAAGGTTCTGGAAACCATGGTTTACAAGATGTATAAAAAGTTTCTCCCCTGAATTCTGCATATTTCAAAGAGTATAAGAACAAATTTACTCACCTACTTCGAAATATCCCAAACATATATTTTACTAACAAATTACAAGAATCCTTCAATAATATAAAGTCAACTTGGATAATCATCAATCAACTGTTGAATAAGAAAAAGGCATCTACAACAATCCCATCTCAATGTATTGTTGGAAGTACTGGAAGACCTATAGTGATCCTGATGTTATTTCATGTGAATTTCTGATTTTTTGTGTGAATGTAGGTTCCTCTCTGTCAAAGAAAATTTAGAAAACTGATGGAAATCCCTTGGATTACACTAAGGGAAATGTCCCTTCTCTGCTTTAGTTTGACCCTCCTGATGTAATGAAGGTGATGGAAGTAATTGGTAACTTAAAGGTATCAGCAGCAGGTCATGATGAGGTTTACTCTTTGGTAAAATCAGTGTCTTCCTCAATCACTGAGCCTCTAATGTATATATTCACCGAAGATATGCAAACTCGTACTGTTCCTAAAGATTAGAAAATTGTCAAAGTTATCCCCCTCTGTAAATCTGGATATCCAAGATCTTATACAAATGATCGCCCCAATATCTGTACTATCATGTTTTTCAAAAATCATAGAAAAATTGGTGTATAAGAGAATATTGAAACACTTAAATCAACACTGTATTCTATATGAGCACCAAACTGTTTTTTATAAAAACTATTCAACAGATATGGCTCTTTTGCAACTTGTGGATGAAATCTTTACAGCCCTTAACAATAATGAATACGCTCTTGGCATCTTTTTAGATTTATCCAAAGCATTTGACACAGTTGATCATGAAATATTACTTTCTAAATTGCATTATTACAGTTTTCATGATTATACATATAATTGGTTATATAATTATGTTTATGATAGAGAACAATTTGTTTATGCAAATGGCTGTGCCTCTACCAGGGCCAAGATATCCTGTGGCGTCCCACAGGGTTTGATAATTGGACCATTGTTATTGCTAATCTATATCAATGACCTTGCTGCTGTGTCTTCTACCGTACTTTCCATTCTCTTTCCTGATGATACCAATTAGATTTTATCACAAGAATTTTGATTCACTAATTAAGGAAGCCAACTGATGCATGGATACATTTTCTGAACGGTTCCAGATAAACAAATTATCTTGAAATAAAATTTAAAAATCAAACTTTATTGTATTCACTAGTAAGAATAAGATTTATTGTCAAAAAATATATATATAAAAAACTACCAGAATTTCAATTGGTGGGAATGAAAGGGAACCAGTCACATCCACTAGATTCCTCAGAGTTCTAATTGACGAAAGGTTTTCCTGGAAAGATCATATTCATTTTGTCTGAAGCAAAGTGATGAAATCTGTTGGTATTATCAGAAAGATTAGTGGTTTGGTTCATCATAATTTACCCATATTTCATAAAATGTAATATTGTCTGGGCCAGTAGATATGCCTCCTAACTACACAAATTACTCATCATACAAAATACATTTGCAAGACTAGCCACCTCTTCTAATTACATGGCTCAATCTGACCTTTGTTAAAGAAACTCAATATCTTATCTATTTACGATGTCAATGTTCTACAAATACTCATACCTCCAGACAGTTTACCTAAACTCTTCAATGGATTCTTCCAGGTTAATTCTGAAATCCATCTATATAACACAAGACACTGCGATAACCTTCACCCTCCCCAGTGCCGCACCTCACATAGTCAATTCTCTATCAGATACAGAAGTACCATACTCAGAAATTCTTATCTTCACATTGCCAAAACATCATCATCCCTCAATAACTCCAAGTGAAGACTGCGGGTCAGGCTGATGAACCAAACTACTCAGTAATGTTCTCCATATAGCCTAACTCACACACACTCACATCCACACATGCACACACACATTTAAACAAAACATGAAATGTTTATAATTTTTTGTGATTTCTGAACATTTGTACATTTATGATTAGTGGCTTTTTTATTTGTGTACTTATGTATGGTATGTTGTTTTGTTGTGGTGTTGTTTTCATATAAGCCCTTGTGCTTCCAACCGCACCTGCACACCATTTTGTATGCATTTGTTTTTTTTCTGTATTGTTGTTGATCACTTGTTTTCTTTGGTGCAAATAAATGAAACCTTAAAAATTCAACCTTAAATCTGACTCTGGGGAAGCAGAAAAAGGGCTTCACTGCCAAACTATCGCTTTAATAGACCATGTTTTGTTACAAAGCACTCGGTGTAGAAGGGACTTTTAACTTTTAACTTACTGTAAGCCATATCTCTTTATGGATAGTCTTTCAGTCTTTCATGCAAATACGACTACAAATATGTGCCAAGTAAAGTTATTTTGTGATTATCAAAGCATCACCTCAGTTTGAGGGAGGTACCAAGCTATAAACCCATCAAAAACTATGGTTTAAAATGGGTGTCCTATTCTTAGCACTAAGTGTCACCTGGGACTCAAACCTACAGTTCTGCTGTCTATGTCACTTTCTAGAGAAAATAAACTGTATAGAGAGGCTTCTGTAATTAGGATTACTCAAATTAACCCACTTTGGCTGTTTATCAGTGTGTGTTGATTTTTCATTAGCTTTGCCTCAGCTGAATGAGCCCTACCAAAAACAGTTGAATTTGAAACGACGGCAAGAAAGGAATTAAATTAAACAAGCCACTGCAGTTTTGACAATTGTGTGTTGGCAGTAGGCTGTTTACTATGAATTCAAGTGTTAAATCATTTAATTGTATTATCGTTTAATTGTATTATTCTTGGGAACAAGATGGCAACTGAAGTGAAATAGGGTTTACAGTAGTCCTCCTTCAGGTGTGTGAACATAAGTCTCTTGTCACGCACCGTCAGTTTCACTTAGTAACAAACAAACATGGATTATTTGAGTTAGGATGGGCAAATATACAGTAGATGGAGAAATGTTATGAGTTCTCATATCAATTGAAACAATTCTGGTCATAACTATTTAAAAAGACCACAAACTGCAAAGGAAGTGACATATTCATCAGGATCTGACCACCAGGGTTATCTTCTCATTATTTAATTGTTTACTATATTTCACAACTGACACAGGGAAGTACAATAGGAGAGATTTGATCTTTTTGTGAATACTTTTGAAAGATTTTTTAAACAATTCTAGGAATGTTGGCCCTAAACACTCCCTCACAATCCTTCATAGAGGGCCTCATTCCTCAATGGTGAGAAGCACAGAGTTGTGTGGAAATTGATTGTTTTCTATGGGATTTCAGCATTTACCAAACTTTTAATTGCTTTAGTCAAGCAAGGCAAACAAAGAATTTCTGAGGTGAAAGAAATCTTTGATAAATGTGACATGGGTATTTTTTTGTAATTTTTTATAAGAATAAATACTGTATAAGTTCTACACATATCAATCAAATCAAATCAAATGTATTTATATAGCCCTTCTTACATCAGCTGATATCTCAAAGTGCTGTACAGAAACCCAGCCTAAAACCCCAAACAGCAAGCAATGCAGGTGTAGAAGCACATAGCATGTTTATAAATGAGGCCCATTGCTGGGAACTGTAAAAAGCCTTCCTCACCATGAATCTGAGTCTACAACAGAGTAGGCTGGTGGGAGGAGCTATAGGAGGACGGGCTCATTTTAATGGCTGGAATGGAATGAATGGAATGGTATCAAACATATGGAAACCATTCCATAAATTCCATTCCGGCCATTACAATGAGCCCGTCCTCCTATAGCTCCTCCCACCAGCCTACTCTGGTCTACAAACCCCTCAGGCCATCATGCACAGTATGTACAGTAGTACTAGAACCCTGTGTGAACCAAAGGAGGGTTGATTTGTTAGGCATCTGGTTCCTCTCAAGGTTTCTTCTAATACGGTCAGCCTGAGGTCATTTATTCCCATCACTGACATCCAAGGTTTGCTTTATGAGGGTTTAAGCGAGGTTTGGAGAAGTGTACCATTGTTTTAGTTACTTCGTTCATGGACAAGGGTAGAACCCAAGCTCTAACTTTAACGTTGATAGACTACATGGGCGTGTCATTCGTTTGATTATTTACATTTTTATCTTCTATTCCACCAACATTGAATCATAATGATCATATTTTTTTGGGACTCTATAATTTTCATCTGGGTGTCAGTGCCTAGAGCAATATGTTGGTAATAAACAGATAGGAGACTGTCAGACAGTGGAGAGCATGGTTCAATGGTCTGTGGCAGTCACAGGAGGTTGGTGGCATCTTAATTGGGGAGAACGGGCTCGTGGTAATGGCTGGAGCGGAATACTATAGGTAGAACGGTATCAAATACATCAAACACATGGTTCCCAAGTGTTTGATGCCATTCCATTTGCTCTGTTCCAGCCATTATTATGAGCCGTCCTCCCCTAAGCAGCCTCCACTGCTGGCATTACACTGAGTACCATAAAACTATCGTATGCAATCTCCCCCTGGATACCATCCACAACTGACAAGCATTTTTAAATAAATGTATGAACATGCATAACACTAATCAATTCAATTAGAATTTAACAACTTTATATACTGCAGTATCTCTCTAAATTCAGTGGTAAGTCTGACTGACATTTTCCTAACCTTTATACAGTCATTCGATTTATAAAAAATATTCTGAATCCAGTGTCACTAAATACCTATATTTTTTATTTCCTACAACATGGATATTTCATGACTAATCTCACCAAGGATACTCAACACAATCTAAAAACCATGCGTACCATATAACTCTTATTTTGACATGGCTTATTGCTTATTAAACTAGCGTTGCAACCTTGCTGTATCTTTTAATCAATCCAGGTGTTATAAATCAAGGGTCTATTTCACTCCACTGTCTGATATCTAAACACCAGTGTTTAATCTTCAATGTCTTGTCCTACTATCTTGTTATCAAGAGGCAGTGTTGGAGAGGTGAGTAGCCCTGTGGATTCACAGAAGTGTTTGCTGGGGTTACACAATTGTCCATAGAGGACATTATAATAAAAAAAGTTAAAGGGATATTTCACCCGAATTACAAAATGCTTTTGTCCATAGACTACTTTCAAAGTAAGGAAAGGATTATGGTAATTTGGATGAACTATCCCTTTAAGTTATGTCTTGATTGCTCACTTTCTCGGCTTCCTAATGGTTTTGCAGAGGTGTCATACTCTTCTGGTTTGGCCTGAATTTGTTTTATGATGAGTGTTCAAGTGTTCTTAGTTATCTAATTTAATTAAAACGCTCAACAAAATCTCTATGCCAGGCTTATCAGATTATCACATTTTCTAATTAATTTTGCCAATACTTAAAAACCACTTATCTAACTTTATTCAAATCACGATCAAATGTGTCATTAACTTGTACATTCTTTTAGATAAGTGGGGTAGATTGTTTTATCGAAGACACAGATAGAAACCTCTTAGTAAGTTAAATTGAATACTATATGGGTGATTCTTGAAAACATACTTTTTTATCAGATTAGGACCAAAACTGGCCAACACCCAAATCCATTAATGAGTGACCAAATATGTATGTCTATTAAGGGCAATATGAATTATTGAAATAATTCTGTGAAATGAAAATAATGAATATGTGTAGTCTTAGAACAGTAAATATGGAAATTGTTCCTTAACTCACTAATTTTACTATTCATTCACACGATTCACCTCAATTCCATATCCGACGAGAATTGAGAATTCTTGCTGAAATGAGGCCAAGTCTGCAAGAACACTGAATTTGCCTCTGAAAATATTTCTCTACCTCTTTGGAACTGAAGTGAAAGAAGCTCCAGCCTGGTATTACTTACTTACAGTCTGACAGAATGGAACTCTAGCTAATCTTATTTTCCCAGATATTGGAAACAAGTTAATGCCTTGTGTCTCCACCGAAAGAACACCCCCTACACACACACACACATGCACACACACATTCACAACACAAGCACACAAGCACGCCACACACACAGACAAGCAAATGGAGACAGTTATCTGCAGTTGGTATTCAATGTGACATTTTAATCTGTGGATCTCATTCCTTTGGCAAGATAGAAAGTATCAAGTGTAAAAATGTGAAAACGGATCCACTGACCCCCTTTGCTATCCAAAACTCCAAGATATGCAAGTCATATCGCTTTTGTTAAGATCCACTATCTCACATGAGAGTGGCATCCTTCAAGTGCTTAAAACATGTATTTCCCCATGGGAAATTGTTTATGTACCCCTAAAGGCACAAGTTGTTTATAAGACAGTTCCAACGTAAATACTTGACATTCCCAGAGCAGGGATTTTGCCTGCTGCCAGAGCTGTCTGTAATTCAAATCAGCAACTTGGAGGATGACTATCAAAGGCACACAGAAACTCAGGAGGAGGAAAAAAAATCTTGCCACTCGTCTCTACTCCAACAGCTGTCACTGGTATGTCCCTGAGCCGCCTTGTTGCCAGAAAACACTCCCATCTCACTCCCCTAGCACCAGCCAGCAATGGATAATGAACGCAAATTAAACTGATATCGCTGTTTTCCCCCACTGCATTTTCCACGATTATGTAAGCAAACATATTGCCATCATTTCCTAATAAATAATACATCTCCCTCCTTGCATATCTTGATTAGAATTTGTGCTGAATTAAAAACAGGGAATCAAGATGTAATTGAGTACATGAATTAGGATGTGCTATTATTATCTTTTTAGCGGAGGATAATTGAATGTAAACGGTGCCAGAATTGATATGGCGGTGTCATCGATGAATTATTCACATCCAAATTCAACTTCAGTAAAAGACAATGGGAGTGCTAAACAACTTGGAAAGACAAGGCAAATGGCTTAATACATTAGTTAGAAGGACAATCATGATCTGTCTGATTGAACATCCCATCCCACTATTCTTCGGGTGCGTTTCTAACCGAAAACGATATTACACTCAACAGTATTTCCAATTTCTAAACCGTCCTTGTTAATAATGCAAGAAGATCGTAATTAAAAGCTGCAGTCGTAAACACAGCCAATCCTCTGTTGATTAAGTCTCACAGCATCGTTGACACATCTGAAAATTAATGAGTAAACACAAACATAATCACTGGCTTGTCTGACGACGCACTTTCCCGTTTAAATCTCAATTTGTTCACACAGCACACATACACCCTCTCATTCTTGATTGTTATTTGTTTCTTAGTGAGAGTCATTTGCTGTCTCAGTTGTGCTGAAGCTGTATATGACTTTAGGTCAGTTGACCGGGACCCAGTGATTTGCCTCTGTCCGAGAGTGTCAGGCACCGGTCAGGATCAATTGTCATCAAGAGCTCCAGTATCTGCTCGTTTTCTTTCAGCATCACCCACTCTAATACATTTATGTTATGTACTGTAAGTCATTCTATGGATAGAAGGAGCTTCCACCATATCCAGGTATTCAAAGGTGGTAGCCTCGAGGTTGGAGAGGCGAGCCAGTAACTGGAGGGTTGCCGTTTCGAATCCCAGGGCTGACAAGTAAAAGTAGGTGGGATGTGGGCCATTAGCCTCAATATCCCAACTGCTATCTAGTGCTGTTGTGCCCTTAAGGAAGGCACAAACTTCTGCAGGGGGCGCTGCTGCCAGCCGGTCGTGTGTGTATCGGGTTAGGTACTGAAACAGCAGAGAGAATAATTCCCATGCAAATAGTTGATGATAAAGATTTATTCTATTCTATTAGACCACTGATTTATTCTCAATGAGCCAATCATTTCCAACTGGGTAAAGAAGATGAGATGACTTGTATGCCCTGTTAACCTCTTCAGCCCACACCGAATTAGCACTCAAAGCTTCAATATGTAACTTTTTGACCTGACCAAATTCACATAGAAATGTGAGTTATAGAGCTGTCATTCTCATTGAAAGCAAATCTAAGAAGCTTTTGCGTCTTTTACTTTCAGATTTGTACACCTGCTTCAAACAGCTGAAAATACAATATTTTAGCTTATTGAAAATATATTTAAAAGCGTTTTAGATTGTACAATGATTCTCTACACTATATTGCTTGTTTTGTCACATAAACTGAAATTAGGCAAACTATTAGAATTTTAGCAACCAGGAAATAGCTGAGCGATATCTGCATATTGCACGTTTAAACCCCCTGGTGGAGATCCTCTCAACAGCAGCTGTTCATAAACCATCTCAGTCTTTCATTCCTCTCAGTCTCAAGGACAAAGACGAATGTTAAAAGGAGTCGTTCAGAGACTTGAAATCAGCCAAAACATACTATTATAACCACAATGGCCTCAGTATCTAACCGGGGTTCGATCCTTAAGCTCTTGCCGAACACTGTGTTAGCATGCTATCAGGGGCTTTAGCCGGGGAGGTAAGGCAAGGTTCACCTCAGTTACGCTTCACCCCAATTTGACCTCCTTGCATGTCAAAGCACCAATGTGACCAACTGGTGTTTGAACCCTCAGTACTACAGATGTAGGATATTAATAATCACCCTGATGCAGGGGAACTTTCCTGCAATGCAGAACATTTAAAGCATAGTGTGTTTAAAAAGGCTTCTGAAGTTTGTAATTTCCACTTAGAAATTTCAGACTTGATTTTCCCTTACGAAAAATGTATCAACGCCTACAAAAATGTTAATGAATTATAATACACATAATAATTCACATTTACTATTGTTGCAGGATTATTTTCCTGCTGGCTGTAGAAAAGTGTCTAAAATGAAGATCCTACATCTATGTCAGCCCTTAGCTCTGGGACCTAACACAAGTTTTCAGCTCTCAGGCAAGGTTACTCATCACACAATTGTTGTTCACAAAACAAACTTCTTACATTATGCAACAGTCTTTTTTGTCTATACCAAACAGAGGTCAGAGGTCATTCCTAATGATAGCTGTGGTCCAGGTGTGTTCTGTGACTGTGCACGTCCTCACCAGTCTCCCTGGTGAGTCAACATGGCAGCCCTGGCCTAGCTCACCTGCTGCCAGCTGTTTGTGTTTGGCTATATCTTAAGGGGCATCAGCTCATGTGTAATTTGCTTCTGCGAATTCCTGAATAATTCATGTCCGTGTGTTTTGTTGTTTACCATTGTGCCTCATGCTGTGCTCCTGAGAGAGAGAGAGAGAAATAAAGAAAGAGAAATAGAGAGAGAGACAAACAGACGTGCCCTTGCTGTGAAGTTAGAGCTATTAACCTTGAGTTTCTGCTGAACGCTTTCATAATTTGAGTGCAAAGTTGACAACCGATAGAGGCAAAGTGTTTTGTAATGCGTTGCGGGAGCGGAGGGAAAACAGGTATCCGGCCCCCAAGTTAAACACAATTGAATGGGCCTGATTGTTACTCATCTGCTTTGCATTAACAGAGAAACAATTTCAACTGATCTGGACTGAAAGCAATGTGATGGTATCTGCTTTCACAGAGCTGCAATACAGTAAGGAGGGCTTTTCGACTGTGGCTGCCACCAACTGAGACTTGTTACTGCAGTTTTCAGAGAGGATCTTGCAGGTCCGAAGTTCATTGTCTGTTTGGCAGTTCTATTCTCAGTGTCCAAATAGCAACCCTAACTTTTGCTGTAATTCTAAAGACTTTTCTGTCTTGCGTTAAGCCTCTGAAGCAAGTCAACTAGCTTGCTCTATCTTTCTTTTCTCCCTTCCGTTCCACACAGTCAGGCCAACATTTTCTATTTCAAAGATGGCCTTAGGTAAATATGGAGCAACCATTGTAAACCTCGGCTAATTACATTTGATTTAGTGGGTCTCTCCCTTGCTGCTCACCACATTGATTTGTTTGGCTCATTCATCCGTTCTACTCTGAGGGCAGCTTTTGTTCGGCTTGGAGGGGCCCTGCATTTTTATATATCTTTATTGGTTTCCAGACACTGTG
Source organism: Salvelinus alpinus (assembly GCF_045679555.1). Lineage (NCBI taxonomy): Eukaryota > Metazoa > Chordata > Actinopteri > Salmoniformes > Salmonidae > Salvelinus > Salvelinus alpinus. Next base: position 22,851,476 of record NC_092095.1, read on the forward strand.
CTTCTGACAACCCCGTTCGTCTTTGGGGGGTTTCATGGGCCAGTGTAGCATTGTCCTTCATACCACCACAGCAAATGAGCTGTAGCAATGGACACTGAGGGACCAGTTAGCCCGATTAGTGTGTGTGTGTGTGTGTACATTTGTAAAAAAAAATCTATACAAAATAGAAAGTTAATCTCTTGTATGTTAACTGGCTACTTAAAAGTTTTTTGTTTTTATTAAGCACTGTATCACAACTAATTAAAGCCAGTATGAGCTTTCATGTCTGATGTATCCTCAAAACCAACCATTAGGGTATACACTCTTTATTCTAAACTACACTCTTCACGCTGTTGTTATTCCTCCTAGCTCTCCTTCCCTTAATTCCTCATCACTCTCTCTTGCCAATTCATGTATAATTTCCAATCGGACAATGGCCTCGTCTGCATAGGCTTCATCCATCTCAGCGGTGGGCTCAGTGAACAACTAGAGGTCAAGGCAGACAGTTTAGTGCATTTTGACCCTCCCGGCCCTCCATCCCCCCACCGCTCCCCAGCTTCCATACTGCGTTTCAATTAATCAGCCAGTCAAAAGGATTACCCAGCATTCCACTATGGCTGGAGGGTGGCGAGGAGAGGAAAGCGACCTGATTCATTCCCCTCTCATTTGTCCGATAATTAAAAGCGGTCGGAATGTCCTTAATTGTCCCGCTTCACCACTCATCAATCCCAACATGTTTTACACTCGGAGTTGGAGCGCGTTGTAACATAAACCTGTAGGGAAAGGCATCTACCTTTGGAAAGACTGGGAGTATACAGTACAGTATGTATGGTGTGTTACTGGAGAAGTAAGGGTTAGCATTACAATGAAGTGCTGTTTGTAGGAAGGGAAATTCTTATATGTTTACATCATAGTTGAAGTTGAAGACACACACACACATTTGACCTGGCTGGCTTAATGGTGACTTATTGACTTATTGAATAGATAGGAACAGTCTTTTTTACAGCTTTCTCTGACACAGCACTGATGTCAGAGACACTCAGAAGTGCCAATTTCCATGGGGAAAGTTTACACCTGTTATTTTGTTGAGGGAATAGAACATAAAAAGAGTAACAAAAGCTAATCAAGAGTGAAAGACAAGATGTCTTGGTAAAGTGTAATTAGAGATAAGTCTGTCTTTTATGCAAAATTAGCAAACTTATCAATGAGTATGTGTGTGTGTCGGGAAGTTGTGGTGACCCTATTACCACCACACAGGCTGTCATGAGTCCACAGTAACAGTAACATTGTACGTGACCGTTGAGTCATGGTCATCTCCTCCTATGCACTCTGGACATGCGTTAACATATGCATATTCGAGCTTATGCATATGCATAGTCCTATATATGAGCCCAAGCCCGAAAAAATTATGATTCTGCCGTTATACAATACTTAGTCTATCGTATATTACACATGGCAGAAAAACATAATATTGAATATTTCGTACATAATTGGTCTAGCCTAAATTAAACAAATTCAGAGTTAGCCTACAATTATAGTGAATTTGTAATTGATATTGAATAGCCTAGCAGTAGGGCATTTCATTATTAATAGGCTGACACATTACCTTTAGCTACAGAATATCTCACCAACGTGTGTTGTCATCTCCTCCCCTCTCTCCGGCGTGCAGAGAGAGGGGCTGTCAACAGTTTAATGAAATATGTTTTGTTGTGAAAACATGTTACTATCGATGTTCCAGATCAGATTTTACTTGGTTTCCAAATTAAGCTCTGGGTAGCTGCAGGAACAGGGTTGGAGAGACCACAGCATACAGAGTTTTGGCGGAATATCACCTGTCCTGCAGCAAAATAACCGCAGTACCCAAAGTGAGTGAAAAATTGACTGTCTGGAAAGTGGCCTCCATTCGCTATTCCAGTGCATACGGATGATATGTATTTTTTGGTGACTTTCTCAAATCATCAATAGCCTATTTGCATCATGCAGCCAATATATGTTTTGATTTATAAGGCATTCTAAGGTTTGTAGCATTCACAACTACAGTAAAGTAGCCAAGTAACTCTAAATCTAGCGTATAGGAACTGTTTCAAATGATCACTTTTACGCTCAACATAGCTACTTCATATGCACACTCGCTCTGGAATGGGAAAAATATTATTTTTATTTTATTCAGCTAAGTTCAACTATATTCTCTTACTATAAAATCATATACTATAAAATAATGCCATGGGACTTATAAGCACATATTTTCTATTAAACGAACACGCCTACAGCCTATGGCATGGAGCATAGCCAGATAACAAAGAGTAGGTCAACATCTGTTCTTCTGAAATACATTTTCTTCATATCATAATGTTTCTTTAGATCTACCTAAAATAAATTATAGATGTATTGTGATAATGTATATTAAAGGCGCGCATCGGGTTGTATGCAGCTTGTATGTATGGAGGCCTGGAGATGCTAAACGTGTTTATGTTAATTAATGGTCAGTTACCATGAGACCAGCAGTCTTTTGCATGACAATATCCGGCTGACAAAATTTTATGACAGCCACAGCCCTATGTGTGTATGTGTATGTGTTTGTGTGTGTGTGTGTAAGACAGAGAGAGACAGACAAACAGAAAGAGTGTGTGTAGAAAAAAGAAAGAGAAAGAGAATGAGAGAAAGAATGAAAGAGGGCAAATGATACACCTGTAAGAGATAAAGCGGCCAGAAGTCTTGTCTTGTACCACTGTTGCTTGGCCCCGTGGGAATCCGGAGAATATACTCTATAATAAATAAAAGGTGACCATGATCATAAAAGCTTCCCTCGTGTCTGTGTTCCCTGCTGACTTAAGCATGCCCATGCCCTTATCAGAGGAGCACTCAACTCCTATTGGAACCCAATTGGAATAGCTAAACCTGACCTTCAAGGAGACATTAAAAAAAATGGATGAAGATTGCATTTTTTTCTCCCAGCGGCCCTTTGTGTCACGCTGCAGGGAGACGTGTCGGCCTCAAATCTCCCACTCTGAAATAAATGGACACTGAGCACCAGTTATGAATGGAGCAACCAGGCCATCGTATTGGTTATGTCACTGCCTGACCTTCTCCTTTATCCTGTTTCGTCATCTGACGACGTGATTGGCTTATCATCGTGATTGGCATATGTTGATAGGATGCAGTATGCCTGGGGGTTATGGGTGTATGCATCGAGCTGCACTGTATTGGAATGGATCACATGTTGACTGCAGTATGACATTGATGAAAACAACAAGCCCTGGAGACTATTCAAACAAACTTGTTTTCCAGTAAAACAACACTGACACTTCAGAGCAAGACAATGTATTTGCATTAATGTTCGTCTCAGTGAATTTTTTTGTCAACAAACATTCAGTGATCAAACTCCATTGTTTCTCACAGAACTGGGCTGCCATGTTGTTTTACCAGGAAACTCCTGATGCTATTGATTTAATACGCCTCAGACTGTATCACATAGTATAAAAATGTTGGATTGTTTATGGACGCTACTGTGACACAAATCCCTGTTTTGAATATGTAAAGAATATGCCAAGATAATTACCTTGCAATGTACTGTACATATCAAATCAAAGTTTATTTGTCACATGCACAGGATATAGCAGGTGTAAACGGTACAGTGAAATGCTTATTGCAAGCTCTTTCCTCAACAGTGCAGAATCTAAATAAAGAAGCAAAGTGGGCCCTATATACAAATAAAAAGAGCACAACAGTCAGTAAAAAAAGACAATGTGGCAATATGTGGCCTTGCATTATGTAACATGATAAAATACAGTATCTTGAACTAATAAAATGGGAACATTTGCTGTCTGAGTAAGTTCTTTCCAAATCAACTGAAGAGATATTGTATTCCCATACAAGCAAACGTGTTTGCCATTAATTGATTTGCTCTCCCCGTCTATAGCATGTATACGATGAGCATGTTGCATCAAAGAAAGCTATAAAAAAAACTGTTCAATAAAAAGTATATTTAGAAAAGACTATTCAATAAGCCACTTATTGAGCCAGGCAGGTCAAGGTTGTGTGTGTGTTTGTAAGTGTGTGTGCGTGCGTGCATGCATACATGTCAGTATGTGTGTGTGTGTGTAATGGGTGCGTGCTGGTGGCAGGGCGCAGGAGAATGAACTTGGTATAAACAAAGTCGTTTAATAAGTGCTCACAAAACTCCGAAAACCAAAATATACAAAATAATAAAAGTGGGTACAAAACCCGTCGCACACCGACACATGACTTGCACATAACATACAATAAAGCAATCACCGACAAGGACATGAGGGTAAACAGAGGGTTAAATACACAACATGTAATTGATGGGATTGGAACCAGGTGTGAAGGAAGACAAGACAAAACCAATGGAAAATGAAAAATGGATCAGCGATGGCTAGAAGGTTGGTGACGTCGACCGCCGAACACCGCCTGAACAAGGAGAGGAACCGACTTCGGCGGAAGTCGTGACAGTGTGTGTGTTTGTGTGTATTTATCATGTGTAAGTACGAGTGTACTGTACATGCCAAGTACAATCCATATAGTAGCATCCCACTAGGATTACCCTTAAGTATTTGTACCAAGTAAGCCCCATCAAACCCAAGTTTTATCATAATGCATTCCTGGAATAAAGAATAGGATTGCAAAAGACAATAATTTTAATCCGGAGTTAACAGAAGAAGAATCGTAAGAGGCTTGTGTGGTTTTCGGTTGCTGCATTCCCTTCTCTTGCTGAGCGAGCTTTAGATCAACTTAGGGTTTAAGACCATCACATTGCCCATGACTTGAAGTCCTAATTCGGTTTATTATGTAATGTGAAGAACTTGATCAATGTTAGACTTTAATCATCGTTTTGATCCTTTTCAGAGGTGCATTGTGGGTCTTTTCGAAGGGATAAGTGAGTAAGTGGAATAAAATACCTTTCAAATACTAGGAAAGCACTTCAATTCATGCATGAGACAACTTTCAAGAACATGTGAAATTGGAGAGCATAGTGACTCCTCAACTTTCACTCTGATATGGTGCTTTATGTAGCAGGTGGTCACATATTAGCATTGCTACAGCCTTCCTAAACTAGTGTCATCCCAGGCCATGGTTTTAGTAGGTTAGTGGTTAGTGATTAACATGCTAGCTATATTATAGAGTATGTTGTGGAATTGTGGCATGAGTTCGAATCCTGGCTCTCCCATCACAGTTGAATTTAGACAAAACACAGACCATAGGCAAACAATACCACCAGTTTAAAGCCAACACCAAGCAGATACGTAAATATGTATGATCAAGCCAGTGCAGACTAAAAAGAGATTGCAACTAAGCTTGTAACTACAGACTGAATCATTTGATTATAAACATCAGACAGTGTATGACAGGAATATTGTGCTTAGCAATCACTTGACTGGATAGCCACTTATTTCTAACAACAGGCTGATCGTGTGAATTTGATTGCAAGAGGCCAACCTTGACGTCATTTGTTAGTTTGTTTGCTAGTTTTTCTTCCCTTCATTTCCCAGGGAACCCATGAATAGATTCACAGGATTCACAGATTAACTCCTGAGGAAATTTGGAATAACACCACCCACTTTTAGAATTCAGCAGCACTGGTGATTGCAGTAAATCAAAGTATCTATGTTTAATTATTCTCATATGTGTTCATGCAATGATTCGGAGTCCCAGAATCATTACTCCATATCTACTTCAGCAATTATCATCCACATCAGGTATGATGCAAGATTTGGGATTGTTGTCTATCATTTTTCACAAAAAAAATTCGGTCAGAAAATGAAGATGTACTGTTCTTACATTCATGATGTTAATAGAATCGTGAACGAAATCCACAAAGTATAATACGGCTAATGATACTGAGAGAGAGACACAGAGAGAGAGAGACAGAGAGAGAAGAGAGAGTGAAAAGTATTAGTAGCTCCTCCGTGTAGTTGGCCTAGACTCAGGGTTGTGAGATTAGAGGCAGAGATATTTTAGCACTCCAGCTGTGAACAGAGTCAAACTTCAGCTGTAGTCACTGGGAACCCCACAGATTCCCCCTCAATATTTCATAAGCCTAGCTTTGATATTAGGGGCCAGAATGTGGGAACTGTGTACTTCAGCCTTGGTCCTGATTGACTTTGGGAAGTATCACCACCACAAAGTCTCCCTGCAATTTTCAATAATTAAAGTGGAACTGACAGCGTTTTAACTACTTTGCAGATATGAAACAAACAGGCAATCATAATATCAGTCAAAAATATGAAATTCCCAGTTTATGCAACAAAAACTTTTGGTGTTTAAAAAATCGATTATATTTGACTCAGTATTCCATGACGTACACTAAGGCATTGCTGGCAGAATAAATGGATGCAGATCAATGCATGATTAATATAATTCACCAATACACTTCTTGGTGGTCCAATATATATTGCTATCAGGTTGTAAATCACAGCTGGCCTGGTGCATTGTTTGCTGCCTCGAAATAGTTTTAATGACTCAATATTTTGGACAAAAATGGACGAAGGCTGGAAATGTCAATACAATCAAACTAGCAAGGGCAATGATCACAAGTCAGTCATAATGTATCTAATATGCTAGCATATTTATTTATGTAGCAAGCTAAAAACACAGAGCCTAACATTAGCTACACAGCTAGCTAGCTGCTAGGATGACGTCATGTCATTGGAGGAGTTGGTGAGTGACTGACTTTTTCGCCTCGTATTGTTTTTCGGTGGCTACACAGCTAGAGATGCACGTGTCATTTGACTAGCTAGCAAGAAATGTGAATCGCTTTGCTAGCTAGTTTGCTATGCTGAACGACTGTTATCCAGTTAGCATATCTCTTGTGTTCACTCTGGCTAGATATCTACTTCTATTTCAGAGCACACATGTGTGAGTGTGCCAGAGCGCAGAATAACTGCTGAATTTACGAATGTGCAAGACCCGATGAATACGACCGTTGTCAGTAAACGCAGGCAAAAAAGTAATAATTAGTCACGAACACTCTATATAACATGTAAACAGCATAATCAGCTCTGGTTAGTGAGGTGTTCTCTCATTTGTGTCTGGAAGTAGCTAGCTAGCAAGCTAGCCAACTTTAGCCATCTTTAGCTCGGGTGCTTGGTCAGGAAAACGTATACATTGGCAGAAGGATGAGCAGGCTATTCCCCATCGTTTATCAGTGCAATGTTGCTGGCCAAGTAGCTGAAAATGTTTGAGAGGCTTTATCTAATGTTCCTTCATTAGATTTTAGCTCATCTTGCTTTGGCTAGCATTAGTTGTTGATCTTGTTGTTGTTGTCTGGAAAACACAGTCCAGTTCAAAGTGAATGATGGCAGGCACTTGTGACAAATGGCTTGTTTGCATATACGTAGGCCTACTGTACCTCTGATTGGCTATGGCGCACCGGTCTGCGTAGACTCCGGTCCTGGATGAGACAGATGTTTTTATTAGGTTTTATTTACTGCAGTGTCTATTAACTGTCAAAACAGACGGCTGCTTTCCCACTCCATATTGCTATATAACTTTCACAAATGCCTTAGTATACGTAATTCCCAAACATTCTAAGAATTTATGAAATCTACGTGCTCGCTTGTCAGAAAATGTAAAACAAAGTGTCAAATTCCTCCTGAGGGTGTATAATACAATTTAATACGATTTCATGTTGCTAAAATGCTGTCAGTTCCACTTTAATATTTGTGTAATGTTTCTATTGCCTTATCTATCTCAGACAGGAAAACAACTCTTATCTATCCCTCCCTCGCTCTCTACCTTGTTTTCTCTCAACTATATGGCCCTAAGGTTGGATACCTGTAAAATAAAATAAAAATGGGTTTGAACATACTGTACCTTTACCACTATTTTAATACCCCCATGAACATATCATAAAATGACCCTCTACTGTATATCATTGATGTCAGCATACTGGTAAATCACTGGGTTACATGTCACCCCATGGGTATGTAAGCAACCTTCACAGGCTGGTTAAAGGGACAATCTGTTATGTCAGATTTTGAACATAGTATGCCCATTTCTAGTGCAGGTGTTGTTGTTTTTAAACAACATGATTTGAAACATGTTCATAATAAACTATACTGGATAATTATTGAAATGTGGATTCTTGTGACCTGGAAAGAATGCTGTTTTGCCTTACCCAGAAGCATCTACTTACTGGTTGAACACAGTCCAGAGTGTACTACACTCAAACAGAGATCCACCCGTGATGCTTGATAAGCCAACAGATCTTGTTAGACATAATCTACCATAACGTAAGTGTCATTTCTGTGGATGAGAGAGTGAGGGGGTGAAATAGAATAATTCTTTGGGCATGGTGTTCTTCTCATCCAGTGTTGAGGAAGCTACTTTGAAAATATAGTTTATCAAGCTACCATTTACATCAAACTGGAAGAAGTTAAGAAACACTAAAGCTAGCCTCAAGACAAATATAGTTTACTTAACTAAAGTTACTTTGAAAAAGTAGTTCTCTACATCAAAACTACTTAGTTAAACAGGATCACATCTAAATCTGAAATGTCATACAAATTGCAAGAACAGATCACTCTGGAGTCAAAGTGTTAACTGAATGTGCAATTTAAACACAAAAACTATGTTTCAAGTGAGAATTAGGCAGGTCTGATGCCGAAAAATAAAGAAAATTCTTGCCTACCTCACCCGTATTTTATTTAATTTTAGCAACAAGCAAAAAGCGGTGTGTAGTATCAGTAGTAAGCTACACCGCCAGGTGGCAAAAAAGTCATTAACTACTGAAACACTACCAACATTTACATTTCGTTCAACTACCACGAAGCTACTGCAAAATGTTGTTATATTACTAGTTGAACTACATGTAGTTCCCTACTCCCCAACACAGCTCTCACCCAACAATTCATTCTTAAAGTCAGACAGGTAGAGAGGGACCTGTGTTTTATTAACTCATAAGCAGACCACTGGAAAAAGCAATTTCACACTTGAGGAAACAACGCTGGAATTCAGCATTGTCACTCTCGATTCGTTGGGCTTTTCCCCCAAAACAAAAGAGGAGCAGGTAAGGAAATTAATTACCTGCCTGATATGAAAATGTGTCAGCCAGCACCACAATGGCGAGGTTAACGCGGGCTAACGAACTTGGCAGCAGATCACAATGGAGAGCCGGGGCTTCTGGGAAGAAGAAGAGCGAAATAATTTGAGGGTGCAAAAAAACACCCCTAGATTTCCCACAGACGTAAACTCCAACAGTGCTAATTCATCTCTGTTTCCTAAAATATTGGTTAGGAAAACAGAGGCTAAATTATAAGCGGTTGTTAGTTTACATAGTGATAAGTTGTTAGCTGAAGTAATGATAGTGTTTGTGAGTGGAGTTTATACTGTACAACTGTATAATGGTGCTAACATATCTGCAATTATGGAATTATTACATAGGTTTCACTGTGCCAGGCAAGATCAGTCAAGCACAGTTAAGTATTTGATTGAAAATGTAATACTATTTGAACCCATGTAGGATAAGCATGACTGACAATGCCCAAACATTGCATAAAAGTTTAATGCAGACCATTGCAGACACCTTGATGACCGCTTTAGCAGTCAAAAATACATCAATGTTGTCACTGCATCTCAGCCTTCGCACATACAGCTATCAGCTCTTTTGATCTGTGGCTCTTTTAATGTCGACGAGCTGTCCCTTTTCCTGTCCCCATTGATCTAGATGCTTTTGTGAGGACAGATTCTAATGGGGGGTTTGGTTCGATCCCAGACAGGGCGATGACAACCCTCTGTGCGCAAATGTCTTCTCTGCTGGTCACCTCGCTTTGATGTAGGTTTGGATCAGCCTAATGATTCTGATGATTGGGCCTTTACGTTTCAGGCGGAGTTTTGTCTATTGGTGTTCTAATTCTAATGTGCTTCTTATTCAGAGCGACATAATCAAAAATAAGTGTTCAAATTCAACAACACCATATTTAAAGATGATTATTGCAACGAACAGCATAGCAGATATTAAGATGATCACGATTCAGGACACCCAGAGTATCTGCGCATGTGCACGAGTGCGCTTCACTCCACTACGACGTGGTAGCTACGGGACCAAAACAGTGGAGAATTGTATCATTGCGCTTCAACTTATTTGTGGCGGAAATTGACCCACTATATGTTTACTTCGTGCATGTAACGTCATCTCGCAGTCTACCTTGAAAGCATGTATCATCAGTCTTTAGTACCCTAGTTATTAACTTACACAATAGCTCAACAGAACACCAAGCAACCATAAGACACCGGTCAGCCTTGGATATTAGGAAACAAACTAATCCCACTCTATGGTAGACTCTCTTCTGATGGCGAATATGATATAATAGAGCCACCTTTCCTTTGGTTAGGATGTTCCTCATAGCTAATCACCTCTTTCTAATCATATGTGAAATGAAAAAGAGAGAGAGGAAGCCTCACACAAAGTAATTGGCCACAGTCCTGTAATTGATATTGTTCTGCTGCATTGTGAACAAAGTCACTGAGTCGTGAGAATGTATGTAGGCCAACCCTCTTTCATTAGGATATCAAATAGACAGAGCCATTGCATGCTAATTATGGGGATGGGTATTGGATTCTTTACTAGTAATCTTTGGAAATGTGGGGAAAAAAGAAAAGAGCTAAAATTGACTTGGCGTTTTAGTATAACAAATTAGAATGTCACCGCTGTTTGCTATAAAAGGAGCTTCTCCACCCAGGAGACAGCTTAGTAATCATTTAGACAGCTCGTGCTTTGTTCCTCTGACCAACGGCTAAAATAGAATTAGTCCAACTGAAAATGAAAGAGAAAGGAAAATGGCTTTCATTTTAATGTTGACATTTGAAATGACTTGGCAGATTGCTGCAGATTGCTTTAGCATTTATAAAGACATTCCTTGATATTTTCACCGTCTACCAAGAGGTTTGTTTTTTAAAGCAAATTGTGAGACTTAACAAGGCAAACTGAATGACATCAAATGCAATGAGTAGCAGATTTAGTTTCAAGGTTTTAATGTCACGTGTACAAGTACAGTGAAATGCCTTTCTTGCAAACTCCAAACCCAACAATGCAGTTATCAATATCAATGTAGCACTATAAACAACAAAAGGTAGAACAAAAAAACACAAGAAATAAAAATAAGAAATGAATAGTTGTCGTTCAGCGATGTCACTTTGAGACCTAAAGTAGCATCACCATCGCCCAACCAAGACCATGGTTTTGGTATAGGGTAATAGTTAGCATCCTAGCTTCAGGAAAACAACGTGTTGTTGTTGACGTGAGATTGAATTCCGTGTCAACCGTATAGGGATGGTGTCTGTCACACACTAACACATTCTAAAGAAAGGTAGAAATAGAGAGGTAGGTGTCTTTCTTCACATTCTCAATAAAACTAATGATCAGAAATCAACAACAAACAAATGTGTCAAAGCAGGCATTCAGTTCTATGTAAATCATGCATATCTTTAATCTGAGTTTGAAAAATGTACATCTTAGTAATAACTACAATGTAACTGGCTGAAAATAATAGTAAAATCAACTGATCGTGAATTTATGTGGCACAGGACCAATGTTATGTTGTCCAGATTTGAGTCTCATGTGCCTTTCACATACAGTATTCTAACAGCAGGAACCACTAAAGCAAATGAAGACTGGACTTTGTTTGGATGCTAACGGCTAATGACTCTTGATAAGGCTAAGTAGCTATCTGCCATGGGGACGATTGATATGGCTGGTTAATGTAAGCTTCTTTATGTAACAGGAAATGTTTTATACCCGTAACCTTTTCTCTGTAATGGAATCATCAAAAAGGAATGAGATCATCATGCCAATTGGTGAACTAAGAAATGGTTAATGAAGAAATCGAATTTGCCACGGTTAGCCAAATCTATCACCGCCTCTATGGAGAACACAAAGAGCTAGCTTTCATATTGTAGATGGAGCAGCTCTCTGGTGGCCAGAAAACATATATTTCCTCCTTTATTCTCTCATCTTTCTTCCTGCCATATATATTTATTATTTGTCCATTTTGACTATTTCTACCTTTTTGAATTGGTGCTAAGAGAAGCTATCCAGAACGTTGACACACACTCCCTGTGTGGGTGGACTTTTGACCATTCTAGGCATTCAGAGTGCATCCCCGCTATTCACAACATACTAGGAATGCTGTTTCCACTGTGGGCTAGCTGCGGCTTTCATCTGAGTGAGTATATGAATGACCAAGTGCTGTCATACTTCTTTCCTAGCCAGCTGGCTGTAATTAGGGTGAGGTGTTCCAGGGGGCACTCTGTTGTTGTGCAAGTGGGACAGGGCAGTTTACATAATGCAGTTTGTGTGTGTGTGTGTGTGTGTGTGTGTGTGTGTGTGTGTGTGTGTGTGTGTGTGTGTGTGTGTGTGTGTGTGTGTGTGTGTGTGTGTGTGTGTGTGTGTGTGTGTGTGTGTGTGTGTGTGTGTGTGTGTCACACTTGAGGAGCTCCCATAATGCTTTGCTTACTTTAATGGGGAGAAGGTGCACCACCTCCAACTCAAGGATGTGTCATGCATCACTGGGAAAAAGCAGTAAATTCTCTTTGGTGATGATATGAGAAAGAGAACACACACACGCACACACACCCTGTGCACACACACACACACACTTCGGGGTAGCCAGTTGAACAGGGCCATGTGTGAGCTATCTTTCCCCAGAAGTCCTCATTATTGTTCCACACCTGTGATTGAGAGTTCCCTTCCTTCTCCACGGGCCGTCCTTGCAGAACCAGTCCTTCTGCATGGTGAGCATTTTGCTCCTCTTTCAGCCCCAAAGCAGACCATTAGGGTTCAAGGAAGGACTTGGAATGTGAAATGTTTATGCTTGGTGTTCCAATGTGATGAATTATGGATGAAGTATAGCCTGAACCTTGTTGTCCATATAAGGGCAGAAAACTACATTGGGTTCACCCATGTAGCTACAGAGTAAATAAACACTGTCAGCCTGTAAAAAATACCCTTTGGGAACAAAGATAGCTTTACAGATTCATGCATTAAACTCGAATTTACAGAAATGTAATCATTGTGATGAATTCCACATATTAATAGTTGGTACCAAGCCCACAGTGTCTCACCTAAAAACTTTGCAGCACAGATGACGCAGATGAGGATGTTGAGAAGCCATTGCCCCTAAATGCTGCTGGATAAACACGTCACAAGTTGAGCCCTGAGCCCGAGAAGACGATTTGTGACAGCATTCTGACAGAGGGGAGGAAACTCCGTCTCTGTGACCTCGGGCATCAGGATCTACAGTATCTACCCATAACCCCCCTTTCACTAAGGATGTCACACCTCCCTGTGGAACCATCTTACTGTATACAAACATCAGAGGCTCTGGGAAGCTTGTGATAAGGACTAAGACAGTAGGGTCACAGTGTGAACTATCTGTCTTGTCTGTCTGGGGCGGATAGAATATTTATCACTATCTAAATTACCCATCACTGTCTACTGCTGGAACAGATTCCCAAGTGGGGTTTAACATATTTTAAGGCGGAGGAAGAGGCTCAGGTTGAATTCAATCTTTAATCTGTAGTTTCACAGCCAGGGTGTGTGTGTGTGTGTGTGTGTGTGTGTGTGTGTGTGTGTGTGTGTGTGTGTGTGTGTGTGTGTGTGTGTGTGTGTGTGTGTGTGTGTGTGTGTGTGTGTGTGTGTGTGTTTGTCCATGTGTATAACAAGTGCACAGTCCAGATAATACAACTCTACATAGTTGGATGATTTCATATGAATAACATAAAGCACATCAGTAATCAAGTCTGTGATTGCAGTCCCAATATCACACCATGCCAAGTCGCATTGTGGGTATAGGCCTTGCTTCTTGTGTTTGGAGTGCTCCGAATCTTTTACACATCAATACAATGCAACACACAGCATGAAACTGTACCAATTCATTGAAGCATAAAGTACATTCATAGCAATCTAGGACAACCTCATTAGCATATCAATGTAGTAAGACATCATACAGTAGTTTAGATAAGACGATTTTTCGCAATAACACAAATACATCAGTATTATTCTACATATATAAGCAGCTCTATAATATTTATTGTACAGTATACAGTTCATATAAAATGAGAAGAAAAAAAATATGGCCAGATAGAACACCTAGCTACAATACAGAATCTAGCAGAACGCTGCTACACAAATCTCTTCCTCTTTTAGCCACTACAGGGGTGTGTAGCTTGCTGCTGGCTACTACCGGGAGTCCATCATTGCTTATTAATTCTAAAACCTGGTTGTTTCCTAATCGGTCCTGAGCCCTCGAGGCTGGTAAGCCTCAACAATACTTTAGCAACACGACACGTCGGAACATTTATATTGAGGGAGACCATCAGACAAGTCTAGTGAATTAATGATGAACTAAGACCGGTGCCTGTCAAAGAGGCTGAGAATTTGATACTCCCCTGTCCCCTTCTGCTGGATCGAGGATGCGGATAGAGATGCGGAGATCTTATCACACAGGAAATGTGTGATCTACTGTAAGTGAGCATGACAGGGACTGACAGCCCCACCGGACAGAGGGAGAGAGAGAGAATGAGAGAAACAGAGAACAAGAAAAATATAAATAATACAGTAGCCAACGTTCAGAAGAAGTGAAATTGTCATAAAAGGTCAGTCTGAACAATGATGGTCAATCAGTGCTAATGAGGACAAATCTGATTCCTGTCCACGGTTCAGCTCTCCTCACCCCCCATCGTCATTCTGAGGGGAGACAGAAAGCAGCAAAATGGATCTGATCCCTTCAACATGGTCTCTAGTATTGACCATAAAGCAGCCAAGGTAACTCTGAAAAGACTGGCCTTAAGCATTAGACAACTGAACTTGCTCCCTTACACAGCTAACTACCTCCTCCCTTACACAGCTAACTACCTCCTCCCAATACAACTAACTACCTCCTCCCTTACATAGCTAACTCCCTCCTCCCAATACAACTAACTACCTCCTCCCTTACACAGCTAACTCCCTCCTCCCAATACAACTAACTCCCTCCTCCCAATACAACTAACTACCTCCTCCCAATACAGCTAACTACCTCCTCCCAATACAACTAACTCCCTCCTCCCAATACAACGAACTCCCTCCTCCCTTACACAGCTAACTCCCTCCTCCCAATACAACTAACTACCTCCTCCCAATACAGCTAACTACCTCCTCCCAATACAACTAACTCCCTCCTCCCAATACAACTAACTAACTCCCTCCTTACAATACAACTAACTCCCTCCTCCCAATACAACTAACTCCCTCCTCCCAATACAACTAACTACCTCCTCCCAATACAACTAACTCCCTCCTCCCAATACAACTAACTCCCTCCTCCCAATACAACTAACTCCCTCCTCCCAATACAACTAACTACCTCCTCCCAATACAACTAACTCCCTCCTCCCAATACAACTAACTCCATCCTCCCAATACAACTAACTACCTCCTCCCAATACAACTAACTACCTCCTCCCAATACAACTAACTCCCTCCTCCCAATACAACTAACTCCCTCCTCCCAATACAACTAACTCCCTCCTCCCAATACAACTTCATCCTCCCAATATACACTACCTACACTATTTTTTAAATTTAATTCACCTTTATTTAACCAGGTAGGCTAGTTGAGAACAAGTTCTCATTTGCAACTGCGACCTGGCCAAGATAAAGCATAGCAATTCGACACATACAACAACACAGAGTTACACATGGAATAAACAAAACATACAGTCAATAATACAGTAGAACAAAAGAAAACAAAAAGTCTATATACAGTGAGTGCTAATGAGGTAGGTTAAGGGAGTTAAGGCAATAAATAGGCCATTGTGGCGAAGTAATTACAATATAGCAATTAAACACTGGAACGGTAGATGTGCAGAAGATGAATGTGCAAGTAGAGATACTGGGGTGCAAAGGAGCAAAATAAATAAATAAATACAGTATGGGGATGAGGTAGGTAGATAGATAGATGGGCTGTTTACAGATGGGCTATGTACAGATGCAGTGATCTGTAAGCTGCTCTGACAGCTGGTGCTTAAAGCTAGTGAGGGAGATATGAGTCTCCAGCTTCAGAGATTTTTGCAGTTCGTTCCAGTCATTGGCGGCAGAGAACTGGAAGGAAAGACGACCAAAGGAGGAATTGGCTTTGGGGTGACCAGTGAGATATACCTGCGCGTGCTACGAGTGGGTGCTTACTACCGGTAAGAAGTTTTAGAACACCTTCTCATTCAAGGGTTTTTCTTTATTTGTACTATTTTCTATATTTTAGAATACCAGGGAAGACATCAGAACTATGAAATAACACATATGGAATCATGTAGTAACCAAAAAAGTGTTAAACAAATCAAAATATATTTTATATTTGAGATTCAAATATGCTTGCTTCAAATAGCAACCCTTTGCTTTGATGAGAACTTTGCACACTGTTGGCATTTTCTCAACCAGCTTCACCTGGAATGCTTTTCCAACAGTCTTGAAGGAGTTCCCACATATGCTGAACACTTGTTGGCTGCTTTTCCTTCACTCTGCGGTTCGACTCATCCCAAACCATCTCAATTTGGTTGAGGTTGGGGGATTGTGGAGGCCAGGTCATCTGATGCAGCACTCTATCACTCTCCTTCTTGGTAAAATAGCCCTTACACAGCCTGAAGGTGTGTTGTGTCATTGTCCTGTTGGAAAACAAATGATAGTCCCACTAAGCCCAAACCAGATGGGATGGCATATCACTGC
This sequence comes from Salvelinus alpinus, assembly GCF_045679555.1. Taxonomy (NCBI): domain Eukaryota; kingdom Metazoa; phylum Chordata; class Actinopteri; order Salmoniformes; family Salmonidae; genus Salvelinus; species Salvelinus alpinus. The sequence goes on from NC_092095.1 coordinate 22,868,172, forward strand.
AGAATGCTGTAGTAGAAATTGCTGGTTAAGTGTGCCTTGAATTCTAAATAAATCACAGACAGTGTCACCAGCAAAGCACCCCCACACCATCACACCTCCTCCTCCATGCTTTCTGGTGGGAAATACACATGCAGAGATCATCCATTCACCCATACCGCATCTCACAAAGACACGATGGTTGGAACCAAAAAACTCAAATTTGGACTCCAGACCAAAGGACACATTTTCACCTGTCTAATGTCGATTGCTCGTGTTTCTTGGCCCAAGCAAGTCTCTTCTTCTTATTGGTGTCCTTTAGTAGTGGTTTCTTTGCAGCAATTCAACCATGAAGGCCTGATTCACAGTCTCCTCTGAACAGTTGATGTTGAGATGTGCCTGTTACTTGAACTCTGTAAAGCATTTATTTGGGCTGCAATTTCTGTGGCTGGTAACTCTAATGAACTTATCCTCTGCAGCAGAGGTAACTTTGGGTCTTCCATTCCTGTGGCGGTCCTCATGAGAGACAGTTTCATCATAGCGCTTGATGGTTTCTGCGACTGCACTTGAAGAAACGTTCAAAGTTCTTGACATTTTCCGCATTGACTGACCTTCATGTCTTAAAGTAATGATGGACTGTCATTTCTCTTTGCTTATTTGAGCTGTTCTTGCCATAATAAGGACTTGGTTTTTACCAAATAGGGCTACCTTCTGCATGAAGCTGGTTGAGAGAATGCCAAGAGTGTGCGAAGCTGTCATCAATGCAAAGGGTGGCTATTTGAAGAATCTCAAATATCAAATATATTTTGATTTGTTTTCACTTTTTTGTTTACTATTTCATAGCTTTGATGTCTTCAGTATTAGTAACAAATTAGAATTTTCAGTAGAAAATAGTAAAAATAAAGAAAAACCCTTGAATGAGGTGTTTTAAAACTTTAGACCGGTAGTGTAACTAACTCCCTCAATACAACAGCCTGTTCTCAACATGCATTTGGTCTCCTACGATGAGACTACAGTCCAAAATCCAATAATGGAGTGTGGGCAAAGGGGCAGTAATGTTGCTTTTATAAATGATGAATACGGGAGGTTGTGTCAGTGTGCTGAGAAGGTGATTATTATACAGTTAGCACAAGACAAATGGCCTGTGAAGACATGACCGAGATGATATAATGTCACAGCATAAGCATGCTTGAGCTCTGGAAACGCATGTCGCTATAAATATTAGATTCTTACAGGGGGAAGTCATTTTTCTTCCCTCTTCTCCTCATTCCAAGGCAGAAAAATGAAAATCTGTACAACATCTGTAGAGTACGACCTTTCCTAACACAGGAAGCGCAGCAGGTCTTAATCCAGGCACTTGTCATCTCCCGTCTGGACTACTGCAACTCTCTGTTGGCTGGGCTCCCCGCTTGTGTCATCAAACCCCTGCAATTTATCCAGAATGCCGCAGCCCGCCTGGTGTTCAACCTTCCTAAGTTCTCCCATGTCATCCCGCTCCTCCACACACTCAACTGGCTTCCAGTTGAAGCTCACATCATCTTCAAGACTAGGGCTGTTGCAGTGACCGTATAAACACCACATGAGTCATGACCGCAGTAAAATTCCACGGTAATCTCCTCTTATGCACCCAGGACATGCGTTGGTGGTACCCAACTTGCTAACAACCTTCAGGCCCTAATGGCCTGGTACTCAGGGCTTTACTGTCATTTTAACCACTCGGACATCAATGCAAATGAAAATAACATCAAACACTTATCATCAAAACAGTAGTGTGCTTTAAAACTCACCTCACTGTGATCAATCAATTTGAAGAAAGAAGTTCAACAACAGGTTGAAACTGACTGGAAAACATGGTCATTGTGGATGTGCTTGATGGATAGTGCTTGATTAATTCAAAACACCCATATGCGTATTAGAGCTGCTGCATACACATAGGTATATATATGAGCCCAAGCTTGAAAAAAACTGAATTAAAATAATGATTGAGCTGTTCGTTATACAATACATAGCCTACCGCATATTACCCACTGCAGAAAAACATTTTTAAAAAGTTTTAAGATGTCTTTAATTGGTCTAGCCTATATTGGGCCAGTAACAGAAAGGTTGCTGGATCGAATCCCCGAGCTCACTGTAACGGCTGTCATATTCTTCCTCCTCCTCGGACGAGGAGAGGCGAGAAGGATCGTACCAATATGCGGAGTGGTTAGTGCTCATGATGATTTATTATAACGAACACTGAACACTGAAATACAAAACAAATAAACGAAGTGCAGAAACCTATACAGTACCGTGTGGTGAAAACACTAACACGGAAACAAACACCCACAAACCACACGTGAAACCCCGGCTGCCTTAGTATGATTCTCAATCAGGGACAACGATTGACAGCTGCCTCTGATTGAGAATCATACCAGGCCGAACACAAAATCCCAACATAGAAAATCACACATAGACAAACCCACCCAACTCACGCCCTGACCAACTAAATAAATACAAGACAAAGGAAAACAGGTCAGGAACGTGACACTCACAAGGTAAAAATCTGTCGTTCTGCCCCTGAGCAAGGCACTGTTCCCCGGGCACCGAAGACGTGGATGTTGATTATGTCAGCCCCTCGCACCTCTCTGATTCAGAGGGGTTTGGTTAAATGCGGAAGACACATTTCAGTTGAATGCATTCAGTTGTACAGTTAGCCTACAATTATAGTGAACTTGTATTTGATTTTGAATATTCTAGTAATAGGGAATTTTATATTTTCATAATTAATAGGCTGACACATTACCTTTAGCTACAGAATATCTCACCACCATGCATTTCCATCTCTTCCCCTCTCTCCTTCATTCCTTTCTCAAGCCCGCAGAGAGAGGAGCTGTCAACAGTTTAATGAAATATGTTTAGTTGTGAAAACATGTTACTATCGATGTTCCAGAACAGATTTTCACTTGGTTTCCCAAATGAAGCACTTGGTAGCTGCAGGAACAGGGTTGGGGAGCCCATGGCATACAGAGTAATGCAGTGAGAGGATGCATGTTCCTCAAACAGTGATTGATGCATGGAGTGAAATAACTGGGGTAGCCTACCTATGAGGAGGGATACCTTACTGAGCACAAACTTATTTATGAACTCCAATCTGGCATTAGAACAGCTCATTCCACTGATGCTTGCCTTGTCCACCTTTTTGACGACATTAAGCAGGAAAGTGAGAAGGGGAACTATACAGGTATGGTCATGTTAGACTTGCAGAAAGCTTTTGACACTGTGGACATTGATATTTTCCAAATGAAACTGAAATGCATGGGTCTAAATTATGTAGCAGTGAATTGGTTTAGGTCTTATCTGACCAACAGAACACAAGTATGTAATGTTGGTGATGTTCTGTCAGATGCCAAAGAAATATCCTGTGGAGTACCACAGGGATCAATTTTAGGGCCTCTCTTATTTCTTATATACGTTATTGATATGACAGATGCAGTCAAGTGCAAACTCTTGCTTTATGCTGATTATTCAGCCATACTGGTATCAGGTAAGGATACCATTTAAATAGAGGAGACCCTGAGTATTGCATTTTGTTAGAGATTGGTTGTCTGGCAACAAATTGTCACTACATTTGGGAAAAAATGAATTGATTTTGTTTGGAACAAAACGTAGATTGCTTAGGGCTGACAAGATAACGGTAAACTGTGCAGGCAAGGAGATTGAATCTATAACAAGCGTATCTTATCTTGGTGTGTCCCTAGATCAATCCCTTTCTGGAGACCTGATTGCTGCTAAAATTCTTTCTAAAATGGCAAACAAATTGAAATGTTTATAACGTAACACTAGATATTTTAACATTAAAGTTAAGAAACTGGTTGTCTCAACCTTGATTAAGTGTCATTTTGATTATGCCTGCTCTGCTTGGTATAGTGGGCTATCAAAAAATCTGAAAAAGAGAATGCAGGTCATGCAAAATAATGTTATCAGGTGTATGCTGAATGTCCCCCCTAGGACCCACATAGTGGTACAGGAGTTGGGAGGTGGGCTTGTTGCCTTTGGAGTCCAGAGTGGACCAACTTAATCATATGTTTGACATCTTAAATGACCGTGCCCCAGGTTACATGAAAAACCACATTGATATGGTCTATAACCAACATAGTTACAATACCAGAGCTAGTGTTATGTCTTGTAAAATCCCAAGAGTAATCAGTACTGCGAGGAGCACGTTTTTCCATACAGGCATTTGTCTCTGGAATAGCTTTCCCTTCGAGATCAAGCAAACAAAAAGTAAAAATAGCTTTAAAAATCAGGCAATGTTTTTCGTTTGGATAAAGTTGTCTAAGTAAGAGAAACCACTCCACTGCCCCTTGTGCCGCCTACTGCTGGTCAGGTGTATTTATTTGAAGGATCGGTATGATGTGCAATTAATATATTGTTTAAATGTGAAATGAATATGGTTGATTTTTAAAGTTAGGGAGAAGTGCAGTGAATAGTGCCACTTTTTAGGATGTCAATATAAATAAATGTATTTATGGTTGTTGGTAATTTTGTCTTGTCTTTTAATCATTATGTGTTATTGCTTTTACCATCAAGGATCACTTTGGAAATAAGCATTTTAATTAATACTTTCAAGTGATATCCTCTGGGTCCACATTGTGCATTTTGTTGTACATGTCTGTTGCACAAAATTAATTCAATTCAATTCACTATCTGAAGAACAGGCGGGATAGCGGCCTCCATTCGCTAATCAAGTGCATAGGCGGATGACATGTCTTTTTTCCCCTGACCCTGTTCCTGCCCATTTGATAATTGGCTATTCTAAATCAAAATTAATTTAACATAATATTAAGATTAAAGATTAAATTGAGAATAGCCTGATGGGTGAAAATATGATCACTTGATGAGAGAAAATTGTGTGCAGCCTGAGGCAACAGACCGCAAGCTTTTTTTGTGACTTTCTCAAATCATCAATAGTCTTAAGTCACATCATGGAGCCCATTTATGTTTTGATTTCTAAGACATTCTAAGGTTTGTATCATTAACAACTAAAGTTGCCAAATATCTCAAAATCTAGTGCATAGGACCTGTTTCAAATGATCACTTCTACTCTCAACATAACCACATCACATCATTTTTATTTTATTCAGCTCAAGTTCAACTATATTCCTCTTAATATAAAATCATAACATTTAAAATAATGACACGGGACTTATACAGTGGATTCGGAAAGTATTCAGCCCCCTTGACTTTTTCCACATCTTGTTACGTTACAGCCTTATTCTAAAATGGATTAAATAGTTTTTTCCCCCTCATCAATCTAGACACAATATCCCATAATGAAAAAGCAACATTTAGCAAATGTATAAGAAAACCCCCAGAAATATCACATTTACATAAGTATTCAGACCCTTTACTCAGCACTTTATTGAAGCACCTTTGGCAGCGATTACAGCCTCAAATCTTCTTGGGTATGCCGCAACAAGCTTGGCACACCTCTGTATTTGGGGAGTTTCTCCCATTCTTCTCTGCAGATTCTCTCAAGCTCTGTCAGGTTATATGTGGAGCGTCGCTGCACAGCTATTTTCAGGTCTCTCCAGACATATTAGATCGGGTTCAAGTCCGGGCTCTGGCTGGGCAACTCAAGGACATTCAGAGACTTATCCCAAAGCCACGCCTGTGTTGTCTTGGCTGTGTGCTTAGGGTCCTGTTGTCCTGTTGGAAGGTGAATCTTCGCCCCAGAGGTCCTGAGCACTCTGGAGCAGGTTTTCATCAAGGATCTCTCTGTACTTTGCTCCGTTCATCTTTCCCTCGATCCTGAGTAGTCTCCCAATCCCTGCCACTGAAAAACATCCCTGCAGCATGATGCTGCCACCACCATGCTTCACCGTAGGGCTGGTGCCAGGTTTCCTCCAGACATGACGCATGGCATTCAGGCCAAAGAGTTCAATCTTGGTTTTCTTCAGACCAGAGAATCTTGTTTCTCATGGTCTGAAAGTCCTTTGGGTACATTTTGGCAAACTCCAAGCGGGTTGTCATGTGCCTTTTACTGAGGAGTGTATTCCATCTGGCCACTACCATAAAGGCCTAATTGGTGCAGTGCTGCAGAGATGGTTGTGCTTCTGGAAGGTTCTCCCATCTCCAGAGAGGAACTCTGGAGCTCTGTCAGTGTAACCATTGGGTACTTGTTCACCTCCCTGACCAAGACCCTTCTCCCCCAATTGCTCAGTTTGGCCAGGCGGCTAGGTCTAGGAAGAGTCTTGGTGGTGTGAGAGCAAAATTGCAAGATTATGTTATAATACTGTAATTGCATCAAATGGTTATTTTATGCAACAGAATAAGGGGTTGTTAGAACACTCATCTGTGTGTGTTCTACTGAAAGTGGGCCACTGGGAGATTTAGTACTGACAATTGATTTACAATGGATTGGTGATAAAGACCGCATTCCATAGCATGATTAGTGTCTGTGTGCCTGACTGGAAGGTACCAGGGACAGATGGCTCGGGGCCAGACCCTGGTCTCTACACAATGAGGACAGTATTTGCAGCAGATACTATTTGCTGTGAATTATTAGTAACCTTGTGACCCATTCCATACATCTGTTGTTTGTCATGTAGACTGAAGGAGGTGTGTCTTTGCTATAAAAGGCCATGGTATCTTTTGTCGTTGGGCTCTCAACGAATCACCTAGGGGGGGGGGGGGTTGTTGACAAGCTCCATTACTGCAGTAATTAAATAATAAAGTTTGATTGTTTTGAATAAATCTAAAAGTCTCTCCTTTTGATTACAATAATTTCACGACAGTGGTTCCAAACTTCTTCCATTTAAGAATGATGGAGGCCACTGTGTTCTTGGGGACCTTCAATGCTGCAGAATTTTTTGACACCTTTCTCCAGATCTGTGCCTTTCCAAATCATGTCCAATTAACTGAATTTACCACAGGTGGACTCCAATCAAGTTGTAGAAACATCTCAAGGATGATCGATGGAAACCGAATGCACCTGAGCTAAATTTCAAGTCTCATAGCAAAGGGTCTGAATACTTATGTAAATGAGGCATTTCTGTAAAAAAAGAATAATAAATGTGCTAAATTTCTAAAAACCTGTTTTCGCTTTGTCCTTATGGGGTATTGTGTGTAGATTGATGAGGAAAAAATGTAATCTAATACATTTTAGAATAAGACTAATGTAACAATATGTGGAAAAGTCAAGGGGACTGAACACTTTCGGAATGCACTGTAATCATGTCTTGTCTGCTAAATGAACTAGCCTACAGCCTATGGCATGCTGTATTGCCAGATAACATACAGTAGGCCAACTCATATTCTGTTAATCTGAAATACATTTTCTTCATATCATAATGTTTCTTTAGACCTACCTAAAATAAATAGTGGATTTATTGTGATGGTGTATATTAAATTGATTTATTAGACTTTTTAAAATGTAATGTTACAAATGCACGAATCAGTGGCTTGAATGCAGCTTGTATGTATGGAGGCCTGGAGATGCTAAACGTGTTTATGTTAATGATTGGTCAGTTACCATGAGACCGGCAGTCTTTTGCATGACAAGAACCGGCTGATAAAATGTCATGACCGCCACAGCCCTATTCAAGACTCTGGTGCTTGGCTAAGGAACAGCATGGGGAACAGCCCCTCCTTACTTTCAGGCTATGCTCAAACCCTAGGTCCCAACCCGATCACTCCACCTCTACGGAAAGGCAGCTCCCACTTGGCCCAGTCAAAGCTCTTCTCTGTCCTGGCACCCCAATGGTGGAACAAGCTTCCTACTAAAGTCACGACAGCCCATCTTTCGAAAACGTCTGAAACCCTACCTCTTTGAAGAGTATCTTAAATAACTCTCACGCCACTTCTCTTTTCCCACTAGCACTGACTATGCAGATAAGTACTTTGTTGAAAATGTACATGATACGGTTGTGTTGTTGTCTCACCTAGCTATCTAAGATGAATGCACAAATTTTAAGTCGCTCTGTATAAGAGCGTCTGCTAAATGACTCAAATGAAAATGTGAAATGTAAAAAAAAAAAGCCTTTTGTGTTGAAATATCACAGGACACAGGGAGTGTCAAGGCCTTTCTATCTGACGGGGAGAAGCCATACAGTGGATTGATAGTATATGTGGTCCAATTTTTATTTATTTATTTTATTTAACATTTATTGAGCATATATGGCATGAAATGACAAAATATGTACCTACAGATTGGGATATAAAGTTGCTAAATTTGATACTGTGTCAATGTAATGTATTCTGAACACATACTTTGGTCTATTATCACAAGCAGGGTTGGGAAGTAACTGATTATATGTAATCAGTTACACCAGAAAAAACATTGTAATCAGATTACAAGTACTTTTGAAAAACTAGATGATTACTTCTTGGATTACTTTTAAATTCAGAAAGGATGTCTGTTTTCTCAATGACATTCAATTCAGCATTGAAAAAAATCACAAGTTTAAGTCTGAGCAAGTCTGAGGACGAGCCAGTGACCATTATGATAACACACCAAATGTATTTGATGGCTCCTTTAACTGAAAGTAATCAGATTACATTGCAGAGTTTGGGTAATCCAAAATTACATGACTAATTACAATTTTGGACAGGTAACTAGTGAAAGTAATGGATTACATTTGGAAAGTAACCTACCCAACAAGCACAACTTGATATCCATAGCAGTTTATAATAAGAAGTACACTGAGTATAATAAACATTAGAAACACCTAATATTGAGTTGTACCCTCTTTTGACCTCAGAACCGCCTCAATTCATCAGGGGCATGGACTCTACAAGGTGTTGAAAGCGTTCGACAGGGATGCTGGCCCATTTTGACTCCAATGATTCCCACAGTTGTGTCAAGTTGGCTGGATGTCCTTTGGGTGGTGGACCATTCTTGATACACACGGGAAACTGTTGAGCATGAAAAACCCAGCAGCGTTGCAGTTCTTTACACAAACCGGTGCCCTTGGCATCTACTACCATACCTCGTTCAAGGGCACTTCAATATTGTGTCTTGCCCATTCACCCACTGAACGGCACACATACACAATTCATGTCTCAATTGTCTCAAAGCTTAAAAATCCTCCTTTAACCTGTCTCCTCCCCTTCATCAATCCTGATTGAAGTGGATTTTACAGGTGACAATAATAAGGGATCATAGCTTTCACCTGGATTCAGCTGGTCAGTCTATGTCATGGAAAGAGCAGGTGTTGTTAATCTTCTTAATGTTTTGTATACTCAGTGCATATGTATAGTAAAGAGAGAACACAAGCTTGGTTTGTTTTCTTATGCAATATACTCAGACATACATTTTTGTCACCTTTTTGTTGCTTATCATGGTGTTTGAACTTACTTTCAAGATGCATCAGTCCTGTAATTAGATGAGGATCATAAACAAAATTGTGCATGGATAAAGATGACAAATCGTCGCTGACTATTTGAACTGAAAGGATTTGTGTATTAAGAAAATGCTTTTTCCAATCCTCCCAGCTTGCAGTACATGGTGACCATTCCCTTGGGAGAGAAAAAGGATTATGGTATATTAATATTAATTCCTGAGTATTTTCGTCTCTCATTGTATTTGGCCGGATATCTTTGTACTGGAGATGTTCATTCTCTTGTCCTAATGTATTCTAAATCCCTCAGGCATGAAATTGTTCCTGGTTTGTGTTGTGTTACTTCTGATATGTGAGAGCTTGGCTTCGTCCAGCAATTAAGGGGGAGGGCGGCTGCGTAATCATATTTATTTTCAGTCTGTGGGCTGTCCAGCTGATCCGCCTCTAATGGTTTATACAACAAACATCTAAATCTTAAATACACACCATAGAGGGTTAAATACACACCATAGAGGGTTAAATACACACCATAGAGAGTTAAATACACACCATAGAGGGTTAAATACACAGAATAGAGGGTTAAATACACACCATAGAGAGTTAAATACACACCATAGAGAGTTAAATACACAGAATAGAGGGTTAAATACACACCATATAGGGTTAAATACACACCATAAAGGGTTAAATACACAGTATAGAGGGTTAAATACAGAATACATGGTTAAATACACAGTATAGATGGTTAAAAACACAGAATAGAGGGTTAAATACAACTGAATAGAGAGTTAAATACACAGTATAGAGGGTTACATACACACCATAGAGGGTTAAATACACAGTATAGAGGGTTAAATACACAGCATAGAAGGGTAAATACACAGTATAGAGGGTTAAATACACAGTATAAAGGGTTAAATACACACCATAGAGGGTTAAATAAAAAGTATAGAGGGTTAAATATACAGTATAGAGGGTTAAATACACAGTACGGAGGGTTAAGTACAAACCATAGAGGGTTAAATACACAGTATAGAGGGTTAAATAAACAGTATATAGGAATAAATCTGTTGTTCCTGGCGAGGATTTATAAAATGTATAGCATGACTATTGTATTTATCAGATCCAGGGTCAAATAGTATTTGTTTTCTGTCGCACCCTGATCTGTTTCACCTGTCTTTGTGATTGTCTCCACCCCCCTCCAGGTGTCGCCCACCTTCCCTACTATCCCCCGTATATTTAAACCTGTGTCCTCTGTTTGTCTGCTGCCAGTTCGTTTGTTTCGTCAAGACTACCAGTGTTTTCCCTCTGTTCCTGTCTCTCGATTGTTCCTGTTTCCTAGTTTTCCCGGTTTTGACCTTTTCTGCCTGCCCTGACCCTGAGCCTGCCTGCCGTCCTGTACCTTTGTCCCACCTATCTGGATTACTGACCCCTGCCTGTCTTGACTGGTCTTTTGCCTGCCCCTGTTGGATTAATAAACTGTTGTTAATTCGACGTTGTCTGCAGCTGGGTCTTACCTGAAAAGTGATAGTACGAACTGGCCATGACTGACCCAGCAGACCCGGGCCAGCTGCGCAATGCAATCTCGTCCCAAGAAACCACTATCGGTAGGCACGAGGAATTGATTCGTGGCCTTATGGAGGGGGTCCAAATGTTGGCTGAACGCCATGACCGGGCGTTGGACATTTTGCTGGAGCAATTCCGCGGGTTGTCTGGGAGGCAGCCTACCACGGTGGTAACCCCACAGCCCCTCAGTAACTCAGTGGTTAGCAGCGCTGTCTCACCGGTCACTCCACCTTCTCGGGAGCCCTGCTTACCTCCCCCGAAACGCTTCAATGGAGAGCCGAGCAGCTGTCGGGTGTTTCTAGCTCAGTGTGCCCTCGTCTTCAAGCTTCAGCCCTCCTCCTTACCCTCGGATCGCTCCAAGATAGCTTACCTCGTCTCGCTGATGTCTGGGAGGGCTCTCACCTGGGCTACTGCTGTATGGGAACAACAAATGCGTTAGTCTGGAGGGGTTCATGGGAGAGGTGAAGAAGGTTTTTGATGCCACGTTCTCCGGGAGAGAAGCTGCCCGGAAGCTAATCCAGCTTCGGCAGGACTCCCGCAGCGTGGCAGACTATGCATTGGATTTCCACACGTTGGCAGCAGAGAGTGCTTGGAACCAGGAAGCGCAGTTTGATATGTTCCTGCACGGCATCTCAGAGGAGGTCAAGGATGAGCTTGCTGCTCGGGAGTTACCTACGGATCTCGATTCCCTCATCGCGTTGGCCATCCGTATCGATGGCCGAATACGGGAACGACAGAGAGAAGAAATTGAATTTCGTTCGCACGTCCAGGGATTCCACCTTGCCTCCAAGTCATCCCGGAAGTCCCTGACGGTCCTGTTGCCGAGAGAACCCGAGGCTTCCTGACCTCCCCCTAGAGACACCAAAGACGGCCGAGTCACTGCTTCCAGAGCGTATACCACTAAGCAGAGCTGAGCTGTCGCCAGCGGAGCGGCAATACAGGATCAACACAAAGAGTTGTCTGTATGGCAGGACTCTTGGTCATGTTGTGTCCTCTTGTCCTTTAAAAAGACCAGGCTCACCGGTAGGAGCGAGAACTCTGGTGGGCCATATGGAAAACTGTTCTGCTTCCCTTGCTCGCACCCTTTTCATGCCATTCTGCTGTGGGGAAACCAGTATAAATCTCTCCGGGTCCTCATTGACCCAGGGGCCGATGAGAGCTTTTTGGACGCTACCCTGGCTTCCGGGCTGAACATTCCCACTCAGCCCCTCTCCATTCCCATGAATATTAGAGCACTGGACGAGCGCTCTATAGGCCGGGTCACTTATAATACCACTCCCATCAACCTACGGGTGTCAGGGAATCACAGCGAGACTATTCCATTTCTGCTCGTCAAGTCTCCCCAGATTCTTGTGGTTTTGGGATTCTCCTGGCTCAAGCGACACAGTCCCCTCAACAACTGGTCTACGGGCGCCATCATGGGCTGGAGTCCGTTCTGCCACGCCCATTGTCTGAAGTCAGCGCAACCTGCCCCGAGACGTCTTCCCGGGGGCTCGGAAGATGTCCCGGACCTCTAAGTCATCCCCGCGGAGTACTAGGACCTACGGGAGGTGTTCAGCAATGCTCGGGCCACTTCGCTTCCGCCGTACCGACCCTATGACTGCGGGATTGAACTTCTCCCTAGCCCCACGCCACCCCGGGGACGTCTGTACTCTCATTAGGGGACTTCCTAGCTGCAGGATTTATCCGTCCCTCTTCCTCTCCCGCCGGCGCAGGGTCTTGTCCTTTTTCTTCCCGAAGAAGTACCCAGCGGAAGAGGAAGTGGGATGGATAAATCCTGCCCATGCATTAACTACCGGGGACTCAATGACATTACTGTTAAGAACTGTTACCCCTACCACTAATTTCCTCGGCCTTCGAGCCGCTCCCAGGGGTCACTGTATTTTCCATGCTGTATCTATGGAACGCCTACCACCTGGTGCGGATACGAGAGGGTGGACGAGTGGAAGACCGCCTACAACATGACCAGCGGCCACTACGAGTAACTGGTCATGATTTTTGTCCTCACCAACGCCCCTGCTGTGTTCCAGGCCCTGGTAAATGATGTTCTCCGCGACATGTTGATCCGGTTCATCTTCATCTACATTGATGACATCCTCGTCTTCTCCCGCTTCCCCCAAGAACACGTGCTCCATGTCCGGCAGGTTCTTCAACGCTTTCTGGAGAATCAGCTGTTTGTGAAGGCGGAGAAGTGCGAGTTCCATCGCTCCACCATCCCCTTTCTGGGTAACATCATTTCTGCTGGGAGTGTCCAGATGGATCCCGGGAAGGTGAGAGTGGTGGTGGATTGGCCTCAGCCTATGTCCAGGATGCAGCTGCAATGTTTCCTGGGGTTTGCCAACCTTTGCCAACTTCCCCCCTGTCTGCACTCACCTCTACCAAGGTTCCATTCACGTGGTCCTCTGCCACTGACTGGGCGTACCGGGACCTCAAACACCACTTCACCACTGCTCCTATCTTGGTTCATCCTGACCCTTCCCGTCAGTTCATGGTGGAGGCCGATGCTTCGGATGTCAGAGTGGGGGCTGTCCTGTCCCAACGTTCTGACCTGGACCTTAAGCTGCATCCCTGCACCTTCTTCTCCCACCGCCTCAATGCCACAGAGAGGAACTATGATGTGGGGAATCGAGAGCTTCTGAAGATGGTGTTGGAGGAATGGAGGCACTGGTTGGAAGGGGCGGGTCATCCGTTCTTTGTATGGACCGACCACAAAAACCTGGAGTATCTCCGCACCACCAAGCGCCTGGTGACGGCACTCAGCTGGGGTATAGGGAAACAGGTTCGGGAGGCGCAGCGGTCCCAGCCCAACCCTGGGGGTTGGGCTGGGACCCAGATGTTTTTGCCTGGCACTGTCCGCTCCACGGTCCTTCTGTCCGCTCCACGGAGTGAGCACATTCCTCAAGGCTTGCCTGCCACCGGGGCTCCCGTCTGACCCTAGCCTTCATGCAACAGTGATTTTGGTGGCCTACTATGGTTCCAGATGTCACCCCGTTTGTTGCCAACTGCACAGTCTGTGCTCAGAACAAGAGTCCTCGTCAAGCTTCGGCTGGTCTTCTGCAACCACTGCCTGTCCCTCACCGTCCCACATATCCTTGGACTTCGTTACGGGTCTCTCCCCGTCTGAGGGCAACACTGCCATCCTGACTGTGGTCGACCGGTTTTCCATAGCCGCCCACTTCATTCCTCTCCCTAAACTACCCTCGGCCAAGGAGACAACCCAGCTCATGGTGCAGTACGTCTTCCAGATCCATGGACTGTCCGTGGACCTGGTCTCCGACCGGGGTCCTCAGTTCTCGTCCCAGTTCTGGAAGGCGTTCTGCACCCTCATTGGGTTGTCGGCCAGCCTGTCCTCTGGGTTCCACCCCCAGTCCAATGGCCAGTCGGAGCGAGCCAACCAGGACCTTGAGACTACTCTGCGCTGCCTGGTCTCCGCCAACCCCACCACCTGGAGCCAGCAGCTTGGGTGGAATATGCCTGCAACACTCTTCTCTGCTCTGCCACGGGCCTATCGCCATTTGAGTGTTCCCTGGGGTATCAGCCCCCGCTCTTCCCCGAGCATGAAGAAGAGGTCGGCATACCTTCTGCCCAGATGTTTGTCCGCCGCTGTCGTCGTACCTGGAGGAGAGCCTGGTCGGTCCTCCTCAAGACCACCTCCAGGTATCGATGACAAGTGGATCGCCATCGTACCCGGCTCCCCGGTATCGTCTCGGGCAGAAGGTATGGCAATCCCCCGGGATCTGCCCCTCTCGGTGGAATCCTGCAAACTCTCACCCCGGTTTATTGGCCCGTTTCCCATCTCCAAAATTATTATCCCCTCAGTTGTTCGTCTTCTGTTGCCCTGTACCCTTCGTATACATCCCACCTTTCATGTGTCCAGAGTTAAACCCATGTCTCACAGGCCTTTGTCGCCTGTTTTCCCTCACTTTGAGCATTTTATTGAGCCTGCCTGGAATGCCAAATGGGTGGGGGGTGGAGTTTGCACCTTTGGAACTATTCCATTGGTTTCATTCGGCTATATAAGCTCAGTATAGTGCAGCTGAAGAGTTTGATCTGACAGGATGACTAATACTTACTCTTACTCTTCGCCGTTCTGTCTAATTTTCTGTTGGAATTGATTAGAGGAAGAAACATTGGACAGCCCACATTCTGTTACAGAAAAATGTTTTAGAATTTTAGGCAAAATAAGGTTTAATTAACATGATATCTGGATGCATGCTGAGCACGTCATGTCAGACAACAAAACGCTGGGTCTTCAACTCAATTAAATTCACCAGGAGCCATAAGTGCGCCGGGTAAAGCCACAACAGATGCTAAAATGCACTCTGCAACATTGACTTTGCCTTCGTCGTCTCGTAATTAGACGAGAGAAGAAGCGTTGGCTGTGTCAACAACGCAAACAAACCTTCCTGGGAGTCACATCTTTTCACTTCCATTTCTCCTCTCTGGAGATCATAAACTGTGAATGGAAGGGCAAGTGGTGACCACATGCTTTCTGAAGCCATGCATACATCAGCTTCAATTAGGGCTTAATCCGTCATGGTTTAAATGGGTTTTCACAATGAATTAGTGCGATAGGCTTTACATCTGTTAACAATGGCGTCTCAGGTTTACACTGCTTTATTCCCACCTCATTGAAATGGCTCTGAGTGATTCATCAATTTGATGTAGGTATGATTTCATCTTTCATTATGTGCTACTGTACATGGTGGGGATCACGTCATCCTGTCTGTGAGATTATATAAAATACACAAATATATGTCTGTCACCTGCCCCTGTTTGACCCCACTGTTTTAAATTTATCAGAGCCAGAAAGAAATCTTTGAAATGTCTCTGTGACATTGTTTGACGTAGGAGAGGGAGAGAGTTTTGGAGAGGGAGACTGCTTTCCAGTGTGTATGTTGTATAGAAAGTAATGACTTCTGCGTGTGTGTGTGTGTGTGTGTGTGTGTGTGTGTGTGTGTGTGTGTGTGTGTGTGTGTGTGTGTATGTGTTTGTGAGTGTGTACATGCGTGTGTGTGTAAGCAAATTCCAACTTTGCATAGAGTGAAATCTGATTCTGATGATCCGTGCGGTGCGCCATAGAGTACTAGCTACCTGAGTAACAGTCCGCTGCTGCATACTGTAAGTCTGGCATCACCTCATTGCCCTGGCATGGCCACTGCTCCACTGATGGCTACGACTCAACTGTATAAACAGATTAGTCACAAGCCATTGGGTAGAAGAAATGACCCAGGCAGGCAGGCCAACCATATGAGTTAGCCAGTTTGCAGTGCCACCGCTAGGCACAAAGGCTGATTCATGCTACTTGCTATACTGTTGCGGCTACGGGTGACCTGGCCACTATGACCCTTCTTGTCAGATGAACATCAAGCCATACTTTTCAAGCCATCAGTTGGTTATACAACATCTATGTCCATTTTGTGTTTGACTGAATGTGACATTTGCTATATCAGTGCTAATAGTAGTCTCTCTCTCTCTCTCTCTCTCTCTCTCTCTCTCTCTCTCTCTCTCTCTCTCTCTCTCTCTCTCTCTCTCTCTCTCTCTCTCTCTCTCTCTCTCTCTCTCTCTCTCTCTCTCTCTCTCTCTCTCTCTCTCTCTCTCTCTCTCTCATTTGCGTGCCTTCTAATTAACATGCAAAAGCTGTGCCTAGAAGAAAGGCAGGGGTCAGTTGTCTGATGGAATGTCACTTTCAGAATGGGCAGAGGGAGGAGAGGTTAAGGGGGATTGGAAGGGCATTGGGTCTCATTCGGGCATCAAAACTGAGTAGTCAGCTATTTACTCTGTTCTGCTATAGGGAAGGGGCGGGATGAGGGTTTTGGTGGGAGTGGTAGATTAATCTGAAGTCTGCCCTCGCCTGCAGAGTTATAGGGGTCAGCAGACGACCTCGTTGCTGTGGACGACTCACAGAGGTCAAAGGTCAGCTGCATGGTGCCCGAACTGCAGCCGTCAGCGCTCCGCCGAGCGATTGTTTCCCAGGGAGCTTTGCTTCTCTTTTTTTATTCAGGTGCTCAGTGAATCAGACAGACTACTGCATGGGAGGAATGTTGCACTTTTCTCCATTTTCTCCACACAGCCAAAATATCCCCCTGGACTGCTGTGGCCTGAGTGACAGATGATGGGCAGAGAAGCGGAGTGGAGCACTCTCCAACCGTGAGAGTGGAACAAAAGAATGCAATCACGCTGGGTGTGTACGGGGCTGAGCGGCTTGGAAACCACTGCTTCGCTGCACGCTGCAGTGTTTGGGGTATAAGACCCATAAATGTTTTAGTCTTGTTTGTTCTGTTTTGGTTTTCCCAAACTCCTGGGGTTTAGTCTCTGCTGCCTCGCGGTTAAGATGCTCTCGTTTTCGTCTCATGCTGTTCTCTCTCTCCCCCTCTCTGTTCAGGTCTTGAAGGCTGGGAGGGAGGGGGAGGACGCTAGGGTTTTCTCACTACATGGAACTTGGACGAGATGCAAATTCAATTAGCATCAGAATGATTAAGCTCCTAGTCATAGTCATTAAGGGACAGCTCCGGACCGATGCTTAGTCTGGTCCCTGGGCACCAGCAAACATCCACACAAGCCCAGACCTGCAAGAACTCTCAATTGCTCAAGCATGGGCAAATACAGAGGCCAAGCACCAGAGCTTCAGGGTGGCCCAACGATGTTTAAGTACTATGTACAAAATAGGTTAAGAGGAACAATCAAATAGTGCCTAGAATTCAAGCTTTATGAACCAAACTGAATCTCCCAAATATTTGTATTAAGAGAAGTATATTTTTAAAGATAAATTATGTGAAATTCCCCGTAGTCAGTCAGCCCAGTCCCACTGGGCTGAAATGGATCACGTAGTACACAATTAGATGACGTAGTACACAAAAAGCCGGGAACCATTTTGGCTTGTGATCACTACTTTCAAAACTACTGGCTGAAATTATACAAAGGTTATGGAGTGTCACTTTAAGCTAGACTTACTAGGCAGTACATGACATACAGTAGAGCTAGGCTGGCTGACTGTGGGGAGACTATATAAAGGATGGCCTAGTACTTATTGCTCCACTGTGTGACATTTACTTTCTGATGAAAGCGTTGTGTGACAGAATCCCAATGATCCCCCTCTAGCCGACTGTCAAATCCTGCACGTGTTTAGTCATTCCTGAGGCCGGCCACATCTTCAACCATCACTATCTATCTGTTTCATTCTCCAAAATGTCCCTGGCATGGGAGGAAGAGAGTGGCAGTTTCTACTTCCCTTTGGGATTAGACAGAGGTCCAGGCAAATCTGTGAACATGAGGTGAGAAGATTAAGAAGAAAAAAATACAGATTCTGTCATTGTGAAATCTCGACAACGCCCTGGAAAAGTAGGTTTCACTCATTTCATACCTTACACCTGCACACAACATCTAGATGCACATCAAACTTCCCGATTGTGTATTGTATTGATGAATACTTCTAATGAATCTCATCTGTGACGGTAAAAATATCATACTGTGTAGTACTTTACAAGAAAGATTGATTTACATCAAGCAGATGGTAGGGATCAAAGTGTCATATATTTGTAATTGAGTCACGCCAAAAACTATTTGAAGCACAATTAAATCAGGAGGTATGACAATTTGCAGCATGCTAAATACTAATGAGCAAAGTTATTTTGTCGACGTAAACTTGAGCAAGTTGCTTGAGTTATATAGAAGCTATAAGCCAGGTCATGGCCAGGTCAGCCATGGCCAGGTCACAATTGTAAATGAGAACTTGTTCTCAACTTGCCTACCTGGTTAAATAAAGGTGAAATAAAAAAAATGTAATAAATAAATAAATAAGCAAAAAGTTGTCTGATAAACCGCCCACCACTTCTTCGATAGGCTTCTCAAACAAATAGTGAGTGCAACAAGAAGGTCAAGAGTATAACACAGTTATTTCCAATTAAATTGTTATCATATATAAATGGAGCGTCTAAGCTGCACAATGTTACCATGGAGGCATTGTTTACCAGAGCAACTGGCTGATATGAACCTCCCGAGAAGATTGTCCCTTACGGAAAAACCACATGAATTTCACATCTGAACACGTGAAGTGTTCCAAAAAAACATTTTCATGTGATCACATATGATCGTATGTGAAGTAAAATGGGATAACATGTGACAACATGTAAAGCAACATGTGATAACATGTGAAGTGTTCTAAAAACATGTTTTCATATGATTTATGTAAGGGGTCTTTATGTTTTTTCTGAATGACAGAATTTCCAATGGGTCTAGCCAGTCTCAGTCTCAGTGCACTCTGAGGCTGCAGCAGAGGCCATTACAGTAGGTCTCTGACCTTGTCTATAAATTGCACCATATTCTCAAAAACACTAGAGATTGACATCCATGGTGGAAGGCCTTGAATAAAAACATGTATCCCATCTAAATTACTTCAAAATGTAAACTCAGCATAAAAAGAAACGTCCTCTCACTGTCAACTGTATTTATTTTCAGCAAACTTAACATGTGCAAATATTTGTATGAACATAACAAGATTCAACAACTGAGACATAAACTGAACAAGTTCCACAGACATGTGACTAACAGAAATGGAATAATGTGTCCCTGAACAAAGGGGGCGTCAAAATCAAAAGTAACATTCCATATCTGGTGTGGCCACCAGCTGCATTAAGTACTGCAGTGCATCTCCTCCTCATGAACTGCACCAGATGTGCCAGTTCTTGCTGTGAGATGTTACCCCACTCTTCCACCAAGGCACCTGCAAGTTCCCAGACATTTCTGGGGGGAATGGCCCTAGCCCTATCCCTCACCCTTCCGATCCAACAGGTCCCAGACGTGCTCAATGGGATTGAGATCTGGGCTCTTCGCTGGCCATGGCAGAACACTGACATTCCTGTCTTGCAGGAAATCACGCACAGAACGAGCAGTATGGCTGGTGGCATTGTCATGCTGGAGGGTCATGTCAGGATAAGCCTGCAGGAAGGGTACCACATGAGGGAGGAGGATGTCTTCTCTGTAACGCACAGCGTTGAGATTGCCTGCAATGACAACAAGCTCAGTCCGATGATGCTGTGACACACCGCCCCAGACCATGACGGACCCTCCACCTCCAAATCGATCCCGCTCCAGAGTACAGGCCTTGGTGTAATGCTCATTCCTTCGATGATAAGCGTGAATCCGACCATCACCCCTGGTAAGACAAAACCACGACTCGTCAGTGAAGACCACGTTTTGCCAGTCCTGTCTGGCCCAGCGACGGTGGGTTTGTGCCCATAGGCAACGTTGTTGCCGGTGATGTCTGGTGAGGACCTGCCTTACAACAGGCCTACAAGCCCTCAGTCCAGCCTCTCTCTGCCTATTGCGGACAGTCTGAGCACTGATGGAGGGATTGTGCGTTCCTGGTGTAACTCGGGCAGTTGTTGTTGCCATCCTGTACCTGTTCCGCAGGTGCGATGTTCGGATGTACCGATCCTGTGCAGGTGTTGTTACACGTGGTCTGCCACTGCGAGGACGATCAGCTGTCCGTCCTATCTCCCTGTAACGCTGTCTTAGGCGTCTCACAGTACGGACATTGCAATTTATTGCCTGGCCACATCTGCAGTCCTCATGCCTCCTTGCAGCATGCCTAAGGCACATTCACTCAGATGAGCAGGGACCCTGGGCATCTTTCTTTTGGTGTTTTTCAGAGTCAGTAGAAAGGCCTCTATAGTGTCCTACGTTTTCATATCTGTGACCTTAATTGCCTACCGTCTGTAAGCTGTTAGTGTCTTAACGACCGTTCCACAGGTCCATGTTTATTAATTGTTTATGGCTCATTGGCATGGGAAACAGTGTTTAAACCCTTTACAATGAAGATTTCTGAAGTTATTTGGATTTTTACGAATTATCTTTGAAAGACAGGGTCCTGAAAATGGGATGTTTAATTTTTGCTGAGTTTATATTATTTTATTTTTATTTTTGGGGGGCCCATCACCCACCCCCATTCTTCGGCGGACAAAATAAAAATATAAAATACAGCTTTTTCTTTTGTTACATGTATATTCTACACACATTTTACATATTTTGTAGTTACATTGTAAGAACAAAGTAAATAAATATGATAGAACATGAGCTTTCAAACCCACCCCTCAGCTACTCTCAGTCCCATCCCACCTATCTCCTTAAACCCACCCCTCAGCTACTCTCAGTCCCATCCCACCTATCTCCTTAAACCCACCCCTCAGCTACTCTCAGTCCCATCCCACCTATCTCCTTAAACCCACCCCTCAGCTACTCTCAGTCCCATCCCACCTATCTCCTTAAACCCACCCCTCAGCTACTCTCAGTCCCATCCCACCTATCTCCTTAAACCCACCCCTCAGCTACTCTCAGTCCCATCCCACCTATCTCCTTAAACCCACCCCTCAGCTACTCTCAGTCCCATCCCACCTATCTCCTTAAACCCACCCCTCAGCTACTCTCAGTCCCATCCCACCTATCTCCTTAAACCCACCCCTCAGCTACTCTCAGTCCCAACCCACCTATCTCCTTAAACCCACCCCTCAGCTACTCTCAGTCCCATCCCACCTATCTCCTTAAACCCACCCCTCAGCTACTCTCAGTCCCATCCCACCTATCTCCTTAAACCCACCCCTCAGCTACTCTCAGTCCCATCCCACCTATCTCCTTAAACCCACCCCTCAGCTACTCTCAGTCCCATCCCACCTATCTCCTTAAACCCACCCCTCAGCTACTCTCAGTCCCATCCCACCTATCTCCTTAAACCCACCCCTCAGCTACTCTCAGTCCCATCCCACCTATCTCCTTAAACCCACCCCTCAGCTACTCTCAGTCCCATCCCACCTATCTCCTTAAACCCACCCCTCAGCTACTCTCAGTCCCATCCCACTTATCTCCTTAAACCCACCCCTCAGCTACTCTCAGTCCCATCCCACCTATATCCTTAAACCCACCCCTCAGCTACTCTCAGTCCCATCCCACCTATCTCCTTAAACCCACCCCTCAGCTACTCTCAGTCCCATCCCACCTATCTCCTTAAACCCACCCCTCAGCTACTCTCAGTCCCATCCCACCTATCTCCTTAAACCCACCCCTCAGCTACTCTCAGTCCCATCCCACCTATCTCCTTAAACCCACCCCTCAGCTACTCTCAGTCCCATCCCACCTATCTCCTTAAACCCACCCCTCAGCTACTCTCAGTCCCATCCCACCTATCTCCTTAAACCCACCCCTCAGCTACTCTCAGTCCCATCCCACCTATTTCCTTAAACCCACCCCTCAGCTACTCTCAGTCCCATCCCACCTATCTCCTTAAACCGCCCTCTTCTGATTTCCATGTGCCATATATTTTTCAACTGTGCTGTAATGTTTCACATAAATTCTGAACCTGTCTAAAGGCATAGTATCTATTTTGGGGCGGCAGGTAGCTTAGTGGTTAGAGCGTTGGGCGTTGGGCGTTGGATCCAATCCCCCAGCTGACAAGGTAAACATCTGTCTTTCTGCCCCTGAACAAGGCAATTAACCCACTGTTCAAGGCAGTTAACCCACTGTAGGCCATCATTGTAAATAAGAATGTGTTCTTAACTGACTTGCCTAGTTAAAATAAACGTTAAATAAAATAAAATAAAAATCTACAGATTGTAAATTAAAGATAAATATCTTTACTAAAATTATTATTATTTTGTTGATTGAATGACTATGGTTTTCCAAATCTCCCAACAGTGCTATTTGTAGGGTTAATTTGAGATTAATGTTGTGATTTTCCAGCCATTCCTGAACCTCTGACCAGAAACAAGCTCCAGTATGTAGGGGCAATTCCAAAATAAGTGATCTCATGACTCTGTCTCATCGTAGCAAAATCTGCAGAGCTGAGATGCTTGTATGTCCCATGTACCTAACATTCTGTTTGTTTCAAGAATTTTGTATAATAATTCAAATTGAAAAACTTTCAGTTTTGAATCAATCATTATTTTGCGTATCATTTAATAAACCATGTGCCACTGAATCGGTACATGGAAAATCTCTTCCTAACTATTTTGCAACCTGTATATTCTTTTCAATTCTGTCAAAACCCGGACTGAAACAATTTCTTGACACCTGGGGATATCTAGGCGCAGATGACATTTTCAGCGTTCATATATTATTTAAAGTATTTTTTTTTCACAGACCATTCCCTACCAATACAATCAATGAGAGGTATTGAGATGGTGTTGCTTTTCTGGCCTCTACGGATACATTCTGCACTGATGTATGTATAGATTTATGGATATATGGACTGACTTCTCATGCATACTTGGTAGAGAGATTTATTTGTGTGATGCAGATCTGGGATCAAACAGTATTTGTTTCCTTTCAAATACTTTATCTGTTCTTGATGAATCTTGTCCAGACATTAATCTTGTCTGGCGAATTGGTACCAATGGAATAGTCCCGAAAGTGTAAAGCCCACCCATCTGGCACTCCAGACAAGCTTAATCAAATGTTCAAGGCATTTGAAAGTAAAGAAATACTATTTGAACCTAGGTCTGCTGTGACCTTAACTCCTCCGCTACAGAGGGATATCATGAATGCAAATTATGAAAAAAGCCAGTGCTTGACGGAGATCGGGGAAATGCAACCAGGAGGTCAAAAATGCTATATTTGCGGTACCTGGAAAAGGCCCGGTTTAAAACTAATAATATATACAGTTGGGTAGTAAACAACAAACCCAGGCCAATATTCTTTTCTCCTTCTTCTTCTCCCCCAGTTGAAGTTGATAATGAACTGATCCATGCTGTGTGGACATCTTTAATTATTCATCATTGCGTATTTGCATTCTTGTTGACATGGTCATAGAACGTGCATAACAAACAGATACTCAATGAACATTCATTGAACGATTAATACTAATGCGTTTTTTTTTCTCCAAAATAAACCCAAATCAGGAAGAGATTAGGAAAGTGTACAGCTGTTGTTTTCCCCTTGTATTTGCATGAGTTAACATTATGTTTTGGAGAATATTTAGCTGTGGTCAAATGAAAAAGTAATGGCTTTTATTCTGCTTGATCTTGTCAGGAAGCATTTCTTGCATAAAGGGGGTTCTCAGTTTTGGTCTTTAGGGAGAAATCGGAACACATATTTTGTTGTAGTTCTGACGAGGTAATTTTAATGCACAAATAATGATGGCGTTGAAAGCTGTTTCTTAAGACCTGCTCCTGAGGAAATCAAGGAGCCTCCGTTGTTTTCAGTGGTTTATTTTTTCCAGTTGTTTCTCTTGATAAAGCACATATGTTGTTGTTAGGGAAGAAGTATAAACAAGATCCTCAAATGTGCTTTTCACATCACTAATTAATTTGTGGATACATGTCACAGTAAATATTTCTGACTGAAGAAGAGCTGCAGGCACAAAACCACTCTCTCTATTGCTATGTGTTGTTCTCTTCCTCTCTCGATATTGCTCTCCCCTTCTCTCTCTCTTTTTCTCTCTCTCTCCCGCTCTCTCCCTCGCTCTCGGCCTGTCTCATGTTGTGAGACAAAACAGAAAAAATGGAACAGACTACTTCTGTTCTATTTTTTCCTCCACACAGATGGCACATTGCATGCTATCTTGGATGCCTCAACCAATGGGATTTTGTGTTCTAATCTTAATTTTATAGAATTCTAATTAATATTTCATAGCACCATACTCTCTCAGAAAATAATACTATCCCACCCTGGCAAAGCATGACCTGACTAGACAAGTTCTGTTTTTTACCTGAGCTATAACACTCTTTCCTCACCCTCATGGCTCTAGAATCCAACTAATTGGTACTTGCTTCTCTTTCTGTCACTCTCTCTTTTCTCTTGTTCTATCCTCTCTCAAGCTTTCCCTCCAATCCAAAATTATATGATGTGTGAGACAAAGACCTCAGCAGGCTATGTTCCATGCTACACAATAAATCAAGGAGAGTTGAAATCAGAGTGTTAAAAAATGTTTGGATTAAATTGACTACTGGAGTTATCTTAACTCTCAACAGAGTGATACGCTTCCTGTTGATAACTGGAGTTAATTAGGACTGAGTACTTTTAACTCCATTAAGAGTAAACAGAGACGGGGACATGGAGTATCCATAGATGTGGGAGAGGTCTCATTGTGATATTTCCCAGCATGCTCTGTTCCTGGTTGATTTTTTAAAATGTTGTATTTGAATATCTGTGTTTTTGCCTGTACATTGATTGTTTTTGATCTTAAGCTACACAAAGATAGGTAACATACATTTTTCTAAACTAATCCAATCTGTAAGTGGTTGGATTTATTGCAACCATTACTAAGATGGTTGTTCCAGTTTACATGATGTAGGTAGTCTTCAACAGTCATTTTGCATTCTCTGCTGACAGGGATTATGAATGCAGGTTGTGTGTGATGTAAGGGTACTAGCTATCCTCCCCCAAGTTGGATTGGAAATCACTTTACAAGCAACCATAATGTGACACATTAAGAAAAATCTAAATAAAGCTTAACCCCCTTACACTTCAAAGTTAGTGCACTGATAAGGTAAGAATGTACTGAAGGACTTGATTGTTAATTCAAAACAACAGAAAAGTGTAAAACGGCAAGGGAGTTGATTATTAAAAAGACACCGAAAAAAGTTTAATTGTCACATCCTGATCTGTTTCACCTATATTTGTGCTTGTCTCCACCCCGCTCCAGGTGTCACCCATCTTCCCCATTATCCCCAGCGTTTTTATACCTGTGTTCTCTGTTTGTCTGTGGCCAGTTTGTTTTGTTCTTCAAGCCTACCAGCGGTTTTCCCCTTGCACCTGTCTTTGCTATAGTTCCTGTTTTCTAGTTTTCCCGGTTTTGACCATTCTGCCTGCCCTGACCCTGAGTCTGCCTGCCGTTCTGTACCTTGTCACACCACACTGGGTTACTGACCTCTGCCTGCCTTGACCCTGAGACTGCCTGCCGTTCTGTACATTTTGGACTCTGATCTGGATTACCAACCTTTGCTTGCGCTTGACCTGTCGTTTTGCCTGCCCCCTGTTCTAGTAATAAACTTTGTTGCTCGACACTGTCTGCATCTGGGTCTTCCCTGAAACGTGATAAAAATGGCATGATTAAAACAACACTGAAAAGAGTAAGAGATACGCACATTTAATCAAGTCTCTGAGCATTAGATGTTAACTTCGTTTAGTGTCGTTTTAACAAAAATATGGATTAGCAATATCCAGACCATGACCAGAGTAGTTTTAACTCAAAATTTGGGGTGGGACCATTTACTGTAAACCCCAAAATAGTGTTGAATTTGACTTTTGCAATTTCGTCATAGAAAAGTGAGTATATAAAATAGGGGTAATTTGATTGTGGTCATACTGCGCAGGCTGATATAAGCTAGCAGGCAGATCAGGGCTACAATATGCAATGATCTAATCAGTGTTGTAATGGTAAAAATAAGTGGGTTAACGCTGATCGCAAATCCCAGTGAATAAATGAACTCTGCCTATACTTTAGATTAAAAAATGTGCAATAGGTGGGTAAACGCTTCTGCAAAATAAAAAAGGTGCGTAAACATGTTTATGTGTGTTTACCCTACAATACATCACCGGATCTAATACTTTCAGTGGCTTACTCTTCCTAGATTTGTAAGAAATGGATAGGTGAAAGCTGGTGGAAACCATTTCCCTTACCCATTCCTTTCAGATTGACAAGGAGCTATGACTAAGGAAGCAGGGCTATGTTTCTGTGCACGGCTGAGTATTTGTATTATATTCCTAGCCTGGTTCCAGATTGGTTTGTGCCGTTTTGTCATGTTGGCAATAATAACTCAAACAGATCTGGAAGCAGGCTATTATATTCCTGCTCGGAGTCACAGGAAGACTTCTTCCACTTCATCCTCAGATGTGCATTCATCTTCATGCTTCAAGAGGCTTTAATTGCTTTATTCAAAGTTTCAAAACTTCAATTGAATTTGTTCCATGCCATTTAGGGCTGAAAACATAGCTAAATGTGAGCGCAGTTGAAGGGGAAAAACCTCTGAGGCCTGATAAATTGGGAACATTGTGTCATACTGATAAAACACCAAAGCAAACAGGAGCAAATTATAGAAGTGTCGGGTTTTGTAATTCCACTATTTGCTTCTCTATCCAAACAGTTTTATTGTGGTTTGTTTAATTAAATGTGATTTGCTGCATGGAATGCCATCTCTTCTCTGTGAACACATAGCTTCTCCAAGACGTGTTATTTCCTAATTGTCGAGTGGATATCTTCCAAGACGAACTGAACATTTTTCATTTGACTTACTCCAATGCTGTCAGGTGTTATTACAGCAATATAAAGGACTTCAACCATCCTGCCTCTTCAATTTCACATGAGTCTTTGGAATCTATTCTCCCCCAAAATTTAAAAGAATAATCATTTCCACACTGATGCTGCAAAACAATATGTAGAGTATTCAGATACATTTGGTAAATTTGTTTTAGCCTGCTTCTGAAGTAAACTTTATTTATGAAACATATTTTTGATTGTGGACCCATCACACTTTTTTGCTTGTCTGAATTTACGGGGTTTAACACACCAACCAAACTTTTGGGAGAGCGTAATGGTTCTATTTTGTCTAGTCTGCTTCTTAAAACAACATTGACCTAATAGTGCAGCTCTGAGAATCTCATCAAATCCAAATAAAAAATCAGTGCCAATTAGCAGTTAAATAATATACAGCTTAACTTTTCTACACTCTTTAAATAGGTTCTCTGGTAGAATGTTTTCCAATGTATCTCAACAATGCCAAAAAAAAGGTCACACACAAGAAAATACCATTGAAATTAACACCCGATAAACCGCTCTACTCCACAACCTCATACTCCTGGGAACACAACCAATTAAAGGCAGAGTGGAGTGTGAAATCTGGCTGTTGGCGAGGTGTTACCACATCTGTCTTTTGCTACATGCCATAGATTCAAAATCTCTTTCTTCTCTGAGAGCATCTAACTAAAAATGAATGGATGGTGAAACTCCACCAAGCTAAAGTATGTATTACTATTAGTTGAAGGCCCTAATGGTGTAAACATACTACGTTGTAGATATACCTGTATGTAACCTTAATATTTTTTTTTGTTGATTTGGTGAACCATTATGTGACAAGTAACCATGCCTGAAACCTGAAGACTTGTGTTAGGTCCCAAAACTAATGCCTATTGCTCAGTGGGCTAACACAGTCTTACGGTGAGTAGGAGCTCCTTTACACATTAGTTTTAGCCGTATGCGTAGATTATCTATGGAGATTCCTAGTTGGCCCATAGACTCTGAGAATACTAGCAATTGTCGATGAGTCGGAGCCAGCTAATATCGTATTGTCACAAGTGTCAATACTGTAGATCCTCTCAAGCATAAAATGGCTCAGCAATATGCTGTGACCTAACACCCCTAAAGCACACAAGAACACCTCAGTTACCCAAATGTAAAACATTTTAAACATCCTCTCATGTTTGTTCTCATAGTCTTAGTGCCAATACAATGTGTACCTGCCAAGACATTAATTGAACAAATACACCTCTGTATGTTGTCAGTCACCCTGATACTAAAATATATGGTCTGTAGCCTCTGGAGTGATTACAGCGCCACTCTCTTTGTATACTCCTTCACAAAGCTAGTGTTATCTGGTTGCCTGGTGCACTATATGGACGAGGCACTCTGGATCTATGGATTACAGTAATTGCATTGTCGAAAGCTCACATCTCTCTTATTCAACATTAAAGGCTGATGAGGTTGCTGCCTCTTTCTTTTTTAAACTTGTTTTTTTCTCTTCTCTCCTTTGAGTGAATTAGTAACGCTCTGCTTGTCAAGGCTGAAGAAGCAAAGCGAAGATAATGAGATCTGTTGTTTTTGGTTTGTTTGTATTGTCTGTTATTTTATACAGTATTGTTTGTACCCGTGGTAAAGCGATATTGATTGACATGTAACATTGGTCTTTACGGAGACAGGAGAATGTCAAAGGAATTCTCTTGGAGGTTTGGGCTGTGATCCAAACAGGTGCAAACCTGATGTGCACTGTCAGCCATTCTAAAACAAGGCAATGGGAAATACTTTTACTTGTGCGGTTAGAGGGAACTATAGTAAAGTGACACATTTTAGTCAATGAGAACATTGACTTTTTCCTAGACCTCTCAGACCCCACTGAAAGCTAAACATCTCCCAAATGTCTTCACATAAGCTGGTTGTAATGATTTTTTGAGAATACATGTATTTATCAACGTCATCAGCTTAATATTGATTTGATTGATTATGCAAATGAATACATTATATCACAAGTACATACCTTGTCTGGTCCAGGTCAGTGATGAAAGCATGTGTGGACTGGCCATCTGGCATTTCGAGCAAATGACAGATGGGCTGGTACATTTTCAGCCCCATGGGCCTGTCTAAATTAGATTTTTTTAATCAAAATTATCATTATCTGGCTACTGGGGGCCTCAAGGAAAAAAATGGTCTGGTGTGTTAGAAATTCCAGGGACGATTTCTGGTCCCAGTGCCTTGGATGTACGAAATAGAGTAGGCCCAGACTACTATTTTGAAACGGCAAACCCTGAATCCACACATAACGTAATCCACCGTCGCTAAGTAGTGGATGAAAAAATCGTATCCAAATGTTCCATGCTGTGGAAAATGTTGTTTGTTTTGATTGTTCTTTTGTGGGTAATTGGAGAGTGTAAATAAAGAGACAGAATGTAACGAGACATATTTTGGACTACACAGCGTGAATATTACAGCATTTTCCCTTTGTTATGCTTAATGCAAATGCAATAAGCCAAAAATGTACAAACTCTAATTTCTGGGATGGGTTTCGTCACACACGAATCAGCTATTTACTATGCACACTTTGGACTTATGTGTTAGCTCTCTGGAATAAATATTTTATTATTTACGTAAGGGATAATCAACGAGGGGCTGTGATTCTTTGAAAAATAATGAACGACATGGAAGGTGTGTTCCACGACGCGCTGACCTTCCATGGAGTAGCATTACCCGCCAGTGAATGCATATAGCCCCGAGTTTATTATTCCTTTTATACCATGGATATACAGTATTTTAACACATTCGCTGCTAGAAATGTGGTAAAAATGTGGTAGAAATACAGGTAGAAATGTGTTCAACATCCACTGAAGTAGCTAGCAAGTTTACTAGATAGCTACCGTAGTTGCCTTGGTAACCAAACAAACAGATTTGCTAGTTTAGCTAACCAAAGCATCAGTCCTAGCTTGCTATCTGGACCCCAGGAAGAGTATCTAATGGGGATCCTTAATAAATACAAATACAAATTATGAAAATTTAAGAGAAAAAATGACAATGTTTTCAATTCGACTTTTGTTTTCAAAAGCACATTTAAGTTGTTGCCAGGCATCTCCCTGACTACACAATAATGGAATGCTGTTTTTATTCTGAGCTCTGGAGTGAGTATAATCACCTTAGTCAACCTTTGACCTTGAATAACCCCTTAAGTAAACCGTAACGAAAACAATTGATACCACATCTTGATGAAATTGCATCCATATGTGTTTTTGCAAATGAAAAATTACGACAGACTTCCTAGGTGTGCACCAAGCATTGAAGGCACACGGTGTATAATTTGAATTCCATGTAAATACATTCATGGCACTGTTGGCTTCAATCTTCAACAAGTTTCCAAGAACAACTCGTGGTTGTAATTGTAGAACAAAATACAGATGATCATAATAATAAACACATTGAATGTTGTTTTGAGGCCATAGCGAGGAAGAGTAAGTTGGAGATAAAACAGGATCTGTCGATCGTCCATATCAAATTCATAGCATATGGTAAAGACTGCCAGAAATATTATAAATGTTTAGGTTTTGCCTGTGGTAAAACAACTGATTTTTTCTCTCCCTTTCATCTGTAGTTTTTCAACAAATATGACAAACAGGCCACGTCAACACAACACAGCCTCTGACATGCATGACACATCTTCCTGTTTTGGTTCTATTTTGGTTATTTCTGTTAGACTGTTGCTTAGTTCTGTCTTCTTGCCTGCCTGCCTGCTCTTCATTATTATTTATATATATATATATATATATATATATATATTCTGAGTGCATATAAACAGTTTTGCCTGCCTAGGAATGTTGACATTACATATTTGTTAGCCAGGTACACAGCAACTTTGGTAACATGATCGATGTGTTTATCTTAGCATAATACCATTAGTCTGTGATACAGATCACATGTTAAACCTGAGAAAAGAGGTCTTTGCCAAAATTCTAAACCGCACACATTCATGTCATTCTGGCATCCACTATTTTGGCAATAAACATCAAGTTGCATGTCATTCTGTGATTGAATATGTCAAAACAAATTGCCTCTTGTCCATATTGCGTTCATGCTTCACGAATTTACGTTTAGCTAAAATTGTAGCTTGGTTGTTTTAGCAAAAAGTTGAACAGGGGACAGAGGTATTGGCCTGGGGAGATGGTGACTCACTGGTGTAGGTAGCTGGAGCAGCAGATCACATGTACCTTGTCCTTTCTGTCTGCTTACATCAGGGTCCTGTTAATCAGGGCACGCAACAGAAAATATTTTACACTGTTTCACAACAGAATATGAAAATTAACGTTTGCTATTTGCTATTATTCCAGGTCGTCCCTCCCATGGTTCAGTGCATTTTCATATGTTCAGTGCCTAATGAACACGACCCAGGCCCATTCTCAGAAATTAGGTCAAAGGTCACACAGCCTCTCATCCACACTACCACCAAAAGGATTGGAGTCTCACAAAGTAGAAACTCACAAGTTAGAACTTAATTTACCCATTTTCAATGAGGAGTTTTCAATTTACTAAGGGTTATACGGAATAATTTACTAAGGGTCATACGGAATAATTTACTAAGGGTCATATGGAATTGACCCTGGTTTCGATTACCTCGATTCATGACTGATTTAAAGTTCAATATTCATTTCCTTTCGAGATCACAGAGATTGCTTAGGGAAACAAATATTTATTACAAAAATCACAACCCTGGTCTTATATACTGTCCCAACGTATGAAACGCTGTCAACATAATGAACTAAAGAGTGAACCGCCGCCTATTTGTCGATATGCTTTGGGTTATTTCTCAATATTCCAAGTGAGTCAGAGATTGATGAAATTCACTTTTGCCTCAAGCTGGAGCTGTCAACTATCTCAATACGACAAATCATTCCAGCTGGTAGCCCTATTTAAGGCGACAAGCCATGTGTCATTTTTGCACAGAGGGACTGGCACATGGGGTGATTGACATTAATGCTATCAACTGCGTGACTGTACTATGGTGATAAACATGTACAGTTCCCACATGGACAAACAGCGTATTACTAAGACTTTATTTAAAGGCTGCCTACATAAGGGCTTCATAACAAATTCGTAACCATACATAAAGTAGGCCGTCATTGTAAATAATAATTTGTTCTTAACTGACTTGCCTAGTTAAGTAAAGGTTAAATAAAAATAAAAATAAATAAATAAGCAGAGCTTCATAAATTATTATGTCAACATTCGCAAGTTGATATGTCAGGTACATTGCAAGTTATGAAAGGCTAATGTAACGTAAAGTTCTTATCTAGTTACCCTTCACATAAAGTGTCTTCAGATTACGTTGTCATTAGATTGCTGTATCTCTTCCCTTTGATAAACTGAAAACTGATCGTGCCTCATTTGAACAAACAGATATCTAGTTCCTTGAGTAACCCCAAAATACTTAATGCTTTCAAATGAGTCATCAAAAGAAAAGAAGAGAAATAGCCAAGGACGGAAGGTAGCCTTGCGGTTAGAGCGTTAGGCCAGTAACTGAAAAATCGCTTGTTTGTATTACCTGAGCCGATAAGCTGAAAAATATGTTGATGTGCCCTTGAGCAAGGCATTTACCCAAATGTTCTCCTGGGGCCTTGTACTACTATGGCTTACCCTGCAAAACAACACATTTCACTGCACCTATCTGGTTTTCTGCCCTCGAAGCTTACACACAATATTACTGAAGTTCTTTAAAGCATACAGTTGTTCATCACACAGTTTAATGAGCACTGTATTAACATACTGTATAGCAAACCTTATTCCACATGTATTATTAAAAGGAACCCCCCCCCCCTCCCCCCCCTCACATTGAGAGCAACGTGTCATTACATCCCCAGTAAATATCTCGATGAATGTGTAAAACAAAACATGTAACAGTCAAGCACAATTTATTTGATCACTCAGGTAATCAACAGTGGAATAACAGTTTTTCCCAATTATTTACACTAAAGCTGGCCCATGAGGCACAATGACCCAAACCAGTAACTCATTTAGCAGAACCATAAACCAAATCTGCAAGTCTACTGGCATGTGTTTTGCTTTACACTCAGATTGCAATTCTATAACAAACATGTGGCAAAACACAACACACAATTCTCTACCTTTAGCACAACCTTCACAGCTAAAATCAATTGTGTGCAAATGAAAAGCAACACTCTTCAACAAGCTAAGCTCAATTAACAATTGATCACTTTCACTCTTAACACGTGCAAACACTAATTGCGTAAGTGTTCACTTAGCAATCAGACCGCTGGTATGGACAAAACGGCCACAGGTGAGTACTTCTGTGTTTCGAGAACAATGGAAGCAAACTTGGCAGAAAGAGATCGAGCTGGAGGTGAAGGTGGGGGTGGGGGTGAAGGTAGAGGTAGACCAAGAACAAGGAGAGTAATCTCTGATAAATTTGGGGCAACTGTGGTGGACCATGTGATCAACCATGGTTTGACATTGAGAGACGTTGGGCAGAGAATGGAGCCCAATCTGAGCCGCTTCACCGTAGTGTCCATCATCTGGACGTTCCAAAATGATAATAGGTACG
Organism: Salvelinus alpinus; assembly: GCF_045679555.1. NCBI lineage: Eukaryota > Metazoa > Chordata > Actinopteri > Salmoniformes > Salmonidae > Salvelinus > Salvelinus alpinus. The sequence continues at coordinate 22,901,830 of NC_092095.1, forward strand.
TACTACAGACATTGGACCTATCTACTACTTTACTACTTGACAGTAGAACAATGTAAAGCACAGTAAAGACTGTAGATTCCAATACATACTGTAAGGCTAATCAAAGTAAATGTTTCATGTATTACTGTATGTCTGAAATTGGGAGCTATACTACTTTGTAACATATTTATATTTTATACTATACTACTGTAGTGTTCACTGTACTGTATGCTAGTTTGTTTTTGTAGAAATGAAAGACGACCACAACTTGGAGGTCGAACGCGTCTATTTACAGACTAACAGGAGGCTGCCATTGTGCAGGTAGCCACATGCACGGGGATTCAGGTAGCCTAGTGGTTAGAGTGTTGGGCCAGTAACCGAAAGGTGGCTAGATCGAATCCCCGAGGTAAACATTTGTTGTTCTGCCCCTGAACAAGGCAGTTAACCCACTGTTCCTAGGTCGTCATTGTGAATAAGAATTTGTTCTCAACTGACTTGCCTAGTTAAAAAATGGTTAAAAAAATATATATCTACAGTATATATACAGTTGAAGTCGGAAGTTTACATACACCTTAGCCAAATACATTTAAACTCAGTTTTTCACAATTCCTGTCACGTCCTGACCATAGAGATCCTTCATTTTCTATGGTGGATTAGGTCAGGGCGTGACTGGGGGGTGTTCTAGTTTATTATTTCTATGTGGGGTTCTAGGTTTAATTTTCTATGTTGGTGATTTGTATGATTCCCAATTAGAGGCAGCTGGTAATCATTGTCTCTAATTGGGGATCATATTTAAGTAGTGTTTGTTCCCACCTGTGTTTTGTGGGATATTGAATTTTGTGTTTGAGTTAGTGCACGTAGCAACTATAGTCACGGTTTGTTGTTTGTTGTTAGTTGTTAGTTTATTGTTTATTTATTTATTTCTGTCTTTGTTTAGTTTCACTTTATTCATTAAATTATGTGTAACTCAACATCCGCGGCGCTTTGGTCCGTTTCTACAAACGATCGTGACAATTCCTGACATTTAATCCTAGTAAAAATTCCCTGTCTTAGGTCAGTTAGGCTCACCACTTTATTTTAAGAATGTGAAATGTCAGAATAATAGTAGAGAGAATGATATATTTCAGCTTTTATTTCTTTTGTCACATTCCCGGTGGGTCAGAAGTTTACATACACTCAATTAGTATTTGGTAGCATTGCCTTTAAATTGTTTAACTTGGGTCAAATGTTTCGGGTAGCCTTCCACAAGCTTCCCACAATAAGTTGGGTGAATTTTGGCCCATTCCTCCTGACAGAGCTGGTGTAACTGAGTCAGGTTTGTAGGCCTCCTTGATCGCACACACTTTTTCAGTTCTGCCCACAGATGTTCTATAGGATTGAGGTCAGGGCTTTGTGATGGCCACTCCAATACCTTGACTTTGTTGTCCTTAAGCCATTTGGCCACAACTTTGGAAGTATGCTTGGGGTCATTGTCCATCTGGAAGACCCATTTGCGAACAAGCTTTAACTTCCTGACTGATGTCTTGAGATGTTGCTTCAATATATCCACATAATTTACTTTCCTCATGATACCATCTATTTTGTGAAGTGCACCAGACCCTCCTGCAGCAAAACACCCCCACAACATGATGCTGCCACCCCTGTGCTTCACAGTTGGGATGGTGTTCTTCAGCTTGCAAGCATCCCCCTTTTTCCTCCAAACATAACGATGGTCATTATGGCCAAACAATTCTATTTTTGTTTCATCAGACCAGAGGACATTTGTCCAAAAAGTGAGCAGTATGACGGCTGCGGGGTCCTACGTGTTTATACTTGCGTACTATTGTTTGTACAGATGAACATTGTACAGTTTTAATGACTCCAACCTAAGTGTATGTAAACTTCCGACTTCAACTCTAGGTGTTCCTTTTGTCCAGGTGTACTTGCATCCAAATCCATGATTCTCTGAAATGACAGAAAATACTTTAATTGCTGTTTAATAAAGTTCACTGGCAAGATCAATGTTTAAAGTGTGTAATACTAGCACATTACTTACTTGTACATATTTGTACCGGTTATCCTTCACTCTTTGGGAATTCCTTTCAAATGGGACCCTGTAGATTTGCTTCATTCGGGGATTGTGTTTCTTACAGTTTTTTTATGAATGCTTAAACACTAACAGTGATTCTTGAAGCACTATCTCTGAAACCATTAACCCTTTACACTCAGTTTGCAATTTAAGAACACACTTCTAGCAAAACTATGAAATTGGTCTCTACATTGCTACACTATTTCTCCAATTGCCTTTTGTCACACCCTGACCTTAGTTCCTTTTTTATGTCTCTATTTTGGTTTGGTCAGGGCGTGAGTTGGGGTGGGCATTCTATGTTTTGTGTTCTATGTTTTCTTTTTCTGTGTGTTTGGCCGGGTGTGGTTCTCAATCAGAGGCAGCTGTCTATCGTTGTCTCTGATTGAGAACCATACTTAGGTATCCTTTTCCCACCTGTGTTTTGTGGGTAGTTGTTTTCTGTCTTTGTGTCTGTACCAGACAGGACTGTTTCGTTTCATTCTCTTTGTTATTTTGTTTAGTGTTCTGTTTTAATAAATTAACATGAACACTTACCACACTGCGCTTTGGTCCGATGATTCCTCATCTTCAGACGACAAACGTTACACCTTTACACATTGACACATGTGAAAACACTTTTAGATAATGAGTTGACTTACAAATCAGAGCTTGAGAACTATAAATAGGCCACAGGTAAACATTTGGTTTGGACAACAATGGAGGCCAACTTCCGGCGCCGAAAAGAGATGGCTGCCTCGCTTCGTGTTCCTTGGAAAATATGCAGTATTTTGTTTTTTTACGTGTTATTTCTTACATCGGTACCCCGGGTAATCTTAGGTTTCATTACATACAGTCGGGAGGAACTACTGAACATACGATTAACGTCAACTCATCATCGTTCCTACCAGGAATATGACTTTCCCGAAACGGATCCAGTGTTTTGCCTTCCACACAATACAATGGATCTGATCCCAGCCGGCGACCCTGTGCGACGCCGAAAACGGGGAAAACGTGGCGGTCTCGTGGTCAGGCTTCGGAGACGGGCACATCGCGCTCCACTCCCTAGCATACTACTCGCCAATGTCCAGTCTCTTGACAATAAGGTTGATGAAATCCGAGCACGGGTAGCATTCCAGAGAGACATCAGGGATTGCAACGTGCTCTGCTTCACGGAAACATGGCTAACTCAAGGGACGCTAACGGAGTCGGTGCAGCCAGCTGGTTTCTTCATGCATCGCGCCGACAGAAACAAACATCTTTCCGGTAAGAAGAGGGGCGGGGGGGTATGCCTTATGATTAACGAGAAGTGGTGTGATCATCATAACAACACACAAGAACTCAAGTCGTTCTGTTCACCTGATCTAGAACTCCTCACAATCAAATGTCGACCGCATTATCTACCAAGGGAATTCTCGTCAATCATAATCACAGCCGTATACATTCCCCCCCAAGCAGACACATCGATGGCCCTGAACGAACTTTATCTGACTCTTTGTAAACTGGAAACCACACACCCTGAGGCTGCATTCATCGTAGCTGGGGATTTTAACAAGGCTAATCTAAAAACAAAACTCCCTAAATTCTATCAGCATATCGATTGTGCTACCAGGGCTGGAAAAACACTAGACCATTGTTATACTAATTTCCGCGACGCTTATAAGGCCCTCCCCCGCCCCCCTTTCGGAAAAGCTGACCACGACTCCATTTTGTTGATTCCAGCCTACAAACAAAAACTCAAACAACAAGCTCCCGCGCTCAGGTCTGTTCAACGCTGGTCCGACCAATCTGAATCCACGCTTCAAGACTGCTTCGATCACGCGGATTGGAATATGTTCCGCATCGCGTCCAACAACAATATTGACGAATATGCTGATTCGGTGAGCGAGTTCATTAGGAAGTGCATTGACGATGTCGTACCCACAGCAACGATAAAAACATTCCCAAACCAGAAACCGTGGATTGACGGCAGCATTCGCGTGAAACTGAAAGCGCGAACCACTGCTTTTAACCAGGGCAAGGTGACCGGAAGCATGACCGAATACAAACAGTGTAGCTATTCTCTCCGCAAGGCAATCAAACAGGCTAAGTCTCAGTACAGAGACAAAATCGAGTCGAAATTCAACAGCTCAGACACAAGAGGTATGTGGCAGGGTCTACAGTCAATCACGGATTACAAAAAGAAAACCAGCCCCGTCGAGGACCAGGATGTCTTGCTCCCAGACAGGCTAAACAACTTTTTTGCCCGCTTTGAGGACAATACAGTGCCACTGACACGGCCCCCTACCAAAACCTGCGGGCTCTCCTTCACTGCAGCCGAGGTGAGTAAAACATTTAAACGTGTTAACCCTCGCAAGGCTGCAGGCCCAGACGGCATTCCCAGCCGCGTCCTCAGAGCATGCGCAGACCAGCTGGCTGGTGTGTTTACGGACATATTCAATCAATCCTTATCCCAGTCTGCTGTTCCCACATGCTTCAAGAGGGCCACCATTGTTCCTGTTCCCAAGAAAGCTAAGGTAACTGAGCTAAACGACTACCGCCCCGTAGCACTCACTTCCGTCATCATGAAGTGCTTTGAGAGACTAGTCAAGGACCATATCACCTCCACCCTACCGGACACCCTAGACCCACTCCAATTTGCTTACCGACCCAATAGGTCCACAGACGACGCAATCGCAACCACACTGCACACTGCCCTAACCCATCTGGACAAGAGGAATACCCATGTGAGAATGCTGTTCATCGATTACAGCTCAGCATTTAACACCATAGTACCCTCCAAACTCGTCATCAAGCTCGAGACCCTGGGTCTCGACCCCGCCCTGTGCAACTGGGTCCTGGACTTCCTGACGGGCCGCCCCCAGGTGGTGAGGGTAGGTAACAACATCTCCACCCCGCTGATCCTCAACACTGGGGCCCCACAAGGGTGCGTTCTGAGCCCTCTCCTGTACTCCCTGTTCACCCACGACTGCGTGGCCATGCACGCCTCCAACTCAATCATCAAGTTTGCGGATGACACTACAGTGGTAGGCTTGATCACCAACAACGACGAGACGGCCTACAGGGAGGAGGTGAGGGCCCTCGGAGTGTGGTGTCAGGAAAATAACCTCATACTCAACGTCAACAAAACAAAGGAGATGATTGTGGACTTCAGGAAACAGCAGAGGGAGCACCCCCCTATCCACATCGACGGGTCAGTAGTGGAGAAGGTGGAAAGTTTTAAGTTCCTCGGTGTACACATCACGGACAAACTGAACTGGTCCACCCACACAGACAGCGTTGTGAAGAAGGCGCAGCAGCGCCTCTTCAACCTCAGGAGGCTGAAGAAATTCGGCTTGTCACCAAAAGCACTCACAAACTTCTACAGATGCACAATCGAGAGCATCCTGTCGGGCTGTATCACCGCCTGGTACGGCAACTGCTCCGCCCACAACCGTAAGGCTCTCCAGAGGGTAGTGAGGTCTGCAGAACGCATCACCAGGGGCAAACTACCTGCCCTCCAGGACACCTACACCACCCGATGTCACAGGAAGGCCATAAAGATCATCAAGGACAACAACCACCCAAGCCACTGCCTGTTCACCCCGCTATCATCCAGAAGGCGAGGTCAGTACAGGTGCATCAAAGCAGGGACCGAGAGACTGAAAAACAGCTTCTATCTCAAGGCCATCAGACTGTTAAACAGCCACCACTAACATTTAGCGGCCGCTGCCAACATACTGACCCAACTCCAGCCACTTTAAAAATGGGAATTGATGGAAATTATGTAAAAATGTACCACTAGCCACTTTAAGCAATGCCACTTAATACAATGTTTACATACCCTACATTACCCATCTCATATGTATATATACTGTACTCTATATCATCTACTGCATCTTGCCATCTTTATGCAATACATGTACCACTAGCCACTTTAAACTATGCCACTTATGTTTACATACCCTACAGTACTCATCTCATATGTATATACCGTACTCTATACCATCTACTGCATCTGCCATGCCGTTCTGTACCACCACTCATTCATATATCTTTATGTACATATTCTTTATCCCTTTACACTTGTGTGTGTGTGTAAGGTAGTAGTGTGGAATTGTTAGGTTAGATTACTGTTGGTTATTACTGCATTGTCGGAACTAGAAGCACAAGCATTTCGCTACACTCGCATTAACATCTGCTAACCATGTGTATGTGACTAATAAAATTTGATTTGATTTGATTTGATATTGGACAGAGAGTAAGAGGGGTGAGAACTTGAGGAGGAGGAGGACGAGTAGGTGAAGAAATAAGAGAAGGAGAAGGAAGAGGTGAAGTAGGATGGGGGAGAAGGAAAGGACGGGGAAGAAGAAGAGGAAGGGGAGTCAGGAACACAGTAACTGATGAAATCAGAGCGACTGTGGTTGACCATGTTGTCAACCATGGGATAAGCATGAGGGAGGCTGGGCAACAGGTTCAACCAAATCTGTGCCGCTATACTGTTGCAGGTATCTTTCGGATATTTCGAAATGAGAACCGGCAAGTAACTGTAAGTGCTGTAGTCTTACTGGTACAGTAATATGTACTGTACTTTCATAATGAGAAGGATCTATCACTAAAACCATTCAAATGTTTATACAGAACTGCAAGAAAACCATCATCTGGTGGAAGAGGTCGCCTGTTCACCCCAGAGCAGGAGACCCACATTGTAAATAATGTCATTGCAAATAACTGCATCAGACTCAGAGAACTGCAGGACCACATAATGGCAGATCACACCATATTCCAAAACGTCAACAGAGTGAGTCTCTCTGCACTGTCTCGTCTACTGAAACACAATAGAATTAGGATGAAGCAGCTGTACAGAGTCCCTTTCGAAAGAAACTCAGACCATGTAAAACAACTGAGATACGAATATGTGCAGGTAAGCTATACTATCATATAATTGATACTGGATCTGGAAGTGTATGGTGCTACATCATATTGACTGATCCCTGTCTTTTCCTACTGTGCTACATTTTTTTGTCTTGTCTCTTTCAGAGAGTCATGGAGCTAGAAGCAGATGCAGTGCATCATGAGCTAATATATGTGGACGAGGCAGGTTTCAACCTTGCAAAAACAAGGGGCCGCGGCAGAAATATCATCGGACACCGGGCCATCATCAACATCCCAGGACAACGTGGTGGCAACATAACAATGTGTGCGGCTATTAGTCAAAACGGCGTCCTTCACCATCATGCAATCCTAGGCCCATACAACACTGCACACATTACCACATTTATGGACACCCTCCACAACAGACTAATCCCTAATGACCAGGGGCCAGAGCAGCCCAGGTATGTTATCATCTGGGACAATGTTAGTTTCCACAGGGCTGCTGTGGTCCACAATTGCTTCACAGATCACCCACTTTTCATCGCACTCAATCTCCCCCCATACTCTCCTTTCTTGAATCCTACTGAAGAGTTCTTCTCTGCATGATGTTGGAATGTGTATGATCGCCAGCCCCACAAACGCATACCCCTTCTACAGGCAATGGAGGAGGCTTGTGGAGACATGGATCAGGGGCCAGGCCTGGATACGGCACTCCAGGCGCTACTTTCCACGCTGCCTAGCTCAAGACAACATGGCATGTGATGTGGATGAAGTCTTATTTTTTCTGTTCTTTTTTTTCTAGCACAAATGTTTTGGTTTTATTCTACTGTGCTTTAGTTGTTTGAGGAGTGTTAGAACATTTTTAGAATAAAAAAATAACTCTTTCCCCTTATTTGTATTGATAGTGTGTTATGTTCAGAATACACATCCATACTTTACACATTTGGATACCTTTACATTTTTACATTTAAGTCATTTAGCAGACGCTCTTATCCAGAGCGACTTACAAATTGGTGCATTCACCTTATGATATCCAGTGGAACAACCACTTTACAATAGTGCATCTCAGTCTTTTAAGGGGGAGGGGGGGGGTAGAAGGATTACTTTATCCTATCCTAGGTATTCCTTAAAGAGGTGGGGTTTCAGGTGTCTCCGGAAGGTGGTGATTGACTCCGCTGACCTGGCGTCGTGAGGGAGTTTGTTCCACCATTGGGGTGCCAGAGCAGCGAACAGTTTTGACTGGGCTGAGCGGGAACTGTACTTCCTCAGAGGTAGGGAGGCGAGCAGGCCAGAGGTGGATGAACGCAGTGCCCTTGTTTGGGTGTAGGGCCTGATCAGAGCCTGAAGGTACGGAGGTGCCGTTCCCCTCACAGCTCCGTAGGCAAGCACCATGGTCTTGTAGCGGATGCGAGCTTCAACTGGAAGCCAGTGGAGAGAGCGGAGGAGCGGGGTGACGTGAGAGAACTTGGGAAGGTTGAACACCAGACGGGCTGCGGCGTTCTGGATGAGTTGTAGGGGTTTAATGGCACAGGCAGGGAGCCCAGCCAACAGCGAGTTGCAGTAATCCAGACGGGAGATGACAAGTGCCTGGATTAGGACCTGCGCCGCTTCCTGTGTGAGGCAGGGTCGTACTCTGCGAATGTTGTAGAGCATGAACCTACAGGAACGGGTCACCGCCTTGATGTGAGTTGAGAACGACAGGGTGTTGTCCAGGATCACGCCAAGGTTCTTAGCACTCTGGGAGGAGGACACAATGGAGTTGTCAACCGTGATGGCGAGATCATGGAACGGGCAGTCCTTCCCCGGGAGGAAGAGCAGCTCCGTCTTGCCGAGGTTCAGCTTGAGGTGGTGATCCGTCATCCACACTGATATGTCTGCCAGACATGCAGAGATGCGATTCGCCACCTGGTTATCAGAGGTATACCTGTGTGTATGTGTGTTTACTACATGTATGACAAAACTTTATTGCAACCTGCTATGCCCTACACGCAGAAGAAGAAAAAGTGTTTTTCATTCATACTATCAGTGCGTAGTTGGTGCTTTGTGTGCTTATTCAAATGATGGTTTGTGTGTACTGTATTGACGCAAAAACACTTTTTTTTTAATGTTTGAAGATTTTTGCAAGAACTGTTTGCTTTTGCAAGAGATGTATAATGTTTTGCTGGTTTGGTGTATGGTTTTGTGTTTAGTGTGTAGAGAATAGCCTATAGTTTCAAAGATAGTGCCTAAGCAATCAGACAAAAATTGTCACTACCGATAAATCTACGATAATCGAGAATTTCAAGAAGCATTTCTCTATGGCTGGCCATGCTTTCCTCCTGGCTACCCCAACCCCGGCCAACAGCTCCGCAACCCCCGCAGCTACTTGCCCAAGCCTCCCCAGCTTCTTCTTCACCCAAATCCAGATAGCAGATGTTCTGAAAGAGCTGCAAAACCTGGACCCGTACAAATCAGGTGGGCTAGACAATCTGGATCCTCTCTTTCTAAAAGGATCCGCCGCCATTGTTGCAACCCCTATTACTAGTCTGTTTAACCTCTCTTTCGTATCGTCCGAGATTCCTAAAGATTGGAACGCTGCCGCGGTCATCCCCCTCTTCAAAGGGGGTGACACTCTAGACACAAACTGTTACAGAGCTATATCCATTCTGCCCTGCCTTTCTAAAGTCTTCGAAAGCCAAGTTAACAAACAGATCACTGACCATTTCGAATCCCACGTACCTTCTCCGCTGTGCAATCCGGTTTCCGAGCTGGTCATGGGTGCACCTCAGCCACGCTCAAGGTACTAAACGGTATCATAATCGCCATTGATAAAAGACAGTACTGTGCAGCCGTCTTCATCAACCTGGCCAAGGCTTTCAACTCTGTCAATCACCGTATTCTTATCGGCAGACTCAACAGCCTTGGTTTCTCAAATGACTGCCTCGCCTGGTTCACCAACTACTTCTCAGATAGAGTTCAGTGTGTCAAATCGGAGGGCCTGTTGTTCAGACCCCTGTCAGTCTCTATGGGAGTGCCACAGGGTTCATTTCTCAGGATGACTCTTTTCTCTGTATATATCAACGATGTCACTCTTGCTGCAGGTGATTCCTTGATCCACCTCTACGCAGACGACACCATTCTGTATACATCTGGCCCTTCTTTGAACACTGTGTTAACAAACCTCCAAACAAGCTTCAATGCCATACAACACTCCTTATGTGGCCTCCAACTGCTCTTAAACGCTAGTAAAACTAAATGCATGCTCTTCAACTGATCGCTGCCCGCACCCGTCCGCCCGACTAGCATCACTACTCTGGACAGTTCTGACTTAGAATATGTGGACAACTACAAATACCTAGGTGTCTGGCTAGACTGTAAACTTTCCTTCCAGACTCATATTAAGCATTTCCAATCCAAAATTAAATCTAGAATCGGCTTCCTATTTCACAACAAAGCCTCCTTCACTCACGCTGCCAAACATACCCTGGTAAAACTGACTATCCTACCGATCCTCGACTTCGGCGATGTAATTTACAAAATAGCCTCCAACACTCTACTCAGCAAACTGGGTGCAGTCTATCACAGTGCCATCCATTTTGTTACCAAAGCCCCATATACCACCCACCACTGCAACCTGTATGCTCTCGTCGGCTGGCCCTCGCTACATATTCGTCGCCAGACCCACTGGCTCCAGGTCATCTATAAGTCTTTGCTAGGTTAAGCTCCGCCTTATCTCAGCTCACTGGTCACCATAACAACACCCACCCGTAACACGCGCTCCAGCAGGTATATCTCACTGGTCTTCCCCAAAGCCAACACTTCCTTTGGCCGCCTTTCCTTCCAGTTCTCTGCTGCCAGTGACTGGAAAGAATTACAAAAATTGGAGTCGGAGACTTATATCTCCCTCACTAACGTTAAGCATCAGTTGTCTGAGCAGCTTACCGATCGCTGCAGCTGTACACAGCCCATCTTTAAATAGCTCATCCAACTACCTACCTCCTCCCTATATTGTTTTAATTTGTTTTGCTCTTTTGCACACCAGTATTTCTACTTACACATCATCATCGGCACATATCACTCCAGTGTTAATTTGCTATATTGTAATTGCTTCGCTACTATGGCCTATTTATTGCCTTACCTCCTTACGCCATTTGCACACACTGTATATAGATTTTTTTATTGTGTTATTGACTGTACTTTTGTTTATCCCACAGGTAACTCTGTGTTGTTGTATTTTGTCGCACTGCTTTGCTTTATCTTGGCCAAGTCGCAGTTGTAAATGAGAACTTGTTCTCAACTGGCCTACCTGGTTAAATTAAGGTGAAATAAAGGAAAATAAAATAAAGTTTTATTTGATTTGAAGACCCATGCCCCAGGAAATCATATTCATAGATGAGGCTGGATTCAATTTAGTGAAGACGAGGAGTAGAGGAAGGAACATCATTGGTCAACACGCCATCATTGAGGTACCTGGTCACCATATGTGCAGCTATGAGCCACAATAGAACAACACTGCCCATCTCCTTAATTTCCTGAACACCTTACACAACAATATTTTTCAGCCAGAATTTGGGACAACGTGAGTTTCTATCGGGCTGCTCAGGTCCGCAACTGGTTCCATGACCATCCTAGGTTTACAATTCTCTATCTCCCACCATATTCCCATTTCTCAACCCCATTGAGGAGTTATTTTCAGCATGGCGATGGTAGGTGTATGATCTCAAACCCCATGAACGTATGGCACTTCTCCAGGCAATGGATGAGACACATTCCAGCAGAATCCTGTCAGGGGTGAAATGCATCATGCCAGAAGATATTCCCTCCACTGTCTGGCCAAGGAGAATATCACCTGTGATGTTGATGAAAATCTGTGGACAGACCAAAACAACAGACATGACGGAGTTCGTATTTTATTGTTTAGATGGTTTAGATTGGACAGTTTCTTTATCTATTCCGTACGATTGATCTAACATACAGTACAGTAGTACAAATAGGACTATTTATGCAAAATATATTTACTGTACGTTTGCATTTTTACTGTACGTGCGCTTAGTTTGCTGTTTGACATGTATTGAGTCATGTTGAAATATAAAACATACATTTTTGCATTTGTGTTCCTTTCTTGTTTGAGTACACACAAACAGTATACAGTATAACAACATCTTAATCTTTACATTGAAATAGGTTCTGATAGTAGTGTTTTGAATATGTCACATTAGTGTGATCTCGGTTGTCACTATGTTAGATTCATTTGATGTGTGTGTGTGTCTCATTTGTGTGCAGAGTTTAATTTTGAGAAGGGAATACATGATTTTGATTCATGTGTTTTATTTTGCAAGATGTCTGTGGGGTTTGGGGAAATTGGCGAACTGTTTTGTATTTTGTGTTCAGAGTTTTGAGTACCTGAGATGTAGTTTCAGCAAATGTGTGTTAATTAACAATTGGGAAAAACTGTAATCAAGAATATGGAAATCACCGCAATCCTTAAAAATGCATCACTCCCTCCCTCCCTTTGCCTGTATTTGTTTTGTTATTTGCCTGGGAGTGGGAAACAGAATGGGGATTTGAAAGTGAAAGAAATGTCAAGAGCTTCAGTAGACTGGATAATAAAGACATCTCACATTTGACCTTTGATCTGTTTTCTCGATTTCTCTGCAAGTCACAGCTATTCTGAACGTAAACACATCCACCTTATACTTTTAATGGCACAGTGTTGTGTGTGTGTGTGTGTGTGTGTGTACACTTTGGTTATTAAATTGCCGTTTCGTGGGAAAGAGAAGAAAATTGTGCAATAACCATACTTTAGGAATTTCACAAAGATGGCTGTTTAATTTAGTCTATCAGCCTTTTTTCTATGCTTGTGAATAGTAGAACTATAGTTCACGTTCCACAGATTCTCTGTCAATATTAATTTCTATATTTTAATCCTAGGCCCCTGTCTCCACAGGAGGTTTTTTGCCTTTTGGTAGGTCCTCATTGTAAATAAGAATTTGTTGTTAACTGACTTGCCTAGTTAAATAAAAGTTAAATAAAAAAAAATATATATATATATTTCATAAGCATAGCTTTGATATTAGGGGTCAGAATGTGGATACATAAGTCTGGGGACTTACTACAAGATTTGTCCTGCTTGACTATCACCACCAATATTTTCTGGTAACAATGGGTGTACATTGGCATTCATAACAGCTGACATAATTGTACAAACTAAAAAAGTTCTGAGTGTTGTAGTATCCTTTACAACAACTTTGATAACTAATTTTCTGTCATTATATCTAAATAAATATGTATTCATAGTTTGATGAAAAATGACATTGAGTACTGTAATGGAAGTCCAAGTGTTATTATGACATTCTCTCTCTAGGCGCTATGTCAGAAATGTTGGTGAAATGTACTAAGAAGGGTGTTTTGAAGGATATTTCAACACTCATTGTCAAGTCAGTTCCTCTCCTTGTTCGGGCGGCGCTCAGCGGTCGACGTCGCCGGTCTTCTAGCTATCGCTGATCCACTTTTCATTTTCCATTGGTTTTGTCTTTGTTTCCCACACACCTGGTTTTCATTTCCCAATTACTGGTCATGTATTTAACCCTCTGTTTCCCCCATGTCTTTGTGTGTGTTTGTTTATTTGTTCAGGTCGGTACGTTTCCGGCTGGTTTTGTCCGGGTGCTGTTTTCACCTGTGTTTTGTGACAACCGTTATTGTTCGCGCATTGGTACTGTTACTTGTGCTATTTTTCTTGAGTAAAGTGCGTTGTTCACTCATCTCTGCTCTCCTGCGCCTGACTTCATGCACCAGCTACACCCACCGCCTGACACTCAGAGGTGTCATGAAGTATTTACCTAAGGTGTTATGAATTAGTATACATACCCCCCTTCAAACAAACTGTTACTGACCTTCTACAGTAATTCTCTATCTGCAATTTCAATCATTGACATTGGTATACTGATTCTATATTTGTGTACTAGTAGTCTATCTTCACCAACCATCTAGCATGTAACAACTGAAAAAAATCATAATCGTAACAACCCTCTCTCTCTTCATTTCTCTCTCTCCCTTCCTTCCTCGTTCCTTCCTTCCTTCCCTCCCTAACACCTCTTCTGCATACTAAACACATTTCCATAATATACAGTTTACAAATTGTAATTATCAGTTCTTCCTCACTAGCTGGGGAGTCTAACTAACCTGAAATGGGGATCAGAGCAGCGGACTTAATTTGTGAGACCCTTCTGCCCTCTATATCTACCTCCGGGCTCTCTTTGGCTGTCACAAGCCATTTGTCCCCTGCTTAATTAAGCAGCTTTATTCCTCAGCATTGACAACATAGTGACACCTTTCACGCTGTGACAGCCTCTGTTCACAACACACATATCTAGCCTCTGTAAAACCACCATAACAGGGCCATAACCCTGCCCATAGTTTGATCTGACCGGGGCGTCTAATTTGGGCACCCCTCCACAGGGTATTGGCTTCACGATGGCAGTGAGGCGATGATTGGAAGTAGACTAGGGACCGCTGCTGTAGCTCCATTGACCTCTTTCCCAACCACAGAGGACATCTCTCACCCTTGCCTGGGACATTCTTTTGGCATAATATTCAATTTTTCATCTATTAATTTAGCCACTGATACGATATACTGTAACTCATCCACTATACACTTGTAAATTAATAAAAGTGGTATTGCATGTAACAAATAAAGTATATACACTGAGTGTACAAAACATTAAGAACACCTGCTCTTTCCATGACATAGACTGACCAGGTGAATCCAGGTGAAAGCTATGATCCCTTACTGATGTCACTTGATAAATCCACTTCAATCAATGTAGGTGAAGGGGAGGAGACAGGTTAAAATCAGGATTTTTAAACCTTGAGACAATTGAGACATGGATTGTGTATGTGTGCCATTCAGAGGGTGAATGGGCAAACCAGCGTACCGGTTTGTGTCAAGAACAGTTTCCCGTGTGGATCAAGAATGGTCCACCACCCAGGACATCAAGCCAACTTGACACAACTGTGGGAAGCATTGGAATAAGCATGGGCCAGCATCCCTGTGTGTAACGGAATACTTCGTCCTCCTCTGACGAGGAGTAAGAAATGTCGGACCAAGATGCAGCGTGGTGAGTATCCATTTTAATATGAATACTTGAAGCAAACAAAATAACGAATAAACGAACGAAGACGAAACAGTCCCGTAAAGTGACAACACAAACACAGGAACACAGTAACAGGAACAATCACCCACAACCCACAATACAAAACAGGCTACCTAAACATGGTTCCCAATCAGAGACAACGACTAACACCTGCCTCTGAGAACCATATCAGGCCAAACACATAGAAATAGACAAACTAGACATACAACATAGAATGCCCACTCAGATCACACCCTGACCAAACAAAACATAGAAACATACAAAGCAAACTATGGTCAGGGCGTGACACTGTGGAACACTTTCGACTCAACAAATTGAGGGCAAAGGCGGTGGGGCTATAAGAGTGACCTTTAAAATGTAGGGAAAGCACATGTGCTGCAGTGACGATTTAATGAGCTGGGAAGGTTTGTGTGTCAGTTTTTCAGTGTGTATGTTAGGTGTGTGTATGCATACATGAGTGTGTGTGTCTGTGTGTTCAATGTGTGCTCACCTCATCTCAGTAGTTCCAACTTTGTGCCGCCTGTGATGCTGGTAAAAAAGAGCACACCACTTCCATCTTTAAAAGACGAACATCAGCATTGTGGGTGTCACCTGATAGGACTACATTATGCACCAAGAAAAATGATTGAATGGAATTGGTAAGAGAGAGAGAGAGACAGAGGAAGGTTGTTCTGCTTATAAGACGTGGTACCTTGATCCTGCCATTGTCACTATAGCGACAAGGACATTGGGAGAATCTCAATTGAGTTAGCTTGATTCCTTGCATCCTCTCCTCTGTCCTCCCCTCGCATCCTTTTGAAAAAGGTTCAAAAGGTAAGCGAGGAGAGGGAAGGTGAGAAGAGGAAACGTGGAAACAATTGCGCCTCATCAGGCAAATTACGTTTACAGAGGCGGAATCCCCAAAAAACATGTGTAAAGTGTTCAAAATATTTGTAACGGCTGTCTAATTCCTCCTCCTCGGATGAAGAGGAGGAGTAAGGGTCGGACCAAAACGCAGCGTTGAATGAAGACATAATGAATTTATTTACAGACAGACGAAGACGGTAAAACTCTTAAACAAAATACAAAACAACAAACGACGCAGACCGACCTGAACATAAGAACTTACATATACACGAAGAACGCACGAACACGTACAGACTACACAAACGAACGAAAACACGAAACAGTCCCGTGTGGTGCAGACAGACACAGACACAGGAACAATCACCCACAAACAAACAGTGAGAACAGCCTACCTTAATATGGTTCTCAATCAGAGGAAACGTCAAACACCTGCCTCTAATTGAGAACCATATCAGGCAACACCTAAACCCAACATAGAAACACAAAACATAGAATGCCCACCCCAACTCACGCCCTGACCAACTAAACACATACAAAAACAACAGAAAACAGGTCAGGAACGTGACAATATTTGCTAGTTGTGCTAGACTATTTATTGTTAAAAGGAAACGTAGCACATGGTTTTTAAATGTCTGCATGCTTTTGTCCTCCGAGAAAACAACAGCTGATTCAAAAGGGGTGTGGCGGATTTTAAATCTCTCCCGTGTAGGATACACCTGAGCATCCTACACAGGAGAGGGGAAAAATCCTACGTTCACCTACTAACGAAATTACACTCTCCTTATGGCGACCACTTATCGGTTTCCGGGTCACGGAGGAGAGGAGGACGGAGGAGTCGAGGTGAAGATATATTTTACATTTACATTTTTACATTTAAGTCATTTAGCAGACGCTCTTATCCAGAGCGACTTACAAATTGTAAAAAAATGTTTTGGCCCAATTGAGATCTCCCATTGAGGTGATAACTTGTTTTTATAGGAAACTAAGCTCCAGCTCCATTGAGGGTTCCTCAAACATGTTTTGACTCATTCTTCACTCATTCTTCACACACTCTGTGTGTTACATCGACGGAATTAATAATTCCAAGCGGTTACCTTAACATTGTGTCCACTATGTGAATAGGTCTGCCTTTCCAACTTATGCTGTCCGTGATGCTGTACCAAAGTTATTATATTGTGATTAGATATCATGAATGGCAGCCTCAACTCTAACACTTAATTGTCTTACAGTCCTGTTTCAATGGGATCTTACCTGGTAATAGTTAAGAAAATGGGCACTTTCTAGTACATAATACACAGCATTCAACATGGTTGAAAACCAGGTAGAAAATGGCACATAGTGGTACTTACAGTATGTCAGTGAATGAAAAATATATACATACATAAGGTAATTATCATGCACTTTCTGGGTAAATTGTAGAAAAAATTAAGTGTTACATAAAACGTGTATCATAGAAAATAATAACCTTCAATTCAGTATCAGTCTTCGGCGTTTTCCCAAGGACGAAGGAGAAAAAAG
Source organism: Salvelinus alpinus (assembly GCF_045679555.1). Lineage (NCBI taxonomy): Eukaryota > Metazoa > Chordata > Actinopteri > Salmoniformes > Salmonidae > Salvelinus > Salvelinus alpinus. The sequence goes on from NC_092095.1 coordinate 22,919,203, forward strand.
CCCTTCAACAGCAGCTCAGTGGTGGTGCTTGTGTTTGTGTTGGTTCAGCAGAGGTAATCAAGCTGGCCTGTGGGGGCTTCAGACTACACAGATTGAGTGTTATTATGACAAATGCACAAGAACAGAATCACTCTTCCCTCATATAATGGCTTCCCGTTTGTTGAGAACATTTAGTTTTTTTATGTAATGGCATAATAAATGCTCTGTGTCTTGGATTTGTCTGCCTGATAAGAGATCTGCCTCTTCAGCTTGAACTTGCAGTCGTGATATAGTCATGTGCTTGCCAATATACATTATTTGCAGTAGATAACTCTCACTCAGTTGGATGTTATTGCAACACAAAATAACTCACAGGTAAACCTATGGGATTAGTTGATTCCCTGTGCAACATATACCAGATGAGACATTTAGAGCCTCTCTTGCAATTGCAGCCATTAAAGCCTTGGGCTAATAGAGGTTGATTGTTAATAGACATCTTAGAATCCCCTTAGATGGAATGTTTATACATAGCGTTAGATAGTAAGTGATTATTAATTTATTCATTTAAGCAGGCAAGTCAATTGAGAACCTGATCTCATTTCCAAAGATAGCACAAGAGGCTGCAAAGACTCAATACCAGACAAGGCAAGAGTATAGCATATCAAACATGTAATGATGTGCCTTTAAAAATGGTTTGGTAGATATTCATTTGTCTGCTTATATACTGTGCTAACTCATTTGAAGTAATTGTAGGTAGCTTGGGACAGGAGTAACTGTAAAATAACAAAAATGCAGTGGTAAATATCTAGTAAATATTTTTTGGCAGCTTTTATTTGAACACAGGGTTAAAATTTTTTGCATGTCAATCAAGGAACACCTTATGTTTCCACTCATGCAATTCTGTTTCAATCAGGTCAGTGTTAATTAAAACTTCACCGGCAACAAGGCGTGGTAAGCATGCCTATTTACCCTCTTTACGAACCAATCAACAGTTAATTAGTGCTGCCAGTTGAACCTTTTTCATCCTTTTGTTGTGTCCCTCTCTACACGAGATGGACTCTACTGATTTATGTATACCTCAAACAACGTGTCTCACTTTTGATGGGAGGTCATATGACATGATGTACTTGAAGAAAAAAAAATGATGCATTTAGAAATCATAGAGGACAACACAAAAAAGTTAAGAAACTTATCTCCATTGTGGTCCTATTGTTAACAAAATGCATTATTCATCAATGAATAACAAATTGAATATGGAAAACAAATGGAGTTGAGGCAGTTTGGAAAAGTCAGTATGGCTTGAGCGGAGGGCGCATCGATGGTACAGTACAGCCAGGGAGAAAGTCAGTCTGTCAGACAAGCCAGGAGCTCTTCATCAGGGCCCTCGCTTTGTCCGACGTTACCAGTTCCTCCATTGTAGCCGCTCCTCCTCCGTAGGTAGCTGATCCTCCACTGACTACAGTGTACCAACTGGGTGATGCATCGGCTGCAGTAAAGCGCCAGAAATTCAACTACACATCAGCAGTGGTCAGGACCAGTCCCTCTGACATCTCAGACACAGCAGTCTCCACCTTTCAACCGGCAGGGAAAAGTAAAAAGCCGGAGCTGCTGCTGCATTATTTAAACGAGCCATCCAGCTAGTTAGCTAGCCAATGCAAACAAATGATCCATCAGCAGTCTTGTAAATCAAATCAAATTGTATTGGTCACATACACATGTTTAGGAGATAATGCGAGTGTAGCGAAATGCTTGTGCTTCTAGTTCCAACAGTGCAGTAATATCTAACAAGTAATATAACAATTCCCCAACAGCTCCCTTATACACACAAATCTAAAAGGGATGAATGAGAATATGTACATATAAATATATGGATGAGCGATGGCCAAGCGGCATAGGCACGGTGCAGTAGATGGTATAAAATACAGTATATACATGTCATATGAGTAATGTAAGATATGTAAACATTATTAAATAGAGTTAGATGCACTATTGTAAAGTGGTTGTTCCACTGGATATCATAAGGTGAATGCACCAATTTGTAAGTCGCTCTGGATAAGAGCGTCTGCTAAATGACTTAAATGTAAATGTAAATTAAAGTGTAATTATTTAAAGTGGCATTGTTTAAAGTGACTAGTGATCAATTTATTAAAGTGTCCAGTGTAGGCAGCAGCCTCTCTGAGTTAGTGATGGCTATTTAACAGTCTGATGGCCTTGAGATAGAAACTGTTTTTCAATCTCTCGGTCCCAGCTTTGATGAATATGTACTGACCTTGCCTTCTGGATGACAGGCAGTGGCTCGGGTGGTTGTTGTCCTTGATGATCTTTTTGGCTTTCCTGTGACATCGGGTGCTGTAGGTGTCATGGAGGGCAGGTAGTTTGCCCCCGGTGATGCATTGTGCAGACCGCAGCACCCTCTGGAGAGCCTTGCGGTTGACTTTGAAGACCACCCTATCTATCTATGTCACAGGTGTCAAACTCATTCCACGGGGGGCCGAGTGTCTGCGGGTTTTCGCTCCTCCCTTGTACTTGATTGATGAATTAACATCACTAATTAGTTAGGAACTCCCCACACCTGGTTGTCTAGGGCTTTATTGAAAGGAAAAACCAAAAACCTGCAGACACTAGGCCCTCCGTGGAATGAGTTTGACACCCCTGATATGTGATCTAAACTGAGATTTATCAACATAACATGGCACCATGGCAACCACGGAACCTAACTACGGAACAGGTCCACGTTATGATCACCGTCACATTTGGCATGCGACGGCATAATGAGGTAATTTTCTGGTTGGTTAAGGTGATATTACCTAAGCACATCAGGTGAAATCAGGTGAAGACATATTTTGATGACTCCATCAAGATGTCTGGGAAAGATGTCAGCATCTAATAAAAACATTACTTTTCAAACAGTACACAATTGGACTACGATGCCAAAAGAGCCAGGTCTCAGTTGCAAATGAGAACCTGTTCTCAACTAGCCTACCTGGTTAAATAAAGGTGAAATAAAAAATAAAATAGCCTGAAAATCTTTACAACCAATTTTGCACACTTGGTTAGCTTTAACATGCAATGTAGTGAAGACTGCATTCAACAGTTCTCTTTACACATGGGGAATACTCTTCAGGGGGTTACTGATTCTGTTTAACAGCTCTCACAGACTGCATCAAGTCTATTCATGGATTCCTGCTGAAATGTATAAACAATTCTGATGTGCCTGTGTTGGCACAGCCACAAAGTCATAAAAATTGATTTTAAACCTCTAACCTTAACCGTAACCACGCTGCTAACCCTAATGCCTAAACCTAACCTGAAATTAAAACCAAAAAGCACATGTTGGTTTCCATGAATTTTTACCATATATACTAATTTTGACTTTGCAGCTAGCAAAAATCACTCCGTTCTGCCTCCAGTGCAAGATTCATGTCCTCTTAAATGTACTGGCAAATTGTAGATGTCCGCCTAAATAGATATACCCAAAAGTAACTGCTATTCATGTGTAATTACATGATTCTGACATGCAAAAACTTGGTATATTTGGACAGAAGACATCTGGGAGATTATGAGGAAATAATCAGAAGATAGGAGTTACATAGTTCAGAATACACAAGATCAAGTACACACAAAATATATATTTATTTATTTAGAAAGTCATCTTTCATTGACAAGCTATAAGTGAATTATTGATGACTAGAGTTGAAAACACATTAGACGGCATTGATAGACCTAACAACTAGAAATGGACAGATGTTTTAGTAAATGGTGTCAGGTGTTTCCTGAATGTTTCCAAGTGTCCCTAAACCTCTCCAAAGCGGCATATGTCTGTAAATTAGATAATTCCAGTGCTATTACATACTGTATGTGCAGTCCCTAAAAGCTATTTGTTCAGTATACAAACACAATTTCTACCATCTCAACCTCGCTCAAACATTGTGGTGGTGTTATGGGCTATCCAGGGTACATTCAAGTGTCCTTTCAACCTCTCCAGTGTCAGAATGTGGTAATTTCACTGTTTTTACACACTGGATGCACCTAAAAGTTATTGTTCACTATAAAAACTAAATTTCTACAACACCAACCTCTCTCAGACATTGTGGTGGTGTCGGGGGACATACAGGGGATATGGATGCCTAAGCAGGCAACATCATATTTTTGATGCGCAAAGATATTGTCAATCGGTGGACATTTGATGTTGCCATTACGTCATACAGTACATCACCAGATAACATTGGCAAAGTGGTTCCTACCTACCTAAGGATGAATTTTATTCCCCCATGTAGCTATAGCTCAAACACAGGCCAAATCAAAGCTTACCTTGTAAGTTGTTTGGTGAAAACGTTGCGTAAAATAAAAATGTTGACTCTCGGGGCTGGTGATCAATAACGGTAGGTCACAGACAGACAAATAAGATATCCTCATGATCTGTGGAGTCACGGCTTTCGGTGTGTATCAAAGTATCCCATGTTTATTTAGTGTATGCTTCACAACGCTAACCGGAATGTAGGTAGCAACCATCTTGAAATGAGGTCATCAGCTTGGACTGCCCATTCAAATGTGTATGCCCATATATGGTGGTAAGCCATACCAAAGATTTGAAGCCACTAATCAATAGCCAAGATACTCAGCTTTCCGCAGATTTCCTGCTTTTGCAGATAGGTGCTACCGTGCTCATATCAGACTGAATTGAATAAGAAAAATCAAATAGAGTCCCCAATTATGGGGACTTTACATTTAATTTATTAACCTACGGTATACAGCCCCCGGCGCTGTGAGGGAGTACTACAGTGAGAGTGAGAGTTTTGGCCGGGGCTTGAAGAGATGTTGACATTCAATAAACCAATAAATATACCAATAAACTTTGATTTGATTTGAGCGTCCACTTACTACTCATCTACACTTATTTACAGAATCATTGCTGCAAACATACAGTCGACACAGAACAGGTACACTTTAGTACACATAGAAAGTGGTGAGGTGTCACGGATGGTTGATGGGGGTTCTTGAAGTTGTTAATAGCATCTTATTAACAGGCTGTGTGTGTGGTTACTCTGTCACTACTGCTGATCCCAGTATCCAACATTGTGTCTATTATTCACCCTGAGGTATTTTATGATACATATACAAGTATTACTCATTCTAGAAAGTAATTTGAATTGTGTGGAATGGAATGGTTGGTAATTGAATGATGTCAGTCCTTGAATTGGGACAAAAGCAGTTAACCATTCCATGAATCATTTCACATGATGCATCTTGCCATCCTGACAACCACCAATTTCCATGGCCCAAATGTTATCATTCCTTAAGAGTGGAAATTATCAAAACGCTAACAGCCAATTAAAATGCATGTGTTGTCTATCACATGTAGATGTGTTCTAAACCTGAACAAAGGGAAGGCTCTCAAATCACATAAGTGAAATCTACAGTAACTCTCATAGAAATGTCTCTCTTTCTGATGACTCTTATAACATACTCCTACTGGTGACTGCTTCTGAGTCCTAAACAGTCACTACGTTTATTATAAAGACACCATCAAAATACAGATGCATTGACATGCAAGAGATATGCTGTCTATAAATACACACAGATGGTCAGTGTGTTTAGGCTGATGTTTGTAAATCCACTCGTGCAGTTGGCTTCTGGCGACCAGACACAGCCTGGCCGCGTCCAAATATAGCCCCAGCAAAACGCACAAGGTCACCTCTGACCCCCCCAAGAGGGGCTGGACGTGGGCCCAGACACACAGATGTGGCTGGCTGGAGGACCATCCACATCCCACGCTGCTTTGCTCACTAAAACCTATTGTTTCCTTTTAATGCCCTTTTCTTCTTTTCTTTGGTTGTTGCCATCTTCTGGGGTTTCTTAAAGCTTGATGGTTGGATGCAAAAGAGGCGTTCATTTGCTAATTTCTGCTGCAGTAATCAGGAAATCCCGTTCTGTGACAGGAGACTCGGAATTCAGCGTTTAATTAGCCCTGTAATCACAGCATCTGGAACGTATTAGCACATAGCTGCAGGGGAATGAGGGAAATGTCATTTTAGGCCCAGCACTATCACCTGTGTCATTGCAAAAGCTTGTGTCAGAATGCATCTTTAAAAAGTGTGATTTTCTTCTATGTATCTAATATATGTATCTAATATATATATATATATATAGTACATGTCAAAAGTATATATAATACACGTCAAAAAAGTGTCAAACAAATCCAAATATATTTCCTATTTGAGATTCTTCAAAGTAGCCACCCTTTGCCTTGATGACAGCTTTGCACACTCTTGGCATTCTCTCAACCAGCTTCATGAGGTAGTCACCTGGAATGCTTTTCCAACAGTCTTGAAGGAGTTCCCACATATGCTGAGCAACTCATCCCAAGCCATCTCAATTGGGTTGAGATCGGGTGATTGTGGAGGCCAGTCATCTGATGCAGCACTCCATCACTCTCCTTCTTGGTCAAATAGCCCTTACACAGCCTGGAGGTGTGTTGGGTCATTGTCCTGTTGAAAAACAAATGATATCCCATCTGGTTTGCGCTTAGTGGGACTGGCGTATCGCTGCAGAATGCTGCGGTAGCCATGCTGGTGTGCCTTGAATTCTAAATTAATCACTGACAGTGTCACCAGCAAAGCACCCCCACACCATAACACCTCCTCCTCCATGCGTCACGGTGGGACCACACATGCGGAGATCATCCGTTCACCTACTCTGCGTCACACAAAGACACGGCGATTGGAACCAAAATCTCAAATTTGGACTCATCAGACCAAAGCACATATTTCCACCAGTCTAATGTCCATTGCTTGTGTTTCTTGGCCCAAGCAAGTCTCTTCTAATCATTGGTGTCCTTTAGTAGTGGTTTCTTTGCAGAAATTCAACCATGAAGGCCAGATTCACGCAGTCTCCTCTGAACAGTTGCTGTTGAGATGTGTCTGTTACTTGAACTCTGTGAAGAATTTATTTGGGCTGCAATCTGAGGTGCAGTTAATTGCCGATTTCTGAGGCTGGTAACTCTAATGAACGTATCAAATCAAATCAAATGTATTTATATAGCCCTTCTTACATCAGCTGATATCTCAAAGTGCTGTACAGAAACCCAGCCTAAAACCCCAAACAGCAAGCAATGCAGGTGTAGAAGCACGGTGGCTAGGAAAAACTCCCTAGAAAGGCCAAAACCTAGGAAGAAACCTAGAGAGGAACCAGGCTATGAGGGGTGGCCAGTCCTCTTCTGGCTGTGCCGGGTGGAGATTATAACAGAACATGGCCAAGATGTTCAAATGATCATAAATGACCAGCATGGTCAAATAATAATAATCACAGTAGTTGTCGCGGGTGCAACAAGTCAGCACCTCAGGAGGTGTCAGTTGGCTTTTCATAGCCGATCATTAAGAGTATCTCTACCGCTCCTGCTGTCTCTAGAGAGTTGAAAACAGCAGGTCTGGGACAGGTAGCACGTCCGGTGAACAGGTCAGGCAGAACAGTTGAAACTGGAGCAGCAGCACGGCCAGGTGGACTGGGGACAGCAAGGAGTGAGAGAGAGAAAGAAAGAAAGAGAGAATTAAAGAGAGCATACTTAAATTCACACAGGACACAGGACAAGACAGGAGAAGTACTCCAGATATAACAGACTGACCCTAGCCCCACCGACACATAAACTACTGCAGCATAAACTACTGCAGCGTATCCTCTGCAGCAGAGGTGACTCTGGGTCTTTCTTTCCTGTGGCGGTCCTGATGACAGCTAGTTTCATCATAGCGTTTGATGCTTTTTGCAACTGCACTTGAAGAAACTTTGAAAGTTCTTGACATTTTCTGCATTGACTGACCTTCATGTCTTAAAGTAATGGTGGACTGTCGTTTCTATTTGCTTATTTAAGCTGTTGTTGCCATAATATGGACTTGGACTTTTACCAAATAGGGCTATCTTCTGTATACCAACCCTACCTTGTCACAACATAACTGATTGGCTCAAACGCATTAAGAAGGAAAGAAATTCCACAAATTAGCTTTAAACAATGCACACCTGTTAATTGAAATGCATTCTAGGTGACTACCTCATGAAGCTGGTTGAGAGAATGCCAAGAGTGTGCAAAGCTGTCATCAAGGCAAAGGGTGGCTACTTTGAAGAATCTCAAATATGAAATATATTTGGATTTGTTTGACACTTTTTTGGTTACTACATGATTCCATATGTGTTATAGCAGTTTGATTTCTTCACTAGTTTGATGTCTTCCCTATTATTCTACAATGTATAAAATAGTAAAAATAAAGAAAAACCCTAGAATGAGTAGGTATATATATATATATATATTTGGATGTGATATTTTATTTCTCTGTGGGTATGATTGTAGTTACACAGGCTAATATTGCAAATTCATTTCCAATGAAATATGAGATAGTGGAGGTGTGCGGAATGGCAGCCTGGTCTCATAGACTAGCTGTAACAAAGGAAATGTAAATCCGGGACACTCAAATTAGTATTATATGTTACGTTTAGCATGGTTACGTAAGACAGAAGGTTACTTAAGGCAAAAACAAGGGTGGTTGGTCGGGGTGGATGGTAGGCACATAACGCAAACGACTAGCAGCCAAAGATTGTGTGTTTGAATCTCATCATGGAAACTTTAGAATTTTAGCTAATTAGCAACTTTTCAACTACTTTTAAGCTACTTTGAAACTGCATGCTACCTAACCCTAAGCTTTAGCCCTTTAACCTAAATCCTAAGATTAATCCTAACTGCTAACCCTAACCCCTAGCTTAGCTAACGTTAACCAGCTAGCTAATGTTAGCGTTAGCCACCTAGGCAACATTAGACACAACAAATTAGAATTCGTAACATATGATATGTTTAGCAAAATCGTAACATATTGTACGTTTTGCAAAATCGTAACATTGTACGTTTTTCAAATTCGTAACAAATCAATGAATTGTCATTCGTAACATATCATACTAAATGGATGAAGGACATCCACAATTTAATCGAGCCATACGAAACACAAAATATCATATTAAATGGAGTGTCTCGGATTTACATACAGAATAATACAAAATGCTCTGAGACCAGGTTGGCAATGGTGGTTGTGTGACTGACTCACATTTACACCCATAACCTCTCTTATGTCGTATATACAATACCTAATCAATGTCTTTTTTTCTGACATGCATTGCTCTTTGATTCCTGTTCTTCTTTTGTTTCTCTCTCTCTCTCTCTCTCTCTCTCTCTCTCTCTCTCTCTCTCTCTCTCTCTCTCTCTCTCTCTCTCTCTCTCTCTCTCTCTCCTCTCCTCTCCTCTCTCTCTCTCTCTCTCTCTCTCTCCTCTCCTCTCCTCTCCTCTCTCTCTCTCTCTCGCTGTTTGAACTGTTGATTACATTCGGACTGTTTGATGTCAGGCAGATAATTACATTGAACTGCCTGGCGTGGAGACATGTTCCATGCATTGTTTGTTCGTTCTCGTCGTGCGTCGGTCGGAGCCTCCGGGTTCCTCTCTGTCTTTGCCCTGTCAGAAACGCCTGTGATCTGCCTTATCAGGCTTCTGAAGCCTGTCATTGGTCCGCCGTCTCACCGTTAATAAACTTTGAAGTGACAGCCCCATCCGTACCCCTAATGGATGCAAACCAATGAGGATGTCACTCATGAGCTTTTTCATGTCACAACTGATTGTAATAATATCACACTGCACTCAGTATGCTCCATAGGCATATTTTCAGGGACCAGCAATACTATAGAGGTGTTGTGATAACACAGTTGAAATTATGCCGATGGCGCAATCACATGAGTGGAATAGGACGAGCAATCTCAATGCACCTCTGTTCATGCAATTTGGATGTGAATGGCTTTGTGAATGGCAATCTAAGAGAAAAGAGCCCTCTTGAACAGGGTGGAAAGCCAGAAGACCGGTCATTTTCCATCACCGGCATACCCTCATGATCAACTTGTGCACTCAAAGAACCCTTCATTCCTCTGACAAGTCCAACAACTGCTCTTGGTGGCTATGGTCAGGATCTACAGCAGGGATTGGCAACTAGATTCAGCCACGGGCCAATTTTTGTCGAAGGGGATGTTGTGGGGCCGGAACACTGCAAATTGAGCACAACTAAGCCCCAAAAAAGTTATGCTTTGATTACATTGAGACACCATCACGTCTATTTTTTTATTCATGGGAATACTTGGGAATAGATTTCCTATATATACATTCACTGGACAGTTTATTAGGTATGGATCACTTCTACAAACAGTGAGTGACGTGGCCGTGGCTTGCTATATAAAGCAGGCAGACAGGCATCGAGGCATTCAGTTACTGTTCGATTGAATGTTAGAATGGGCAAAACGAGTGACCTAAGTGACTGAGCGTGGTATGATCGTCGGTGCTGGATCCAGTATCTCAGAAACGGCCACCCTCCTGGGCACCTGGGCACAGGTTACTGAGAATGGTGCGACAAACAAAAAACATCCAGTCAGCTGCAGTCCTGTGGGCGAAAATAGCTCATTGATGAGAGAGGTTGAAGGAGAATGGCAAGAGTCGTGCAAGCTAACAGGCGAACCACAAACAGACAAATAACGGCGCAGTACAACAGCAGTGTGCAGAACGGCATCTCGGAACGCACAACTCGTCAATCCTTTTCACGGATGGGCTATTGCAGCAGACGACCATACTGGGTTCCACTCTTATCAGCTAAAAACAAGAAGAAGCGTCTCTAGTGGGCACGTGATAACTAACACTGTACAATTGAGGAGTGGAAAAACATTGCCTGGAACATGACAGCGAGTTCTTGAGTGGCCTGGTCAGTCCCCAGACCTGGTCAGTCCCCAGACCTGGTCAGTCCCCAGACCTCAGCCCAATAGAGCATCTTTGGGATGAGATGGAACGGGCTGTTCGCAGAATACCGCCATCCAATCTGCAGCAACAGCTTGATGCCATCGCGTCAGTATGGACTAACCTCCCTGGGGAACGTTTCTGACACTTTCTAGAATGCCCAGAAGATTTCAGGCTGTTCTGGAGATCTAACCCGGCACTAGATGGGTGTACCTAATAAACTGTTCGGTGAGTGTATATAAAAAAATTACTTGCGGGACGGTTTTTGCCGACCCCTAATCTACAGAATGCCTGCAATTGGAACAGAAGCCTTACTACGTTAAGGTGATCCTATACTATACTTGTAGCTTTGTTGCTTCTCTTTTGAATGTCTTATCAATCCTAAAGAGCAATCCAGTTACTGCTTTTGCCAGTACAGAGGACTGCACCAGTTAAAATGACCATCTGTTGAGTCAGAAAAACAACAGACAGAGATCAATGCATTCTAAATGAGAAGTTCATAATAACTGTTCACCAATCACAACAACACAAGATTAGTATCTTATGTGTAATGTTTCTCTATGCCGAACCCGGTAAAGAGCAGCCCAACCCGGTAAAGAGCAGCCCAACCCGGTAAAGAGCATCTCAACCCGGTAAAGAGCAGCCCAACCCGGTAAAGAGCAGCCCAACCCGGTAAAGAGCATCTCAACCCGTTAAAGAACAGCCCAACCCGGTAAAGAGCAGCCCAACCCGGTAAAGAGCAGCCCAACCCGGTAAAGAGCAGCCCAACATGGTAAAGAGCAGCCCAACCCAGTAAAGAACAGCCCAACACGGTAAAGAGCAGCCCAACCCAGTAAAGAACAGCCCAACACGGTAAAGAGCAGCCCAACATGGTAAAGAACAGCCCAACCCGGTAAAGAGCAGCCCAACCCGGTTAAGAACAGCCCAACATGGTAAAGAGCAGCCCAACCCGGTAAAGAGCAGCCCAACACGGTAAAGAGCAGCCCAACCCGGTAAAGAGCAGCCCAACCCGGTAAAGAGCAGCCCAACACGGTAAAGAGCAGCCCAACCCGGTAAAGAGCAGCCCAACACGGTAAAGAGCAGCCCAACGGTAAAGAGCAGCCCAACCCGGTAAAGACCAGCCCAACATGGTAAAGAGCAGCCCAACATGGTAAAGAGCAGCCCAACCCGGTAAAGAACAGCCCAACATGGTAAAGAGCAGCCCAACATGGTAAAGAGCAGCCCAACATGGTAAAGAACAGCCCAACCCGGTAAAGAACAGCCCAACACGGTAAAGAGCAGCCCAACACGGTAAAGAGCAGCCCAACATGGTAAAGAGCAGCCCAACCCGGTAAAGAACAGCCCAACCCGGTAAAGAGCAGCCCAACCCGGTAAAGAGCAGATGGCTGTGTTTCTCTACGCCCAACCAGGTAAAGGGCAGATGGCTGTGGTTGTGCATTTTCGACTGGCATGATTGCCTCCCCATCTCAAAGAGACAAAGAGTACTTGCACAAAGTACCATATGCCCCAACGTTGCAGAGCATATGTTGCTGGCCGCATGAAATGGAAAAACATCATTCGAGTAATGAGGTTTCTTGTCAAAGCGTCCATGCACTTCAACCTGGAGGCTGGCACGGACATGGACTTCAGGCGCACAGTCCAGACGGTTCCACTTTAACCTGGAATTGTAAAGGATGATATCATTCGACTGTGCCATCTTGAATGGTATACTGATATGTGATGCAGGCAGCGGGGTTGTGTTCATTAGGGGACATGGTGGAAACTGGTTTAAAATGTTATACAATGGAAAACAAAATTAGCGTTTCTTATTGGTCAAGTCCAGTGTCATAGACACTAGCCAACAAATGGCAGAAAACAGACTGAAAGGGGGAGGGACTACCTAAACTTGTCCAATAAGAAAATCTTATTACATTTTCCGTAGCGGTGTGCACTAATGAATACGACCCAGATAGTCCCTCTCCGTTTCTGTCAACTTTCATTCGTTTGATGCCTACTGAACACAACCCAGATATACTGATTGTGACCTTTGACCTTTGAGCATGAAACAATTACTCTTACAGCCTGTACGTGTGGATGCAAAGAAAGAGCAACGGGAAGGCATGCATGTTACTGTGCCCAACACATCATGATTTATTACAAAAATCACAACCCAACCTCATGGTAAATAGAAGTGAAAATTAGCACCCTCACTTTAGAAGTGGTGCATTATTTCTCATGGCTCTCGGGACATTGATGTGTATGACCTCACTCAGTACAATGAAGGTGATTAAAACCGTTTCAGTGCACCATTGACTGTACAGTTTGAGGGGGAGCTGCAACGGGAGAATATAGTAGGTGCTATTCATCACCCATTCCTTAGTCACTTGTACTGTGGAGAATAGAGCACAGGGTCAAAGTTATTCAAGGTTATGGGGTTTACGAATAATAGACAGAGTACCCTGCTGTCATTATAAACTTTGTTATAAGAACCATTGATGGATTGTTGAAGCAATCTTTACTGACAAAAGTGTAAAGTGTGCAGGTGGCGCCACAGTTAGAGCAAGCCTTATGGGAGCCTTATGGGCCTTATGGGAGCCTTATGGGCCTTATGGGAGCCTTATGGGAGCCTTATGGGAGCGCTCGCCTACAGAATGGGCCTGTGAGTAGTACCCTTGACAATAGAAAATGTCTCTGTCATTACAGTTTCATTCCTCAGGAGAAAAGTAACTGAAAATCAATAGAATGTTAGTATTCTTCTAGGAAGACTGAATCTATTTCAAAGGATGAAAACAATCTCTGTCTGTAACCTCCACCTCCCACTCACCAAGAGCAGACTGTGCGTGAAAGGGTAACTGGATGTGTTAAGCCTAATACGTAACAGTGTAGGCCTACACACGGTGGAGAGGCAAGCAGCATTTTGTCTGTGTCCTAGATAAACCTAGTATCTCCAAAACTTTCAGGAATTGAAAAATATATACAGTGGGGAGAACAAGTATTTGATACACTGCCGATTTTGCAGGTTTTCCTACTTACAAAGCATGTAGAGGTCTGTAATTTTTATCATAGGTACACTTCAACTGTGAGAGACGGAATCTAAAACAAAAATCCAGAAAATCACATTGTATGATTTTTAAGTAATTAATTTCCATTTTATTGCATGACATAAGTATTTGATCATCTACCAACCAGTAAGAATTCCGGCTCTCACAGACCTGTTAGTTTTTCTTTAAGAAGCCCTCCTGTTCTCCACTCATTACCTGTATTAACTGCACCTGTTTGAACTCGTTACCTGTTTAAAAGACACCTGTCCACACACTCAATCAAGCAGACTCCAACCTCTCCACAATGGCCAAGACCAGAGAGCTGTGTAAGGACATCAGGGTTAAATTGTAGACCTCTACAAGGCTGGGATGGGCTACAGGACAATAGGCAAGCAGCTTGGTGAGAAGGCAACAACTGTTGGTGCAATTATTAGAAAATGGAAGAAGTTCAAGATGACGGTCAATCACCCTCGGTCTGGGGCTCCATGCAAGATCTCACCTCGTGGGGCATCAATGATCATGAGGAAGGTGAGGGATCAGCCCAGAACTACACGGCAGGACCTGGTCAATGACCTGAAGAGAGCTGGGACCACAGTCTCAAAGAAAACCATTAGTAACACACTACGCCATCATGGATTAAAATCCTGCAGCGCATGCAAGGTCCCCCTGCTCAAGCCAGCGCATGTCCAGGCCCGTCTGAAGTTTGCCAATGACCATCTGGATGATCCAGAGGAGGAATAGGAGAAGGTCGTGTGGTCTGATGAGACAAAAATAGAGCTTTTTGGTCTAAACTCCACTCGCCGTGTTTGGAGGAAGAAGGATGATGAGTACAACCCCAAGAACCCATCCCAACCGTGAAGCATGGAGGTGGAAACATCATTCTTTGGGGATGCTTTTCTGCAAAGGGGACAGGACGACTGCATCGTATTGAGGGGAGGATGGATGGGGCCATGTATCGCGAGATCTTGGCCAACAACCTCCTTCCCTCAGTAAGAGCATTGAAGATGGGTCGTGGCTGGGTCTTCCAGCATGACAACGACCCGAAACACACAGCCAGGGCAACTAAGGAGTGGCTCCGTAAGAAGCATCTCAAGGTCCTGGAGTGGCCTAGCCAGTCTCCAGACCTGAACCCAATAGAAAATCTTTGGAGGGAGCTGAAAGTCCGTATTGCCCAGCGACAGCCCCGAAACCTGAAGGATCTGGAGAAGGTCTGTATGGAGGAGTGGGCCAAAATCCCTGCTGCAGTGTGTGCAAACATGGTCAAGAACTACAGGAAACGTATGAGCTCTGTAATTGCAAACAAAGGTTTCTGTACCAAATATTAAGTTCTGCTTTTCTGATGTATCAAATACTTATGTCATGCAATAAAATGCAAATTAATTATTTAAAAATCACACAATGTGATTTTCTGGATTTTTGTTTTAGATTCCGTCTCTCACAGTTGAAGTGTACCTATGATAAAAATTACAGACCTCTACATGCTTTGTAAGTAGGAAAACCTGCAAAATCGGCAGTGTATCAAATACTTGTTCTCCCCACTGTATATTTTCAGATCTATTGGCATGTGGGCCTAATGACTCAACACCTGAGATACAAGTTTTTTTCAGGATGTCGATGAATTTCTTCAACCATGGTGTTTCAATGTACTCTCTTAGGAAGCATATTATTTACAAAAAACATTTAGATTAACCATATGCATTTTTTGTTTCTGACTATCTTAAAAGGCCCGGTTTAGTCAAAAATGTGATTTTCCAGTGTTAATACAATGAACAAAAATATAAACACAAGTTACAGTTCATATAAGGAAATCAGTACTTGAAATAAATAAATGAGGCCCTAAATCTATAGATTTCACATGACTGGGAATACCGATATGCATCTGTTGGTCACAGATACCTTAAAAAAAACAGTAGGCGTGTGGATCAGAAAACCAGTCAGTATCTGGTGTGCCCACCATTTGCCTCATGCAGCACGACATCTCCTTCGCATAGAGTTGATCCGGCTGTTGATTGTGGCCTGTGTAATGTTGTCCCACTCCTCTTCAATGGCTGTGCGATGGCTGTGCCAATGATATTGGCGAGAACTGGAACTAGCTATCGTACACGTCGATCCAGAGTCTCCCAAACATGCTCAATGGGTGACATATCTGGTGAGTATGCAGGCCACAGAAGAACTGGGACATTTTTCCATGCTGAAACATGAGATGACGGCGGATGAATGGCACGATAATGAGCCTCAAGATCTTGTCACGGTATCGATGTGCATTCAAATTTCCATTGATAAAATGCAATTGTTTTCGTTATCCGTAGCTTATGCCTGCCCATACCATAGCCCCACCGCCACCATGTGGCACTCTGTTCACAACGTTGACATCAGCAAACCGCTCGCCCACACAACGCCATACACGCTGACTGCCATCTTCCCGGTATAGTTGAAACAGGAATTAATCCATGAAGAGCACACTTCTCCAGCTTGCCAGTGGCCATTGAAGTTTGTGCATTAGCACACTGAAGTCTATTACGACGCCAAACTGCAGTCAGGTCAAGACCCTGGTGAGGACGACGACCACGCAGATGAGCTTGCCTGAGACGGTTTCTGACAGTTTGTGCAGAAATTCTGTCAGCTGTCCGGGTGACTGGTCTCAGACGATCCCACTGGTAAAGAAGCTGGATGTAGAGGTCCTGGGCTGGCATGGTTACATGTGGTCTGCGGTTGTGAGGCACATACTGCCAATTCTCTAAAATGACGTTGGAAGCGGCTTATGGTAGAGAAATGAACATGGTGGACATTCCTACAGTCAGCATGCCAATTGCACACTCCCTCAAAACTTGAGACATCTGTGGCATTGTGTTGTGTGCACATTTTATAGTGGCCTTTTATTGTCCCCAGCACAAGGTGCACCTGTGTAATGATTTATGCTGTTTAATCAGCTTCTTGATATGCCACACCTGTCAGAAGAAGGATGGATTATCTTGGCAAAGGAGAAATGCTCACTAACAGTGTTGTAAACAAATTTGTCCACAACATCTGATAGAAGTAAGCTTTTTGTGCGTATAGACAATTTCTGGGATCTTTTATCTCAGCTCATGAAACATGAGCCCACTATATGTAATTTTAACTTACATCTCCGAAAGAGCCCCTACAGATCCGAACGCGACTGCTACAATAGAGAGAAATGTAACAATTTATGCTGCTGCTCTTGCATTTCACGAGAGCGGAGAGTGACGCTTGTTGTTGTTGGCCAATCATAAGTTATCAAAGCCGCAGTAGGCTAGTCATAGAGCCTCAGTGTGTAGCAAAAGTTTGCAGATATCTAATTCATGGAATTAAAAGTTAAAAGGAGAAGGATAGGCTACAACGACCACGACTATATGAATGGAGTTATTTGTAAGTGTAGGATGAGAAAGCGCAAGCACTGTAGCTGTCACGCCCTGGCCTTAGTTATCTTTGTTTTCTTTATCATTTTAGTTAGGTCAGGGTGTGACATGGGGGATGTATGTGTTTTGTATTGTCTAGGGGTTTTGTATGTTTATGGGGCAGTGTCTAGTCTAGGTGTATGTATGTCTATGGTTGCCTAGATTGGTTCTCAATTAGAGACAGCTGTCTATCGTTGTCTCTGATTGGGAGCCATATTTAGTCAGCCATAGTCATTAGGTAGTTTGTGGGTGATTGTCTATGTCGCATGTTAGCACATTGTTTGTATAGCGTCACCTTCGTCGGTTTATTGTTTTGATTAGTTTGTATAGTGTTCGTTTCGTCTGATAATAAAGAAGATGTATTCATTTCACGCTGCGCCTTGGTCCTCTTCTCTTCCACGTTACGACGATCGTGACAGCAGCCTCAATTGGCCTAGCTTGCTAGCTTCACTAGCTTCTCCCGGTTTGATGCAATCAAGATCTGTACTACGCAATCATATTTGATAAATAATTGAGCTATGGCAGCTATTCATCTACTTGTTGCGTTTATAGTTTTGTTCAGTGTATATACAAAACATCTGAGATTAAATTTGGTTTTTCAGGATAGAAGTCTAGTGGTTTAACATAACTGTTTACAATGGGCTTTGAGAAGATTGAAGATAATGAGTGATTTCTTGAAAATTTCTGTTCTAGAGCTTCTATAAATACATTTTCCCGATGGTTTGTGAAAAGTGTCACACTTGAATGGACTTGGTGTGTACAATTTCAGTTGTATTTTAATGTTACAGATCTATTCGTCTCTCGTTGACAAACTTTTTCTTTACAACATTTTAATCATTTTCAGTGGTGATTGGATGTAGTGTCCTAATATTTACCCAGAAAACACTTGATTGTAAATCGATCATATTCTATAACTTTTCACTTGACATCCTCAACAAGACACACAGATACCCATTCAAGTAATATCACTGAGACAGGTCAAATAACCTCCTAGACTAAGTCTAACAAAACCTATACCGGTCAAAGGCCATAACCATTAGGTTTTACAAGTCAATGATTGAGGCATTACTGTTGCAACACTTCCGTTTTAATTGGACAGCCCATCATGCTGTGTGTTTTATGGCCGGAGATTGGTGAAATTTTACAGCCTTAGATTGGTTGAACTTGTCTGCTCATTAGCTAAAATCCAATGACCCATATGTTCGCCTCAGTAAGCCGCTCGTTGGAACAGAGGGGTATTTACCCTCAGATGTGTGTCTCTTTGTGCAGGTGTTGGTCCATTTGTGTGGACTGGAAGTTAATTGTGTAAACTCTTATTCTTCAGTGAAGAGTGAATTTGAAATTATCTTGGGAACAAGCAATTATATGGCCACATTTACTACGTGTTTATTTTTTTCAGAGGAGAGTAAAAGACAGAAAACATAGCAACAGTTTAAGCTAGAATACCTTTTATGTTTCCAAATTCCTTCCCTTTGCTAATCAGCAGAGGACCCTATACAGCATATTCCTCAGCTTCACTAATATTCATTGTGAGCTGAGAAATATGACAACACCAGCAAAAGTGATACTCGCCATTGTTATACATATTGTTATATTGTCATGTTATACGTTGTTGTACGGTGCGGCAGGTAGCCTAGCAGTTAAGAACGTTGGGCAAGTAACCGAAAGGTCTCTGGTTCGAATCCCTGAGCCGGCAAGGTGGAAAATTCAGCTGTTCTGCCCTTGAGCACGGCCGTTAACCCCCAACAACAACTGCTACAGGGGCACGGATGATGTGGATGTAGATTAAGGTAGCCTCTCCTCTCTGATTCAGAGAGATTGGGTTAAATGCGGCACTCACATTTTGGTTGAATGCATTCAGTTGTGGAACTGACTAGGTATCCCCTTTCCCACCTTGGAGCATAACAAGGTGACAGAATTTGAAAGGGAAAAATCACTGTATCATTGATTGAGGGTGGAATTGTCAAATAATGTGAAATCAACAACAAATGTCACCATGTCATTGGATTTATGTTAAGTTGGGTGGAAAAAATATGATATGCCCTTACATTGATGACTTTTGCAAATCCAATCAGTTTTCCACATTGATTCAATGTCATCACATAGATTTTTTGGGTTGAAATTACGTGGAAACATCGTTGATTCAACCAGTTTTTGCCTAGCGGGATAACACATGATTGGTTTCCTCTCGCCTCATACTGACAAAAGTGACAGCAAGAATAACCATCTACATGGGGGAAAGTAAACCCAGAAATACCAACACATACACATCTGAAAAATTTGATTTTCCCATTTGGCCCATGTTTTTTTTTTTGCGGCAGAGATTCAGATACTTGTTTTTCTTGCAAAAGTTTACGTCACTTTAAAGGGCAGATTACGTCAGTGACTGGAGCAGCTGCACAGAAAATGTAATTAGTAAGAGATGAACGCCACCCCGAGAAGCGCTGTGTATTTCCGAGAAGCTTTTTGGAAACAAATGTATCACAGCTCAAAACCCTTTCCATTATGACCTCATGCAGCCTATTGACTATGGTTTTAAGACCTAAAGTGCACCTTATGTGGCACCTTCAATTCTCCAATAGGAGGTTGAGGAGACGGAACAAGGAAGTAGTGAAATAAATGGAAATACTTAAAGGTCCAGTGCAGCCGTTCCTATCTCAATATCAAATCCTTTCTGGGTAACAATTAAGTACCTTACTGTGATTGTTTTCAATTAAAATGGTCAAAAATAGCTTCTTAGCAAATAGCAATTTTCCAAGTAAGAATTTAGCTATGACTTTCTGGGAGGGGAAAACTGAAAACTAGCTGTTATTGGAAGAGAGGTTTGGAACTAAATTTCTTATTGGTCTATTAACTAATTTAACTACAGTATTTGAACATAGCTCAGCCTAGATCAGTTTACAGGCACCATAGTGATGTAATATTCTGGCGTTTCACATCTCCCAGAGGGGATAGAGACACGTTAATGTTCAATGCATCATTTGTCTGGCCCAGATGTGCTCCACGACATAACATGTTGTGCCAAAAATAAAATCACACAATCGATTGAATGTGTTCCCAAGCGGCTTTCCTGCCAAATAACATGCAATGGGCTAGGACAAAACTCAAAGAGTGATTTAGGGGGGAAAAGGCATTGGTTTAGGTGGTGCTTCCCATACTGCTAATTCAATTAGCGCATCGGCTCTGGATAACTGAAATCATTCCTAACTTTTTTTCAAGGGGAGGAAAGAAAATGCATGTCCTACTAAACACACCGATCCACCACTAGGTTAATTTCATAAGGGAATGTCTCTCTCTGTTTTCAATGAAGGCTTGCACACTTTTAGAACTAGATTTAAAGATCTAAAAATGAATGTCAGTAAACTATCTCAAATTACAGGAAGGAAGGAAGTGAAGGAAGGAAGGAAGGAGGGGTAGAGGTGCATCTGCACATCTATCACTCCAGTGTTAATGCTAAATTGTAATTATTGTTATTTTTGTCGCACTTTGCTTTATCCTGGCCAGGTCGCAGTTGTAAATTACAACTTGTTTTCAACTGGCCTACCTGGTTAAAAACAGGTGAAATAAAAAATAAAAATAAAAAAGGAAGGAAGGAAGGAAAGAAAGAGACAGATACAAGGCTATCGAGTAATGTCTGGGGTATAGGGATCTGTGTCTATTTAGAAAAATGGGATGAACTAGAGAGGAATGTGCTCTGTGGGGATTTGGGGCTATACCTGCCTGCCACAGTGGAAACCGATGGAATTATGTTGAAATAAGGCCTTCACTGAGTGGCTTAACATACCGATTAAAAATGCCCCCAGCAGTCCCTTGTCCATCACGCTTCAATACTGCCAAAATCTGATGAGTCATTTTTCACCCTAGCTGTGTGATGAGGCTTCAAGCCTTCCGAATACTGGAGGAAGGGATTTGGATAGGAAAAATGCTAACTAGTCCCTATTAGGTAAATGTTAATGAATCAGATGTGTAACACAATGAAGTATTTGCTCTTACCAATCCAGAAGATTGTCAACTGTGGCTGAATTTTGGTTCAAACAGGAAAAGCAGATGTTGGACGTGGAGACAGCAGCATTTCCAGGAAATGCACCACAATTTTGGCGGAAACAGGTCAGACTACACAATAAATTACTTCAAACAGGCAAATACAAAAGTATACACATTTTACTTTAATATAGGCACCTCTACCCTGTTACCCTGTTGACTTCGCTTTTAGGACATTTTTCAGTTTCATTCTGTGTAGGCTGTAAACTACGGCACCAAAATGCCCCAAAAATTATAATACATTTACGTGATTTAGAAGACACTTGTCCAGAGCAGCTCGGGTTTAGTGCCTTGCTCAAGATCACATCAACAAGTTTTTCACCTAGTCATCTCGGGGGAAACAAACCAGCAACCTTTTGCATACTGGCCCAACGCCTTTAACCACTAGGCTACAGTTACACGGCAAACATACAAAAATGGGACTTTAACACATCAGCACCGAACCATCCGGATTTCACAAGAGCACTCTTGACATAGTATTGTCAATATGTTAAGAATTTGTGGTGCTTAAGATCCCGGACTGCATCTTTAAATACAGTGAAAGATGTTAATAGAATGTGAATGAAATCCACAAAGTATAATGTGGTTAATGATACACAGAGAGAGAGAGAGAGAGAGAGAGAGAGAGAGAGAGAGAGAGAGAGAGAGAGAGAGAGAGAGAGAGAGAGAGAGAGAGAGAGAGAGAGAGAGAGAGAGAGAGAGAGAGAGAGAGAGAGAGAGAGAGAGAGAGAGAGAGAGAGAGAGAGAGAGAGAGAGAAACAAAAGAAGAACAGGAATCAAAGAGCAATGCATGTCAGACAAAAGACATTGATTAGGTATTGTATATACGACATAAGAGAGGTTATGGGTGTAAATGTGAGTCAGAGAGCACGCGTGCCTGGGTGTGAATTGGTATTGCTCCATGCCCTTCCAGTGAACTTTAGGATACTTTTTTACCCTTCGTTGATTTATTGTATGTTGATTTATTGTATGTCTCCTCTCCATCGAGGAAGCTGACTACAGATCTTTGGTCAACAAGATAACTAATTAAATGCAATTACGGAGGGGTTGGAGCAGGCTAGGCTAGGTGGTCTGTCCTAGCACATTATAGGAACTTAAGGTATTAGCTAACATGCTCCGCTGCCTTCAATCCCGACAGGCAAATAGCTAAGGTTAATGTCAAAACAGTCCACCAATGCACAAAACTGAGGACAGTTCTGTGCGACGAGGTCATTTGCACCAATGGTCATTCATTAGCAATAAAGCCCCATGTGCATGTGGAGTATTTTTAATCAACCCTCCATAGGGACTGACTGGCCTAGCTAATTATCATTGAATGACGTGTTTCGTAAGTCAAATAGTGGCTTTTACTTCTATACATTTGCTGAGTACAATTAACATGTTTTTTTGATAGAAAGTCACGATTAGCTCTGTTTGATATAGCTTCAATTAAACCAAACAAGTCAAATGTCTGTCTACGAAACTGCAAAATACACATAGGCCTACTTTATCCTGACAACTGAATGATATATATGACTGTGAGGGGGGAGACAGCCTGTATCTCTATCATTGTGCTCGTGCTAAGTGCTATCAGGCCTAATTGAGGCCTGGGTCAGACTAGTGCTCTGACTTACAGTATGTTGCTCTTCGTTCTGTTTATTATTTTGTAAATATTGTAAGTATTTGGTGCTAGTTTATTTGCACTTTGCAAAATAAAAGACCTCACCTTGGGCAGAAAAACAATACTATTCGTGTGTGCCTCCTTACTGCAACAGTATATTCACTGTGGCAGCCTACCTCACAGACCAACACAAGCAAATGGTTTATATGCTAGGCCCACTGTGTTATAATACAATGGTGTTTTGAATTGATCCCATTCTAATGAAAGGGCTATGATAGCCTAGGCTTCTTCTCGGCCTGTCCTCTCGATGCCCTTTAAAGAAAATGCCATATCACAGTATAAAAATTAAAGTTTCCCAGCAGTCAGGAAACATAATTTGCACATTGGAGATAGGGAAATTATCCCAGGATATAAGTCAGTCCAGTTTCACACTGGGCCTGGTCTTTCAATTAACAGCTATTTCCTTTCTCCAGATTAGAAAACCATATGGTGTACAAAATCGATATAACTCATTATCGTGGGAAGATATGAACCTGTATGAATCCGCTCTGAACATCACATAACGTTAATGGTATTTGTAATTTGTTCATTCATATTTTTCTCCTTGAATATGGTCAATTTCATGTTTATTCTTCTTACGTTTATGCATGATACAGTGCAATGACACTTTCCCTAGGCTACTTGAGGTGAAAAATGTATTTTCAGCAGGCTATTATTATTATGATCACTTAAATAGCCATAGATTGTAAGAAAAGTACCCAAGTTATCCGAACAGTCAGAGATTGTGCCAAATGAGGTTTGATATTGACCTGTGACATTGAACTACTAACACATAAAATTATCAAAAACTGAACTTGATGCCCTCTCTGCACCAAATAGTTATATTTGCATAAAAGATAGGAGGCAGATAGGAGTTCATGTACGGCACTGGATGCATTGTAATACTGCAGCACTGTGAGGCACATAGCATCCTAATAATGCAATCCAGATACGCACCAATAGATTTGCATAGTTCAATTAGACATGTTGCGGAACACAATCTGATCATAAATAATGAATGTAAATGCGTGGGTTGCCATTTTGGGAACAAATAGGCACAAGGTTCAGGCACGACATTTGAAGGCATCATTGCATAAACATCATTTATTTGCATTCTTAAACGTTAAAAGAGCTATAATGCCGCCTCTTAGTACGTTTCAAGCTGCAAAATAACCATCATTGTGTGTGCTAAAAGGGAGCAGAGTCAAGCCTCCCACTAGTGACTGCTAAACAAATGGGGTCAAAGCATGAATAAATGGCTGCACACAAGTACTCTTACAGTGCCGGCACAGAAGGGTGCATGTTCCTAATAGAGCACCAGCACTCAATCACAGAGATTATGTTGCAGATTTCAGTTGATTTCCCTGATAAGTGTGTTGCATTTTGTCATGCTGTGATCATGCTACACACGGTCTGCCACCAGCCGTTTCTATGGTTCATAGTCTGTAGACTGGCCAGCGTTTAGCATATGATTAAACAAAAACATACAGAGAAGAAAAATCTTAATGGTTTGATTAAACCTGCACTGTGTAACTACATTTGTACAGCTGTTTTTGAAGACCCCTCTGGCAAGAATTTAGTATTTTTTCTAGTTTTAAACACGATATCCCAGAAACCCCATCTTTCATTGGTAGTCACCGCTGGGATGATGTAGCATCAACATCTGTTCTGAGACTTTGTGGCTCTGTTATCTAACTGAAAGTCAGTGTAGACCATTTTTACTTTGTGGCTGTGGTAACTAGTGACAACCCAACAGAGTCTGGAAATGTGAGACTGTCGATGCGATAACAGTTACGTACAAGATTGAAGATAACCCGATTCAATTTGAGCAACAATGTCGTCAGAAACGGTGCAAAAAAAGTTATAAATGTTATATTTACATTGTCAGCCAGAAAGATAGAAAGATAGCTGACGTTAATAATGCCCCTTCTTTGGACACTGTGTTAACTAACCTCGAAATGAGCTTCAATGCCATACAACTCTCCTTCCGCGGCCTCCAACTGCTCTTAAATGCTAGTAAAACTAAATGCATGCTCTTCAACAGATCGCTGCCCGCACCTGCCCGCCCGTCCAGCATCACTACTCTGGACGGACTTAGAATATGTGGATAACTACAAATACCTAGGTGTCTGGTTAGACTGTAAACTCTCCTTCCAGACTAACATTAAACATCTCCAATCCAAAATTAAATCTAGAATCGGATTCCTATTTCGCAACAAAGCATCCTTCACTCATGCTGCCAAAACTGACCATCCTACCGATCCTCGACTTCGGCGATGTCATTTTGGAAATTAGCCTCCAACACTCTACTCAGCAAATTGGATGCAGTCTATCACAGTGCCATCCGTTTTGTCATCAAAGCCCCATATACTACCCACCACTGCGACCTGTATGCTCTCGTTGGCTGACCCTCGCTTTATACACGTCGCCAAACCCACTGGCTCCAGGTCATCCACAAGTCTCTGCTAGGTAAAGCCCCGCCTTATCTCAGCTCACTGGTCACCATAGCAGCACCCACCTGTAGCACGCGCTCCAGCAGGTATATCTCACTGGTCACCCCCAAAGCCAATTCTTCCTTTGGCCGTCTCTCCTTCCAGTTCTCTGTTGCCAGTGACTGGAACAAACTGCAAAAATCTCTGAAGCTGGAGACGCTTACCTCCCTCACTAAGCACCAGCTGTCAGAGCAGCTCACGGATCACTGCACCTGTACATAGCTCATCTGTAAATAGCCCATCCAATCTACCTCATCCCCATACTGTATTTATTTATTTATCTTGCTCCTTTGCACCCCAGTATCTACTTGCACATTCATCTTCTGCACATTCTACCATTCCAGTGTTTAATTGCTATATTGTAATTACTTCGCCACCACGGCCTATTTATTGCCTTACCTCTCTTATCCTACCTCATTTGCACATGCTGTATATAGATTTTCTTCAACTGTATGATTGACTGTATGTTTGTTTATTTCATGTGTAACTCTTTGTTGTTGTATGTGTCAAACTGCTTTGCTTTATCTTGGCCAGGTCGCAGTTGCAAATTAGAACTTGTTCTCAACTAGCCTACCTGGTTAAATAAAGGTGAAATAAAATAAAGGTAGCTGTTTTATTTATTTTATTTAACCTTTATTTAACTAGGCAAGTCAGTTAATAACTATCCTGGCAAGTTAGTTAAGAACAAATTCTTATTTACAATGACGACCTACCCCGGCCAAACCCGAACAACGCTGGGCCAATTGTGCGCCACCCTATGGGACTCCCAATCACGGCCGGTTGTGATACAATCGAACCAGGGTCTATAGTGACGCCTCTAGCACTGAGATGCAGTGCCTTAGACCGCTGCGCCACTCAGCAGCCTGTTGCATCACATTGGATGACCACTAGCAACTTATTAGAGCTTTTGAATATTTAAAAAATACAAACAGTTGCAGCTTTAAGTGTGTGATGTATAGCCATTTCAAGTGGTGTAGCCTACACACAAACCACCAGAGTAAGGTACAGGTATCAATATATCTGGGCCAAAAGTATGTATATTTCTTCTCTATGATGAGCTACATGCCCATACCATAATCATAAGTAGAGTACATTTAACCAATGTAATCCGTATCACATTAAGAATGTGTAGCAATTTGCATTTGAATTAGAAGAAGTAAGAATACTATAGGCCTGTTCTGGACAATCTATGGATGTGTTACATTCTTGGTACATAGGAACTGCATGATTATGACGGCAAGGACTATTTAAATGGTTTTAAAATTCCTGGAACTTTCAATAAATTACTTGGTTTGCCCGAAATCTTGTTCGGAAGATTGCGGATTTAATGCTTAGTCACTCCTGACTACGGGAATAATCCAACCAGGATTTCGGGAAAACCAGGGAATTTATTGAACATTCCAGGAATTGTGCAACCCTATACATAGCCCTGGGAGTAATATAGCACACTGTTTTGTGTATCTGAGGTTAAAGAAGTATCGCCCCCTACTAATGCACCCATGTAACACCTACCTTTTACATACCTGAAGTTTCCAAGGTTTTCTACAGGTTTGATCTTCTGGTTAACATTCTCCTACTGTATTGATAATCATTACTCTCATTTTGGTTACATTTTTGTTGCCTGATACTGTAATTTCAGAGACATTATACCTTGTTAAAACACATTTCACCATGCCCGTTGAAACTATGGGGACAATTTTTGGGATACAATTATACAATACACTGAAATTATGCAAATCCGGGGATTTGGCCATAAATGCACCCTCAAAATGTTGTGCATGACACCACTGTTTTTCACTGTGAAGTGTTTCACTGACATTAGACCTACAAATACTTGTTGTTTGATGATGATAATTACATATTTTGTCACTGTGCCTTTCATTGAGTACGTTCACATGAACACTAATAATTTGATATTGTAATGAAACCCTCGACCCTCGACCTTCTAGCCCGAGGTCCGGCGCGCTATCGACTGTGCCGCAAAAGCATGCTCCAGCGGCAGAGTCGATTTCCGCGCTTATAAACCCAGGGTCGTTACAATATTAATAAACTGATTATGGCAGTAGGCCGAGTATGGCATTAGTCATGTAAACACCTTACTCTTCTTATCTTAATCCGTGTAAACTCATAATCGAAGTAAGCATACGTTTATTAAAACACCTGGTTTTCTGAGCAATCTTTTGAATTATTAGGACATGTAAACGCCTTAATCAGAGTTAGAGCGATACATTTAATCTGCGCACGAGCAGCGCGAGTTTCCTTCTTTTGCGCGAGTGAAATTAGTTCGGAGAAACTAAAAGTATGCATTTAAGAAATAGTTTTCACATACAAACCATAAATGTCTGCACTCCGCACCAAATAGGCATCACAAAAATAACATGGTTGCTGTGGTACGTTTATTCTGATTGGCAATTTTCTGCATCAGGTGGCCTGATTTGAGATGTGTCGATGCAAACAGCATTATTAGGGCAATCATTCTTCTTGCAAAGCATGTAAACGTTTAAATCAAACTATTACTATTCACATCGTATTATTGTGTGCATGTAATCACACTCATTGTATTCATTCCTTAGGATAAATTAGACACTAATTATAAAACACATTGTAGATACCATATATGCTATAGAATATGTTGTTAATTCAGTTTATAATAGTAATTTAATATGGTTTTAGAGACAAGGAATTCCACTGTGGGCGTTGTATTGCAAACAAATAATTACACGTGTAGGCCTATAGGTAGCTTTTCTTGCGTGTGTGAGATGAACGTAAATGTGTGTTGAGAAGTGGGTGTCGCTGTGCATGCTGGTCCTGGAGCAACAGAACAACCGGGTTTTCACTGGTTACCACAGCCACAAAGTGATAATTGGCTATATTATAAAAAATAAAAAAAGGTCTTCATTTGAGGTTAGGCATAAAGTTAGCAGTGGGTTTAAAGTTAGAGTTGAGGTTAGGTTAAGATTTGAAAATCAGATTTTAAGAAGATAAATTGTAGAAATGGGCGGGATTTATGACTTTGTGGCTGTGGTAACTAGTGACGACCGAACAACAGTGTAGAGGGGGAAGACGATTCGAATGCTGCTTACTTTGGTAAGAAGCGAACAGTTCTTCTGCGGGAGCTGAGAGTGCTGTGACTGTCGGCGTAGCAAGGTTCAAAGTTGCTTCTGATCCGCAGCTTTGGATTTTTGCCAACTCGGATTGAGGTTGCTCTGTGAAAGCGGGCGAGATACAATGTATCCACGCCTGCTCTCTCATTGCTCCGTGGTCCTCTGACGAGCTAAAACCCCACTGTCTATGGAGGGACAAACGAAGAGCGCAACGCTCAGGTACCAAGTACCCCCATTTCGGTTATCTGGGAGATGGTAACAAATGAACGGCACTGGAGGGAACATGGTTGAGAGGACCAGCAAATTTTTGTTGATCGTCGTCGGATCCGTCTTCTTCATGATGATTTTATATCAGTACGTGGCTCCTGGGGTGATGAACTTCGGGTCTCCACAGGGGTACCTCGCCGAGGACAATATGGATATTTTCCCTACTCCGGATCCCCATTATGTAAAAAAGTACTACTTTCCTGTCAGAGACTTGGAACGCACCGTTGATTTCGAGATCAAGGGTGAAGACGTGATAGTGTTTCTTCACATACAGAAAACTGGCGGAACCACTTTTGGCAGGCATCTGGTGCAAAATGTTAGACTAGAAGTCCCGTGTGATTGCAGACCAGGGCAGAAAAAGTGTACATGCTACCGTCCCAACAGAAAGGAGACCTGGCTGTTTTCGAGGTTCTCCACTGGCTGGAGTTGCGGGTTACATGCAGATTGGACCGAGCTCACAAACTGCGTTCCTGGAGTGCTCAACAAGAAGGAAAACAAATCGAAAAAACTGAGGTATGTTGTTTTGACATTCCGTTTGCCATCTCATCAGTGGTGCCGTAGGCTATATTAGACTAAAGAGCCACACAACCACAGCCTATGCTGTTGACCCTATGCCCCACTCAACCCAGCGGGCGGTGTAAACACGGGCAATCTGCTCCCAACTGTGAAGGGAAAGTGGAAAATTACTGCGTTATCAACAGCTCTTGTAAACACCGATGGGATTCCTGTTCTGTTTTAAGTGGTTGCAATAACACACCAGGGTACATGTTCACATCGGTGTCCTCAGGAGTAGAAAGTACACCTTTGCCACCTTTTTATCATGACATTATAGGCTACTTAAATGTGTCTATTTCCATGACTACATTATTTAGCACACTGAACAATATAATGATTCTCTATGATTTTATCACATTGGTGTAGCCTACCTCATGAATTCACTTGACTTCAAACCTTTGTTGTTCATGGTGCTGCAAAAAAGCACACACATACAACTAATTCACACATTCTGGGTTTGGACCAGATTAAGCCCATCCCATGCTTCATAAATGCCAGTTTTCACCTCAGTGTTGTTGAGATGTGTGGTACAGGCCTGGCTGCAGTGCAAACTTTGCAGTTTTTTTGGGGGGAGGCTTTGTTACACTCTAGCAACTTCCAATGCTATTTTGACAACAGAGACCCTCTGCAGAGTTCTTCCCATTCATTTGGGTGGTGCGAGGGTTTCCCTCTCTGAGTCTGGGTCTCCTGGCACATGGTACCACAGTAAACCAGGAGCTTCACACTTGACGTTTCAATAATCAGCATGCTCCCTAGCTGTGGACCACACTATTATGGGTGTAGTTTCACCTATCACTATGCTTCCAGGGCCATCTTTGTTTTATTCATTCCCTATGTAGTTTTAATGGCCAGAGAGTCCCAGTGCTGGTTTCTTTTAGCCCGGTGAAAAACAAGTTCCACATTGGGGCTTAACAACCACTAATAACCTAGTTAAATTTGCCTAGTTAAATAAAGGTAAAATATATATATTTTTAAATAAATTAAACCCACCTGTCCTATGTTACTATCAAATCATCATACAAAGTTTGGTAACAGAATGACGGCACAAACGGTCATTCTGTTACGAAACTTTACATCTGCGCTGTTCTTCAAGTAAATGTGTTTTTGTTCAATTTAAAGTTGTATGCACAGCGATTTTTGAACTATTACTTTTGAAAAGCGATATCCCAAGTATAAATACAGTGAGGTACACACACTAAAGGGTAAAACAAATTAGTTTTTAACAAAATAGTGTTTTGTTAAAACTTCTAGGAGTAGTGCATTCAAGGAGTTTGTCTAATGGTAATACGTGATGTCATCGGCCTTCCCCCTTCCTTGAGGAACAATAGAGAACAAAAGAGGAAAGCCCCCCCCACTTGTGCCATGTCATGACTTATCTGGACCACCTATTGAGATGTGCCTTGTGTTAAGTAAATGAGGTGAAAAGCAGACTGGAGTGCCACTTTATCTTTGCAATCATTGGTTTTTATTTGGCATACCTACATTTTAAAGTGAAAAATCTTGAGTCTCGGCATCACTATGTTACCGTGAAATTGCCCTCATGCAGTATTATGAAAGTTGAGCCACAGTTTTAGGAGAGCAGTGGTTTGGAACATAGAATTGTGTCTGGGGTAATCATTCAAAAGGCATGCCGCCTGCATGTTGCAAACCCGTGTTTCCATGGCCAGTGTTAGTTTCCCTGATTCAAGGTCTCCTGACATGCTGTCAAATATGCATGGTGGTGAACAGTAATACATTTGGTTAGTTTTATTTTGTTGTGGCAGACGGAGCCAACATCTGAGATTGGTTTTATGAGGTTTATATTGGTTTACTGTTTTTTCTATGTACATTTCCATGTATATTGAGACATTCATATCTTAGAAATGCTTATTATATTTGTATAGCAACATTTTTTGGAGCTCTATTTCCTGGGGGTGTTTTCATCTCTACCGTTGACCATTCATTGTGAGTGATTTGCCTCTTTCCCTTATATGAGCTCTGGATACCGCTGGCTGTTGTCGTTCTAGTCTCTGATGTGCCTGTATCACTGAAGCATTTTAATAACGACTATATCCCTCCTTTCCCAACCACTGTGAAAAACAAAGCCCTGGATTGTGAGCGCCCCAAAATACATGAAAAGGGGCCTTTTTAGAATGCGGCACAATGGCCGACCATCACGGATGGTCCACCACAGGCTATACTGATGGAAATTGGGCATTTCATGGATGATTATGTCCAATCACTGGCTGAGAAGGGGGTAAAAATACAAGCTCAAGTGGTCTATTGCTGCACACTGCTGACTGAGCGCATCAATTATTTCCTGAAGCGCGGGTCTAATCTGGTTCTGCTGCCAGCAAAGCCTCATAGTTATTACAGATGTGCATCACAACCTGCAGCTCTGACCGATAGATCCACATCAACAAGTATCCCTCCCACCCACTTCTCTGTTTTTAACAACATGGATTGTGTGAGTGAGTTGGCGTACCCTTTGGCTTAATGAATGCACCACGTTTTAGAAACCTGATTATGGTCCCCTCCAGGAGCTCATATTTTGTATTATATTCTACACAGCATGACATGGCATCTGTCTGATAATGAATATGCTAGATGCACATTACATTTCGGTTCAAAATAGACACATGGTAATGTGAAGTAAACATGAGCATGATGTTTAGGTACCTCAACCTCATCATTGCTGGGTTTGAGGAACTGGTCACAGCCAGGGCATGATGTTCATGTGTTTGTTTGCACATCCAATTCAGAACCTCTAGAAAAGTAATGCAAGTACTTCAATCAAATAGTTGATAAGAGTGATGACATCAATGCCATTTTAAATTGTGTATTTGAAAGGAAAGAAATGTCCTAATCACGTCATACAGGGCATTCAAAACCTGTCTGTTGTTTTGATTACTATAATGACCCTTTTTTGCAGTTTTGAAAGTGGCTCCAGTAGATTGTGTGTATGTCTCTGATTAGTCCTCCTTGTTAGTTATATGTGGGTAATGTGGTCATATGATACTGGTGTAATTCAGTGCAGAGCTCAGACTTTTTTTTAATATCCGCCTTTAATGGATTTCATGGAGGGGGCAGTAACTCATTATGGCCATCATAAAGTCCACAGTAAAGGCTCATTATCAGCCCACGGGTTCCCCAATAGGCGGCCGGCGGGTCCCCCTCCCCCCACCCCCACGTTTTCTGCGCAAAAGCAAACTTCTTTTTTGTTGTTGTTGGTCGTCGTAAGACTGTAAAGTCACCAGGGCATCTCCTCAAAGTAATTTTAAATTAGGAAATCTGTTCCCAAGTATTCCCATGCATAACTAGAGAGGCATATGTGATTGTAATGTAATCAATGTTTGCCAAATGCTATCTCTGTTTGGGATTCTAGTGGTCAATTTGCAGTGTACAAATGATTTAGAACTATGTTCCGGCCCCCCGACTACCCGCTCAAGGAAAAATCGGTTGAATGTAATTGGGGACCCCTGGCCTATATGTTATCACACGCACTCATGCATATATTACATAAACACGTGTACTGTACACACACGTGGCAGGGGGGAAGAAGGTGATGAATGGGTGCTTTGGAGTTAATCTCCCTTGATGAAAGAACAGTCTGTTGCATTAAGGTCTTGAAGGCTCTGAATGAAAACATGAAAAAAGATCCCTGAGTGTTCTCACAGCAAAACCTCTCTGGGGAGTAGGACTCGCAGGGTACTCATGAAATATCAAAAGTGCTTCCCTCAAGTATTGGTGTCTTTTTCCCGAAGTCAAGCTTCATCACCGTTGTGGCAATAACAGCTGCAGTGAATGAGGTCTTGCGAGCCAACAAGTACCTCAAACTGAGGCATGGACCACCACCCTATCTCGTCACAAGTATGCTCATATCACCCATGTTAATCTCTTCCATATGTCATGGGTCATTCCACCTCAAAAACCACAAGAAAGAGGATTTTGACACCCACCATCTCGGATTGTTCTGAAAATGTTTCTGTTAGAAACTGATAAGATTAGCATTCCTGCAACATTATTTTGTTGAAATATAATTTGATCTCTTGAGAAATGAAGCTAATTGATTGTAATGCAAATTGGCCATTTTTAATTTATAGGATTCATATAATATTCAATAAATATATAGTACCTAACATCCGATTTAGACTTTTTTCTAACAGTGAGTAGGCTGACATGAGTAATCCAAAGAAATGGTCAAAAGCCACACAATTAGCTTAATTTCTCAGAGATCAAATCATATTTCAACAAAATAATGCTGCAGGAATGCTAATCTTATCTGTTTCTAACTACAGAAATGATTTCAGAACAATCTGAGATGGTGGGTGTCATGGCTTGCTTAAATTACATGGAACGACCCTCATGTTTTCTTAACCTCCTTGCTGCCTTAAGCAGAAATGGGCCCATTTTCTAATCAGCTTGCATGATTAATTATAGAGTCCCTCAAGAATGAAGACAGATTTGCCCAGGTGTGTCAATGCTTTTGCTTGCATCGGTTTATATGGGTATGTGAACTTTGTCAGACTGAGTTTCTTTCACATTCTCTCAGATTCTGCAATATGTTTTTTCTAGAACGGCTGTGTCTGTATGTGCGTGGGACTGGGTCAGGAGAGTTGTCATATCAATTTTACAGTATATTGCCTAGTATGTGAAGTATGTCCTTCAAAATGCATTCAAAAACACTTTCTCCCCCCACAGCACAAACGATTAGTTCCTGGAAAACATTCCCGACCTAGAAACAAGTTTGTGTCTCTACTCTACCAGATTCACTTACAATGGTTGATTATTTGAGCACTAATCTCTTAAGTATCCCTTGGCAACAAACTATTTGGATTCCATGTGGGACTGACTGTCTTGTCCTTTGTCTGCCAACAACAGAAAACATAATATTTAGAAAATAGGTACAATTACCCTATAGCCTTTGTGTTTTAAAGGACCCTCCCCGAGGAAGTTGCCGACACTATTTCAACGTAATTCCCTGTCCTAGAGAGAAAATGCACGTTTAGGTTCCAGCTCTGAAGAATGACAAAGGCTACTTATACAAATTGGGTGTGGGAATTTCCAGGTGGAGTTGATAAACATCAACAAATAGGGCCCTGACGGCTTTCGGTGTAGCTAGCTAGCATGCTAAACTAATCTCGCTATTTTGCACATTTTTATCTAGCGAGCTAATGTTATCTGTTGGATTTTTTTCCTTCTTTTTACTACACCATATTCAAAAGATTAGCCAGCTGGCTCTGGCTGATTCTGGAGCTGGATTTGTCAAACGCATTGATTTATGGAAATCTTTGCCACCGATAGAAACCACTGGCCTATCTTTGAAGTCTGATATGTGTTCTTCTACATTGTAATGGACACTGTGCAACGTTTGCCGGCTGCGGCACAGAAAAGCCAAGTCAGTCCATGCTCATGGTTCTCACAGGGGAAGTGAAATGATAGGCTACAATGACCTTTGAATTTTATTTTGTGGGTGCCTTTTCATTATCTGGTTTCTAGCTAACAATACACCAATGAAAGCAGTGGAGCATTTAGTGAAGCAAATCTTTAGTGGACAAAAAACATTAATCTTGGGGGGACTGGGGGAGCAGGTCTGCAAAATGCTATCATATCATGCAATTATACAATTTTGTAAAATGGTCAGATACTGTATATGAATTTTTAATACAGACTAACTAAAAAGGAAGGGAAAATTGACCAATTATCCAATGGATTATGGTAATTTTCACGTAAAAATAAAAAGCAGAGGTGCAAAAACATACAATTTGCATCCCCTATTTTAATGTGCTCCATGGTTCAGGTGGCCAGGTGGACACAAGGCTGTTTGGCTCATCTCAGTCGCGAAGAGGACTGACGTTGCATCTGTTTCTGATTAATATACAATGCCAGGCTAGTGGGTGGTAACATTCAAATAAAACCCTTCTCTGAAACTAAATTTAGGCTGAAAAAATGTGAATGTCATATATAGGAAAAGACACCGCATTTACACAGATTTTCACAAAGTGGGCAGTTCAGATTTGTCACTTCAAGCCCAAATATATCATACTTTTTGAATAAAACAATGATTTATTGATCGTTGAGCAACATCATGGATAAGATCTGGCCATCTTTAAGCTTTCTACTGGTGTGGCTGTTTTAAAATTGTCAGTCTAGTCTCTTGCTTTGTCATTTAGACAGACATCAACAATTCTTCCCCCTAGAAATTGAAGTGAAGAATTAGTTTGGAGTTTACCTACTCAACCTGCACACT
The DNA here is from genome assembly GCF_045679555.1 of Salvelinus alpinus. Taxonomy (NCBI): domain Eukaryota; kingdom Metazoa; phylum Chordata; class Actinopteri; order Salmoniformes; family Salmonidae; genus Salvelinus; species Salvelinus alpinus. Next base: position 22,954,746 of record NC_092095.1, read on the forward strand.
GAAGAGGATCAGTTTGCTGAAACATTTCTGCATAACTTTGACTGCCACGTGCATTTACAAATTTGGCCTAATTATAATGAATAGAAAAATGTAATGTCCCTAAGAATGTTGTGTATGAACAACAATTCGCTAATGCGCTGGTATTCCTGCAAAGGACAAATGTCGTCTACTAGTCCAGCAGCCCAGACTGCGGAACAACATTGGTGTTGAGTGTAACTACTGCCACAATAGCAGCTTGCCTTTCGCACAAGTGATGCCATTGTTCCAGATTTGCCACTGTAGCTTTTCTTGGAACTGAATGTGGTCTATTTAATCTATTAAAGGACACTGTATATCCCCCAGATCTGAATATTAGTGAGTGGTTGTGGGGATGCCCATTTGGGAGGTTGGACATTTTATTGGATGTACCACACTTACCACCTCAGATTTGAATGCTGGTGACAATAATCATTAATAATAATAATCAAATTGACTAATCATCTTGTATTTATTAATATTAGGAATTTTTTATGATTTATACTTTTACTTTTGATACTTAAGTATATTTTTGCAATTACATTTATTTTTGATACTTATGTATATTTTAAACCAAATAATTTTAGACTTTTACTCAAGTAGTATTTTTACTGGGTGACTTTCACTTTTATTTGAGTCATTTTCTATGAAGGTATCTTTATTTTTACTCCATTGCTGAAAACCTTTTACCATCCCGAAAAGTATTATTTGCACCGCTGCTAAATGCATATAGGGGAAACACTGCACACAGAGGGAAAGCAAGCCAGAGAGGCTTTGGCTTTTCATTTGTCTCCACAGACAGCCGTTAGTAGCTTAGCCATGGCCCCCATACCCTGCCACACGCTGGCCGGGCCCTGTCCCACAGCCATGCACTAAATCACATTCGTAAACCACCGGTGCTATTATTACCTCTAAGGAACACCTTTCAACGGGATTACAGGGGTAGGAGGATTCCCCAATTGACAGGTTATTTATATCTGCTCATCCCCCGTACCCTCCTGACCCCTTTTGAAAAATCAGCCCAAGTCCATTGCTCAAGCTAGCCTATATTTTAATACACCAAGCACGTTATCCCACCGAGCCTCTATAGGTGATATTGTGGTGAGCTAGTAACTACACATTATCCTTCATCTAGAATAGGCTACTGAATTCCTGTTCTATTTAGAGGATGGTAGAATATGCTATTCAAAATATCTAGGGTCTCTCTTTATATTTGCATCAATTAAGCATTTGTCACCTAATGATAAGAATTTACGGATTGCCAGCAGCACACTCCAACACTTAGAGAGCACAAATGCATAATTTGTGAGTCTGCCATATCAGAGGAAGTAGGGATGACCAGGGATGTTCTCTTGATAGGTACGTGAATGGGACTATTTTCCTGTCCTGTTAAGCATTCAAAATGTAATGAGTACTTTTGGGTGTCATGAAAAATGTATAGGGTTAAAAAGTACATTTATTTAGGAATGTAAGGGAGTAAAAGTTGTCAAATATAAATAGTAAAGTACAGATGCCTAAAAATTGACTTAAGTAAAAATACTTTCAAGTACTACTTAAGTACTTTACACCACTGGTTTTCAGTGTAAACTAAAAAACTGTAAAATATATGTTACATCTGCCCCATTGCAAAATGAGTAGAAATGTGGAAAATGTGCTTTGACACAGCAATATTCTGGCTCTGCCGCCAAGAGGAGGGCCTCTAAAACCGCACAAATCCTAGTGGAAACAGTGTGTGTGTGAGCGAGCGACTGGTTTTAACCCAACCATATTTTACGAGTAATTTCTTTACTCTGGGATCTTGCCCCGAGTGTGTTATCCTAACCCTGTAGTATGTGTAGACAACAATCTCTCTTGCTCATTTCTTTACCCACACTGTTCTGCTAATAAGAAAACAAAGTGCTTAACCAGATGATGATGTGTTCAATAGCTGCTGTTTATTTAAAAAATGGTCACAGTTATCATGTGTGGTCAGTCTGGGCTTTTGACTGTGGTAGGTTATTTACGAGAGGGCATTTAGCTGACTTGATTCAATTGCCCGAGCTAATACCCGAGCCAATACCCGAGCCATTTGTCAGGCTATCAAGTGTTTCCCCTGTATTCATTTAGCAGGGGTGGGCAGTGGCTGCAAAATCGTTACCGCCATTCCAACAAATAATCATTTTCGGGATGGTAAAACGTTTTCAGTGTAAACTTAAACGTTGTTTTAGAGAATTTGGCAGTACATCAAACCGGCCTCACAACCGTGTAACCACGCCAGCCCAGGACCTCCACATCCGGCTACTTCACCTGTGGGATCGTCTGAGACCAGCAGCCCTGACAGCTGATGAAACGGTGGGTTTGCACAACCAAAGAATTTCTGCACAAACTGTCTTAGGGAAACTCCTCTTCATTCTTGTTATCCTCACCAGGGTCTTGATCTGACTGCAGTTTGGCGTCTTAACCAACTTCAGTGGGCAAATGCTCACCTTCGATGGGCACTGGCACACTGAAGAAGTGTTCTCTTCACGAATGGCATCGTTTGTAGTTTGCTGATGTTCAATGTTTTGAACAGAGTGCCCCATGGTGGCGGTGGGGTTATGGTATGGGCAAGCATAAGCTACGGAAAACAAACACTATTGCATTTTATCGATGGCAATTTGAATGCACAGAGATACCGTGATGAGATCCTGAGGACCATTGTCGTGCCATTCATCTGCTGCCGTTACCTCATGTTTCAGCATGGTAATGCACAGCCACATGTTGCCATGATCTGTACACAATTCCTGGAAGCTGAACATGTCTCAGTTCTTCTATGGCCTGCATACTGACCAGACATTTCACCCATTGAGCATGTTTGGGATGCTCTGGGTCGAGGTACGGCTTGTTCCAGTTCCCGCTAATACCAACAACTTCGCACAAAATTTAAATGTAGCGTAATGTTGTCCACATTACACAGTCCACAATCATCAGCCGGATCAACTCTATGTGAAGGAGATGTCGTGCTTCATGAGGCAAACGGTGGTCACACCAGATACTGACTGTTTTTTTGATCCACACACCTACTTATATAAAAAAACATCTTATGGCTGCAATCCCGTTAACAGGATCGATATGACAACAGCCAGTGAAAGTGCAGGGCGCCAAATTCAAACAATCTCATAATTAAAATTCCTCAAACCTATATGTATCTTATACCATTTTAAAGGTAATCTTGTTGTTAATCCCACAAGTGTCCGATTTCAAATAGGCTTTTCAGCGAAAGCACCACAAACAATTATGTTAGGTCACTGCAAAATCACAGACAAACACAGTCATTTTTCCAGCCAAAGACAGGAGTCACAAAAATCAGAAATAGAGATAAAATTAATCACTAACCTTTGATGATCTTCATCAGATGACACTCATAGAACTTCATGTTACACAATACATATGTTTTGTTCGATGAAGTTCATATTTATATCCAAAAACCTCAGTTTACATTGGCGCCATGTTCAGAAATGCCTCCAAAATATCCGGAGAAATTGCAGAGAGCCACGTCAAATAACAGAAATACTCATCATAAACTTTGATGAAAGATACATGTTTTACATAGAATTAAAGATACACTTGTTCTTAATGCAACCGCTGTGTCAGATTTCAAAAAGCTTTACGGCAAAACACTATTCAATCATCTGAAAATAGCGTTCAGCCACAAAAGCAAGCCATACAGTTACCCGCCAAATTGTGCAGTCAACAAAACTCATAAAAACCATTATAAATCTTCACTTACCTTTGCTGATCTTTGTCGGAATGCACTCCCAGGACTCCCACTTCCACAAGAAATGTTAGTTTTGTTCGGTAATGGCCATCATTTATGTCCAAATAGCTATTTTTGTTAGCGTGTTTGGTAAACAAATCCAACGTCAGGAAGCGCGTTTACTAAAAGCTGACGAAATGTCCAAAAGTTCCGTAACAGCCAGTAGAAACATGTCAAACGATGTATTGAATCAATCTTTAGAATGTTTTTAACATAAATCTTGAATAACATTCCAACCGGAGAATTACATTAACTTCAGATGAGCGATGGAACAGAGCTCCCTCTCATGTGAACCCGCATGGTCAAAGCATGGTCAGGTCATGGCAGACCTGACTAATTCCCCTCTCATTCGGCCCCCCTTCACAGTAGAGGCATCAGACCAAGGTTCTACAGACTGTTGACATCTAGTGGAAGCCGTAGGAAGTGCAAACTCATCCATATCTCGCTGTGAATTCAATAGGATCTTGGTTGAAAATCAACCAGCCTCAGAATTCCCACTTCCTGTTTGGATTTTTTCTCAGGTTTTTGCCTGCCATATGAGTTCTGTTATACTCACAGACATCATTCAAACAGTTTCAGAAACTTCAGAGTGTTTTCTATCCAATACGAATAATAATATGCATATATTTCCAACTGGGACTGAGGAGCAGGCAGTTTACTATGGGCACCTCTGTGCACCTTTCATCCAAGCTACTCAATACTGCCCCTGCAGCCATAAGAAGTTAAAGGTATCTGTGACCAACATGCATATCTGTATTCCCAGTCGTGAAATCTATAGATATGGGCCTAATTTATTTATTTTAAATTGACTTATGTGAACCATCTTGAAATTGTTGCATGTTTAATTTTTTTGTTCAGTGTAGCTTTAAAACGGGTCATTTTCTCTCCCCCATAGATTTATTTTAGAATTGCAGGAAATTAGCTTTTAAACAGCAACATTTTGTCTCTGCGGTCAAGTGGAGGGCTTCCAAAATATTTGGTTGGATACAGTGCTATTGGCCACGCCCACTACTATTTCCCCCTAATCCTACCACACTTCCCCTAATTGGAGTAAACTAATGGACACCAACACTTAGGCTTCTACTTCCAGTATGTACATACTATATACTTTTTTGGACACAGTATATTTTACGGTAGTTATCTTTTGTCTGTTTTTAATCCTGTCCTTCAGCTACCCTCAACCTCTCCCATATATCTCTTGGGTTCTATTTGCCATATATGTTTCAGCTGTGCAGTGATGTTTTACAATTTCTGAACCTTTCTATTCTCATAGTTTCTACAGATTGTAAATTATTAATATTTTTGTATTTTTTGCTAAAAGTATTATATTATTGATCGATTGACTATGACTTTTCAAATCACCCAGCAGTGCTATTTGCAGAATTTAGCTCCAGGCAAAAGTTCAAATTCTTCAGCCATTCCTAAACCTGCTGCGACCAAAAAACAAGCTACATATGGACAGTACCAAAACAAATGATCTAGTCTCTTCGCAGAAAAATCTGCGCTGAATTTGCCACCCCTGTATAAAAAAAGATCCAGTGGGCTATCCGCATTAGCCTCCATCCATGAGGACGGCCACCCCAGCCACACATTCCAAGTCATTGGGAGTCTTAGTCACTCTCACTCCCACCCAATCCCCTTTGGCAACAGTGCATGAACTGTTCAGTCAAGTATGGCCTGCCTGCTATAACACCATTAGCTTTGAGGAGAAACTGCTTAAAGTGGCTAAAAAGGGGAGAAGTTAGGAGAGGGAGGATGGCTTAATTGAAGTAAATTATTGAAGAGGCCCACTTCGCCACTGCCAATAAGCAGAAGAAGGTCAGACCCAAACTATTTTACTTCTGACTCCTCTGGATTTAATTTAGCTGCTCCTCTGAACCTTGTTTTGCTCTGTCTCTGAGCAGAGTGGAGAGAGGGGTCTGTGCCACGGCATCTTGACAATCTATTTCAAGCTTATATTTGATTTCTGTCGTTATCTATTGGAGAGTGCGGGTCTTCTTGCCGTGCATCTGTTGCCAAACCTTCAGTTAGTGAGTTAGTCAGTCAGGGGCAAGCTAATACGGTCATTGGCGCAACTGAGGGTTTGGCTTCAAAATGGAAGTGCAGATGGAAATGGAATGCATAATGCGATTTCATATCAGACAGCGCCCTTTGTGCCTATTTGTGCGCGGTCAATCTGTCTACAATGGTTTTTCTCGTCTTACGATAACCTGCTAACCAAATGCCAGTATTAGCCTACCTCACGATAACCTGCGAACTGGATACCAGTTGACAGTCTTTAGGTCACCCGAGTTTCGCCTAAATCATTTCTCGCCGTCGAATCCGTCTGACCTGACTTTTAGGCGAGCCCAAGGCACCGGAGCAAAGCCATGGCTTTCTGAGCCAGCCTCAGCATAGTCCTCGTGTTAATCCTATCAGATCAGTGGGGATTAAAGGCCGCCGGCACCAAAGAAGGCTCTGCGGCTTTGAAAATCCTTCAGCTTTGTTTGCCTGGGCAAGGATTGTACAGTGTTCGCTGCTCTGTTGCTGTATACAAGACAAGTTAGTAGTATTTTATTTTGTAGGCAGTAAATCCAGTACATGCCTAAGGAGGAGGAGGATTTCTTTTGATTATATAGTTTGGGAATATTACAGCATAAGCGATGCACTAATAATAACGTGAGAAGACACTGGGCTTAGATCCACCTGTTTGACTTGATCCTCTAAACAAATCATTTGATGCTTGCTATGATCTGATTGAGAAACATTTTACCGGTGTTAGCTTATTTCAAGGCAGGCTATAATGGCTTACGTTGCTCAGATCACATATTCTAGGCTTTCTTTAACATGGTTCATCATAAACTCACTAGGGAGGGCAAGGACAAAAAATGTGCCTGATGAGTACAGGGCATTCGGAAAGTATTCAGAACCTTGTGTTATGTTAGTGCCATATTCTAAAATGGATAAAAAATCTTTTTTCCCCTTATCGATCTACACACCATAACCCATAATGACAAAGCAAAAACAGGTTTTTAGAAATTTTTGGGAATGTATTAAAAATAAAAAAACATGATTTACACAAGTATTCAGACCCTTTGCTATTAGACTCGAAATTGAGCTCAAGTGCATCCTGTTTCCATTGATCATCCTTGAGATGTTTCTACAACTTGATTGGAGTCCACCTGTGGTAAATTGAATTGATTCGACATGATTTGGAAAGGCACACACCTGTCATAAGGTCCCACAGAGCAGAAACCAAGCCATCAAGTCAAAGGAATTGTCTGTAGAGCTCCGAGACAACAGGATTGTGTCGAGGCACAGATCTGGGGAAGGGTAACAAAAAATGTCTGCAGCATTGAAGGTCCCCAAGAACACAGTGGCCTCCATTCTTAAATGGAAGAAGATTGGAACCACCAAGACTCTTCCTAGAGCTGACCGCCTGGCCAAACTGTGCAATCTGGGTAGAAGGGCCTTGGCCAGGTAGGTAACCAAGAACCCGATGGTCACACTGACAGAGCTCCAGAGTTCCTCTGAGGAGATGGGAGAACCTTCCAGAAGGACAACCATCTCTGCAGCACTCCACCAATCAGGCTTTTATGGTAGAGTGGCCAGACGGAAGCCACTCCTCAGTAAAAGGCACATGACAGCCAAAAGGCACCTAAAGGACTCAGACATTGAGAATCAAGATTGAACTCTTTGGCCTGAATGCCAAGTGTCATGTCTGGAGGAAACCTGGCACCATCCCTACGGTGAAGCATGGTGGTGGCAGCATCATGCTGTGGGGATGTTTTTCATGGCAGTGAATGGGACACTAGTCAGGATCGAAGGAAAGATGAACGGAGCAAAGTACAGAAAGATCCTTGATGAAAACCTGCTCCAGAGCACTCAGGACCTCAGACTGGGGTTAAGGTTCACCTTCCAAGAGGTGAACAACCCTAAGCACACAGCCAAGACAACATAGGAGTGGTTTCGGGACAAGTCTCTGAATGTCCTTGAGTGCCCCAGCCAGAGCCCAGACTTGAACCTGATCGAACATCTCGAGAGACCTGAAAATATCTGTGCAGCGATGCTTCCCATCCAATCTGACAGAGCTTGAGAGGATCTGCAGAGAAGAATGGGAGAAACTCCCCAAATACAGGTGTGCCAATCTTGTATCACAATACCCAAGAAGACTCAAGGCTGTAATCGCTGCTGAATGTTCTTCAGCAAAGTACTGAGTAAAGGGTCTGAATACTTAATTGTACTTTATTGTACTTTTACTCCTTTTCTCCCCAATTTCGTGATATCCAATTGTGTGCGCCTCATGGGTCTCCCAGCCATGGCCGGCTGTGACATAGCCTGGGATCGAACCCGGGTCTGTAATGACGCCTCAAGCACTCATGCACCCAGTTTCTTTTTTTTCTTTTTAATACATTCGCAAAAATAAAATGAACTGTTTGTGCTTGGTTATCATAGGGTATTGTGTGTAGATTGATTAGGAGAGAAAAATAACTATTTAATCAATTTTAGAGTAAGCCTGAAACGTTACGAAATATGGAAAGTCAAGGGGTCTGAATACTAACCAAATGTGCTGTGTGGTTAACCACAGAAATCTGTAACAATCTAGAAAGAACATGCCGACGCGTGAATGACCCAGCCATAGAAATTGATTCTATTTTCAATGGACCCAGCTATCATTCCTGAGCGCTACTGTTAAAGGTCTTCTGTAATATAGCGTTACCATGAAATGCCCCAGAAAATGCAGCTAGATATCGACCTCGGTCGCTAAACACACGACGACACACGTCGCTAAACAGAAACATTCAATTAATCCCTGCCTTATCTGTTTGCTGAGTTCGACAGAAGAAAAGCAAGCCGCATTGACTTTCCCCAGGCCATTGCACAAACAAGCCGCTTTTACCTCTTTTAGATCTATCAATTGAAGGTATACCTGACTCAACTGGAGCAATTTGACGAAACACGGCTTAAGAGCTCTGTTAAGGGTTATCATTTTCTGTCAGCCATTGACTGATTCAACCCAATTGATTCTCCTTGAGTAATTCTAGCCTCCTTATAGGCTCTATGTGCCTATGATTGACAGCTCATGGAAAATGTTGCCTCATGATGTCAACGCTGCCATCGATTACAGTAGATATCATATAGGATTGCCTATCTTATCAGAGCTACATGTCAGCAAGCCTTTGGAAAATGTCATTCCCATTGGCTTTTTTTGCGAAATGAACTTGACCTTGGTGGTGGGGTGTCTTTTCTCAAAAGAAAATATTTGAACCATGCCTTGATGGAGTGGCGTTCTGTCTTCTATCACACGCCGGCTAACTTATGTTGAAAAATGGCACCCGGTAGTCATTTATAGCACAAAGACATGGTAAATGGGACATCTTCTGTGTGCACTAAATTGATTCTCCCGACAAGGGACAAATTGCAATGAGATGACTGATTAGCCGGAAAAGGCTTCTTTAATTAGGACTTTGTGGCCTTAACGTATGAGTTTGAAGGACAGCGTTGGAGCGATCATCGCATGGTTTGGTTGTGTTCATGAGTTGACAGTGAAATAACAACTGATTTTGCAGCTTTTTCTCTACTCTCTTCCCCATCTTTTTTTCTGTGACCCGAACTTGAATAAAGAGCCCTCAAATGGTTGGGTCTAATAAAAGATAAGAGGCCTATCACATCAATCTGAGGTAATGTGTCTCCTCCAACTCCTCTGGAAGGGTAAGTTCCTCAGAGGCCACCGCTGTGTCAAGGAAACATTCTGATGGGAATTGAGCACATGCCAGCAGGATGTCTAATAGTTCGCTTAATTTCGGTTTGTGACACAAAGCAGGCAAGTATAATGTAGAGAGTCATTGTACTATCTAACCCGCTATAGAATTATATTTTTCATAACTAAAAATATTGTATTTTCAGCTGTTTGAAGCTGGTGTACAAAACCAAAAGTAAAAGACGCAAAAACAAAACTTAAGAATGGGAAGCATAGAAAAAGTGCACATAGAACAGAGCTACCGCTTCTTAGACTTGCTTTTAATGAGAAAGAAATGTGTGTTATAGATATGTCAATGTGCATTTTGTCGGGTTACCAAAAAGTTACCTATTGCTGCTTTAAGTGTTCATACCCCTGAGTCAATACATGTTAGAATCACCTTTGGCAGCGATTACGACTGTGAATCTTTCTGGGTAAGTCTCTAAGAGCTTTGCACACCTGGATTGTACAATATTTGCACATGATTCTTATTAAAATTCTTTAAGCTCTGTCAAGTTGGTTGTTGATCATTGCTAGACAGTCTTTTTCAAGTGTTGCCATAGATTTTCAAGCAGATAAAAGTCAACTGTAACTCAGCCACTCAGGAACATATGCTGTCTTCTTGTTAAGCAACTCCAGTGTAGATTTGGCCTTGTGTTTTAGGGTATTGTCCAGCTGAAAAGTGAATTAGTCTCCCAGTGTCTGTTGGAAAGCAGATTGAACCAGGTTTTCCTCTATGATTTTGCCTGTGCTTAGCTATATTCCATTTCTTTTAATCCTAAAAAAAACTCCCTAGTGCTTGCCGATGACAAGCATACCCATAACATGATGCAGCCACAACCATGCTTGAAAATATGAAGTGGTACTCAGTAATGTGTTATTGGATTTGCCCAAAACATCACATGTTAAATTCAGGACATAAAGTTAATTTCTTTGACACATTTTTTTGCAGTTTTACTTTTAGTGCCTTATTGCAAACAGGGTAGATGTTTTTGGCAGGCTTCCTTATTTTCAATCTGTCATTTAGGTTGGTATTGTGGAGTAACTACATTGTTGTTGATCCATCCTCAGTTTCCTCCTATCACAGCCATGAAACACTGATGGTTTTAATTGGCCTCATGGTGAAATCCCTGAGTGGTTTCCTTCCTTAGGTGCCTTTCTTTGCTAGGCATTGGAAAACCTCCCTGGTCTTTGGTTGAATCTGCGTTTGAAATTAACTGCTCGCCCGCCGGCAGGACCTTACAATTATCTGTATGTTTAGGGTTCAGGTCATTCAAAAATCATGTTACACTATTATTGCGGAGTAAGTCCATGCAACTTATTATGTGGCTTTTTAAGCACATTTTTACTCCTGAACTCATTTAGGCTTGACATAAAAAGGGGTTGGATACTTATTGACTCAAGACATTTCAGCTTTTCATTTTGAATTAATTTAAAACTTTTCTTAAAACATATAATTCCACTTTGACATGATGGGTTGTTGTGTGTAGGCCAGTGACACAAATCTCAATGTAATCCTTTTTAAATTCAGGCTGTAACAACCAAATATGGAAAAAGTCAAGGGGTGTGAATACTTTCTGAAGGCACTGTACATGACCCATAGGGCTGATATTTGCCACAGATTTCACAATACGATATTATAACTATACTTAGGTGCCGATATGCATTGCGTTGCTAACGATTCTATATGTATTGCTATTCGATACTGTGATTTTGTTGCGAATCGATGTTCCAAACATATTGCTCACCATGTGTCTCCTGCGGAGGGACAAGAGGGAGCCATGAGAAAACGAGTTTTGATCAGTCATGGAAAGAAGTGCGAAAAACAAATTGGAGTTTTGGTGCAGGTACAGCAAACTAGCGCAAAAATAATATTGCAACATTGATATACCGTCAAATAATATCCCGATATGTAACTGTATCGATTCCCCCCCCCCCATCACTAATGACCTACAACATGGTCAATCAAGTTAATGTTTCTGACATTTTAAGACTGCTAAACAACTATTGATTTACCGTACAACCACAGAGTTGCCGCAAGTCACAAAAAAACAGGAGCTGCCTCTGCTAACGTCATTTCTGCACCATTTCAACATCCTTAAATCACCTGCTTAGGCTAACACAGTGACAACTTACATACATACCAAAAACATTGTAGTCCAATCAATGTAAGCTAAATATCATGTGGCTGTCCATGGTACTGATTTCTCTCTCTCTCTCGTGTGTGTGTGTGTGTGTGTGTGTGTGTGTGTGTGTGTGTGTGTGTGTGTGTGTGTGTGTGTGTGTTTTGTTGTTGTCGTCCTAGAAAAGGCTACCTGTCTAAAAGGCTTTTTAGTTAGCCTATCTTTAATTGGCAATGATGAGCCAGCTAGTTAACGTTAGCCTACTACATATAGCTACATATTGAACTTCTGTTCTCTCAGGCCAGGGGCACAATGTATGAATCAGCATTATAATCATTGGCCGGTACACCAAGTCCAAATCCCTATCTCCATTCATGGTTGCCTGAGAGGACGACGACACAACAATATGCAACAATTCACGTTTTTTTCTGTCATTGACGTTTTGCCTGTGATGTGAATGGTTTGAAGCCAAATTCAATCTGGCTTCCCATGACAATTTCTTCTTTTGGTGCGCCAGGACCATTCAGAGTTGGGCTCACTCAGTTTAACTCAACGCTGATTGGCTATTCTTTTAATAATAAAAAAAAAGAGGGAGGCCAAATGCTTGCTTGCTTCCCTCGCTATTGAATTCAGCGCTACTGGCGGCAACAATGTCATACTGTTTTTGGCCAGACAGCATCAGATAGATGGGCTACACATACTGAGACAGAGGGCCGCTGTTTTGCTCATTCGGATGCTTTCTCTGGTGACATACATTCAGCCACTTGTGGGATGAAGGACGAACACAGAGAGAGACTAAATACATTTTTTTATATTATTTATTTTTTAAACATTTTTTGGGGAAGCCTGGCTTCCCTTGGCATCCATGAATACACACCACTGCCTATTGGCCTTTATATATGACATTGGATGAATACTATTTTGATCCATCTCACTGATATGATGGACTTCTCATCATATCACCGCTGTAGTTCTAGTAATGTGATGGTCGTGCCATACTACACAATGTGAATGAGAAGGGGACGGGGAGAGGCAAGGAGAAAATGCCTGTAGTGATGTATTGCCCCTGCAGTGTTAGACAACTCAAGATGATCTGCTGCAGAGGGAAAGGGAGAGTGAGGGAGGGACAAGGAGAGAGGGAGGGAGGGACAAGGAGAGAGGGAGGGAGGGAGAAGAAGAGAGGGAGAGTGAAGCCAGGGACAGTTGCTGCAGTGTTACAGCATGGTTGTTAGAGGGTTTCACATTTAGTTTGTAATGGTACACCATTCACACAATTGTTTCCAAATGTGGCTGCATCTTGACTGTATTCGCCCCATTTGTGTGTTCCTTCCCCCCACTTGAGTGTGTGAGTATAAGTCAGTGCAGTGGCTTCTAGTTTCCTAGGGTCTACACCTACAGGAGAGGCCTGTTTGCCTATTCCCTCTTCTGACATGTATCCTAATGCCTCCCATTTAGAGCTGAGCTAGATTACCCTTCAGTTCTGCATGCTGCTGCTGCTACCGCCGCTTATGACGCCCACGACTTAGCCTACCACTCCTCACCGAGCACAGCCATCAACAGAACCCCTGTGGGTTGGAGGAGACCTATGGTGGGTTCTGTAAGAAGGTGCTCCCATTTTAAAACCTGTGGCATGCAAATAAGCGGAGGAAATTGTGTGTATCCATTGGTTACATATTGAGATCCACTTCTCTCATAGTGTGCATCATTCAATGGGACCACCCCGGGCTAGTAAAACAAATGATATGGGTTCTGACAGCAAGGGTTCCCATTTAAATCATACATGTGGGGAAATGAAAGCCATCCATCATGTAACTTCTACAGAAAGTGTCAGCCATTTTGATTTGGCCGATTTTGTATGAGTTTAACCAATTTGTCCTTAGAGGCATTGCTCATACTGTACATACCACTGGGGTTACAGCATTTGACAAGCAACCTCGACGCGGAAGCAATTTTGGTTACGTTCTATGCCTCACTCATGCCTTGTGCGATGGCTGACTTGGGATACAAGTCTGTCTCACCAAGCTACATACTCAATTCCAGCTTACTGTCAAGAGCATTGATAGACAAGAGGCTATGGTAAAGGAGAAACCCAAAGCCAGGAGAGAAATCTGAGGGAAGTGAGTGTCTGACAAGTAGGCGAGAGATCTCCTACCCGGTACGAAGAGAAATGTGACACGAGTGGGAGATGGGACTAGAGAAAAGATTGATGCGCATTCCACAGCAAAGATATTAATATCTATGTGGGCCACTATTTATATCAGTGCTATTGCGCTATACAAGGGGGATCCGAGGGCAGATATGTGGGGATTGCCAGAGGGCGAGTTACTCTACCAAGCATGATATACACTCACCGGACAGTTTATTAGGTACACCCATCTAGTACTGTGTCGGACCCCCTTTGCTTCCAGAACAGACTGAATTCGTCGGGGCATGGATTCTACAAGTCGGAAACTATCCACAGGCGTGTTCCATGCTGATGCGATGGCATCACACAGTTGCTGCAGATTGGGTCCATGGACTCATGCTTCCTACGCCAAATCCAACAGGAATCCACTCCTCAATTGTCCAGTGTTTGTGAGCGAGTAGCCACTAGAGACCCTTCTTGTTTTTAGCTGGAACCCGGTGTGGTCGTCTGCTGCAATAGCCCATTCGTGACCAGGTTCGGCGAGTTGTGCGTTCCGAGATGCTTTCTGCGTACCACTGTTGTACTGCACCGTTATTTCTGTTTGTGGCCCCCATGTTAGCAGGCACGATTTTTGCCATGGCCCTTCGACCTCTCTAATCAACGAGCTGTTTTCGCCCACAGGTCTGCCGCTGGACTGGATGTTTTTTGTTTGACGCACCATTCTCAGGAAACCCCAGACACTGTCATGCGTGTAAAACCCAGGAAGGCGGATGTTTCTGAGATACTGGATACGCCGAGCCTGGCACCAACGATCCTACCACGCTCAGTCACTTAGGTCACTCGTGTTTCCCATTCTAACGTTCAATCGAACAGTAACTGAATGCCTTGATACCGGTCTGCCTGCTTTATATAGCAAGCCAAAGTGATTCACTATCTGTAGGAGCAATCCATTTTTGTGAATGGGGTGGTGTACCTAATACTCTGTCTGGTGAGTGTATATTACTGGAGACAAGGGTCAGAACCTCATGGCAGATAACTGCAGAAGAGCACAGTAAAGGTTGCTCAGTGCTAACTTATGTGATGGAGTGTTTTGGAAATGCATATACCTTGGTCAGGGTGGGAACTTTGCATGATACCCACTGCGATTTACCAACAATGCAGTGCTCTAGGTGGTGGTATTCTTTGTGTAGGCCCTCGAACGGAGAATGCATTCGCTCATCTGTGGACCCCATTTGTGACTCAGTCAGCATGAAGCCAGAAATTGTGCAGCATTTATCCTATTTCCCCTCCCTCCCGCCGATATTATTTGCAGTTATTCTTGGACCCAGCCTCCACTCCCCACAGCTGTTCTATTGGATGACTCGCAAATGTGCCCATCAGTGCAGAAAAAAATTCCAAACATTAGGCTAGAAGAAATCATGGATCAAGAAAAAAAAGGTAGGAAGACGAGGTGAAATGAGGGAGGGGGTGAGAGAGACCGAATGTACAGTCCTGTAGGCTCCACGTTGACCTCCAAAACTGTTGCCGAAGAGTAATTGATGACAAAAGCGAACAATCGTTTATCTCCTCCTCTTCATCAGGGTACACAAAGGCGTCGCTCCGGAAAATAACTTGCCGCCTTTCGTAGTCGTCTATACCCCAGCTTCCCGAGGGGAGCTCATTCACTCTGTCTGCCGGGCCGATAGTGTCGGCGTCAGTCTTCCAGGAAATCATGTCTTCAATCCAGTCCGTGTGTCTCCCCCATACCCCCACCCTGCTTCACTTTATAGCTCGCCGTGAATGAGCTGTCCATCAAAACCCAGATGTGTTTTCCCCTACGCTAGAAATCCACGTCAACTCTGGCATAAATCAAGTCACCTTTTTTATTCAAACCTGCAGAAATCTGACAAGTTATCGCTCATCTTTAATGTTTTTTTAAAGGTTAGTGACTGATAACAGTTTGACTACTCTCTTAATTCCATTTTGATAGTCACATACAATGTTCCCGCAAAACATATTTTCCGGCACAGAGCAAATTTCAGGTCTGCTGAGCACAAACTTGAAAGTTGTGAAAAGTTTATGTGACTTCCAGTGTGCGTTTTACTGTAAACACTGAGTCTGTACCCCTTTAAGTTACAGTGGTCACGTAGGCTACTGTGGCTATTTGATCATAATGTAACATCAAAAACAATAGAGAAAATGCATCCCATAACATTTTAACATGGAAATAGCTGTTCTATCATTCAGCCTACAGTAGCAGCATTCCATGAGACTTTTGAAAAAACATGCAGGACTTGACATTAACCTGTTCAACCACTTGACCTTCAGATAAGGTGACTGAAAATGCTGTTGTGTTTTGATGCAAGAAACCACTTTACAAAATAAAATGAATTATAATTCTCATACCGTTATTACAGAGAATCAGGCAAATTATGCTTCCCTCTGCTACTTAGCTTATTCAAGCCTGGCTCAAAATACAACCCTGCCCCTTTCGGACAAAAAAAAGCTAGTTACCTGACTACATGTTTTGTTCTCTTGTAGGAAGCAATCACTCCCCTATTGCGGACTACAAATGATCTATAACTGTGCGAATAACTACCTAACTAGCAAAGGATATGAAAATAAATGCACACATGGCTACATGCAGCTCTTACTTTAATCTCAAAACAAACCCATCTACTCACGACCACTCATGCTGTAAACACAATCCAGTTCAAAGTAAATGGCACAGATCCGTATATGGCAATGGTCTATCTGCATATAGGCCTACTGCAGCTCTGATTGTTTATGCCGCACAGGTCTGTGTAGAGTACGGGCTGAGTAGTGCGTGTCAATGCAATAGAATCCTACTCCGATGCGTTCTGCCTACAACAAAGTCTCTTGCATAAATCGTTTTGTTTCGGTATGTTGCATTGAAAGTGGCTAACATTGCGGTTGATTCGACCACAATTGTCACAGTAAAGGGAAATGTTGATAGTGTTAACAGGGAAAACTTGAGAACAGTGGTCACCAAACTTTTCTGAGTCGAGATGAAAGCCAAGATCTACCGTGTAAGCCTATGCAACATTAGCCAATTAAAACCAGTTCTGTAGAAATGAGGTTTGTGCAGTAATCTATAGGCCCAATACATTATCACCACATATCAACTGTCCTTGAATTGCCCTGCCAATGCATTGTTGTTTTGGGCCATACATTTTTTTTTTTTTTTTTTATCCACATTTGAGGTAGGCTATATGATCACACTGGTAATAGATCCGTTGTTTTATTACTTGTGAGGCACAGCTGAGTGAGCATACATTTGAAATAATTTGCTTTTTATTTTACTGGGCTGATGCCTGCATCTGATAGTCAGTATCAGCAGAGGGAGAGAGCAGCAGACTGAGGGTCCGCCTCTCAACATCCCTCCGCTCTCCCTTTCCTCCACTGACACCGTCTTGCAGATGATGGCGACACTCGAGTCACACGGCTTTATTTCTGCCTCCTGCACAAATTCATGTTATTCCTATGAACAGAGAGAGTGAAATATTCCTCAATATTAAAGGCCAAAGCCTCTAATAATATAGATACACTTTCCTACTCATTCATTACTGCTGCAGTGCTTGTTGTAGCGCTGAGTGGAAATGGGAACGAACATTTTATGGCTTATAAAAATGTTGAATACAAAGTGTTGACAGTCTCTCTAGTCATGGTTTTAAACATTTTGATATCTCACAGTATCAATTTTGCTGTAGCTTTCTTTTATGCTTGCTACGTTACTGCAGACTCGTTAATCTGAGCAATCCGATTGGCCAGCGGTAGGCCTATGGTGCACTTGATCTGCTCTCTGGGCCTGCCGTGAAGGCAGAGTTAGTACCTTCAGACACATGAAATGGTTCAAAATGGCAACCACTCGCCTAGACGGTGCACAGGGCAGCTGAATCGGGTGCACCTACCGTTAACAGCATGAGACAAATAAAATATGAACAAGGCTTTATCGTATTTTTTTTTTTTTTTTTACAGAAATATTTGCCAATCGACTAGGAATGCCTTGGAGATCGACCAGTCGATCGCGATCGATTGGTTGGTGACCACTGCTCTAGAAAGTTGAGTGAAATTCAATCTCGTGCTTCTCTCAGTGGGGCAGTCCCGGGGAGCTGTGAGGCAGTCTCTGGGTACTGCATGCGTGCAGCTTAGAGGGAACATTGGTCACATAGGACTACTGCTGTAGTAGTAGCAGTATTACTATTGAGTTTCATTGGAAATGGAACAGGCTGTGGTTAATGTGTTAGCAAGGTAGCAAATAACATCAGGAGATTCCAATTCAACAATCTTATGTCATGCTTTTAAGGACCTGAAAGATGACACGAGGGTTTCAGGCGATTTCATTTTAGTCCAGTTGGCACTATCTGTGAAATACTGCAGCTCCATGTCCTGCAACATTCAAACATTTTGCTTTGAATTACTTTCAATACCAAACTCTGGCGCCGGTCCAGCATCTCTCCAGAGTTGAAATGTGATTCAGTGTTTTTCTTTCATTTTTTAAACCACCATATGGTGGACTCCCCTCTCTCTCTCACCACCGTCCTCGGAGGAGATTACATGTTTTGTATTAATGAGATAAAAGATGTAGTAGGGGCTGTATAAAAAGACATGAAACTGCAGCCGGAGAAGCTAATTTGATTTTGAGATTGCCCATACTCGATTGCCTTGCGTTTGGTTCCATTGTTTCGCTTCTATCTGCTCTGGCCTGGAATATTTCACCGGCAACGTTCCCAGGGAACATCAACAAAACAGATTGTTTATGTTTTTTGGAGAAGACTTCACCATGCCCCAAAAAATGCATATGAAGATTAAGATATTAAAACTGTCTGATAGGAAGTTGAGGGATTTGTCTGATTGATTGCCTCAGGGCAGACCGACATTAAAATAGAAGATTAAAAGACTCCTATAAAAAAAAAACGTTTAAGAACGTGATGGGACTTTTTTTTCTCACATGCACTCGACTAGTGGCTTCAGTCCACTCCTCCACCTCCTCTCCCTCTCACTGCGTTGTAATTATTAGCCCTATGGAGCCCTGGTGGAGGGAATTCTTTAAGCTGCCATCTTGGCGGCCTTCCAAAACAGATGTTTTTGAGAACACAGAACAGAGACTGGCATAATCCTCTGTTAGTGCACTACTGAGCGGCTACCAGAGCTTGTTCCTTGAAAGAGATTCAAAGAAAGAGTACTTGCAGAGGGTGTTTGAGGTGCGTTTCTCGTTCTGTGCCGTCCTTTGTATGCTCTTTTGTGTCACAACAAGGGAACACCTTTAAATAGCCCCTTCAGAGGTCAATGTTTCAAGTTGGATTCAAAGCAACCCACTGAGTGTTGTGTTGGGCGAGCTTGAGAGTGTTGGGGTGGGGAGAAAGCTGGAAGGGGTGGGAGGGGTAGCATTAATTCCCCCAAAAAGCTTAGAAGGGTCAGTGTGAGTCGCGGGGTGCCAGTCTTAGTTGGACGGCATGTGAACAGGCCCAGGCGTCTGACAACCGTGCTAATTGAATTGTGGGAAAATGCAAATGCCAAACCGAGGGAAGTATTGGGTTCGCTCTTAAACCGTGATGCACTGCCTTCCCATTGATTCATTCATTATTTTTCTCTCTTCAACTGACCACAGACAACAGCAGCTGCAAGCAAACTTGCTAGGCAGGTGGCGTCGTGGAGAAGTCGATTTCAGTCGTTTCACTCTCCCCTGCAGCTATGTCTTGAATGCACAGCTATGGGGCTTGACGATTCAGTTCTGGTCTTTGAATTCATTATATACTGTTTACCTAAGGGCATTTTTATACTTGAATTCCTGTGGCCAATGTTAGCCCTGTAGTTGGCTAGAATTGTAATGGAGTTGAACCCAACCCCTCTGTATTGCAATAGGAGCTCCAATTTGTAAAACTGGGAAATGGACAAATTTGTGACTGCTGTTAACCCCTTCATTCTAGCCTTATGCATTGCTTACCCGTATTCCCTTACATGCTTTTGTACGCAATGTAGGCCTACTGCATAATGCTATTTATTGTGGCATGTTTCTGCAAAATGTATTCTCTGTGGAAGTGTGACAGCAATAACTAGTGGATGATATTTGCAGGTCACACAACATAACCCCACAGTAATGGGAACCCTTGAGAACCTGAGGGGGAGAGATATATCTTCTTAGCTCTTAGGCCTTCCCCCACCCCATCCCGCTCTCCCTTTCTCTCTTCCTCTGAGCTCTGTTTCTCTTGCTGTCTCGTATTCTCACTCCCTCTCCATCTCAGCAGGTTATGAATTAAACTTTGGAAGAGACAAGAACCCCGTCTCAACACTGTTTCCGTTTTACAGCGGGAGTTGAGAGGACAGGCGTGGGGCGGAAGCCTAGTCAGATTGACGTTGCTCTCACAAACACTGAGTGAAATTTCAGCAGATCCGAGTAAGAACAGTGCACAGGAAGTTCATAGGGAGGTATAGAACCCAGACAATACACCCCCCACCCCCATGTCTCTCTCTTGGAACCTTCCGCTCTCAGAGCATGCACAGTGCATGGACTGAATGGAATGCCCCGGGGGTGGGGGTGTGAAATGTGTCTCTCATGGAAGGAAAAAAAATGCCTTATTCCCCCAGAGTCTTGTCTGCATTTGTAATTAACAGAGGGGTGGGGTAAAACGTTTGCAGGGCATGTTCTTCTTTAAATTATTTATTTATCGTGCCGCAAACCCGCACAGGGTGTGGACATGCACCAGACAAAATCATGTGCAAGTAGTTGAATGCGAGCAGAGAAAGAAAATGGGATATCTATTTCACTACCCCCGCTCTTATCTGCAGGATGCATCTCTTCCGCAGTGTGAATTTCACATCTTCTAAGCTTTTGTTCCCACCTCAAATGTTTTATGTCAGAGGAAGACTGCAGTGCTGAACACTTGTTTTTCATCTCAAGGACAAAGGGGTTTTACAGTCTCAGGGCCAGAACCTGGCCATGGCAAGAGCCTGTCATTCCAGACTACAGCGACATGAGCTAAAGTCCACATTTGAGGTACAGTACACATGCACATTGTCTTTATAATGTATGCGGAAGTATACCTTCATGACTATAGATATCGTAGTTAAACGTTTGCCTCCTTGAGTCAGGGTTTGCACCATTGGTTTCAACTTGTTGAAATGGCAGTTAAACCCTGATAATGTGGTTCCCAAAATTGTTGGGGTTGAGGCCATAACCCACCCAAAGCTGTGCAAGGGATCACGTCACCACGCAATAAACAACGCAAAAGCCTCCAGGGAGCCATGTTCAAGTCCATACATACAGTAGAACCTGGGAAGAATTGGTCATGTTCCACCGGCCGTTCCTCCTGATCTGCCATTTGTGAAACACCACCATGCTGCAGGCCTGCATACCCAAACTGCATACAGATTCCTACGGGTCTCTCTCCATCCCCAACATGCAGTATGTCTCTCCAATTCAGCATCCCCTCCAACACCACACTATCCCCTGCTTACTCTTTCGCTCTTGCCCTCTCTCTCCATGTGGATTTGGTATGTTCCTGGCTGTGCACTTCAAAGGGCCACCAGGCTCATCCCTCATTCAGCCAGAGACACGGAAAAGGAGCGCGGGAAGGAAACAGGATATGGACAGGATAAAGAGAGAGGGGGGAATCCCTCTCTTCATGATTTACTGAGCCTCAAGTTATTCTGAGGTCACCGTATGGAACGTAGTAGTGGGTAGTGGGGACCCCACTGCTTCTTTACACATTGTGTAGACCGCTCTCCTCCTACCACCACACGTGTCAGCCGGCTTCACAAGTTCTTGCTTTTGTCCCATTTCATCCACCTCTCGCTCTTTTTCTTTCTCTCTCAACCTCTGTTTTCCTTCGTCTCCTTTGGTTGTCTGTCATTTTTTTCCTCCACATTCCTTCGTATCCTCTCCGTTTTGTGAACTTAAAAGCTCAGTTCAAATATCTATGGCGCTCGTGTGGCTGTGTAGCATATCCCCCTCAGTGCAAAACGTTTTTCTTTAAAGCCCCCACCCCCTCACCCACACACAAAATGTCATGAAGCTCTCTTGGCAGTTTAACACTAGCTTGTGTGCATTACAATATTGACCAAATGCATTTGTTTGCATGTGTCAGTGTATGAATGTCTGTGTGTGCTTGGGGTACACAGACACACATTGCCATTATAGACTGTTGTGGTCAAGGACCCCTGCCACCCCCATGGCCATTAAAAACAGGAAACGACCACTGGTTCATTGTAGCAGTAATCACTCTGTGTACCAGCTCCCCTTCCCAAATGGTCACGTTATTAGAAAGCGCTAATTACATGTTTGGTAGCTGAGGGTAGTTGCCACACAGAGGGGACGGACGCTTCCGCTTATCAAAAAGGTGGCAGCTGTACCTCATTATCATTTACTGGGGTCACAGTACCCAGGTAGCCTTTCAATGACAGCTGTTAACCCTGCGCCAACGGGTGGTTAATGTAAGACCCTGGACACTACCACAAAAAGCCCAGAATCTTCAACGTACTGCCATGTGTCCATTTAAAAACAAACAGCAGCACAAGCCTTTAAAACGAATTAGAGGGTGAGAGGTCAATTTAAAGCTTTTAACATAGGCATAACATTTATGGGACCTTTTAACGCGCACTGGTTTCCTTGAAAATGTTTAAATGGATAAAACTGCCCATCTCTGTCTGAATACACCTGAGGTTGGCTTCTGAAATAGAAAAAGAGGACTATGGTGTCCATATTCAGTCCTAATATGGACAACGTAGAAGGAGAAAGAGGACCTGCTATATCTTGACTGATTGTTGACTCAGGAGTTTCTCTTCCGGAGTTTCTCTTCCGGAGTTTCTCTTCCGAGCGTTTTCCTTGATACTATGAGACATTTTAATCTCCTGTGCACAGGTTGTGTAGTCTTCATCAAATGGATAGCTGCCTGGAGTCTTATTAGACGACAAATGCCATGTTGATAACAGTATAGCTACTTACAAGCTCATGCATCAGTAGAGATTGTGCCTTACCCTGACTACTACCGTATTCATGCTTATGTATTTCCTAGAAATAGTAACGGCTCATTCAGCTGTGCTATTTCCAACACAAAGCCTTGGGGGACAGTGTATTGATTGCTAATGGTCTGCTGTACTGTGTATAGACACATCTGGGGTATTGAAGGTTTAGACCACTGTATAGCCTCAATGAGGCCTGGCCAGGGCTCCTGTGGGCAGGAATACATAAAAAAAAATATATTAAGTGGAACACAAGAGGGCTATTAGAAATCAATCTTACGTTTGTTGATTTGTTATTTTTTTGAGTACTTAATGATATACTGTGTGTTCTTGTTTGGTCAATGATGATTGTCCGTGGTCTACGAGGTGAGACCACACTGTTTGAAAAGGGAGTAGGGTCACTGTTTGGGGTAATCAGTAACTCTATGAAGAGTGTTTAAGCCTCTCGTTGGTTAATGATAACACAATCCAAAATTGGTTTCAGATGGGAGGCTAAGTCCCTTTTTTTGTTTGAGTTTTTTTATTGTAATAAAAAGCATGAGCTGCCGCACACCCAGAGAAAAATATTTAGTGTAGAGGTGCTGACTAACGGTGAATAAACTGTAAGCTATAAAAATACAGAGTCGCACACTCATAACTCCCAGTAATTTATTGGGTAAACCACCAACGTTTCGGCATCACTCTGCCTTCTTCCGGGTTTTTATTGTAAAAATTGTTCTGGCTCAATTGAATATTGTCATAATCATACGTTTTCAGAGAAGACCGAGTTTATGATTTAAATATAGTCAATGGGAACAATTGACATAACATAACTTTCAGCTGCACTTAACCTTTATCATCCATAAAGTAACATGGCACTTGGAAAAATTCCAGTAGAACATTTGGGAAAGAATGAGGACAATGATTGAATTCACTGATCTAATTTGACCCTGTGTAAAAAAGCAATGTAATTACAGCTCAGAGAAACTGCTTGGCTGGTCTGTGAGACACAACAGACCGACACTTGTTATTCTACAGCTCAGGCTTTTCTATTTTCCTGGAAGATCACACTTTAACATGCCAAAGCTTCTTCTCCATGCTAAGTAGTAAAATGTTCTGGTACCTTAGCATATACAGTGCATTCGGAAAGTATTCAACCTCTTCCCCTTTTCCACATTTTGCTATGTTACAGACTTATTCTATAATGGTTTAAATATTTTTTCCCCCTCAGCAATCTACACACAATACCCCATAATGACAAAGCGTAAACAGGTTTTTTGAAATTTTAGCAAATTTTGTTCAAACTAAAAACAGAACTTATTTACATAAGTATTCAGACCCGTTGCTATGAGACTTGGAAATGAGCTCAGGTGCATCCTGTTTTCGTGGATCATTCTTGATGTTTCTACAACTTGATTGGAGTCCACCGGTGGTAAATTCCTTTTGTTTGACATGATTTGGAAAGGCCCACACCTGTCTATATAAGGTCCCCCAGTTGATATTGCATGTCAAAGCAGAAACCAAGCCATGATGTTGAAGGAATTGTCCGTAGAGCTCAGAGACAGGATTGTGTCAAGGCACAGATCTGGGGAAGGGTACCAAAACATTTCTGCAGCATTAATTGTCCCGAAGAACACAGTGGCCTCCATCATTCTTAAATGGAAGAAGTTTGTAACCACCAAGACTCTTCCTAGAGTTGGCTGCCTGGCCAAACTGAGCAATTAGGGGAGAAGGGCCTTGTTCAGGGAAGTGACTGAGAACCCGATGGTCACTCTGACAGAGCTCCAGAGTTCCTCTGTGGAGAAGGGAGAACCTTCCAGAAGGACAACCATCTCTGCAGCAATCAGGTCTTTATGGTAGAGTGGCCAGACGGAAGCCTCTCCTCAGTAAAAAGCACATGACAGCCTGCTTAGAGTTTGTCAAAAGACACCTAAAGGACTCTCAGACCATGAGAAACAAGATTCTCTGGTCGGATGGAGCCAAGATTGAACTCTTTGGCCTGAATTCCAAGCGTCACGTCTGGAGGAAACCTGGCACCATCCCTACGGGGAAGCATGGTGGTTGCGGCATCATGCTGTGGGGATGTTTTTTAGCGACAGGGACTGGGAGACTACTCAGGATCGAGGGAAAGATGAACGGAGCAAAGTAAAGAGATCCTTGATGAAAACCTGCTCCAGAGCGCTCAGAACATCAGACTGGAGTGAAGGTTCACCTTCCAACAGGACAATGACCCTAAGCACACAGCCAAGACAATGCAGGTGTGCTTCGGGACAAGTCTCAATGGCCTTATGTGGCCCAGCCAGAGCCCAGACTTGAACCAGATCTAACATTTCTGGAGAGACCAGAAAATAGCTGTGCAGTGACTCTCCCCATCCAACCTGACAGAGCTTGAGAGGATCTGCAGAGAAGAATGGGAGAAACTCCCCCAATACAGGTGTGTAAAGCTTGAGGCACCATACCCAAGAAGACTCGAGACTGTTAAAGCACCTTCGGCAGTGATTACAAAGTACTGAGTAAAGGGTCTAAATACTTATGCAAACGTAATATTGAATTGTCAAATTTTAATACATTTGCAAAAAAAATGTAATCTGTTTTTGCTTTGTCATTATGGGGTATTGTATTCAGATTGATGAGGGGGGAAAACGATTTAATCCATTTTAGAATAACGCTGTAACAAAATGTGGAAAAAGTCATGGGTCTGAATACTTTCCAAATGCACTGTATGTCGGGTGTATGGTTGACTTCTAGGCATCCGACGTATAGCAGACATTATCACTCACTGTCTGTGATGTACATATCACCAAGTCTTACACACTGGCGTGCAGAGGATATCTGCCTCGTTGCCACTGTCTAGTCAATAGAGCTATCTTACACTGTGACTGTTTCCGCAATAAGCTAAGAGGGGCACTTGTACGACTTTATCTCATAGGGATGACAGCTGAACTCTTGCTCTGGTTTTTCTTCGTTTCGTAATCATACGCCTGGTGGTTGAGTCTCTGCCAAAAGGCAGAAAGTCTGTGCTGCAGTTTTTTCGGCCAGCATCTGTTTGAGGTTTGCGGTGCATGGGATAGTTATGGTAGAGAGCTCATGGAGTGACAAATTAAAGAGTTTACCCACACAAGACACACTATGCCCTCCCTCATTGTTTCAAAGAAGGCTGAAAGCCTGGTTAGCGTAGCTACGCCGTTCAGGTTACCATTTAGTTAGGCTGTTATTTGTCTTGGATAAGCCTTGTTTTGGGTTCTGTACAGTCTGAACTGACTCATCAAGCCAGACCCTTTCTGTAGCCCCCCCCCCCCCCCACACACACACACACACACTATCCAGAAGGTCACAGTTCATTTAGCATGGTTGCCTGAGTGGTTGCCACCAGACAACGGAAGGAGAAAGGTCAAAGGTCAGCATGGGAACACGTTTCCGAGGGGCGCTCCTTTATTGGTGTGATTAGATTACCGCTCCGGAGGGGGAGGCATCTCGTGTCAAACGCTGCCGTTTATCAAGACCTTGGTGGTGAGGTACTGTCCAGCAGACAAGGCAGGGGGCCTAGCACGGTCCCAGCACGGTCGCAGGATGCCTGGGATTTATCGCTCTTTTCCTTCCTCTGATGTTTATCGTATATGACCACTCTCTTCGAATATTGATTTAAAACCAGTAGCCTTGTTGAATCAGTTCATAGTACTATGTCCATGTTCTCCCAAATCCAATCCGGATGGGACAATCTAGCTAAAATACCATTATGGTAATCATCTTGATTGATGGTTGGTGTCTTGGCTCTTGGGGAGGGGGGTGTCATTGCATGAGCCTGACCCCCACTGATCCCCATCACCCTGTTTTATACTCAGCCAAAGGGGGTCATTCATGTTGCAAGACCTTGAGATCAAAGTACCCATCCACTGGTCCTCTAACTCGTAATAGTGGAGGAATCATAGTGGTTGTGGGGTACCAAAGGGAGTGATGATGCAATCAACCATGAGACCAAATAGTGTCCTGTCAGATAGCATTGTCAGCAGTGCCTAGCATCGTTAAGACAAGGTTTGGTGCATCCACTCCTGACAGTTAATGCCAACAACAGCTGTGGTACTGACAGTGTTTTATATTACTATAATGATGATGGTGATTATGATTGTGGCTCATTTGTTAGATCAAATGACGGGGTGGATATCCCACTCAGTGGGTATCTCTTTGTAAATCCACACCCAGAGTTCAGGAGGGCTTCTGTGGATTGTCAGTCCCTGGTGGTTAAGATTATCCCTCGGTGAGATCCCCTTTGCACATTGTAAACACTACTAATCTGTCCCCCACAGCATATTGTGTGGCATTTAGGGGCCCTATAAAGCGATGATATACTGTACTGCACACAGACTGCTCCAATGGGGGTTCACTGGCACACATAAAAGGTAAAGATTGAGGCTAATATAGGCTATCCATCCTTCAACTTCTCCAACATCCAGCATCATCCCCCCCTCTCTTGCTACCTGGTCTGGAATTAGTCAACAGGAAACGCATGGATTATGAATTAAATATTTTTTTAAATGCAGTTCAAGCTGCCATTAGCACACAAAAAATCTGCACTGAGCTTATTTCTCAAATAAGCTATTTCACTGATCCCTTTCTCCCCTGCCCCCAACAGTGTCAGTTCCCCTCTGTCCAATTACAACATGCAGTAGTACAGCTTGATTTGCAGCCTCTTTCAACACTAACCAAAACATGACGTCGTTTGTGAACACTTCCTGCCAGGAAGGTAGAAAATAATAAAAACGTGCATTTGGCAGGAAAATATGTGATCCATTTCTCTACAACGGCAGCTTTTCCTTCCCCATGTTGCTCTCCTTCTGGTCAGAACAGCAGCTCTTACCGGCAGCTGACAAAGGGCAGCTGACAAAGGTCTCTCTCGCACTCGGGAGAACAGGAGAATACCACTCCGCTTGCCCTGTGTTACAGCGAGCCATGCATATTGCATAGACTCCTTTCTCTCAGAATCCCTTAGAATTGTACAGAGTGAATACAGATGAACATGGGAATGAGATGTATTGTACACATCCTAAGAATAGTATCGCTTAATGTGGTCAGGCAGCTCCTAAATCTTTAATGCGCCATTGTTTCACTCTCTTAAATGAACTTTCATATGCGCATGTGTGCGCACACACACACACACTGAAATTCCTTTTTTTAAAGCATTCTGTAGTTAATCCGTTGGCGCAACCCTGGCTTCAAAATACATGTTTTGATGAAGCGTAAACATCTTTTGGTGACTGTATTCATATTCTCTGACACTAACCCTTTTTTTATTTTCTGACTTTCTCTCCTATTTGGTTTGCTCGCTGGCTGCTTCCTGCCTTGTGGTGTAACACCTACTACCTCGGGTCAAGGTAAGAGAGAACAAGTCTTTTTTTCTAGTACTTCCACATCACTGTCTCTTTCTTGTCCTTTGTCCCTCATTTCATGAAACAGCAGTTCGGTGTGGATGTGTCAATTTGATTGAAACACAGTGTTTGAAACATTTTCTCATGTGGATGCCAATAGGAATGCCCCACGGGGAACAGTGTCCCATTCCACTTCGGTGGCACTGCCTTTTGACCATATGGGCCCAAAATAAGGCGGACATGTGACAGCAAGCACCACCGAGGCCTTGAATGAACTGGTGCTCTTTGATGTGGAGAAGGGGACACTGGAGGAAGACAAATTACTTGTGTGGAGGGAAGAAAACACAGTCAGAAAGATACCAGGGCTGACAACAGGAGAAGAAAGTGTAGGCTGAGGAAGTGGTGAAGTGGACAGGGAATAAGCACAAAGATGTAGAAGCAGGATGACAACGGCATTGCTCAATTTTACTTTTCAATTTGTTTTCGTGACAAAGATGAAAGCATATTGGCAAAGCCAAGCTATTCTTCATATCTTCCAGTCAGTGTCCTCTTTTATACTTATCCTAGCATCTCTCTGAGGTTTTTGAGTTGCCTTCTTGGCCAGGTATTTCTAAATAGATATTCTATATTTCAGGATAACATCCTTTTTTAACTCTTGGTTAAAAAATACAAGCTAAATAAGGTCAACTATTTATCAAAGTTGTGCATGAAGGAATGGATCTCAAAACCCTGCCACGTTGTCTTATCGGGGAAAACACGTTTAAAGGTTAATCACCCATCAGTGTGTCTTCTCTCATAAAAAGTTACCTCACTGTTAAATGTATCAAAGCAGTTGAAAGGGATGAAATGTCAAGAAGTGGATGGGAAAGAAATTTTTTGAATTTGAGACTCAAGTGTCGCTTTCATGTGTTTTAATAGATATTTGGTGTGCTGATAAGAAATACACTACATGACCAAAAGTATGTGGACACCTGCTCGTCATCTCTCTAACATCTCTTTCCAAAATCATGGGCATTAATATGGAGTTGGTCCCCCTTTGTTGCTATAACAGTCTAGAACACTCTTCAGTAAGGCCATTCTACTGCCATTGTTTGTCTATGGAGATTGCATGGCTGTGTGCTCGATTTTATACACCTGTCAGCAACGGGTGTGGCTGCTATAGCCGAATCCACTAATTTGAAGGGGTGTCCCCATACTTTTTTATATATAGTGTAACTCTGCCTCTTGGCCCGTACCTCAGTGGTGTCAAGCAGTAGTTGGCCTATACCATGTTTCTTTTCTGACATGCTTATTTTTGCCAGTGAGAGATTCATGCCACTGACCCTATGGCTGTTCTAGCATTGGGAACATGCATTATGGACAACCATTGCTGCTCCCAGATATCATAAGGAATAGATGTCGTGACCACTGTGGTAACATTCTGTATGGTAAATTCACCTTTCTCCAATCTCTCTGGACTGCTGATGCCTTTTAAGCTGTTTAACATGTCATAAGGAGTTGGAAAACTATTGGAAAACCACCCTTTTCCATATGTGAGATTAGGCCTATACTCTTGTCATGAGCCAATGGGTAATAACCCTTTGAATGAATTGTTCAATATAGAGGAAATGTGGGGGGGAAAGCAAAAACCAAATTTGATAAGATTAAGGGGTTTATGTGTGAGTATTGTGTGTTTTGTGTTGTCTCTCCTTGGTGTTTTGTTTTTACTTCTGAGTTTTCCTTTAGCTCCAGCTTTGACTCAAGCGTTTTGTTTACAGAGACATGTTGAAAGGTCGTGCCCTTTCAGTGACCCCCGGAGGAAGTTTGCGACCCTCTGGCATTTGTGTTGTGACGCGTCACTGTGGCCGGAACCTAGCTGGCTCTGAGCGTTTGAGTTTCGCCTGTACATTTGTGTGAGAATTCTCTCAGCAGTGACCTTCCCACAGATTCTTAAATGCGTTATGATTAGGAGGATCGGTCCTGACAGTGGAAAGCAACACAGCTATCGCCATACAAACAGAATTATGGTGGTACGTTTTGCAAGCCAGTTTTTTGCAGTGTCAGGTAGAGCTTGGCTATATGGACAAAAATCCATATTGCAATAAATTGCCTGAATTGATGGGACAACGATAACTGGTAGGATAAGTTTAACATTAATGTGCACCACGTGTTTTTATGTATGATCTTTGAAAATACTACTACTAGTTTGATGATTGTAGCTATTAATTGTCACATTAACAATCACCTATATTAGCAAACTTATTTCATTTTAAACTTCACATTTCTCTAGTATAGGCTACTTATCATAATGAAGGATATCAGCGAAATTCCTGCTGTTAGTGATCGGTATGGTCGGTTTATCGTCTCAGCTCTATTGTCGAGTGACACATCTCTAAGCTCACTGCTCAGCCCATGAAAGGTGGGTGATCAGACCTGGGTGTTATAGATGCTTAACCTCATACAAAGGTGTATGTATTGCATGGAAAATCCAATGCCCCTCTCTGCTTTATGTAAATTGAGATAAAGAGAGAACATTTTGCCACAGTTTAATGACCATCATGCATCACTTTAACTCCACAGGATGAGTCAGTGTGTAGGAGTGTTGATGAGAGGTAAGAGAAGCTACAGACCCTGTTTCCAACTTGACACCCTGCCCTTTAAAACAGAGATGGGTCTAAATTTAAACAAAGATATCTTGAGATGGGAAGAAAAGCCAACTTTCAATATAGGGTCTAGCATGTATTAAGCACTTCTTCTTTAGACATGCTTAGTCAGTCGACACATCCCCAAACCTTAGAAGAGACCCCCCGCCCCACAATCCCACCCACTCTTTTGTTCATCCCATGGTCCCATCACTCCCTTGTGGGCATGTCTTGAGACATAATGTGGAGAGCAGAGCAAGAACTCTTTGAGTAAGAGCTGTCTGTGCATAATACATGTCCCCAGCACCTCCAGAATGGATGAAATATTCAGTGGTTTCAGGGGATGAAAAAATGATGAACCGAGTTGGAAGGAATCCCACTAATTTCAAACTAGTCAGCTCCTTCTCCCACTTTGTAGCCTAGATAAGAGAAAATGCCCTATAACCGGGAATGGAGGCCAGCAACATTTCTGTTGTTTACAACCAGTTTGAAAAGATTACTTCCTGACCCCCTATTCTCTCGATGGACTGGAGAACACCTGGATGGAACTGATTTGTAATTTCTTTTTCATTCCATTTTGTTTGGTCTGTTGTCCTGAAATTGACTTCTTTGTTCCCGGTTCAAACCAGCTGTGATATTGTTGTGCTCTTCGGTGCTTCCCCAGCGTAGCAGACAGACACCAGCTAGGATCACACTGTGATTTGTGTTCTACTTTTTACCTTGTACTGTGAGCCGTTATCAACTAAACCCACTGCGTAAGCTTCCGTGTTAGTCTGCCAAAATCAACCACATGAATAATGATAAAAGGAGCCGCGCCATCTTGCAGGACAATGCTCTGTCTCTACAGTCTTATGAAAGCGAAACTTGTCTGAATCAGACTCTCTCTTATGTGTGTGTGGGGGTTGGCAAGAAGGCTATGACGAGAGGGAATGTGAATACAGTTCCCAGATATCGGCATGCCCCATAATCTAATAACCCCTCCTTGCAGGTGCAAGCGTTTGGCACAGTTCCCAGCCTGCACCTGCCTAAGCATGTTTTTTACAAGTATTTTGTGTTTTTTGTGGGCAGTTGCGTCTCTTGGAATTGGTCGGTCACCAAGATCCACCTGCATCCAACGGGGATCCATCCCATAGTGCTTTGATTCCTCCATCCCATAGTGCTTTGATTCCTCCATCCCATAGTGCTTTGATTCCTCCATCCCATAGTGCTTTGATTCCTCCATCCCATAGTGCTTTGATTCCTCCATCCCATAGTGCTTTGATTCCTCCATCCCATAGTGCTTTGATTCCTCCATCCCATAGTGCTTTGATTCCTCCATCCCATAGTGCTTTGATTCCTCCATCCCATAGTGCTTTGATTCCTCCATCCCATAGTGCTTTGATTCCTCCATCCCATAGTGCTTTGATTCCTCCATTCCATAGTGCTTTGATTCCTCCATCCCATAGTGCTTTGATTCCTCCATCCCATAGTGCTTTGATTCCTCCATCCCATAGTGCTTTGATTCCTCCATTCCATAGTGCTTTGATTCCTCCATCCCATAGTGCTTTGATTCCTCCATTCCATAGTGCTTTGATTCCTCCATCCCATAGTGCTTTGATTCCTCCATTCCATAGTGCTTTGATTCCTCCATCCCATAGTGCTTTGATTCCTCCATCCCATAGTGCTTTGATTCCTCCATCCCATAGTGCTTTGATTCCTCCATTCCATAGTGCTTTGATTCCTCCATCCCATAGTGCTTTGATTCCTCCATCCCATAGTGCTTTGATTCCTCCATTCCATAGTGCTTTGATTCCTCCATCCCATAGTGCTTTGATTCCTCCATCCCATAGTGCTTTGATTCCTCCATCAATGATTCACGGTAGAATTATTATGCACCAATTATGTTTAAGCAAAATTATTCAAGGTGCATATGGCCTTGACTGTAAACCTTGTCTATTAGTGTAGTGGCCAAGTCAGGCAGAAGGCGCTGAGGAATGATAGCGAGATTGGTAGGCTGAGGCTACCGGGGAGGGTGGTTATGCTTGTAAAGGCCCTTATTAGCTAGTGGGGTTTAGCTTATGTCTCTTCGCGAGTTAAAGGAGAACAGGAGAAGGGGTCATCGGGGAGCGGCTATTACAGAGCTCAGTTCAGGCCCTCTTCGTCTCAGAGGTTCATCTCAGCGGAGCGGTGCGCTTCTCTGCCCCGTATTTACAATAATGGCGATTAGCTCTTCGCTACGGTTCCGCCGGGTCTCGGCTAATATCTTTCTGCATGCACTCATCATGCACGCACTTTGAGACCTCTCCGATTATAAAAGGTGAAGCAGGAGTGCTTGAGACGTCAGCTGTTTTTTTGGCTTCACTGAAGGAGAGTAGCAGAAGGATAGTGCTAGAAAAGGCTATGGCCTTGAACATGCCTTACATGAAAACGTTACATGAATAGGTGAATATATTACCACAGAACAAAAGGCTGACTAACAGATGGAGCCAATACAGACCCGAGACAGCGAGTAAACACTTGTTCTTTCGCAGACAAAGGTGGACACAGGGAGAAATCAAAATGATGGCCATCGTGGCTAAATTGAACAGGAAAATTGATGAGAAAGACGCACAAGTACCAGGTTTAGGGAAATCCAAACAAAGCATAGGTTACAAACGCGGGTGTCATGTCCAGGACAAAAGATAAATGGCAGGCTGGATGTCTCCTAATGATTATGGAGGTATAATTTAATTTCACGTTCGCTCAACATGTCCTTTTCACTCTCTCTCTCTGTCCATCTTTTTTTAAATGGTCGGTTACGGATGCCAGACATAACTCCCGATCTTAAAGGGGCAACAGTAGGCTAATACTATCTACAAAAATGTGATCTTCAAATGTAGTTTATTTGATTAACTGGTTTAGACCTAGAAATGTATGGGCTTAATATGTGCCAGGGAGAGATGAAAACAGACCCAAAGACATTAGTGTTGTCACCATACCAGAACTTTGACTTCGGTACCAGGCTTAGTGTCCCGATACTCGATTCCAAAATGATACCAAACCGATACCACAACAAAAAAAAGGCATATTAACCAAAGTCACAGAATGGCACCTGATCCACAGAAACTCAGTTACTGCTCAGTTCAGTCGTTGGGCATCTTTTGAGTTCAATGTCATTACATTTGAATATTTTTATTGACATTCTTTTAGAGACAGCCATGTATGCATTACGTTTTTTTTTTTACTAGGCAAGTCAGTTAAAAACAAATTCTTATTTTACAATGACGGCCTACACCGGCCAAACCCTCACTTATCCTGGGCGACGATTGGCCAATTGTGCGCCTCCTTATGGAACTCCAGATTTAAGGCCGGTTGTTGTATTATACAAATACAATCAATTTGACTTTGGTAAAAACAATCTAAATACAAAATGGTAATAATTTATTTGAAAAGGTAAATCTATATTGATAAGCTGGGTAAATCAAGATGTAGCTAGCTAGCCTAGGTCTAATCACAATTCAGGTGAATGCATATTATTCGCTAGGAGAGTGTGCATGCATTGAGTTATTGAGCTCGTTTTAGCTGATTTCATGGCGCTACAGATGACAAACAATCCTTTCCATTTAGGACTTATTTTATTGACAACTGCTAGGAGAACATATTTTATTGTACTGATCAACAGCATTTGCATGGAAGAAGCCATCTTCTTTTATAAAAGTGTGTGTTGTCTCTAAGAAAGTAATGATGTCATTTTCAAGGCAGAATGTGGCTATGGAATCTAGTGAAACCGGACAGGAGACAAAAAATAGTTTTTGGTGGCGAGGGAGACAAAGTGAATTAATAACGTTTTTGGTGACAATCAGCATTGAAATCAACATATTTAGTGTTATGGTTTGCATATAATCACAGAGTACTAGGGTAGTGAATTCCACTGTAAGCTAGCAAGGAAAGTTGGCCTACAATTAAAGCTGGAAGCTACAGGTATCATCTTGCATTGTGAAGTGTTTTAGGCTGTACGGACGTTGTTTTGTTAACAGTAATGAACAGTTTCAACATTTATACATGCCATGTTGCATTATTCAACTGTGTTAACTGCTGTGCAGCATGAGTGGGGAGCTAACATGGGTCCTCACATCTTCGAAAAGTTCTACAGCTGCACCATCGAGAGTATCATGAATGGTTGCATCACCGCTTGGTATGGCAACGGCTCGGCATCCACACTATAATGGGGCTGCGCTGATACAGACTTGATCCTCAATCACATGACTCATTTGACAGAAGTACCGAACGTAACAAACTATTTTATTTTAGTCAGAAGTACAGGAGTTTTGGTATACCACAGAACACCAGAAGACACTGCATCCATTGAGGGCCGACGTTGTGCAACCCTGACCTAAGATTAGAATAAAAGACTGATATTGAACTTTAGGACTCGTGACTCAATTTTCACAGAACATTCTCAATTCTATGCATTTAGAATCAGAATGAAGAATAATCTTGTTAATACAGTGTCCGAATGCATTTTAAATGTGCCTTTAGAGGCCATGCAATTCAATACTCGTCTTTTAAAGCAAAAGCAATTTAGGTCAAAATAATTCATATTAACAAAGGAAATAGAGGGACTAACAGTACAGATGGCAATAAAAACTGTACCATAGAGGCACACAATACGTTAGAAGAAAAACAAAAATAAATGGAGGAACTTATTCAAGAAAGATCAAGTGTAATATATTGTAAAATACATTTTAAAGGTATTCAGACCCTTTACGCAGTACTTTGTTGAAGCACCTTAGGCAGCGATTACAGCCTCAAATCTTCTTGGGTATGACGCTACAAGCTTGGCACACCTTTATTTGGGGAGTTTCTCCCTTTCTTCTCTGCAGATCCTCTCAAGCTCTGTCAGGTTGGTTGGGGAGCGTCGTTGCGCAGCTATTTTCAGGTCTCCAGAGATGTTCGATCGGGTTCAAGTCTGGGCTCTGGCTGAGCCACTGAAGGCCATTGAGACTTGTCCGGAAACCACTCCTGTGTTGTCTTGGCTGTTGGAAAAGCATTCGGGGTGAAGCCTGTTGAGAGAATGCCAAGAATGTGCAAAGCTGTCATTAAGGCAAAAGGTGGCAACTTTGAAGAATCTCAAATATAAAATATATTTTGATTTGTTTAACACTTTTTTGCTTACTACATGATTCCATATGTGTGATTTCATAGTTTTGATGTCTTCACTATTATTCTACAATTATTCTACAATGTAGAAAATAGTACAAATAAAGAAAAACCCTGGAATGAATAGGTGTGTCAACTTCTGACTGGTACTGTATATATTTACAAACAACAATATACTACAATCTATCTGCACTACTAAAGCTGATCTACCCTCTAAAAAATAAAATAATAATCACTATGCATCAACTTGATAGGCCAATTAGCATGCACTGAATGTGAGTTGTGCGGTATCCAGATTTTCATACAGGGTTATACAGTATTACCAGAAGTGCACACAAGGGACGCTATTTCTAAACCAAAATATACATTCTGTGTATTTATTTTTATTTATTTTTTTACACGCAACTGGATATAATTTATTTGACACATCTTAGATTTCGTATAGTTATAAGCAGTGGCGTAGAACGCAACCCCTGCGATGCGAGGGTGCCCCCAATGGTATTGAAAATCATACTGTAGGCATTAGAGGTCGACCGATTAATTAGGGCCGATTTCAAGTTTTCATAACAATCGGTTATCGGCATTTTTGGACACCGATTATGGCCGAATACATTGCACTCCATGAGGAGACTGCGTGGCAGACTGACTACCTGTTATGCGGGTGCAGCAAGAAGCCAAGGTAAGGTGCTAGCTAGCGTTAAACTTATCTTTAAAAAAACAATCAATCTTAACATAATCACTAGTTAACTACACATGGTTGATGATATTCATGTTAGCAGGCAATATTATCTAGGCAAATTGTGTCACTTCTCTTGCATTCATTGCACGCAGAGTCAGGGTATATGCAACAGTTTGGGCCGCCTGGCTCGTTGCGAACTAATTTGCCAGAATTTTACATAATTATGACATAACATTGAAGGTTGTGCAATGTAACAGCAATATTTAGACTTATGGATGCCACCCGTTAGATAAAATACAAAAACGGTTCCGTATTTCACTGAAAAAATAAACGTTTTGTTTTCGAAATGATAGTTTCCGGATTTGACCATATTAACGACGTAAGGCTCGTATTTCTGTGTGTTATTATATTATAATTAAGTCTATGATTTGATAGCGCAGTTTGACTGAGCGGTGGTAGGCAGCAGCAGGCTCGTAAGCATTCTTTCAAACAGCACTTTCCTGCGTTTGCCAGCAGCTCTTCGCAATGCTTTAAGCTGTTTATGTCTTCAAGCCTGTCAACTCCCGAGATTAGGCTGGCAATACTAAAGTACCTATTAGAACATCCAATAGTCAATGGTATATGAAATACAAATGGTATAGAGAGAAATAGTCCTATAATAACTACAACCTAAAACTTCTTACCTGGGAATATTGAAGACTCATGTTAAAAGGAACCACCAGCTTTCATATGTTCATGTTTTGAGCAAGGAACTTAGCCTCTCTAGGGTATGTCCCACCTGGCCAACATCCGGTAAACGGCGCGCCGAATCAGGTCTGCAAAGTTCCTCTGTCCAAAATGGCTGTTTACTCGTCGTTTTTCAAAATACATCCCTGAAACCATGTCTAAAGACTTGAGTGGAAGCCATAGGAACTGCAATCTGATTCCTAACCCATTGGATTCTCTATAGGCATTGAGTTGAAAAACAGCCACATGAAAATAATTCCACTTCCTGGATGGATTTTTCTCAGGTTTTCGCCTGCCATATCAGTTCTGTTGTAGTCACAGACATTATTTTAACAGAAACTTTAGCGTGTTTTCCATCCAAATCTAACAATTATATGCGTATCCTAGCTTCTGGGCCTGAGTAACAGGCAGTTTACTTTGGGCACGCTTTTCATCCAGAGGTGAAAATACTGCCCCCTACCCAAGAGAGGTTAAACGTTAGCTTTTTTACATGGCACATATTGCACTTTTACTTTCTTCTCCAACACTTTGTTTTTGCATTATTTAAACCAAATTGAACATGTTTCATTATTTATTTGAGACTAAATTGATTTTATTTATGTATTATATTAAGTTAAAATAAGTGTTCATTGTTCATTCAGTATTGTTGTAATTGTCATTATTACAAAAAAATATATATATATATTTTTTAAATCGGCCGATTAATCGGTATCGCCTTTTTTTGGTCCTCCAATAATTAGTATCAGTGTTGAAAAATCATAATCGGTCGACCTCTAGTAGTTATTTCGAAATACACCGGTATTTGGTATAAACGGTATATCGCCCAAGCCGATGACTCACAAAACTCAAAGGCGCAGTCTAAACTTAGACTCAGACTTGAATGCAGTTGTGTTCCTACACAGGTTTTAATTGTTGCTGAATTGTTCTGTTGCAGTACAGACCTTTAAGTTATCAGTGCACAACACCTAGAGCTTATAGGTTTCTGATTCATCTCGCGCCAGCGGAATTGTCTCGTGGGAGGCCAATATTGATTCTGGAGAGAGTTTACTACCCGGCTATAAGCGTGTGTCTGTTGAAACAACGTTTGCTCACACAGCCCAGTCTGTCTGAGTCTGAGCGGGCAGTTCAAAGCGAAGTCTCATAAGGGCCCTTGTTGTTTTTGCCAACGTTTCTTCTCACCACTGTTTTGCTGCTATAAATAAAATTTGTGGAGATGAATGCCCTCAAGGTGTTCTTAGACGAAGCTTGGAAGAAGTTTTAGCCACTTCATAAACTCCCTGGTTTCTCCATGGCTGGTTGGTTGTTTTGCCTCAGTGATGTGACCACTTCTGCCATCATAGGCCTGTGATGCCTGGTTGGCAGATGCTGATACAGTAGGTTGTCTGTTTACATGGCAAAAGGCTCCGAGTGGCCACAGGTCAGATCTTGGGCCAGTGCCAACGACTTGGCACTGTTGCATTGTTGGCACTGGCAGATTAGACAGAGGTGCGATGTGATGTTGGGTTCCTTTGATTAGGGTGGGTGTGTCTACAGAGTGAAAGCCTTTCAATCTAGGGGGCCCCTGAGCACTAATCTGTCATTTAATTAGCTGGGCTATCCGTCACTCTAATTGGGGGGCGGTCACAGCCTGTCAGATTGGCCCTGGCATACCCGCTTTTACCCCGTCCCCCGTTCAGGAACGGCAAGGGCTGTCTAACCCCGGGGAATGTGGCACCTCGTTCTGTAAACGAGACAACAGGCTGCAGGCTTTCCTTTGAAGCTCCATGCCGCTCCTGCCGAAGTATAACCAACCCTAACTCTCCTCCATCCGACTCCCTGACCACAATGTGCGAGTAAGCACTTGTCAACGGGGGTGTCTAGCAACTCACCCAAGGCGTATATTGTTCATAAATGTTTCAAACACCTTAAGCCTCCTGAAATACAGTATCAGTCAAAAGTTTGGACACACCTACTCATTCCAGGGTTTTTCTTTATTTTTACTATTTTCTACATTGTACAATAATAGTGAAGGCATCAAAACTATGAAATAACACATGGAAACATGTAGTAACCAAGAAAGTGTTCAACAAATCAAAATATATTTGAGATTCTTCAAAGTAGCCACCCTTTACCTTGACAGCTTTGCACACTTTTGGCATTCTCTCAACCAGCTTCATGATGTAGTCACCTGGAATGCATTTCAATTAACAGGTATGCATTGTTTAAAGTTAATTTGTGGGATTTCTTTGCTTCTTAATGCATTTGAGCCAATGACTTCTGTTGTGTGTGTGTGTGTGGGGGGGGTGTATACAGAAGATAGTCCAAGTCCATATTATGGCAAGAACAGCTCAAATAAGCAAAGAGAAACAACACATCATTACTTTAAGACATGAAGGTCAATCAATCCGGAACATTTCAAGAACTTAGAAAGTTTCTTCATGTGC
Source organism: Salvelinus alpinus (assembly GCF_045679555.1). Taxonomy (NCBI): domain Eukaryota; kingdom Metazoa; phylum Chordata; class Actinopteri; order Salmoniformes; family Salmonidae; genus Salvelinus; species Salvelinus alpinus. Next base: position 22,994,373 of record NC_092095.1, read on the forward strand.
AGTTGCAAAAACCATCAAGTGCTGTGATGAAACTGGCTCTCATGAGGACCGCCACTGGGTCTTCCTTTCCTGAGTAACCTCTGCTGCAAAGGATAAGTTTATTAGAGTTAACAGCCCCGCAAATAAATGCTTTAGAGTTCAAGTAACAGACACATCTCAACATCAACTGTTTAGAGGACACCTTCATGGTTGAATTGCTGCATAAAAAACACTACTAAAGGACACCAATAAGAAGAAGAGACTTGCTTGGGCCAAGAAACACGAGCAATGGACATTAGACTGGTGAAAATCTATACTTTGGTCTGATGAGTCCAAATTTGAGATTTTTGGTTCCAACCGCTGTGTCTTTGTGAGATGCAGAGTAGGTGAACGGATGATCTCCGCATGTGTGGTTCCCACCGTGAAGCAGGAGGTGTGATGGTGTGGGGGTGCTTTGCTGGTGACACTGTCAGTGATTGATTTAGAATTTATGGCACACTTAACCAGCATTTCTACCACAGCATTCTGCAACTATACGCCATCACATCTTTTTTGCACTTTAGTGGGACTATCATCTGGTTTTCAACAGGACAATGACCCAATACACCTCCAGGCTGTGTAAGGGCTATTTGACCAAGGAGAGTGATGGAGTGCTGCATCAGATGACCTGACCTCCACAATCACCTGACCTCAACCCAATTGAGATGGTTTGGGATGAGTTGTACCGCAGAGTGAAGGAAAAGCAGCCAACAAGTGCTCAGCATATGTGGGAACTCCAAGACTGTTGGAAAAGCATTCCAGGCGAAGCCGGTTGAGAGAATGGCAAGAGTGTGCAAAGTTGTCATCAAGGTAAAGGGTGGCTACTTTGAAGAATATAAAATATATTTAGATTTGTTTAACACTTTTTTGATTACTACATGATTCCGTATGTTTTATTTCATAGTTTTGATATCTTCACTGTTATATTATAGAAAATAGTAAAAATAAAGAAAAACCCTTGAATGAGTAGTTGTGTCCAAACTTTTGACTGGTAGTGTATGTCCGAGCAGCCTCCGTTGCTTGAGTCCAAGCAACAGTATCACCCCCACACTCACCTCACCCCAGAAATACAGAGTGCTATTTGTATCGACTTACACAAACAATTGCCAGGCACAAACCCTCACGCAGCTATGCCCAATATCAATACGGGCCTCTTTCCTTCTCTAAAGGAGCATTCCTAATCAATATATGCTTCTTTGGATTGGATATCTCCTATCTCTCTCCCTGTCCCTGTATGAACTGGAATGAAAATAATGTACTCCTTTGGCATATTAATTATCGGCATGCGGAATTAAACCGGATTTGTCCCTGTCCCCGAGGGATGAGCTGTGCATGGGGAATAAAGAGACTTTATCTTCTGAGGGTATTCACTCTGAAGCATGACAGTCAGGCTCACCCTTTTCTCACGTAATAACACACTGTAACCAACTATTGAATCATATCAGCACCTGTAGTGAAATACAGCCCCACTGGGGATTGTCTCTTGGGTGATTCTACTTGGGAGATGTATGAGAGAGGGGGGGAGGAGGCGGCTGGGACACCATATGTGAATTGATTGCCCCCCATCTATCTTCAGAGTTCGTTCTGTTAGGTGACCTAAACTGGGATATGCTTAACACCCCGGCCGTCCTACAATCTAAACTAGATGCCCTCAATCTCACACAAATCATCAAGGAACCCAACAGGAACAACCCTAAATCTGTAAACATGGGCACCCTCATAGATATTATCCTGACCAACTTGCCCTCCAAATACACCTCTGCTGTTTTCAATCAGGATCTCAGCGATCAATGCCTCATTGCCTGCATCCGTTATGGATCCGCGGTCAAACGACCACCCCTCATCACTGTCAAACGCTCCCTAAAATACTTCTGCGAGCAGGCCTTTCTAATTGACCTGGCCCGGGTATCCTGGAAGAATATTGACCTCACTGATATAGCCCTTGGTTCACTCCAGACCTGACTGCCCTCGACCAGCACAAAAACATCCTGTGGCGTACTGCACTAGCATCGAATAGTCCCCGCGATATACAACTTTCAGGGAAGTCAGGAACCAATACACACAGTCAGATAGGAAAGCAAAGGCTAACTTTTTCAAACAGAAATTTGCATCCTGTAGCTCTAACTCCAAAAAGTTCAGGGACACTAAAGTCCATGGAGAATAAGAGCACCTCCTCCCAGCTGCCCACTGCACTGAGGCTAGGAAACACTGTCATCACCGATAAATCCACGATAACCGAGAATTTCAATAAGCATTTCTCTACGGCTGGCCATGCTTTCCTCCTGGCTACCCCAACCCCGGCCAACAGCTCCGCACCCCCTCGCAGCTATTTGCCCAAGCCTCCCCAGCTTCTCCTTCACCCAAATCCAGATAGCAGATGTTCTGAAAGAGCTGCAAAACCTGGACCCGTACAAATCGGGCTAGACAGGCTAGAAAATCTGGACACTCTTTCTCTAAAATTATCCGCTGCCATTGTTGCAACCCCTGTAACTAGTCTGTTCAAGCCCTTTTTCGTATCGGCTGAGATTCCTAAAGATTAGAAAGCTGCCACGGTCATCCCCCTCTTCAAAGGGGGTGACATTCTAAACCCAAACTGTTACAGACCTACAGTGGGGAGAACAAGTATTTGATACACTGACAATTTTGCAGGTTTTCCTACTTACAAAGCATGTAGAGGTCTGTAATTTTTATCATAGGTACACTTCAACTGTGAGAGAAGGAATCTAAAACAAAAATCCAGAAAATCACATTGTATGATTTTTAAGTAATTAATTTGCATTTTATTGCATGACATAAGTATTTGATACATCAGAAAAGCAGAACTGAATATTTGGTACAGAAACCTTAGTTTGCAATTACAGAGATCATACGTTTCCTGTAGTTCTTGACCAGGTTTGCACACACTGCAGCAGGGATTTTGGCCCACTCCTCCATACAGACCTTCTCCAGATCCTTCAGGTTTCGGGGCTGTCGCTGGGCAATACGGACTTTCGGCTCCCTCCAAAGATTTTCTATTGGGTTCAGGTCTGGAGACTGGGTAGGCCACTCCAGGACCTTGAGATGCTTCTTACGGAGCCACTCCTTAGTTGCCCTGGCTGTGTGTTTCGGGTCGTTGTCATGCTGGAAGACCCAGCCACGACCCATCTTCAATGCTCTTACTGAGGGAAGGAGGTTGTTGGTCAAGATCTCGCGATACATGGCCCCATCCATCCTCCTCTCAATACGGTGCAGTCGTCCTGTCCCCTTTGCAGAAAAGCATCCCCAAAGAATGATGTTTCCACCTCCATGCTTCACGGTTGGGATGGTGTTCTTGGGGTTGTACTCATCCTTCTATTCCTCCAAACACGGCGAGTGGAGTTTAGAGCAAAAAGCTCTATTTTTGTCTCATCAGACCACATGACCTTCTCCCATTCCTCCTCTGGATCATCCAGATGGTCATTGGCAAACTTCAGACGGGCCTGGACATGCGTTGGCTTGAGCAGGGGGACCTTACGTGTGCTGCAGGATTTTAATCCATGACGGCGTAGTGTGTTACTAATGGTTTTCTTTGAGACTGTGGTCCCAGCTCTCTTCAGGTCATTGACCAGGTCCTGCCGTGTAGTTCTGGGCTGATCCCTCACATTCCTCATGATCATTGATGCCCCACGAGGTGAGATCTTGCATGGAGCCCCAGACCGAGGGTGATTGACCGTCATCTTGAACTTCTTCCATTTTCTAATAATTGTGCCAACAGTTGTTGCCTTCTCACCAAGCTGCTTGGCTATTGTCCTGTAGCCCATCCCAGCCTTGTACAGGTCTACAATTTATCCCTGATGTCCTTACACAGCTCTCTGGTCTTGGCCATTGTGGAGAGGTTGGAGTCTGTTTGATTGAGTGTGTGGACAGGTGTCTTTTATACAGGTAACGAGTTCAAACAGGTGCAGTTAATACAGGTAATGAGTGGAGAACAGGAGGGCTTCTTAAAGAAAAACTAACAGGTCTGTGAGAGCCGGAATTCTTACTGGTTGGTAGGTGATCAAATACTTATGTCATGCAATAAAATGCAAATTAATTACTTAAAAATCATACAATGTGATTTTCTGGATTTTTGTTTTAGATTCCGTCTCTCACAGTTGAAGTGTACCTATGATAAAAATGACAGACCTCTACATGCTTTGTAAGTAGGAAAACCTGCAAAATCGGCAGTGTATCAAATACTTGTTCTCCCCACTGTATATCCCTCCTGCCCTGCCTTTCTAAAGTCTTCGAAAGCCAAGTTAACAAACAGATCACTGACCATTTAGAATCCCACGTACCTTCTCCGCTGTGCAATCCGGTTTCCGAGCTGGTCACGGGCGCACCTCAGCCACGCTCAAGGTACTAAACGATATCATAATCGCCATTGATAAAAGACAGTACTGTGCAGCTGTCTTCATCGACCTGGCCAAGGCTTTCAACTCTGTCAATCACCGTATTCTTATCGGCAGACTCAACAGCCTTGGTTTCTCAAATGACTGCCTCACCTGGTTCACCAACTACTTCTCAGATAGAGTTCAGTATGTCAAATCGGAGGGCCTGTTGTCCGGACCTCTGGTAGTATCTATGGGGGTACCACAGGGTTCAATTCTCGAGCCGACTCTTTTCTCTGTATATATCAATGATGTCGCTCTTGCTGCGGGTGATTGCTTGATCCACCTCTACGCAGACGACACCATTCTGTATACATCTGGCCCTTCTTTGGACACTGTGTTAACCTCTTTCATCTAGGGGGCACTATTTTTTTTGTTTGGAAATATAACGTTCCCAAGGTAAACGGACTGTTTCTCAGGCCCAGATGCTAGAATATGCATATAATTGACAGATTAGTATAGAAAACACTCTAAAGTTTCCAAAACTGTCAAAATATCTGTGAGTATAACAGAACTGATTTTGCAGGCGAAAACCTGAGGAAATCCAACCCGGAAGTGCCTTTTCTTTGGAAAAATCCCTGTTCCATTGCCTGCCCCTCCATTTAAAGGGGTATCAACCAGATTACCTTTCCAATGGCTTCCTCAGGCTGTGACCAGGCTTTAGACATAGTTTCAAGCTTTTATTTTGAAAAATTAGCGAGATTTATCAAACGCGTCAGGTGTCCTTTGATTAGTTCCTGCGCGCGAGAGTTGTAGCTCGACATTTTCTTTCTCTGTAGTATTGAATAGTTTACCGTCCGGTTGAAATATTATCGATTATGTATGTTAAAAACAACCTGAGGATTGATTATAAAAAACGTTTGACATGTTTCTACGAACATTACGGATACTTTTTGGAATTTTCGTCTGCCCTTCAGGACCGGCACGAGTGTGTGGTTTTCTGAACATAACGCGCAAACAAAATGGAGGTTTTTGGTTATAAAAATCATCTTTATCGAACAAAAATAAAGTGTATTGTGTAACTGGGAGTCTCGTGAGTGCAAACATCCGAAGCTCATCAAAGGTAAGCGATTAATTTTATTGCTTTTCTGATTACCAAGCTAATTTGCGGCTAGCTGTTCTTACTGTTTTGTCTAGTGATTGATAAACTCACAAACGCTTGGATTGCTTTCGCTGTAAAGCATATTTTTCAAAATCTGACACGATAGGTGGATTAACAACAAGCTAATCTATTTCGCAACAAAGCCTCCTTCACTCACACTGCCAAATACCCTCGTAAAACTGACTATCCTACTGTCCTCAACTTCGGCGATGTCATTTACAAAATAGCCTCCAACACTCTACTCAGCAAACTGGATGCAGTCTATCACAGTGCCATCCGTTTTGTCACCAAAGCCCCATATACCACCCACCGCTGCGACCTGTATGCTCTCGTCTGCTGGCCCTCGCTACATATTCATCGCCAGACCCACTGGCTCCAGGTCATCTATAAGTCTTTGCTAGGTAAAGCTCCGCCTTATCTCAGCTCACTGGTCACGATAACAACACCCACCCGTAGCACGCGCTCCAGCAGGTATATCTCACTGGTCATCCCCAAAGCCAACATACCTTTAGCCGCCTTTCCTTCCAGTTCTCTGCTGCCAATGACTGGAACGAATTTCAAAAATTGCTGAAGTTGGAGACTCATATCTCCCTCACTAACTTTAAGCATCAGCTATCTGAGCAGCTTACCAATTGCTGCAGCTGTACACAGCACATCTGTAAATAGCCCATCAAACTACCTACCTCATTCCCATATTGTTTTTATTTACTTTTTGCCCTTTTGCACACCAGTATTTCTACTTGCACATCATCATCTGCACATATCACTCCAGTGTTAATTTGCTAAATTGTAATTACTTCGCTACTATGGCCTATTTATTGCCTTACTTCCTTACTCTATTTGCACACACTGTATATAGATTTTTCTATTGTGTTATTGACTGTACCTTTGTTTATCCCATATGTAACTGTGTTTTTTGTTGCACTGTTTTACTTTATCTTGGCCAGGTCGCAGTTGTAAATGAGAACTTGTTCTCAACTCTCCTACCTGGTTAAATAAAGGTGAAATAAATAAATAAAAGTTGGCCACGGTGCTGGTCCCAGATTTGTGACGATGTTGTCTTAACCTGTATATTTTCGACCTAGGAGAGTGTACCAGTAGGAGCAAAGCAGGAAGTAAAATATGTGCTGTGATTTGTTGATTCAACTCAACTGTTTTTTTTTGTTTATATATAGTTTTTTATTCATAATACAAAAAACAACTTACATTGCTACATCAAACATGTCTAACAAAACAAAGGTATTAACAAGAAAATACTAAAACGTACAATAAATATGAATACAAATAAGAATAAACATTTCTAGTGCAACTGTATTCACTCTGAAAAAATCTTGTTATGATTCAGGAACATGTTATTCTTGTTGTTATTCACTAGGGATAATGTCTTAACTAAATTCAATTAAAAAATAATAATTTTGGTATAGAATTCTAGAATTAGTTTTTTGTATTTGGCAACAATAATTTTTTTTAAATCACAATTTCAATGGTCTTGTTATCATTGCAATAGTAACATATTATATCCTTCATGTCAAAAACATGGGTAGTGTTCATAATGGTAAATAAGTATTCTGCAAAGTTTTCCCAAAATTCTGACACGAATTTACATTCAAAGAACAAGTGAGTCAGATTCTCACCTTTTTCTCAAAAAACTCATATCATCAATAGCCACAAATTTGGACAACGTAGAATTACATGGAAATATCATATGTAGAATTTTAAAGCGCACTTTCTTGAATTTGTTTTGTATACAATATCTGTAAGGCCTTAACCAAGCTTTTTTCCAGACAATGTCAGGAATAAGCATGTTCCAGAAAAATGTTCCTCTAGGCGTAAGTTGGTTCCGTGAATGGAGAATTTGTCTTATATATTTATTACAACAAGATTTCTCAAGTAAGCCCACGCCTTCCAAACTGAGTTCTGGATACGCTTTGCGATCATCACCAAAGCTAAGATTAGTTTATTAGTGTAGTTAGACCACTGGGAATGGCTTTGATCACAGAAATAAATTATCTGAAAGGTATTGGAAACTCATTCAATGTTATAAGTTGTTCATATGTAAGAATATTACCCCTGTTGTCAAAAACATCAAGAACAAAGTCAATATTCCTCATGCCAGCTGGGGTAGAACAATGACTTATTCCTTACAGTTATGTCTGAATTATTCCACAAACTAGCTTTATGTGGGGAACAATTGTGCAGAAAACACATTTTCCAGCCCATTAAAGCTTGTTGGTGAAACCTAGCCAATTTAGCAGGTAAAAATTGAAGACCCCCCAACTTATTAAACACATTATTTGGAATGAAATACCATATTGATTCAGTATTGATCAAACATCTTCTTGAAAGTGTTATTCATGTCGACAAAATCCAACACTTCCAGACCTCCAGTTCTTTTATTAGAGAGGACTGACTTTTTTAGTGTGACTTTTCCAGATGAAGGTCTTGTTGATCTCTTTACAAGTAGAGGGATTTACAAATAAAGATAATGAGGGGTACACAAAGCGAGACAGTCCCTCTTCCTTGGACAGAAGCACTCTCCCAAGTATAGAAAGATCCCTTTGTAGCCAATTATTAAATATATTCCTGGTTTTCTTAATTTTAGGAGAGAAATTCATATGTTGTTTGACTAAGTGTTTTTTGACAGATGTATTCCTAAATATTTAACAGTCCTTTACAGGAATATTTTATATTTCTTTATCATCAGTCATAGAAACATTCAGTTTTAATCCTGATGAAGTAGAGAATGCAGTGATCGCTTTAAGGGCATGGGCGACCTGGTCTTTGTCTCTTAAAAAAAATAGTAATATCATCAGCCAGTTGGGAAAATGTTATTTATTTGTTAAAAATGGTTAAGCCATGCAGATTTGCATTATTTAGAATATCTAGAGATAAAGTTCGACAACCAAAATGATTGAAACATCAAATCTTGGGTCATGGAAGTAGATGGGAATTTTTCAAAATATAAAAGTCAGAGTTGTAGCCATTAAATGTGCCAAAGAGCTGATGCACTTAAATAACCTTAAAGAAAAATAGTTGGTGAGAAATATTTTCTTTTCTTTAGAAAACTGTCAAGCTATCTCAAGTCTGTATTTACATCTTTACAACTAGAATTAGAACAGCTTTGCAAAGATCAAGAGCAAAATGGATTGAAGAGGGGGAAAGAAACACTAGTTACTTTTTTGCACTTGAAAAGAGAAACTACAAAAGACTGCACTCAAAATGAATGATGTGTTAGGCAAAGATCCCATTACAATATCAACATATGTCAATTCCTTTTATGAAAACCTTTACAACTCACAATTTCAGGAAGATGGTTGTGAAAGCTACATTTGCCACATTCAGAATTATGTCCCTGTAATTGAGGATGATTTCCACTCAGTTTGCGATTCACTTGTGTAAATTGAAGAAATTAGAGGCCCTGCATTCAATGAAATTCTATAGACAGTTTTGGGAGTTACTAGAAGACCCTATTTTTAATGTAATTTTTAAGATTGCATTAAAAATGGGGAAATGGTCTCCACTATGAAACTGAGGCCAGATTCACCAAACCTTCTTAAGACTACATTTCTTCTTAACTGCCATTTTTTCCCTTAACTATAGACTTAAGAAGAAAGTTAAGCAAAGTTGCTATTCCTCAAGAACATTTCCAATAACTTTATTAAGGTTTTTCCTCAGTTTCTTCTTAAGAAAAAAGTTGGAATGAAAAAGAAATGGGATTCTTGAAAATAATGCTTTAGGATTTCTTCTTGGAAAGGTACTTAACTATAACACCTTGCCCAAACCGGCTGCGCGCGTGCGCCATCGTGCGCTATCGTGCGCTATCGTGCATACATTTATTTTCCCCCCCCACACCAAACGCGATCACGACACGCAGGTTAAAATATCAAAACAAACTCTGACAAATGACATTAATTTGGGGACAGGTCGAAAAGCATTAAACATGTATGGTATTTTAGCTAGTTAGCTTGGACTTGCTAGCTAACGTTAATTTGTCCTGTTTAGCTAGCTTGCTGTTGCTAGCTAATTTGTCCTGGGATATAAACATTGAGTTGTTATTTTACCTGAAATGCACAAGGATCTCTACTCCGACAATTAATCCACACATAAAACGGCCAACCGAATCGTTTCTAGTCATCTCTCCTCCTTCCAGGCTTTTTCATCGTTTAAATTATATGGTGATCGCATCTAAACTTTCATTGTATTACCACGACTACCGGCAAAACAGTTTTCGTCTTTCTATCACCCACGTGGGTATAACCAATGAGGAGATGGCACGTGGGTACCTGCTTCTATAAACCAATGAGGAGATGGGAGAGGCAGGACTTGCAGCGCGATCTGCGTCAGAAATAGGAACGACATCTATTTTAGCCCTTGGTGTCGCAGACGCTTGTTGGCGCTCGCAAGCAGTGTGGGTGCAATAATTGAATAACATGGGTTTCTAAATGTATTTTGCGACGCTCGCGCACGCAACGTGTCCGGTCTGGTCAGCATGTTAGACAGCTAAACCCTTGTCTTGAGACGAATGGATACTTTTGGAAACATTAACATTTTCTTGCACCACAGACACAGTTGGCTACCGGATATTTAAATACAGCAAGAAAACAAATTAAACATGCATTATCTAGCTAGCTAGTAATTAACAATATTTGAGAAGTGTTAAATAGCAAGCGTTAGCTCGTCAATTTGCTAAGAAGAACTTCGCTAACGTTAACATCGTTAGCTATGTTGTTGGCTATAATGTCGGGACGCGTTGGCTAGCTAAGGTAGCTACCTAAATTACCGGTTGCGCAGTACCTCTACCACCACCTCTCCTATCATGGACGACACCTTCTCCTCTAGTTGGTCCACATTAATGGTCTCTCGGCTCCCTTCTTCTTAGCAGCCGACTTGATGTCGGAACACTTCTTTTTTTACGGCGTCACTGTCCTTTGCCATACCCCCAACGGCAGAGACAAACTCGCCCACCCTCTCTTTTTGGTGTCTGCAGTGACCCCGCAGTTATCAAGTCTCCCCAACAGCAACCTTTTCCTGGCTGCTATTTCCTCCACCATCACTTCAAGCTCTTGTTTGCTGAAGTTTTTATTGCGCTTTCCTTGGTTATCTATTTTTGATTTTGATGTGCAGTAGCTAACATTAGTCTGGCTATAATGTGTGAAAAATAACATTTTCAAGACATAAAGCAAAAAAATAAATGTAATAAAATGTAAATATCAACACTTTATTATAATGGGCCAAATCCTATCATCCCTGTCACAGGCTTATTTATTAGTTTCAAGCGTGTCACTAATGTCAATGCCACATAAGAAGACTACGAATTCCTAAGAACATTGAGGAATTGCATTTACGAACTATCTTATGAACTTCTTATTTTGTCTTTAGCAGCTTAAGTTTTTTCCGTAAGTAATGTTTTGTGAATCCGGCCGCGGGGCCTTATTTCACTGATTCCCGAAGCCCGATAATGATTCAACTCAACTGACATTACAAGAAATACATCCATTGCATGAGCCACATCAGTTAACATCATTTCAATTAACATTCTACATTATCATGGAAATTATTGCATCACAATACCAGGCACCCATGAGTTTACTAGTCAAATTGCTAGAGTTAGAGGTTCCAAGCCTGTTATTTGGTAGGCTAGTATTAGTCAATTAGTTTAACTTTCACATAGTCATTTAAATTAACTGCTTTTTAGGGGTTTTATTTTCAGTTGTTAGTTAGGCCTCCTTGAAATTACCTTGTTCTATATGGTGAGTAGTTCTGTAAGATGATTTACTAGCCTGGTAGGTGGGAGTAGTCTAAGCTGTTTTGCCATTAGCGGAGGTGACAGACTGACATGACGGGAGCAGGGTCAGCCCCAGCAGGGTTGCTCCACCCGCTGCTCCACCCTCATTCCCAGCTGTCATCCACTGCGCCAGACAGGCACGGTGGCATTCCCCGGATAGCGGGAATGACTACACAGCCAACAGAGTGGCAACGGAATGGAACTAGATCTATTACGCCCCGCTCTTTCCCCGTAATTATTTTCTCCGTAAGTGAAAGAGACCGACATGCACATTCCCCTGTGACCAAAACCTCTTTCCATATTGGCATTCTAAGAAAAGTGAGCTGGCTGTACGACAGTAGCACACAGCTGTTATTTTAATACTGGTATGGGAAGCGTACTCTCTTCTGTCTGGGAATGTTTGATGTATCAAGGTGATCATTCCTTATGGATACAGTTCCAGATTCTCTTGGAAATGTGTTTTGAGTAAAGCCTCCCCTCAGTGATTTTCTCCACCTGTATCCTCTGCTGCTACGTAGTATCTGTGTGCAGAAGTAGGCTAGATGGTGTAAGGTCTCCATTGCAGCGTGCACTGCATATTGGAACAAAGGTCTTGAACCTTACACAAGGCCTCAGCCCATTTCTATCCCAATGCACTTTCTTACGCATCCCCACACTCTCTCCTTCTTATGACAGAATCATTTATTATAATCTTTTTAATAAATTGACACTTCCGAATATCCTTGAGGATGGAAAGGATTTTAGTATGGAATTGATAATACATTTCCAAGTTTATGGCCCACTACTTTACACTAATGATCTGTTAGAGAAATGTTGAAGCTGTTTAGAGCGAGTAAACACACAAATCGCTCCCTAATAATACCCAAAGGAAGAGACTGACTGAGTGCCTTGAAGCAGTGTTTTTTTTTTATTATTTATTTGAACCTACTGAAACTATTTACTTTTTGGAACGCTTTCTGCTGTGGGGAAATAGCCTACTTAAAAGCACTTTAGGTTGTCAATTTATTTTAGTGTTTTCTCTTATTTGCAAGGCCATTCCATAATGAAGGGTACTAACACCTAACAATTTAGAGATGATTGCGATTTCCTTTGTTGAAGAATACATCTTAGAGCTGACTTTCTTTGCACAGCATTATCCAAATAAAATCTGGTGCAGAGAGTTGGACATGAAGTCCCGTTATAGCCTTTTGCTAAGGTTTTATACTTCCTTGAATAAGAACCAATCAGGAAATGGGTGATTGTGTTAGGGCCACAGTCTGAATGAGCCCAGAGGAAAACTCTCCACAGTCAGCCATCTTACATTCAACAGTATTTCCATTCTGCTGGGCCCATTCTTCCCCTAAAGAGGGGCGATGCAGAGGGCAGGGGATCTTTAACCTGCCACAACATTCCTTTATTCTGCCGTTTTCACGGCTTATCCTATCGCGCCTCAAGTCTATGTTTACAGGGCTTTGCAGATTTACCATGAGAATAGGGCCACGTCGGGGGATTTTTGCCGTGCACGCTCGACTGCATCTTGTTCAATATCACAACACTTTGATTTGCATGTTAATATGGCCCCCGCTGAAGTCGCCCCATGAGACTCAACAATAAGCAAAGAAAGGATAGAGACTATATTCTCCGTATGTCTGTCTCTCTCTCTCTCTTCCCCCAGGAATAGTGATATTTCTTGTATCTTTTTTTCGGGGGTTGATCTTTTCTCCTCTTCGATATGCTCATAAATCAAAACACAAGACCGTTGCAACATAATTGAGTCGTTAAAGGCCAAAACGGTCATTTATAGGATTGCTATTGCAATTTGGGAGAGTACTCCCCTGCAAATGAACGCCGGCATCCATCTCGATCGATACAGGGCTGTGTGGTTGAGTCATCCAATCTTTCACGGATGCCTCCGTGAGACTAGGGGGTTTTCTTGCTCTTCTGTGTGTATTCTAGTTTTTAGTTTTAGAGTTTTTTTTCTTTTCCATTCCTATAGTGAATTCATCCTAGGAGTTTCAGGGCGATTTGTCAGATTCATTCTCTCATTAGGTACACATCTTCTCCCATAAACCCATCCGGCGTTGCCTCAGTAAGGAGCCTCCATATCCTGGGGGCCCGGCTGCTTGTTGGGCCCCAGTGCTCCTGCTGTGTCTTTCTCCCCCCAACCCTCTTCGCTCTCTACCCCCTACCTCATCTTGACTGGCTTACAGTGTGCAGTAGCATCCTGCCACAAGACGTTGGGGAAAAACATGTATCTTTGTGTGTCATGATGGGATTTAATCCTCACATGCACAAACAGTCGCACTCTCTCACACACACACACACACACATTTGAATTAAACATAAGCTATGGAAGGTAATTGTGTCAAAGCTTCACAGGGAGGTAAAACTGAAAAATGAGGCCCATTAGCATACTGAGCAGGGGAGATGGAGGGAAGAAGAGATGGAGGGTTGGGGAGGAAATCCAGCGAGAGCGGGAGGATTTCTGGAGAATTTCAAAGAGCACGCCTCACCATCGTCTCATTAACTCTCTTTAGCTGAGGTGGCATGTCGAGTTTGGGTCGGAGAATCTTCGAGGGTTTCTCAGATCAAATCATGTTCCCCCCCAACAGCTCTCAGGATCTTTTATCAGCCTGTGTTTCCCTAGGCAGGGTGATAGGTGAAAAATGGGCAAATGACAAACGGATAAGCATGTAGATGACAAGTGAAGGACAATAGCTTGATTACAGTGGGAGCAGCAGATGACGTAGTCTGAGCTTTTCATACATCGCTCAAGTTCAAACACGATTTTGGTGGTGTTATTTGGATGTTTCTGAGATGTTTGGAGATTAGGAGTTGTTCGAGATGTTTTTAATCCACCGGGTACTCAGGATTAGAAACACAGCTGCAATCCCTCAGGGGAAAAAAAGAGAACGCTGATTGGAAATTGAAGGAACAAATGTAAAGATTTTTTTCAGTCGTCATAAGAGTATTGGTGTACAGTGTACTTGGCAGGGGCGTTTTGTTGTTCAGTCCGGCCATGATATGTTTATGCCCAGGCTTCTGTCTCGATCTGCCTCGGCTGGTTTTGAAGGACTGGAAGAGCTGACTAAATCTCTGGGTTGTTTTAGCGAGTCTTTAAAAGCCTCGTCGGAGCAGGCCGCTTTCATACCGCACGCCCACCAATCAAAAGACTGTCTTTTCCCATAATCCCCAGCACAAGGCCTTGAGAGTGACGGTCGTTTGGAGCTCTGACTGCACCATCTGTTTCATCATTAGCCCCATTAACTAGCACTTAATTACCCCATGGCTGATTGTCACTTCTCTGACACACACACACGTCACGACCGGCCTCTTGTTTGGTGCAGTGTACAGTGCCGCACTGTAATTGTGTAATGGTAATCCACTCATCTTGGTCTCTCTGAGGTGCTGGCCTCTCCCTCCAGAACTCACACAGGTCTGTGCCTCTTCTCTTCTCTCCCACTGAGTTGTAAAGAGCATCTCTTAGCTTCCTGTCCTACACAACCACTGATTTGATTGCACTTGACAGGAGACCGCAATACCCAGGCCTTTTCTCTCTATCTAGTTCACTCTCCCTCTTTTATCAGTGGTAGTGAAAGAAAGAAAATGAATATCTATAGCAAGGCTGCTTCATGATTTTAATCCTTAAGTTCATGCAGCTTTTGTTGATTTGTGGGGGCGGGGAAATCAATAGTAACATATTGCAATATTATTTTTAGATGGTAGTATATTGGTGTGTGTGTGTGTGTGTGTATTTTTGCTACTGTAGGTAGCGTTAGCTCGTGCTAGTTGGCTGTACCTGCCCCAAAACGTTCATATTTTTGATCCTACAGTACAGCTTGTTCTCCATCTTATTTTAAAATAGTTAGCCAACGTGTTTTCAGCACTTTTATTTCCCTGACTGATCAAAACTCGTTTTCTCATGCTCTCTTTTGTCTATCTGCAGAAGACGTATAGAGAGCAATATGTTTAGATTGTCAAATCGCAGTGTCAAATCACAATACATATACACTGAACAAAAATGTAAATGCATTATGCAAGAATTTCAAAGATTTTACTGAATTACAGTTCATATAAGGAAATCCGTCATTAGGCCCTAATCTATAGATTTCACATGACTGGGAATACAGATATGCATCTGTTGGTCACAAATACCAAAAAAAAGGTAAGGGTTGGATCAGAAAACCAGTCAGTATCTGGTATGACCATCATTTGCCTCATGCAGCGCGACACATCTCCTTCACAGAGCATTTCAGGCTGTTGATTGTGGCCTGTGGAATGTTGTCCCACTCCTCTTCAATGGTTGTGCGAAGTTGCTGGATATTGGCGGGAACTGGAACACGCTGTCGTACACCTCGATCCATTCCAGAGCATCCCTAACATGCGCAATGGGTGACGTGTGGTGAGTTTGCAGGCCATGGAAGAAGTGAACCATTTTCAGCTTCCAGGAATTGTGTACAGATCCTTGGGACATGAGGTTGTGACTTATCATGCTGAAACATGAGGGGATGTCGGCTGATGAATGGCCCGACAATGGGACTCAGAATCTGGGCACGGTATCTCTATGCATTCAAATTGCCATTGTGTTCGTTGTCTGTAGCTTATGCCTACCCATACCATAACCCCACCGCCACCATGTTGCACTCTGTTCACAACATTGACATCAGTAACCTTGTGTGGCGAGCACCCACATGACGCCATACATGCTGTCTGGCATCTTCCCAGTACAGTTCAAACCGGGATTCATCTGTGAAGAGCACAGTTTTACAGTGTGCAAGTGGCCATCAAAGGTGAGCATTTGCCCATTGAAGTCGGTTACGGCACTGAACTGCAGTCAGGTCAAGACACATTTTTTGCCCCAAATTTGAGAGAAATAAGCTTTTTGAGAGTGTGGAACCTTTCTGGGATCTTTTATTTCAGCTCATGAAACATGCGACCAACGCTTTACATGTTGCCTTTATTATGGTTCAGTATAGAATCGTGAGAATCGCAATGCATATCGGCACCTAAGTAACGTGATCATATTGTATCCTGAAGTCGCTGGCAATTCCCAGCCCTAGTATCATTTGCACTGCAGCAATGAACACAATTGTAATATTTTATAATTGTTTGTTGTTTCTCTGTGTGCTTTCTGCTGGATGTTGTCACACCCTCGCTGGCCTTGTCCTTGGCCCTGGTTTGCTGTAGGTAAGTCACTTGTTAATCTCCCGCCTCTCATAAAGCCAGCTACTGTGACGAAATATGGCACTAGTTTGTCCTGTCGTTGAAACGGTGGCCACTACTGGCAATAGATGTTCATTGTAATTTCAACATCCTAGCCCTGCCACTTTGTTCGGGAAGCTGAGGGATGGGGCTGGTGAATTGTAAAACCAATGGGTATATCATTCATAAGCTATATCATTCATTGAAATGACCATTGAACAGAAAGATGATTGTTCCTTTAATTAAAATAAGAGAAAGAGGGTTTTCTTGCATACCGCCATTATATACAGTATAGTGTGTGTGTGTGTGTGTGTGTGTGTGTGTGTGTGTGTGTGTGTGTGTGTGTGTGTGTGTATGCCAAATCTAGACGCAGTTGGCATTTGGCACTACTGAAAATATCTAAAATCCCATCAAAAGAATCCTGGATTGATTTTTTAAAAGTAATATTTTATTTCCACCTAACTTGTTTTGTAATTGTAAAAGTTTGATTTGAAACAGACCTGCATAGTCTATACTGAATTGCTTTAGCAACAAGGCTGCTAAAGTAATGGCAGAATAGTGTTATCGACAAGGCTGCTAAAGTAATGGCAGAATAGTGTTATCGACAAGGCTGCTAAAGTAATGGCAGAATAGTGTTATCGACAAGGCTGCTAAAGTAATGGCAGAATAGTGTTATCGACAAGGCTGCTAAAGTGATGGCAGAATAGTGTTATCGACAAGGCTGCTAAAGTAATGGCAGAATAGTGTTATCGACAAGGCTGCTAAAGTAATGGCAGAATAGTGTTATCGACAAGGCTGCTAAAGTAATGGCAGAATAGTGTTATCGACAGGGCTGCTAAAGTAATGGCAGAATAGTGTTATCGACAAGGCTGCTAAAGTAATGGCAGAATAGTGTTATCGACAAGGCTGCTAAAGTAATGGCAGAATAGTGTTATCGACAGGGCTGCTAAAGTAATGGCAGAATAGTGTTATCGACAAGGCTGCTAAAGTAATGGCAGAATAGTGTTATCGACAAGGCTGCTAAAGTAATGGCAGAATAGTGTTATCGACAAGGCTGCTAAAGTAATGGCAGAATAGTGTTATCGACAAGGCTGCTAAAGTAATGGCAGAATAGTGTTATCGACAAGGCTGCTAAAGTAATTGCAGAATAG
This sequence comes from Salvelinus alpinus, assembly GCF_045679555.1. Lineage (NCBI taxonomy): Eukaryota > Metazoa > Chordata > Actinopteri > Salmoniformes > Salmonidae > Salvelinus > Salvelinus alpinus. Next base: position 23,011,998 of record NC_092095.1, read on the forward strand.
TGTTATCGACAGGGCTGCTAAAGTAATGGCAGAATAGTGTTATCAACAAGGCTGCTAAAGTAATGGCAGAATAGTGTTATCAACAGGGCTGCTAAAGTAATGGCAGAATAGTGTTATCAACAAGGCTGCTAAAGTAATGGCAGAATAGTGTTATCAACAGGGCTGCTAAAGTAATGGCAGAATAGTGTTATCAACAAGGCTGCTAAAGTAATGGCAGAATAGTGTTATCAACAAGGCTGCTAAAGTAATGGCAGAATAGTGTTATCAACAAGGCTGCTAAAGTAATGGCAGAATAGTGTTATCAACAAGGCTGCTAAAGTAATGGCAGAATAGTGTTATCGACAAGGCTGCTAAAGTAATGGCAGAATAGTGTTATCGACAAGGCTGCTAAAGTAATGGCAGAATAGTGTTATCGACAAGGCTGCTAAAGTAATGGCAGAATAGTGTTATCGACAAGGCTGCTAAAGTAATGGCAGAATAGTGTTATCGACAAGGCTGCTAAAGTAATGGCAGAATAGTGTTATCGACAAGGCTGCTAAAGTAATGGCAGAATAGTGTTATCAACAAGGCTGCTAAAGTAATGGCAGAATAGTGTTATCAACAGGGCTGCTAAAGTAATGGCAGAATAGTGTTATCAACAAGGCTGCTAAAGTAATGGCAGAATAGTGTTATCAACAAGGCTGCTAAAGTAATGGCAGAATAGTGTTATCAACAAGGCTGCTAAAGTAATGGCAGAATAGTGTTATCGACAAGGCTGCTAAAGTAATGGCAGAATAGTGTTATCAACAAGGCTGCTAAAGTAATGGCAGAATAGTGTTATCGACAAGGCTGCTAAAGTAATGGCAGAATAGTGTTATCAACAAGGCTGCTAAAGTAATGGCAGAATAGTGTTATCGACAAGGCTGCTAAAGTAATGGCAGAATAGTGTTATCGACAAGGCTGCTAAAGTAATGGCAGAATAGTGTTATCGACAAGGCTGCTAAAGTAATGGCAGAATAGTGTTATCGACAAGGCTGCTAAAGTAATGGCAGAATAGTGTTATCGACAAGGCTGCTAAAGTAATGGCAGAATAGTGTTATCGACAAGGCTGCTAAAGTAATGGCAGAATAGTGTTATCGACAAGGCTGCTAAAGTAATGGCAGAATAGTGTTATCAACAAGGCTGCTAAAGTAATGGCAGAATAGTGTTATCGACAAGGCTGCTAAAGTAATGGCAGAATAGTGTTATCGACAAGGCTGCTAAAGTAATGGCAGAATAGTGTTATCGACAAGGCTGCTAAAGTAATGGCAGAATAGTGTTATCGACAAGGCTGCTAAAGTAATGGCAGAATAGTGTTATCGACAAGGCTGCTAAAGTAATGGCAGAATAGTGTTATCAACAAGGCTGCTAAAGTAATGGCAGAATAGTGTTATCAACAAGGCTGCTAAAGTAATGGCAGAATAGTGTTATCAACAAGGCTGCTAAAGTAATGGCAGAATAGTGTTATCGACAAGGCTGCTAAAGTAATGGCAGAATAGTGTTATCAACAAGGCTGCTAAAGTAATGGCAGAATAGTGTTATCGACAAGGCTGCTAAAGTAATGGCAGAATATTTCTATCAACAAGGCATATAGCATCCTGTTCACGTGTCTAATGACACACAACAAAAGAGAACAAAACAGAACAACACATTACTACCAGATGGTGTACCCCATCGCGGCGGTGCGTAAATAAATAGCCAACAGCTCATTTTGCCAGCGCTAACTGGCATTTAGTGCATTAAGCGACATCAAATGCCTGATGATTTATTTTCAGACGACTTTCATTGAGTTTAATCCGCCACCACTAAAAGGTGTTTAATTGCCGGGCTGCTCTTAAGAAAAGGAACCCGGGTAGCAATAATGCAGATTCATCTAATAGCGTCAATTTGTATTGCTATCATTTTAAGAAGACTTGTGTAAAAATAGTTTTTTGTTTGTTTGTGTGTGCAAGGCATTTTGCCCCAGGGCGTTGGTAGCTATAGGCTATATTGGGAGTTGCTTACAATGATATTTTATTGGTATGCGTGCTCTTATAAATGTAAAGGTAATAATGTTTATGGAGTGATGTGTTTTTAGTGAGAAGTTCTGATTAGAGTTATGTCAATGGGTACCTGCGGTAGACTGTATACTGCCGTGAGACAATGTCTGCTTAGACAGGTCATTACTCTTGTTGACGAAACCTAGCACTAAAGTCACATGACGTAACCCTGTTATAACCTTGTTATAAAGCATAGAACAGTTATGATCGTGCACAGTGACGTTATACCGCCACAGTTACTACGTCTGGTGTGTGTGTGTGAAAGGGACAGGCGCTATATCATTCCCATAAGAGTTCATATAGGCTTGGTGTGTTTGCTAACATCACAGAGAAGTGTACTGAAGTAAGTCAATGCTGCCCAAGGACAAAATAATGACCTGTTAATCCACAGCCAGTGTGTGTGTAAATGAAGACAGAAAGGGGCTGTCACACTTGACAGGTACCCACTCCAGGCTTTCCAATAGGGGGGATGTTTATAACTTACTGACTGTTTTAAGAGGAGAGAAAAATGTCTTGCCACCTCGCTATATTTTCCTCGGCTTGACAATTGTTAGTAACGCCGTCTCTTGTTTTGATGAATAACAACAATGGGAATCTGGAATCTTCCGTGGAATAGAAAGGCATGATATACTATACCTGCCTGCCGCAGCCATCTGGGGTTTCCAAGGTGACTGAATTATGAAAAATAAGCAAAGGGTTGGTAGACTGTGGGGGCTATCAGCTGTCAGGGAAAGTCCGGCTATTGACGGTGTTGGAGCCCATCTAGAACGAGTGGCTCCTACAATAGTTGTGTGAGAGATACGGTTCGGATGCTGGGTGAATGGAATTCCGTTCAGTTTCTGTGTTTATTTCCTCAGTGAGGTCTGAACTGTGAGTTGCGACAACCTTTTCTGAGACCTGTGTGAAGTAGGTGTACCATTGCATGTGTCTTGCATCACATTCCCATCGTCAGATGGCATTGTCTTTGGCCACGGCAGTCCCTTTTGACAGAGTTGCCCCGTACAGTACTAGTCTGAAAGTCTTCCCAGTTCTGTTTGTGCTGTCTTGCCATGGTCATTGCGTTGGCATGACAACGACCATAGGAGTTTGCTATGTAGAGCTCTGAGACAAGGCTAATGCAATACGTCAAGGAACTGTGAATTTCTCATTTGTCCTGCTGACATTCTCTTTGACACCTCTGTTAATGCCATTCTAGCCTTTGTGCGTGTATGTGTGTGTGTATGACCGCCATTCAGGAAGTGGTGACTCACCACCTCTACTCTCCTTCCCGGGGCCATATTCCAACACCTCTACAAGCGCACCACGCAGCACGGCCACGGGATATATCAAACCTGTACAGACCTGGGGTCAGAAGTCGTTTGAAAATGTGTTTGTGGTCATATTCAGTATAATTGCTAGGGAGACAACCTCACTGTGGATCTCTAAAGTAAGGGTCGTGCACTGACTCCCTCATGTCCCAACACATGCCCTGTATTGTAGGAACAAGACTGACAATGCCCCGGGCCAAGCAACTTTTTCCCCAACGATGGTATGTGTTGGCACAGTGCAGCTGGGGCCCCACACTGTACTTTAAACTTCACATGCTCTGAAATATGAGGGGAATGGAAATGGTGAATAAGCAGTGTTGAATGAATGGAATGAGTTTTTCAGAGAAGTCAGGATGTCATCTATTGCCACAGATGAGCGAGCAGAGAGGAAGTGAGAGTTCCCTAAAACAAGGCAGTCGTTTCTAAGTGCTAGGCCGCTTGATGGGATTCCTTCACGGTATTGGGCAACACACTCATGTACGCACGCACACACACACTCTTAAACTAAATGCGGAAGACACATTTCAGTTGAAGGCATTCAGTTGTAAGTTGTGCAACTGACTAGGTATCTCCCTTTCCCAAACGCACATGATTTTCCCCGATATTAATCTATGAAAACAGCTATAAGAGCCATGGTACAGACTGGGCAGGACCACCAGAGGTCCCTGTGCTAGTTGATCTTATCACATGTGTGCAAATAGGTTTCTCTGGGATTGACTTATCTCTGGCTTCTGTCAAATAAATAGGCAGCTTTATACACACCGGCCACAAAGAGAGAAGGAATGATTGAGGAACGTAACGTAATGGTGTGTGTGTGTCTGTCCGTACGTACGTCCGTGTGTGTGTCCACATTTCAAATCAAATTTTATTAGACACATGCGCCGAATACAACAGGTGTAGACCTTACAGTGAAATGCTTACTTGCGAGCCCCTAACCTACAGTGCAGTTTAAAAAAAATACGTATAAGAATAAGAGATAAAAGTAACAAGTAATTAAAGAGCAGCAGTAAAAAATAATATATACAGGGGGGTGCTGGTAGAGTCAATGTGTGGGGGCACCGGTTAGTTGAGGTAGTATGTACATGTAGGTAGAGTTATGAAAGTGACTATGCATAGATGACAACAGAGAGTGGCAGTGGTGTGGGGAGGGGGGGAGGCAATGCAAATAGTCTGGGTAGCCATTTGACTAGATGTTCAGGAGTCTTATGGCTTGGGGGTAGAAGCTGTTTAGAAGCCTCTTGGACCTAGACATGGCGCTCCAGTACCGCTTGCCATGCGGTAGCAGAGAGAACAGTCTAGGACTAAGGTGGCTGGAGTCTTTGACAATTTTTAGGGCCTTTTTAGACACCGCCTGGTATAGAGGTCCTGGATGGCAGGAAGCTTGGCCACAGTGATGTACTGGGCCGTTCGCACTACCCTCTGTAGTGCCTTGCGGTCGGAGGCCGAGCAGTTGCCATATCAGGCAGTGATGCAACCAGTCAGGATGCTCTCGATGGTGCAGCTGTATAACCTTTTTTGGATCTGAGGACCCATGCCAAATCTTTTTAGTCTCCTGGGGGGAATAGGTTTTGTCGTGCCCTTTTCACGACTGTCTTGGTGTGCTTGGACCACGTTAGTTTGTTGGTGATGTGGACACCAAGGAACTTGAAGCTCTCAACCTGTTCCACTAGAGCATCGTCGATGAGAATGGGGGCGTGCTCGGCCCTCTTTTTCCTGTAGTCCACAATCATCTCCTTTGTCTTGATCACATTGAGGGAGAGGTTGTTGTTGTCCTGGCACCACACGTCCAGGTCTCTGACCACCTCCCTATAGGCTGTCTCGTTGTTGTCAGTGATCAGGCCTACCACTGTTGTGTCATTGTCAAATTTAATGATGATGTTGGAGTCGTGCCTGGCCGTTCAGTCATGATTGAACAGGGAGTACAGGAGGGGGCTGAGCACGCACCCCTGAGGGGCCCCTGTGTTGAAGATCAGTGTGGCGGATGTGTTGTTACCTACCCTTACCACCTGGGGACGGCCCGTCAGGAAGTCGAGGATCCAGTTGCAGAGGGAGGTGTTTAGTCCCAAGGTCCTTAGCTTTGAGGGCACTATGGTGTTGAATGCTGAGCTGTAGTCAATGAATAGCATTCTCACATAGGTGAAATAGAGATTGCAAATAGAGATTGCATAATCTGTGGATCTGTTGGGCGGTATGCAAATTGGAGTGGGTCTAGGGTTTCTTGGATAATGGTGTTGATGTGAGCCATGACCAGCCTTTCAAAGCACTTCATGGCTACAGACGTGAGTGTTACGGGTCGGTAGTCATTTAGGCAGGTGACCTTAGTGTTCTTGGGCACAGGCACTATGGTGGTCTGCTTAAAACCTGTTGGTATTACAGACTCGGACAGGAAGAGGTTGAAAATGTCAGTGACGACACTTGCTAATTGGTCAGCGCATGCTTGCAGTACACGTCCTAGTAATCCGTCTGGCCCTGCGGCCTCGTGAGTGTTGATTTCTGTGTAGTACAGTGTTACGTGCGTCTGTATGACTGTCTTGTGTGTGTATCTAATGTGTTTACCCCCTGTATTTAGACATTAATAATAATATATTTGGCTTAATTACGTTTCTAATTACACATGTTTGGCCCCATGCTGGCTCCCTCTGCAGGGAAGTGACAGCTGTTCATTTCCTGGCTCTGACTCAGACACTTGCGTAACTCTGGAGTCGAAAGGGAACACATCTCCGGCAGCTCCATCTTTCTGAGAAAATGCCCCTGGCTTCTTCCCGGTCTGAAGGAGCGTTTGCGGGAACGTTTGGGGAAAAGGCAGGCTGGTAGTGTGTTATAGGGGAAAATGGAAAACTGTTCTGCAGAGAAAAGACACGCGCGCGCACACACGCACACTCTGCATCTATGTGATGGTGGTGTCTGCCTTATCAACGTAATTAATGTCAACATTAGTGCCTGGCTCAGCCCATAATGGTCTCTCTCTCTCTCTCTCTCTCTCTCTCAATGCAGGCATTGCTATTATACTCAGCCACAAACTACCTCTCTGTGAAAGGGACAGTCTCTTATCGATCCAAAGCCCAAATCTGTCTGTCCTCCTCCCTCTACCCCCCCTTGCACCTGACCGTGTGATAGTGGGAGACGTGCTCATCCAAGCCTGACGCCCAGTTGGAAATGGGCAGAACAAAGTCGATTTTAGGGAGGGAGGGCTGACAAAATGCGAAGACCCAAGTTAATGTGCAGATTAACTGATAATCATCTCAAAGCCAGAGTACAGCTAGTGGGAGAGTGAGCTCAACAGCTGTGGTGCGTACAGCACTAAAATACCGTCATTCATCCACCCCGCAGTATGTGGGACGACAATGTATAAGCCAAATGTTACTGAAGGATGTACACACAACAAGATTTGATGTTCAAGATTTTCTATATTGTCATATACTGTCATTCTCTCTCAAGTCATGTTTTACTACCTACCCATTCTCCTATCACCCTTATTTTATTTTATAGGATGATAATGTTGCCAATTCAGTCAGTAGTCACTAAATAATACACCACCAATGTCATTATTGCTCCCCCATTCTCCTTTTCACCCTCTCCTTTTCCCCTGTCCATCCATCTATCCCTCCATTGCTCCATCCCTCCTTACCTTGCTCCCCCCCCCTCTCTCTCTGTGAGATTTGAGCCGTATAGTATTAAAATGTCAAAAGGCCTGCTCTTTTGGACTCTCCCGTCAATGAAGGCAAGTGGCGATGTTTAAGGGATGTGAAGTATGAGGATGTCGGAGGGCAGAGCTCCAACTGTTTACTTTGCCATGTCACGTATCATTAGGCCAGTCGGTAGGGCCTCGCTGCTCATCTCACCTGGCCCTCCACACCAAGGCCTCCCCCACCATAACATGCCCCAGGCCGCTCATTGATCAAACTCAAACGCCTTTTAACAGCTTTTTTATTTACACACACACACACACACACGAGGGGCATGGTGTGTGTAAATAAAAAAGCTTGTGTGTGTGTATGCACACGGGAAAGTAAGGAGGATTTTGGAGACTAAATTCATTCAATACCCATCTATATCTATTGGCTCTGTATGCAAATCTCCTTTATTTCTGGACGTGAGCACTCCGATGATTCTGTTAGCAGATTTCTCACCTTACCCAAGGAGCGAAACAATAAACAAACCTGCCGCATAATGAGCTCGGGGGAAAAAAATAGTGTTTTTCCCAGCAAGACTTGGTGCTTCCAATTATCACTGTGTTACTGTGACAGGCTCCCCGCGGGCTGGGATCTCAGCGCTCCTCCTGAGTGTCTGTTTACACATGTGTACAGTATGTGCCTTAGCATTTGTCTCTGAGGTGTCAGAGGCAGTGTGCATCTGATGCTCCTTGTCCTAACAGAGTTTATTCGCTCATAAGCACATAACCCACCATACATTCATCTTATGTGATAACTCGCCTGTGCGGCAGGCGGCTGCTTTAATCCGACTCCACTTGGGAGTCATTCCGAGCGTTGCACGGAGCTAGCTAGTTCCATAATACACATGGATATGCAGGAACTGTGGTCGACTGTTAGAATAATCATTTTTCCTAATTTTGTTGTTATTGCAGAGTTTGAGAATCTAATTTGGCTCAGAAGCTTATGAGATATTAGTGTCATTCATCAAGAGTACGCTGTTGTCAGCCAGACAGAGAGGGGGAGACCGGGAGGGAGAGAAAGAATAGACGACTGATAAAGAGGGACTCCGAGATGGTGAAAGCGAAATGGACAGAGAGAGGGGGAGAGGCTGTCTGAGAGAAACCTTAGGTGCGGTAAAAGCTATGGCGGGCTCCCCGTTGTGCCTGTCGCTCACCCTCACGGCTGAGCTCTGCCAAAACCACCCAACCAACCCTAAAGCTTGAAAGCCCTGGCCCACAAGAAAATGACAGCATTTTGACAGCAATTTTCCCCCCCCCTTCCCCTTTTTACTCCCACACTTCTCTTCATGTGCAGCCCACCCACTCTCTCCATATTGTTTAGGCTGACAAGACAGGAGCTAAGCGACCGAGCAAGCCAGGAAAAGGAGAGGGAGAAAAGAAATTGGCAGTTCTCCAAAGAAGGCAAGAATAAGGAGAGCTAGTAAGGAGAATGGAGGACGGCGAGAGGAGGGGGGAGAGAAGCAGGGGAAAGGCATCTGCTTCTCGCTTCATCGATTCTCAAAAAAAGAGGGGAAAAGGAGCCACGTTCCTTTCAGATGGAAGGGGAGCAGCACGGCTGCTATCAACTGCCTGCTACCTCACACGGAGGTACATTTCCATGGCAACCCTATTAGAAAGCCAATAGAAAGGGACCTAAGGGTGAAAGGGGAATGCCAAATGCTGGGGCAAAGATGGTTGACTGTGACAGATGGTATAGGCCAGGGTACGGAGAAGGTTATTACAGAGAAAGAAGGGTGGAAAGCCCTACAGATGTTGGATCTTAATTTGATCACCCTGTTGCAGGAGAACTTTCCATTGAAAACTTGAACTGTATTTGAGGTTTAAAAAGGCTTCTGAAGTTTTGTCATTTCCACTTCATCACTTGACTTGATTTTCCCTTACGACAAATGCATCAACCCCTACATAAATGTCCATTAATTATAATCCACATAATAATCCACATTTTATTTTGCTGCAGGATTATTTTCCTGCTGTAGCAAAGGGAATCAAATGTAAGTCCTACATCTGTAGATAGATGTAATCGTGTTAGGTACGTCTCTCGACCTCTTCATGTAGAAATTCAGGAAATATTTGCGGTCATGTAAGTCCCCGACCATGTTTTTCTCAACTGTATCGCTGTCTCTATGTATTGTGAATCAGCCCTACCCTGAATTTGAACCAGCAAACCACAGCAGTTTGCACCCACAAAGACACTCACTGTGCTCTTCAGGCAATAGCTTCTTGTTTCTCACCCTTCTACAGATCTCAAGCAAAGTAACACAGCATCAATACTTAAACTATTATGCCTCACATTCATTCATTCACTTTCCCTCTTAAAACACAGACACACACTTGCTGTAGACACAAGCACACGCATTCTGGCTCTGAAAAGTTCCACACAGCCGGCTAGCCAGCGCTCCTCTAAAGCGTGTAATCTTCAAAAATGTACAAAGCCAAAATCCCTTTGCTTCTGCAAGAAACCTCTGAGGTAATATGCGTGTAAAATATGAAGATTGAGATCCAAGGCTTTCCCTTTTTCTCTCGTCTCTTCCTGCAAGCTTGTTTAGAACACACACCTCTCCCTGAATGACAAGCAGGGTCTCCGAAATGAAAAACCTTGAAGTTCATGGATTGCGGGTCAAAGGTCGCCGAGAGGTGTCCCACCACCGCTCTTATTATCTCCTAGATTTATGGAAGTGTTTCATTTTCCTATCCTTTATTATTCCGCCAGGCTCCACCTGGCAGGAGTTAGTCATAAATAACCATACAGTTAACCATGAAGCTCTCTGTATATCACTCGGGGTCTGTCGAGTTTGAAGAATAACAAATGTCTTTATTAAGTAGCCATACCTCTGCAGTATATCAAGTCTGACTGTAATTCCAAGCCCCCTCCCTCTGTTCTCCCCCCATGTCTTCTCTTTCTCTCCTATGTACATTCCCTACTGCGTTCCTGTTCATTAGTTTGGAGATATTATTCAGCGGGGTTCTGGACATGATTCACCGCCATGACACCTCCTCACGTCGTCTCCACAATGGTTCAGTTTAGTGCACATTTATATCTCTGCTTGACTCAAGCTCGGCACTTTCCCTGACTCCTACAGAGACCCTCCACCAGCTTTCCCCAGTTGAAATGGCAATCTCACATGGACCCCCAACTGTACCCAGTTAAAATGGCAATCTCCAATAAGTGGCCAAAAAGGAGAGTTAAATGGCAACTGTTGCCCTTAGCTTTCAGAAACTGCTAGAAAGGTTAGATATGACCTATACTTTGCTGTGAACTCTAGATAATCACTGGTATTACTACAGATAGGTAGCTTTTGTAAGTGCAAAGATCAAAAGAAGAAAGGAAGGAAAGACTATACATTTCTTTAAACAAACTGTCAAGTGAAAATCTCACTTTTAAACGTTCATATTCTATTAATGCATACACAAATAATGTTGACTCATCCTATTCTCAAGCTTGTGGCCAAAGCATACATTGGAGAGAAAAAAACACTTCAAAAACCCACCTCAAACTTGTACCTCAGCAAACATTTCTGAAACTATTTCCTAATTGAACATGTCATCCTCCACCTCCACACCATTCAAACACAGAAAAGCTGCTTTTTAACATACTCAATTAAAACATTTTGGAAGGAAAACTGTTTCACTCATATTGTAATTAATTATAGGTGATATTTCATAGAAATCTGGAAACACTGGACAGTTACTTTAAGTAAGATAATAGGCTGTGTAATGCAGTTTAGTTATGGCTGTTCTCTCCCCTGGCCTTGTATATTGGCAATGTTGTAATGTAAATGAAGGTAGACCTAATGCTCATACCAAGTGCAATAGCCTTTATCTGTCCTTGTTTGTACTTCTGCACTCACCCTGAAGGCTGTAGCTAGCTAAGTGTACGCCTTAATTGCTAATGCTAATAGCCAGTCATTATGCGGTTGTGTCAAGATGGCGACTGCTGGGTTGGGTATTTGGTTACGTTCATAAAAAAATATATACTCTGGTCCTTCCGTACTGCAGTCAGAGCTTTTGTATACCGGCCATTATCAAAGGTGTCTAGCATATCATACAGGATGATTTGGGGCTGGTTTCCCTGTATATTAGATAGACTAAGATGATCAATACAACCAAAGTCATCCACTGATTTTACGACAATTGTTGTTTGACACAATTTCTAGCTGGAAGACTGGGACCTGATTGTTTTTTGCCTCATTATTTCCGACCTACTCTCTCTTGCAGAACACCTGCCACTGTCGAGCATTGTTGACCATTTAACGACCCCCCCCCCCCCCCCCGAGTGACAGGGAGCCGATCTTGAATTCCACCAGTGTCCGGATTTACCATGCAGTTCTGTTTGGCACACCTATCTGCACACACAAAATTACAATCTTTTATTTCACCACATTGGGTCCTCTGGCATCAAGGGGGCATCTGCCAGTATCGGACATGGCCGGTGTTTACGAGACGCCGGTGTGACAGTAGAAGCCAATCCTTTTTTTCCACCCAAAGGTTATTTATCTACCAATGGTCCCAGTACTGGAAACCCTGGCCGTATTAAACATGTCGGGAAAAACCTTATTTCTTATTGCAGGAAATGTCACCCAAAATTGTAAGAAAAAAATCTTAGCTCTATGGACAAATTCAGAGAATTACAGGAAATGTGGCTTAAAAATGCAAACATTTCACAAAAACCCACCAAGTTGGGGGCTTCTAAAATGGTCTTTAAAATTCAGCCACACCAACAGCGCCCACTGCCACGCCCCTTCCACACCCACTAAGCCGTTTTTAAAACCAGAAAAAACCCTGGACATGTTCACAGTTCCAAGAAAAGCCTGAACTGATCAATTATTCTGGCTCCCAAAAAAGAAAAGGTTCTGAGCTTCTTTGATAGTAGAGGGAAACCTAATTGAAATTCTGCTCCCTGCCTTTCTTTCTCTCTCGTCTCTCCCTCTTTTTATTTTACCCACTTTACTGCCTCGCTGCTGACACTGTGAAATTTCCGCCTACTGCTGCCGCCGCTACCAACTCTGCACCCACACCGCTCTTTGAGCGTTTCAGTGGGAGAGCAGAGCACACCATCCGCTATCCATGTAACCGCGTGGGGGGATTACAGCTTGTCCTAAAATGCCACTGTGTCTTTATCACTGTGTACTTTTCTCATCGAAGTGAAACACCCACCTGCACAACCATCCAGTTGTTTCTATTTAATATAGAAATGGATGTTATGATCCTGGGCGATTTCTGTTTTATATTTATCTCTATGAATGTAACCTTCATTTCTTGATTATGGTTATTATATTCAATCTCCTCTGGATGACTTGTGGGTCTTAGAATAAATAACTCACGGTTACAACGGGTAAAGTACTTTATCTTGTATTAGTTCTCCAAACACAATAACACAGCCAAGTAGGAATCACATCAACATCAAAAGCTATTTTCTTTCCCTTTGGACTCGCACAGGTGCCTTCTGGGAATAATTAAGTGCTTCACAATAAAAGGTGTACTGTCAGTAATAATGACTCAATATACACTACCGTTCAGTTTGGGGTCACTTAGAAATGTCCTTGTTTTTTTTTAAAGAAATGTCCTTGTTTTTTAAAGAAAAGCAAAAAAAAAATGTCCATTTTTAAAATAACATCAAATTGATCAGAAATACAGTGTAGACATTGTTAATGTTGTAAATGACTATTGTAGCTGGAAACGGCAGATTTTTATAATGGAATATCTACATAGGCCCATTATCCGCAACCATCACTCCTGTGTTCCAATGGCACGTTGTGTTAGCTAATCCAAGTTTATCATTTTAAAAGGCTAATTGATCATTAGAAAACACTTTTGCAATTATGTAGCACAGCAGAAAACTGTTGTGATTAAAGAAGCAATAAAACTGGCCTTCTTTAGACTAGTTGCTTATTTGGAGCATCAGCATTTGTGTGTTCGATTACAGGCTCAAAATGGCCAGAAACAAATAACTTTCTATAGAATAGACTGAAACTCGTCAGTCTATTCTTGATCTGAGAAATGAAGGTGATTCCATGTGAGAAATTGCCAAGAAACTGAAGATCTCGTACAACGCTGTGTACTACTCCCTTCACAGAACAGCGCAAACTGGCTCTAACCAGAATAGAAAGAGTGGGAAGCCCCGGTGCACAACTGAGCAAGAGTACATTAGTGTCTAGTTTGAGAAACAGATGCCTCATGAGTCCTCAACTGGCAGCTTCATTAAATAGTAGTCTCAACATCAACAGTGAAGAGGCGACTCCAGGATGCTGGCCTTCTAGGCAGAGTTCCTCTGTTCAGTGTCTGTGTTCTTTTGCCTGTCTTAATCTTCTTTTAATGGCCAGTCTGAGATATGGCTTTTTCTTTGCAACTCTGCCTAGAAGTTGTGCACCAGGGCCTCCCATTCCTCTTTCTATTCTGGTTAGAGGCAGTTTGCGCTGTTCTGTGTGTTTCCAGCTACAATAGTAATTTACAACATTAACAATGTCTACACTGTATTTCTGATCAATTTGATGTTATTTTAATGGACAAAAAATTGGCTTTTCTTTCAAAAACAAGGACATTTCTAGGTGACCCCAAACTTTTGAACAGTAGTGTACACTGAACAAAAATATAAAGCACAACATGCAAAGTGTTGGTCCCATGTTTCTTGAGCTGAAATAAAAGATCCTAGAAATTTCCCATATGCACAAAAAGCTTATTTCTCTCAAATTTGGTGCACACATTTCTTTACATCCCTGTTAGTGAGCATTTCTCCTTTGCCTAGATAATCCATCCACCTGACAGGTGTGGCATATCAAGAAGCTGATTAAACAGCATAAATCATTACACAGGTGCACCTTGTGCCAGGGACAATAAAAGGCCACTCTAAAAATGTGCAGTTTTGTCACACAACACAATGCCACAGTTTTTAGGGAGCATGCAATTGGCATGCTGACTGCAGGAATGTCCACCAGAGCTGTTGCCAGAGAATTGAATGTACATTTCTCTATCATAAACATCGTTTTAGAGAATTTGACAGTACATCCAACCGGCTTTAGAACCTCAGACTCCAGCCCAGTACCTCCACATCTGGGTTCTTCACCTGCGGGATTGTCTGAGACCAGCCACCCGGACAGCTGATGAGACTGTGGGTTTGCACTAGGGTTGGGCAGTATGCAGATTTCCATACCTTCGTACCTGTGGCATCCCGGGATATATATGGTATTACCGGTAGTGCACACAAATGGCTAAAAAAGCCCCAAAAACATAATTTACCAGAATGCTAACAAGTACTAAGGAATTCTCATAGTGGATGCTAGGTAAATGCTAACGAGTGCTTGCAAACTTTTACTACTAGGACAGACAAGCCAGCTCATAAAGCTATGCAAATATCTCGAAATGCAGTTTGCAGCACGCACAAAACAAATATTAGGCAGCAGGGATCTTAATCCAGGAGGGAATTGTTACCAAGTAGCTTGATCTTGCAAGCTAATGTTAGCAATTAGCAAAACCCAGCTGGAGAGAATTTATTTGGCACATTTTAGATATATACCTTACAAACATAAGTAGTGAATGTCATACAAGTGTAACTTGATCACCTCACTTAAGTTGCGCTGCAGGAGTGACTCACCTCATAAAGCTCACATTTTGCCGCGACATTCAAACGAGGCTATAAAGAAAACTAATGGGACTGTAGCGACTGTGTTAACTTCAATATCGGGGGTGTGAACTAGGTTTCTATTCAAGCGTTGATCGACATGGTAATGGCTCTATAGTATTGGAGAAAAGTTTAAAAAACTGACCCTCCGTTACATCGTGACGTGTCATGTCGTAACGTACAGCAAGCATAAAGCAACTATTTCTGTCTTACAATCTCTCTCCACCAGTTGTAGCACTTCTCTCATCGTTTAAAAACAAGAAATGGACAGTGACGGGGGTAAGGGGGGATACCTAGTCATTTTTTCCGTCATCATCATTCTCAAAGCCGCTGTTTACTTCTAAGATCACTTTAGCACCGCCCTAAAAACCTGATTCAAATTCGACACAAACCTTCAAATAGGTATGTAATGACACATTATATAAACTCTTTATAGTGTTTTATTTACATTTTAGAGGCAATAAGGTGATAAGTTGGACAGATCGAGTGAAAAAAGCTATTTTCCCACACGAAATCTGTCCTTCTCACTATCACGCATTAGTTTCGCTTCCCCACCCGCTATTTAAAATAAATAAAAATGCCTGCTTGAATTATGCAGAAACGGGCAGTGTTTAGGTCATGTAATTGATTTTGTTGGAAAGGGGAGAAATTGTGCTTTACAATGGTATTGACATTACAGTTGATCTGGAAGTATTACGTTTTTGGGGCGCTAAATTAAGGGCAATTGTACGGACCAAGGCGATGTACGAGTTTACGTGAGTTTACGTTACCACACAAGCCTAGTTTGCCCAAACTGTCAGAAACCGTCTCAGGGAACCTCATCTGCGTGCTCCTCGTCCTCACCGGGGTCTTGACCTGACTGCAGTTTGACATCGTAGCCGACTTCAATGGGCAAATGCTCACCTTTGATGGCCACTGGCACGCTGGAGAAGTATGCTCTTCGTGGATTAATTCCTGTTTCAACTGTGCCGGGCAGATGGCAGACAGCGTGTATGGCGTCGTGTGGGCAAGTGGTTTGCTGATGTCAACGTTGTGAACATAGTGCCCAATGGTGGTGGTGGGGTTATGGTATGGGTAGGCATAAGCTACGAACAACGAACACAATTGCATTTTATCGATGGCAATTTGAATGCACATAGATACCGTGTCGAGATCTTGAGGCCCATTGTCGTGCCATTCATCCGTCGCCATCACCTCCTGTTTCACCGTGATAATGCACGGCCCCATGTCGCAAGGAACTCTACACAATTCCTGGAAGCTGAAAATATCCCAGTTCTTCCATGGCTTGCATACTCACCAGACATGTCACCCATTGAGCTTGCTTGGGATGCTCTGGGTCAACATGTACGACCGCGCCTTCCAGTTCCCGCCAATATCCAGGAACTTCGCACAGCCATTGAAGAGGAGTGGGACAGCATTCCACAGGCCACAATTCACTCCCTGATCAAACTCTATGTGAAGGAGGTGTCATGCTGCACGAGGCACAGTGGTTTTCTGATCCACGTCTCTACCTTTTTTTTGTACGGTATCTGTAACCAACCGATGTATATCTGTATTCCCAGTCATGTGAAATCCATAGATTAGGGCCTAATGAATTTATTTCAATTGACTGAGCTGTAACTCAGTAAAATCTTAGAAATTGTTGCGTTTTTTATATTTTTGTTCAGTGTAGTTTTAGAATAAAACTATCATTACAAAAACGTAGGCTACAGTCGTCCCCTGCCGCAGAATAAATGGCCCCGTTTCAGGCACTTCAATAGAATTATAATTTGCTTAGGCTGTATACCATAGAATTACCAGTTTGCTCAACAAACTGAATTGTAATCAGTACATGATGATTTAAAAAAAATATAATAACTAGCATGTCACAACACTCATACAAAAATAGCATGAATCGAGAAAGGCACTGAACATAACTGCATCTTTTGTAATAAAGTCAATGACTCAATATAGTTTCTAAGTAAAAGTGTAATACCAAACCCCAGGCTACATGTTCAATCTCTTGTCTATTTAGAATCTAAGATCAAGAGTGTCTATTTAAAGGAAGTACTCCCCCTTCATATCTACAGTATTAAGGCTGAGAGAAGGATCACCATTTCTGTTTTGTATTTCTTTGAATGTTAATGTTCATTCTCTATTTATTATCTATGATCAGGAAAGACTATTTAACAGAAATACTCCACTCCCTGTCTGTCATGGTGCCCCTCTGCATCTCGTTATCTACAGTATTATATTATGGCTGTAGAGGAGGCTCATTTGAGCCTAATCTAAGATGACATGTTCCACTGGAACGCAGAGTAGAAAGAACAGCAGCCTGGAAGATGTTAATGATATGCGGCCATCTTGGTGAAGTGCACCGGCAATTTGTGGTAAATGTATTAATGCTCTATGTGATATCAGTATCGCCCAACCCGTTATTTAGACGATGGGCCTATCGATGTTCTAATGGAGATTCTTTGGTGTCGTATCATATTTCTGTGTTGAGATGTTGCTGTCCAAATACCTCACAATGGTATTATCATTGATAAACACGGAATAAAAATAATTGCAATGTTCAAGACGAGTCAAGTTCCGCAGTTCACACTGATAATCCCAGAGAAGCACAAAATGAGCCATCTTTTAAGTATCTACTTCAAATGCACGTCCAATACCATTGTCTTCGATTCCTATAGATGCCTTTTTATCTCTTTCTCAAAATGGACACTGATGAAGCAATAGTAATTCAAATGTCCTCGGGATACAGACACTTAACTCCCTCTCACTTACTTAATGCACTCCGAAAATCTAAAGCGCTTTCTTTGAGAGAAACTTTCCGTTGAGAGTCAACAACGCTGTTGTGTTCGACAAGGCCTCTGAAAGGCTATGTAAATCCTTGCTCTATATCCCCCACGTTCAAGTCAAGTACTTCTGGCCCCCGAAAAGCTGAAAAGAGACTGCGTTTTGAGTTGTTTGCTGTTGCGGCTGAATGCTTGGTTAGACGCCCTGAAGCCAGTCTGTGCAGCCTCTCGCTGTAGCCTAAAAACGACGGTGTTGCTTGCCGTGTTCCCACTACCAGTGTTATTGATGTGTTTTCCTTTGAAATCCTGTGTTCCCGGGAATCTTCAAAGGCTATTTAATGGGTTTTAATGTGACGTTGGAATTAGACGCCTCACTGTTGCGGCGGTGGCAGGTTTAGGTGTAACTAACCCAGTGGTGCTCCACGAAGTGTCTCTTCCCCCAGTGTTGAATTATTCAGCGTCGCTCTATTTTCACAGTTTGAAAATGCCAGCGGGGTGTTCTTAGTGGAAGACGAATAGAGATGGAGAATTGTGTGTGGGTGTGCCTCACTGCCTGCATATGTGCCTATGAGGTGGCCTTCTTCAACCAAGTAGTACACCACTAAGTCCCTGTCTGGCGACACTAGGCTGCATACTAATTGAAATACCATGAAGCCCCAGCAAATACAAGGAAAGTGCACGTGTGGATTGGACGATGCTACGTGTCCAGAACCAGTGCAAATCTAGTCTCCCGTCTGTTTTGACCATCTCTCATCTCTCCATCTGTGTTTTTCCTTTCTCCTTTCTTTCGTTCTTCAATCTGAAATGTGTGTTGAGTGCCTTTAACATCTGGCCCCGGGCCCCCAGAGTCCTCTTCAGCACTGAAGCCCCTCTCAAATCCCTTAGACTGTCGTCTCTCCTATCAGCACGACAGGGCCTCTCTCTCTCTCTGCGGGTGCATCTCAATAGTCTAAGCTGGCTCATCTCCTCACTTCCATCTGCACTGATGTGGAATAACCTGACAGGTGAAAGGACATGACACTCATACACAATCCATGTCTCAATTGTCTCAAGGCTTAAAAATCCTTATTTAACCTGTCTCCTCCCCTTCCTTTACACTGATTGAAGTGGATTTAACATCAGGGTGACATCAGGGATCATAGCTTTCATCTGTTCAGTCTGTCATGGAAAGAGCAGGTGTTCCTAATGTTTTATCCACTCAGTGACAGTTTCCAGATCACTGCAGATGAAAGAAAATAGAGGAGAAGAAGCTAATTAAGACTTGAGATACACACTTACTCTAGGACTTACTAGCCACAGCCCCACAGACCTCTCTCATCTTCCCATCCTTCTGAGAATATTACCAGCTGGACAGTGTTTCCCCTGCCATTGTATAGGCAGAGCGGGCTCCCCTGCTGGATCTCTTGCACCCCACCTAAAGGATTGGACTGTTGGTGTCAGAGGCCCTGGATGTGGCCTGGAGAAATGAACTGGGGATAAGACTGCAGTTGAGTGATGCTGAGGTTAGTCAAAGGTGTCACATTTAATAGTAACCAACTTCATTAGGACGTTGTAGTAGGTGCATTTACTTTGTTCCCTTGCCGTTGTATCCGCCAAACTCTACCTCGGAACAGTATATTCAGGTGTTGACGTCATGCCAATTGAAGACGACATCAAGTCAATTCAAGGTGGACAACCAAGGACTTCATCACTTTCTTGCTGTCCCTTTTGGCGCTGACGTCCCGCTTAGAAATGTAGGGCTTCCCCTGTTCCGTGTTTGTCGTGTAGAAAATAATTAGTTTAATAATCTAGTCCCTATGGAATCGGAGTGGAAAATGGGTAATCCTCCTCACCCAGAGAGAGCTTGTTTTTCTGCAGAGAAAGAAAAGAAGTGAGGAGTGACTACTGAAGTGAGGAGTGACTACTAAATATCAGATGGGAGGCTTAAGAGACATCCCACTTTGCCTCGCACACACTATGTAATATAGTCTGTCAATGACCTACTCTTTGAGAAACACACACATACATTTATATCCACAGATTTACACACACAGATGCTATAAACAACATACTGAAACCGTAGTCACACATATAGACTACACATCAAATAGGCTAGTGGCCAATCCTTAAAAAGGCCTTTAGTTTTTGAAACCCTAGTTTTTGCATTTAGTTGTTGATAACAAAACACAACAATTTCACATCTTTAATGTCTCCCATTTTATGAAATGGATGGTTGTGGGAAAATATTTTACTGCAAAAGGGGTTAAATTGATAGATATTGTGACACACCCCCTAAACTCAAAACATGCTGAATAATGTCTGGCTGGACGGGGGTGGGCCACATAAGATCATATAACCTAATATTGCAAGCACTAATATTGCAAAAATTGGAATACAAGTAGTCCGTTGTCTGCCCTACATACACAAACAAACAGCATTAGGAGATCTTAATGCTTCTTGGAAATATAGACCTGTAAACACAGAGATGCAAGAGGTGGAAATATCAACTACAAATGATTTATGATGAATGTAAGCTTTACTTTTGGGTAGCTGATAAATAGACAACTTTCCAAGTCAAATGTGCTGACATTCAGTGGTTGTTGGTCCTGCCTGACTAAAATACATACAGTTACATGTTTTTTGATGATGTAGGTATTGTAATCTAATGGGCTTTAAGGAAAACAAGTGGGCTGAGACGGTGAAAACTGTAATTTATTTTCAGTCAAAGATTCCTATGTAGATGTTATATGTTAAGCCTCTTGCAATTACGTTAGGGGGCTCCCCTAGATTTGACTACCACAATAACATTAAATGGTGGTTTAATCACCTGTTTTTACATGTTTTAAATTAGACATCTTTCAAATTTGTGTACTCTACTTATGACCTGTACTCAATAATATTTAATGTCCAATACAGCTATAATGGGTATCCAGTAGTCCTGCCATAATGGCACTCAAACACCATTGTCTGGATATAGAAAAGGCAGCTGACTGCTTGGCATGGCAACACCAAGTATTCCAAGTCACGAGCGTATTCGAAGATCAATGAGGCTCCAACGGAAGGAAGGAGAACCCTGGGCACCAACTGTGTTATAACCTGTACCTCCAGGATTGGGCTCTTAAGTCACCTTATTATTTAGAAGTAACTTTGATCCATTGCTAGTCCGAAAAGGCTGCCTGAATCCAACATGACCTTCCGCTGGCTCGCTGCATTTGTGATGCGCATTGGGACGTTGTCGTGCACTCTTATGCTGTTTGGGTTGAGCTGTCTGCCCTGTCCTCGATAGGCCCACGCCACCATCAGTCCTCCCCTCTGGCAGTTACTAGAGACAGAGACATGTCAGGGGGCCATTCACCAGCCAAGATGCCGTCTGGAAAGTGCTGCTGTGCATTGCCCTTATATGTACCTATTTTGTTACCACCCATGGCTGGCCAGCCCGTGTGACACCTGAAGAATGAGCTCTCATGCTGGGGTGACTCATGCATTGATCTGGGAAACTGTGCACTAATCCCAACACCCCCATAAGGACATAATGCCATCTTTGGCAAACAAGAGGCCCCTTAGGATGGTGGGACTTATAGAAAGATGTTGTATGTCATTGTGTATGGTGGCTGGGGATTGACTGGGGGATAGTGGTCTTTATGGCCCGTGCTTGATCAGCTCTACCACCTCTGCAACCCCTTTTTACTTTTCATTAAAGGAATCATTTTCAAATATGTATGTGGCTGGGGCTGTGCTCATAACCAACGCCTCATAATCAACGCTTCATAGTCTATGACCTACACTCTAAGTAACCTCTAGGAAACCTGAGGTCACCCTCAGGTTCTGTCACTCTCCTCATGTCCTGCTGGTCCTGCCCCCAGACCCTAATCACAACCAACTACCCATAGTAAATATTGGTCAAATAATCATCCTACATGACTTCCAAAGGAATATAAAGGAAAATGTAGGACTTTTTGCCACATTCAACATAACAAACTCTGGTCACGCTTTATTTGGATAGTTCATCTGCTCTACAGATGGTCATACTATCTGCAACTGCTTGCTAAGGTTACGGTTAGGGTTAGGTTCAGAATAAGGTTAAGGTTAGAGCTAGGGTTAGTAGATGGTTAGTTTAAATGTTTCTGATTAGTCTGTAGAGCATGGACTAACCAAATAAACTGTTACCAAAACTCCAACCACACGTCAGTTAGGTGTTGGAAAGATCTAAGGGAAGATCTGATTCTGACAGCTCTTTCACAGACTCTCTCTTAAACAAGCGGACAACCAACCATTCCACTACTGGAGTCGATTTAGATGTTACTGGGATCCCCATTAGCCGACGCCAATGACTACAGCTAGTTTTCCTGGGGTCCGACACATAACGAAAAAGATAATACAGACAAAAATACTTTACTATTTACATTTTAAAAACATTAACAAAGAAGTTAGACTTACACGTATGGTTATTTTATCTTTATTTAACTAGGCAAGTCGGTTAAGAACAAATTATTATTTACAATGACGGCCTAGGAACAATGGGTTAACTGCCTTGTTCAGGGGCAGAACGACAGATTTTTACCTTGTCAGCTCGGGGATTAGATCTAGCAACCTTTCAGTTACTAGCCCAACACTCTAACCACTAGGCTACCTGCCTCCCTTATACATGCATTACTGTTATACATTCAGGCTGAGATAACATTCCAGTTAGTTAATGGGTCTCGTTGGCATTGAAGCGGCATCTGCCTGAATCCAACTGTGTTAGAAATGGAAACTGATCACCTCACAGCCCAGAATACCCTGCCAGCCATACAGGAAGGATACTGGCCTTGTCGCTGCAGCTTGCCCAGAGTCAGTTAGCTGTGCAAGCTGGTCAGGCCCCAGAACTACAACCACTACTGGCTACTGTGTCTACTCACCTTGTTAGGACACACTCATGTCCTGTAACCTCAAAGACGTTGAATACACCTTGCACACTTAGTTTCAGAGGGGACATGTTCCAGCTGTACATATACGCTACAAGAGTGACTGACTGTTGTGTTACAGGTTGCTTTCCTGTTACTTGGTTATGCTACTATGTACTTGTGTTGTGAAAAACATGAACACCATCTAGTTGGCTTCAGCTTTTCATACACAGCGGAGGCATGACCGTGCCACTCACAGTTCTCATACCAAGAGACGTATGTAACCCTTCTAAAATATATCTATCAATTTACCCACTTTTGCAGTAAAATATTTGTACACAACCATCCATTTCATATAGGGGAGACATTAGAGGTGAGAAAACATGTTTGTGTTTTGTTCTACCTCAGGTAGGGGTATCACATTTTTTTGGAGGCCTTGCCAATAGCCTAAAAAAAGTCACATGGCCATAGAAGGGACACACATCTTCCAAGCTAATGCTAACAGGATGCCACTGAATCTGGACTTTCCCCCAGCCCTCTCTCCTAACCCCATGTTTTTCCCCAGCCCTCTCTCCTAACCCCATGTTTCCCCCAGCCCTCTCTCCTACCCCATGTTTCCCCCAGCCCTCTCTCCTACCCCATGTTTCCCCCAGCCCTCTCTCCTACCCCCATGTTTCCCCCAGCCCTCTCTCCTAACCCCATGTTTCCCCCAGCCCTCTCTCCTAACCCCATGTTTCCCCCAGCCCTCTCTCCTAACCCCATGTTTCCCCCAGCCCTCTCTCCTAACCCCATGTTTCCCCCAGCCCTCTCTCCTAACCCCATGTTTCCCCCAGCCCTCTCTCCTAACCCCATGTTTCCCCCAGCCCTCTCTCCTAACCCCATGTTTCCCCCCACCCTCTCTCCTAACCCCATGTTTCCCCCAGCCCTCTCTCCTAACCCCATGTTTCCCCCAGCCCTCTCTCCTAACCCCATGTTTCCCCCCGCCCTCTCTCCTAACCCCATGTTTCCCCCAGCCCTCTCTCCTAACCCCATGTTTCCCCCAGCCCTCTCTCCTAACCCCATGTTTACCTGCGGTATCTTATACTTTTCACCCATTTGAGCCACGCGCCAAAGTGCTCGAGAAAGCAAAATGGTGACTTCTAGAGAGATAATGAAGCAGCACTACTTCAGCAAAGTGTCAGTCAACAGAGCTAAATCCTGAGCCGTATGACCAGCCTGCTACGCCTCAGTAATAAGGCTAAAGCCTTGGCCAGTATTAGTATTGACTGGCCGCGCGTAAAGCGGGCAGGTAGGTAATTACCAGGTTATTGGCTCATGCAGCCATCCTCTAATGCTGTCGGGGCATGCACACGGCTGCCCAGTTTAATCACTGTGGAAACAGGGGGAGTTGGGTGATTAAAAAGGGGGGGGGGTCTATCAGTAGTCAGGACTCGGCCTCACACCAATGGGCTCCAGGGGCCTGCAACACCATAATGACCTCATAGGAGAGAGGAATGGAACAAGGCCTCTCCCCTTGGCAGCAAGAGAGATGGGAAGATAAGCAGGAGATGGAGAAAGAGGGGTGACAGAGTGAGATTAGAAAAGAATGAGAGAAAGAGAGAGGGAAGATTGGTGGTAAGTGGACAAAGGGGAAGGAGAGGAGTGTGAACGATTTGGGGGGAAGGCGAAGAAAACATTTGGGCGACAGACAAAAAAAGAGAAGAAGAAAGAGAGCGAGATTTTGGAAGTGACACGGGTTAGAAGGAAAATACTCCTAATTCTCCCTCTTCTCTCCTCTGTATTACTGCAGTGCACCTCTCCCGCCCTCCCTGCATTGGGACTTTGGCTGAAGTGCCTTTGGTTCTGGTCCAGATATGGCCGGGGAGGTGGCGCGTGTATGCCTGCGCGGATGGCAGGTGAATGGGAGGATATGTCATCGTAATGGCTCTGTGTAATGTGGTGTCACGCCGTGTGAGGAACAGGCACCATTGTAAAAGGGTGCCTATGCTAGCGTTATTCAGAGGCTTGCACAGCACAGCAGCAGCACCGGCCCCGCTCACTCTCCTTCCGCCTCTTTGCCATTTTCAATCTTTCTCATTTCACCTCGTGCTGTTTAATTTCCCTTTTCATTCTCTCATTCTCCTCTGTCTCTTTTGTCATGGTTATATTTAACGTTTTCTCTTTTTTCCTTTTTTGAAGCTGGCCTCTATTTACCCCCCCCACCCCCTTTCTCGCTCTCTCGGTTCTCTTCCCACTCTTTCTCTTTAACTTCCTCTTCGTATAGCTGTTGCCTCCTACTGTGCATATCTTAACGTCAACATTGTTTGTTCTACTTCTCTTAATCTCGGTTTGTCTTTCATCTTTTCAACCAAAGGCGGCCGACCTATGGTCTTTAGGTTGTTATTTTGAGAACTGGTTGATTTTTAAACTACCACTTGAGAATCTATTGAGTTTAGTGTTACCTAATTGTTTGAGAAACACTACTCTGTCCATCTATCTCACTCAATGTTGTGAACATAAGAAAACATGGCCTCACTTATCCTTTTAGAGAACACTGTAAAAACGGACGTCACGCGGCTGTGTGGCTTTTCAAAATATTGTGGTATGGATATCTCTTGCGATATGGATATTGGACATGTGAATTGATGTGAATTCAATTAATTGTGCCGCCTTAATGCATGTGACTTAATTTACTATACAGTAATTGTAAATCAACATGTTCTCAGTGATTCAAGGAATATTTTGTGCATACTGCCATCAAGTGGCATTGTTGTGAATTACATCCTAACTAATACTGTGCTTCTTCCAAGTGTCTGTTTTTAAATGTATGTAAAGTATTTTGTATGTAATGTCTTTTTCTTTATGTGTCGGACCCCAGTAAGACTAGCTGTCAACATTGGCGTTGCCTAATGGGGATCCTAATCAAATCCAAAATCAGTCATGCCTGTGCTACTACACAAAGAACATGTGTGTGTTATAACACTCTATCCATCTTGTGAGACGCTGTCATGTTTCTGAAATACCTATCTTGTGGCAAATTGTCATCATTATTGCTATCCCATTAGAATAGCGCAGTCAGCATTTTTGGCTGATAGATACTACCAGTATTGGGCCCATCCATCAACAGTGGTGCAGAGTTGCTCCGCTGTGGGTGGGTGTGGGAGTGAGACTTCATCGTCCGCGGTTTGGTTGCTTGTGCGTGAATGTGAGTGTGAACTAGATGGTCTGTGTGTGTATGCAAGAGAAAGACACATACACACTCAAATACAACAGCATGGTGTCTAGCAAAAACTCTGAGAGAGAGCAGACACACAAAGTCTCTGTGTCTCTCTCTCACTCTCTCTCTGTGTCTTTCTCTTTGTCTCTTTCTGTCTTTATCTCTCCCCCTCTACCCACCAATTCCAACCCCATCATATCTCATTCTACCAGGTGTGCTGGTGTAGTGAAGGCCCCGGGGGGGGGGGGGGGGGATCCTGCCGTGTCGTACACTCTGATTCGCTCGCAATGTTGACTGAGCAGAGCGCTAATTTGTTATGAGATCAGAACTCCCAATTGTAACCCACCTCCAGACTCCAGTTCTCCCCAATCCAGCTCAGCCATTCATCAAGAAATGCTCATTTTTTTCACTCTCTCGCATTAGTTCCCCCTCTTATCTTCTCTAGTCATACCAGGGGGCATGGCTGGGAGTTGAGGTGTGATACTCTATTCTACTTTTGTTTTGTGCATCTGTATGCTAAAGGGGATAAACTACTTTTTTTTAAAGTTAACAGTCTTTTGTTTCTCAACGTGAGAAAGTGTTGTCTTTTCAACACCCAATTCACTCCAATTATACAATAACTCGCTAATGCGGTCAAGTCCCCTGGAATTTTCCTGAGAATCGCGAAAACCCCAAAGGCCTAGAATTCCAAACTCAAAAATATTGAACCTTGACTACTACACTGATACTAGACAGAGGTGGGCGTGATTGGATACGGAATGAGAGACGATAAGAAGAGTAGTTGTCATCCCCTGTGTACCCCTTCGAAGACCTGAAAGTCTGACCTTTTCACCTGCACCTGCCAAAACAAGGGGCTCCTCTTTTCCCCCTCTGTTACCTGGCACAAAATGGCCACCTTGTTGCGTCGCTGTCTCTCTTTTCCAGCCAGGGGTGTAAACTAAGTAGCAGTTGGCTCTATTCTTGATTGAATTGAACTTGGCATTACTGTGGCCACTGTCTCTGTTTTAAAGGTTGTGTTATGACCCGGCAAATGTAGATAAGAGTATAGGGATCACTCTGAATCATTATCAGACCCCATCTCCAGCTCTCTAACCCAAATCCTATTACCATGGTCTGTCTGTTTTGCTAAGGCAGTGACCCTTGGCTGTTTCTCTGCAGTCAGATTGAATCTTAATGTTATGACATAAGTACAGGCCAGACAGTGGAGTTTAATGGGAAGAATAGCGAACAGTTTGCTCATCTGGCGTGTGAAGGAGAACAGGGTTGTGTAGGCGAGGGCTATGGATGTTGGGGTCAGGGTTGGTCTACAATAATCCACACACACACACACACACACACACACACACACACACACACACACACACACACACACACACACACACACACACACACTGCCCCCAGGAGTTGGAATGTATTTACTGTTGTCTCGGTGTCTGTGAATGTCTGGCTCCCGCTGCAGAGCAGTAGAATACCACACCAAGGTCAGGCCTCTTGCCATTGCACGACAGGTATTTCTGATTACACAGATGCAGAGGAATGTTCCGCCCCTGTTTTCTCTCTCGCTCTCCCCATCTTTTATCCTCTGGAGATGATTGTTTCAAGATGTGCGTCACTCCAGGTCTCTGGTCTGGACCCCGTAGCCCCTGAGGTCTGGAATTTTTGCTATCTGGTTAAGCGCCAACGATAATTTCCCCAATATATCAAAACTGAAGTCAATGTCAACATTCACTGCAGTGATTTGTGGTGACACGAAGCACCCCTGATTCTTCAGACTGCCTCCCCCCATTTGAGTACATTAATACGTTTCACAGGTGTGCTCTTCATAATTCACTTCAGTTTTTGACAAAACTTCAAGTGGTCGGTAGAATGTACATGAAAATCTTTACATTGTCACTGTTGATCCTTGAAGGCTTCCGTAGTTCATCTCATGTTGAGGAGACCATAGCGAAACCAGATTTGATCCTGCTGACTTAGTCAGTCGTCACTCATTCGTGTTTCTTGAAAAATCACTGTGTTGATTTTGTTTTCAGTCACTAAGTGTGTTTTCCTCTGTTGTGTTTTGCAGGAAGTTCTACTACATCACCCTGCTGAGGGACCCTGTGTCACGCTACCTGAGCGAGTGGCGCCATGTGCAGCGCGGCGCCACCTGGAAGACGTCCCTCCACATGTGCGACGGGCGCACGCCCACGCCCGAGGAGCTGCCGCCCTGCTATGAGGGTACGGACTGGTCCGGCTGCACGCTGCAGCAGTTCATGGACTGCCCCTACAACCTGGCCAACAACCGGCAGGTGCGCATGCTCGCCGACCTCAGCCTGGTGGGCTGCTACAACCTCTCCACCGTGCCCGATAAGCGGCGCTCGCAACTTCTCCTGGAGTCGGCCAAGAAGAACCTGCGCGACATGGCCTTCTTCGGTCTGACGGAGTATCAGCGCAAGACGCAGTTCCTGTTCGAGCGCACCTTCCGACTGCGATTCATCCGCCCCTTTGTGCAGTACAACAGCACGCGGGCAGCCGGCGTGGACCTGGACAATGACACGGTGGCGCGCATCGAGGAGCTCAACGACCTGGACATGCAGCTGTATGACTACGCTCGCGACCTCTTCCAGCAGCGCTATCAGTACACTCGGCAGCTGGAGAGACGTGCGCACCGCTTGGCGCTTCGGGGTCGTGGTCTCGACCCCCGGGATTTTCTCAGAGATGAGGGCGGTATGGGGGGCGAAGGGACAGCCAGGCTGCCCACAGAGGACTACATGAACCACATCATTAACAGGTGGTAGCCCCCACCCCAACCACCCACCTAGACACCCACTTTCCTGACCTCCCCATTGTCTGGTATGGTGAGGTTGCATCAGAGTGAATGTATAGGAAAGTTTAAATTTGGCACTTGTGGTTTGGGAAGGAGACAGTTGCAGAGGATTGGGTGACTTACCTATGGACTTTGCATGAGCCAAGCTGTGGGTTGCGGACCAGATGATATCCCTTCTAGCTCCTAGATGACATAGACGTTTTGGTCTTCTTAGACTATGTGGAGAGGTCAGATATTTGTGATTGGAAGACCATGATAAACCTGAGTCACTCTCTGGAGTTCTAGAAGCAGCAACTGTCTCTACACTCCTCAGATTTTCCTTTACAAAGTAAACAAACTTGTTTTACTTGCCGTTCTATGTCTTAGCCCACAAGAATAACCTATGTGCTTAATAAGTTGTTTGAGGAGTTTCAAAGCAGTGAGATGAGAAATTACCTGTACTTTGGGCCAAAAGTATTTCAATAGTGTCTAAGCAAAGGACATTTCCGACAAGCTATCTTTTTATTTATTCAATTGCTTTCTGATCATTTGAAATAGATATTTTTCCAATGTGAGAGACTATTTGGCCCACCTTGATATACAGTATGGCACTTGTAAGTGATATAAAGTCATGATTGTCATAACATACCCATCAATTTGCTGAAAGTTTACTAACATGTATCAAAGTTTAGAGTTATATCTTAATATAAATGACGGATAAACAGATTTTTTTTTTACACTTGTATGTTTTCACCATTTTGTCTGAATGTCTATGAAGAGGCCAGTCTCTTTGGTTCCGATGTATTTTAATTCACCCGTTGGATTGTGATCTGTACACTAAAGGAGATGTACATGAATGAGAAGGTAAATGATTGACATGAAGGTTCGTCATGTGATTGTCTAGGAACATTTTCGACCACATAATCTACATACAACAAAGGATGCTCAACAGGAGACGGACTGGGGGTCTCATACTGAAGGGAGACACTAAAAACAGGAAACACTGTCATTCTTATTACTTGTACAAAGGTGTGTGTGTGTGTGTGTGTGTGTGTGTGTGTGTGTGTGTGTGTGTGTGTGTGTGTGTGTGCGCTTTTGTTTCTGTGCTTTCATGCTCAATACATTTCCCTTCTCTGTTTGGGATCAAGTGTGTCATTTAAAACCAGAATACAATGAACATGTGTAATGGATGGATTATTAGTCGAGGTTGCCATGCTCCCTAAGATGTGTTTTATTTTTAATAATGCATATTTAAATGTATAAAAGTGCAGGTAAAATATTAAAGTTGAAGAATGGACAGCCTCTTGCCAACCACAAACTCTTTTTGTTAATAATCTTTTAATTAAAAAAAAAAAATAGAATGATCCCCTGGAGAGCGGTGTGTTTAATTAAAATTCAAACACAATGGGTATGGACATGATATAACCATTATCATTAAATGCTGGTGTATATGGAACCTCCATATTTGTCCTATTTATAATTCTGCTCATAAAGTCTCCAATCCAACAGCAAATACTGTGATCCCACAGGCATGGCCAGTACTAAAAACAGGGCCACATCTGAATGTTTTGGGAGTGTTAAGATGCTAAGGAATTATTATTATTATTAAGGAAATATGGACCAGTGTGTGCAGATCCTGCAAATGACTCATAGTCTTGTCATCAATAGCAGAATGTTTGTTTGAATGAGTTATACTTATGTCCCAGGGCTCATAAGCAACCATTTCACGGTAAAGTCTACACCAGTTGTATTCGGTGCATGTGACAAAATAACATTTGATTTGATTTGACCCTCTCCAGAGCAGAGGTCAAACAATGGGTTCCGGAAGATTCCGCTGATGCAAAGTATTTTTTATCTTATTTGGGAAAGATAGTTTTGGGGAGGATTGGTTACAAATCGTGTGTGTGTGTGTGTGTGTGTGTGTGTGTGTGGACATGTTTAACTATACTTGTGGGGACCAGTAGTCCCCACAAGAATAGTAAACAAACAACATTTTGACCAACTGGGGACATTTTGTTAGTCCCCACAAGAAAAAGGGATATTTCTAGGGGGTTAAGGTTCAAATTAGGGGTTAAAGGTTACTGTTACAAGTTACGGTTAAGATTAGGGTAAAGGGTTAAGTTTAGGGTTAGGGAAAATAAGATTTTAAATGGTAATCAATTGTGTGTCCCCACAAGGTTAGTTAAACAAGACTGAGTGAGAATGTAGTGATGTAGGACATTTGTAAACAGTCTCCGGTCTGGTTTTACCCATATTGTATTATTGCTGTGAGTATTTCTGTTCTTCATGCAGATTGGATCTTCTATTCAACAATAAAAATTAAAAAAGATATTAGTTTGTATTTCAGTCTCTGCTCCTATTCCTTGTACTCAGAATGGACCGGGCAGAATCCTAAAAACTGCTCTGAGATCAACCTCTCATGGAGCGAGCTACAGCATGTTGCCAAGGACTGAAAGACATGGGAGCACATTGTGGTCATGTCCCATAGGGGATGAAGAGGGTAGAGTAAGTAAGTATTGGTTGTTTCAGTTCACACACAAATTACCTCATCAATGACCCGCAATGAAAAGGATGAAGCTGCTAATACATATCATGGTAGCATCTCTATGAAATGTTTTCAAAAGTAACATAGCCCATTTCATTTGATCAACACAGAAGTAATTCCCTTTATGAATAATGTCCACCCAAATTGTGGCCAGATGGAGAAAACAATCAGTTAAAACATCTTCCAAGTAAGAGGCCTAGCAGACAATCACTCTGGCCTTTCACCATTTTGTCAGGCAGACTCATTGGCAAGGTAAATTGACGCTTAAGCTTAAATTAATAATCCGCAGATGAATGAGTTGCTTTGGGTTGAGAACGGAGACTTGTTC
Organism: Salvelinus alpinus; assembly: GCF_045679555.1. Taxonomy (NCBI): domain Eukaryota; kingdom Metazoa; phylum Chordata; class Actinopteri; order Salmoniformes; family Salmonidae; genus Salvelinus; species Salvelinus alpinus. The sequence continues at coordinate 23,043,143 of NC_092095.1, forward strand.
TCAACCCAGTGTCGTCTGCACAAAGTCAGGAAACGGAAATCAGGAAACGTTTTGAGATTGTGTACAGTTGTGTAGGGTTTGAACAAGCGGCAGTGGAAACGTAGAGGTTTTTGGACTATCATGCTCTCCCGTCCCTGCAGAGCCAGGCAAACAAATGGCAACAGCTGGCCAGGTTTAACCCGGGGGGAAATCTGCTCGAGTTGAGCTCCACATGAGGCATAGCTGAGGGCATACCAAGGTCACATTCAATCACCCATTATGTATAATTATTCTCTACAGAAAAACATTGCATTAACAATGTATAAAAGCACTGCCGCAAAACACACGACAGCACCACAGATGTTCTCTTGGAATACTGGTAGCATGTTCTCTGTGTTCATGTTTTAACTTATCAGAACATACAGTAGAGCAAACCGCTTGATTGGAAATTGGGTAATTTATAGGTGAAGTTAGTCCTAAACGTTTTAGTATTTTCTAGTGTAAGCATGACTTTGATAAACAATGTAAACCTACATTTGTTGTTGTCATATGTAGTACTTGTGAATGCTATGCGGAGAGAACATCAACATAAAGCTGGAATCCGCAGTACAGGGAAACAGTGCCACTGGCTGCCCCACTGCGTTATTGTTTTGGTAGCAGAGCTGAGGAGCGTCGCGCTGCTCGCCCAGCAAAACAGAAGAAGAAATACGTTATTGTGCTCTTCTATTGCTCGTGCAATGATGTCTGTGGCGGAGAACTCTGTTTATTGTTGGCAGTAACATCTTAGTTGGTGTAATATTGCAAACTGACATGTCTGTTTCACCATTAAAGATTCCAGTCTTTATACTGATATAGATACACATGTTGTTTCATGTCTGAATCGCAATGAATAAGTCGGGTCAACTGGTGGCTGTGTCTGGAGAGAACTCCAAAGAAAGATATCATCAAAACACTGCATTGAAAAATCTGTGGATTTGGCAGAGAAAGAGAGAGGCTGAGGAAATAGCAGGAAGATAACCCATGTAGTATTGTGCATTTTTCGGTTTGCTCCAGAAATGCCATTTTCCTTATACTTCTCATTACATTTAAATTGTGTTAGTGGGGACAGAATTGAATTAGCAGAGGTATTAGTGTATGTGAGATAATACAGTTTACTTCGTATAAAGCTCTATATGCCACAAGATCAAAAGGGGGAGGCAGGTAGCCCAGTGGTTAGTGTTGGGCCAGTAACCAAAAGGTTGCTGGATCGACTCCCCAAGTTGACAAGGTAAAAATCTGTCGTTCTACCCCTGAACAAGGCAGTTAACCCACTGCTTCCCAGTAGGCTGTCATTGTAAATAGTAATTTGTTCTTAACTGATTTGCCTAGTTAAATAAAATAAATAAGACCATGTTATGGTCTCAATGATTCAGACTATTTGTGTATTTGGTCTCCCTTGATGAGTGATTCTAACTGTTACATTAATTGAATCAAACACAACAGCATTCCAACTCTGAGCGGTATTTATATCATTGAGCAAAGTATTTATTGACATAACAAAATCGTTTTTGTGAGGTGACATAGGGTGACTGCACCAAAACTTTTCACTGAGCCTTGATGTGTATTAAATATTGAACTGTTTAACAAAGATTAGGCTCTGTCTCCATCTGCTGGCTATATGCTGCATGTCAACAACAATTCCAAAACCACATACAGTTGAAGTCGGAAGTTTACATACACCTTAGCCAAATACATTTAAACTCAGTTTTTCACAATTCCTGACATTTAATCCTAGTAAAAATGTCCTGTCTTAGGTCAGTTAGGATCACCACTTTATTTTAAGAATGTGAAATGTCAGAATAATAGTAGAGAGAATGATTTATTTCAGCATTTATTTATTTCATCACATTCCCAGTGGGTCAGAAGTTCACATACACTCAATTAGTATTTGGTAGCATTGCCTTTAAATTGTTTAACCTGGGTCAAATGTGTTGTGTAGCCTTCCACAAGCTTCCCACAATAAGTTGGGTGAATTTTTGCCCATTCCTCCTGACAGAGCTGGTGTAACTGAATCAGGTTTGTAGGCCTCCTTGCTCGCACATGCACATTTTCTATAGGGTTGAGGTCAGGGCTTTGTTATGGCCACTCCAATACCTTGACTTTGTTGTCCTTAAGCCATTTTGCCACAACTTTGGAAGTATGCTTGGGGTCATTGTCCATTTGGAAGACTCATTTGCGACCAAGCTTTAACTTCCTGACTGACTCACTTTTCGCACCAAAGTACGTTCATCTCTAGGACACAGAACGCGTCTCCTTCCTGAGCGGTATGACGGCTGCGTGGTCCCATGGTGTTTATACTTGTGTACTATTGTTTATACAGATGAACGTGGTACCTTCAGGCGTTTGGAAATTGCTCCCAAGGATGAACCAGACTTGTGGAGGTCTACAATTTTGTTTCTGAGGTCTTGGCTGATTTCTTTTGATTTTCAGCTGATGTCAAGCAAAGAGGCACTGAGTTTGAAGGTAGCCCTTGAAATACATCCACAGGTACACCTCCAAGTGACTCAAATGATGTCAATTAGCCTATCAGAAGCTTCAAAAGCCGTGACACCATGTTCTGGAATTTTCCAAGCTGTTTAAAGGCACAGTCAACTTAGTGTATGTAAACTTCTGACCCACTGGAATTGTGATACAGTGAATTATAAGTGAAATAATCTGTCTGTTGGAAAAATTACTTGTGTCATGCACAAAGTAGATGTCCTAACCGACTTTCCCAAACTATAGTTTGTTAACAAGAGATTTGTGGAGTGTTTGAAAAACAAGTTTTAATGACTCCAACCTAAGTGCATGTAAACGTCCGACTTCAACTGTATGTACAATGCTACAGGAGTTTCCATCAGCTCTTCAAGCTTCTTAATTTGAAAATATCCCAGGTCTAGCCAGTGAGCATGGCAAGCTCATCACCATCATCTTCCTCCTGTGTGCTTTCCCTCAAGGCATTCTCAAGTCTGATCCAGAACACCTCCTGGTCACGCTCGTCTGTGGGCCACAACACGTATGTTTTCCGATGCACCATCGTTCATAACCAAGTGTAAGGAGAGAGACAGTAGAGTGTAAGTAGAGAGACAGGGATCTCTTCGAGAAACACCATCAGAAGAACATCGCTCCCCTCACACAGAGGTCTGACTGGCCACCTGGAACTCCAAGGCCACTAGTCACTGCGGAGAAAGTCATGAGTCACCATGCAGATTGTGCGTCTGGCATTGTAGATGGCTGTTTCAATGTTCTCTAGGATAGCCGTGCCCGGACGGAAGTCGCGGTGTTGCAAGCACAGTCGGAACAGAGCTGATCCTAATCCTAGTCCTTTCTAGACGGGCTACCAGCTCACTCACGGCTCATATCTGGAGCTGTAGCAACCTTTTCCCGCTGCCTTATGCCTTCGAAGGCGAGGCCGCAGGAGGCGGAGCATCTAATGGATGGCAAATTTCTGATTGTGCCAGATTAGGCACATGGTCACAGTCACCAAGTCCAGAAGGAAGGTGGCCAAGAAAAGCCTGTGGGAGAACTGGTCATAAGAGCTTGCTTTGTCATCTAATTCCCGCATGTAGTGAGCTGTCCCCATATTGTCACAGTGGCGGTCATAGATATGGGCTATGTGCACAGTAGGATCATTTAAAGCTTTTGAACCTGGCATTTGGGCGGGTACAGTACAGTGGGTTGTCGCTGATATCAAGGAATCGCAACATAGGGAGGTTATCAAACAAAGATTTCTCCAAAACGTGTAAATGGTTGGACTGAATTAGTAAAACCTTCAAGGAATTCCCTGGAGGCAGTAAGTTGTCGGGTAGAGTATCCAGGTCTGTTTTGTAAAAGGTCAGCATTTCCTATGATTTAAGTGGATGAAGGACAGTACTAGATTGGTGTTACTGAAAGTGATGCTGGCCCCAAAATTCCGTCTTAAGTTGACAAGGGGGACAAAGGTATTTGGATGGAAATTGCTCAAAATTGTGCTTACTATGGATAAACTTCTTACGCGCACTTACTCCTTAAAGAAGCCCGGTCCAAAATGTTCAACTCCATCTCCACCAGGGCCTTGGTAGCGTAACTCCACATCCTCCAGGGCGGAGTGTTGTCCTTACCAAAATAAAGGCAGTTGTTAAACAACACCGGCTGTTTCAGTTTCACAAGACCTTGTAAGATGGCAGGAGTTAATCTTTTGATATGCTTCCCAGGTCCAGGTAATCAAGATGTTCCAGGTCTTGGAAGGATCCTTCCTCAATGTATTTGATAATGAGGCCGAGGTCCAGCTTCACAAGTCTGCTGAGTTTGCTGAAAGGTTGATTGGTGATGTATCTAATGACACTGTATAGCATGTAAAACTCTTCAAGATTCTGTATGTCACTGAAAGTATTTGTTATGAATTCAATGATTTCATTTCGATAATAGACAAGCATCTAAGGATCCTTAGAGGGAGGAACCAGCGAGGGTTGAGTTCTTGAATCTTGCTTCTATCTAGACTTACATGCTGACCAGACAGCACGCATGTTGATTTTGTCCCTCCACACCAGACGCGATCAGGACACGCAGGTTGAAATATCGAAACAAACTCTGAACCAATTATATTAATTTAGGGACAGGTCGAAAAGCATGAAACATTTATGGCAATTTAGCTAGCTAGCATGCTGTTGCTAGCTAATTTGTCCTGGGATATAAACATTGGGTTGTTATTTTACATGAAGTTAACAAGGTTCTCTACTCCGACAATTAATCCACAAACAAGACGGTAAACCAGATTAGTTTCTTGTCAACTTGTCAGCTAGTTATCATTAAGTTGTAAAGTTTAAAGACCCTCAAGGCTTTGGAAGGTGGTGTGAGAGATTTCCTTTAAACCACAGTCAACTAGATAAAGTATTTTAATTTTGCTCCCATCCTGCACGAGCTGGGATTCTCCCAAATCCCTAAGATTCGCTTTTCACCTCCACACACACACACACACACACACACACACACACACACACACACACACACACACACAGAGACCGACAGACAGACATAATTCAAGTATCATTCGCGTTGCCAGACTTTAATGACCTCTAGTGTATTCATATGTGGGCAGGCATTTGTTTGACTTACTCCTCTGCTGGTTTTCAGTGGATTAGTCATCCTGGCCAGGGCTAACGTGTTTAGGGTTGCCATGACAACAGTCAAACTTTGTCAGAGCAATTCACCCATTGAGTGCCTTTAGCTTCAGCTAGCTGAGCTGACTCTAGAGGCTCTTTTACCACACATCCCGGCAGGAGAGCAGGAAGAGACAGAGCAGAACAACTGAGGGGAAGGTCTGGTATATTCAACATTTAATTTAGAAATTGTTGGATTATTTATCCTGTGTTCTTTTCCATTTGTGTGGATGCGCATAGTGAATATTATGGAAACACTTGAACTACAGTATCTATAGACAGTGCAGCGCATAGTTTGATTTCAGATTATCATTATACCTGGCATGGAGCATTAGACAATTGCACAATATAAGTTATTCTAATAATAATTTTCAATGGACAAATGGGTTTATTTGTTAAGACTATGTTGTTCAATACTGCAATAAAGTTATGCGTAGATCATGTAAAGGTGTAAGATCATTTTAGCAAACTGGATCAAATTAAGATCCTACACTTGTAGGACTCCAAGTTGGAGGCCTACACGGTGATATGATTTGAACCATGTCGTCTAATAGTCTAAAACCCAAAAGTGACTATTAACTAACTCCTCTGCGCTTTAAGATGTGTGACACTCAGAATCTCCAGCCAGTTGAAGTAGTGGACCCTGAGGTGGATGAGGGGTCTGGCATCCCCCCAGCGGAGAAGGTGGATCCAGGGGAGGAAGTATCCAATCCTCCCACAGAGGAAAGCCTTGACTCTGGGGAGACGATGCAGGACAGCCCTGAGGAAGCAAAGAGGGAACCAGAGAACAAGGCCGAGGGAGAGCTAAGCCAGACAACTGCACCCGACCATTCAAATGAGTTAAAACCTCCCCTTGTTAGTATACGAAAAGGTATTGTGCAAGTGCAGTGGCTTGCGAAAGTATTCACCCCCCCCTTGGCATTTTTCCTATTTTGTTGTCTTACAACCTGGAATTAAAATAGATTTTTTGGGGGGTTGTATCATTTGATTTACACAACATGCCTACCACTTTGAAGATGCAATCTTTTTTATTGTGAAACAAACAAGAGCCACCTTTTGCCGCAATTACAGCTGCAAGTCTAGGGATACGTCTCTATAAGCTTGGCACATCTAGCTACTGGGATTTTTTCCCATTCTTCAAGGAAAAACTGCTCCAGCTCCTTCAAGTTGGATGGGTTCCGGTGTACAAAATCTTTAAGTCATACCACAGATTCTCAATTGGATTGAGGTCTGGGCTTTGACTAGGCCATTCCAAGACATTTAGATGTTTCCCCTTAAACCACTTGAGTGTTGCATTAGCAGTATGCTTAGGGTTATTGTCCTGCTGGAAGGTAAACCTCTGTCCCAGTCTCAAATCTCTGGAAGACTGAAACAGGTTTCCCTCAAGAATTTCCTTGTATTTAGCGCCATCCATCATTCCTTCAATTCTGACCAGTTTCCCAGTCCCTGCTGATGAAAAACATCCCCACAGCATGATGCTGCCACCACCATGCTTCACTGTGGGAATGGTGTTCTCGAGGTGATGAGAGGTGTTGGGTTTGCGCCAGACATAGCGTTTTCCTTGATGGCCAAAAAGCTAAACTTTTGTCTCATCTGACCAGGGTACCTTCTTCCATATGTTTAGGGTGTCTCCCACATGTCTTATGTCGAACACCAAACATGTTTGATTATTTTTTTCTTTCAGCAATGGCTTTTTTTCTGGCCATACTTCCGTAAAGCCCAGCTCTGTGGAGAGTATAGCTTATTAAAGTGGTCCTATGGACAGATACTCCAATCTCTGCTGTGGAGCTTTGCAGCTCCTTCAGGGTTATCTTTGGTCTCTTTGGTGCCTCTCTGATTAATGCCCTTCTTGCCTGGTCTGTGAGATTTAGTGGGCGGCCCTCTCTTAGCAGGTTTGTTGTGTTGCCATATTCTTTCCATTTTTAAATAATGGATTTAATGGTGCTCCGTGGGATGTTCAACATTTGGGATATTTTTTTATAACCCAACCCTGATCTGTACTTCTCCACAACTTTGTCCCTGACCTGTTTGGATAGCTCCTTGGTCTTCATGGTGCCGCATGCTTGATGGTGCCCCTTGCTTAGTGGTGTTGCAGACACTGGCCTTTCAGAACAGGTGTATATATACTGAGATCATGTGACAGATCATGTGACACTTCGTTTGCACACAGGTGGACTTTATTTAACTAATTATGTGACTTCTGAAGCTAATTGGTTGCAACAGGTCTTATTTAGGAACTTCATAGCATTTATTTCATTTATTTCTTGAAACAAGTTATTTTTTTCATTTCACTTCACCAATTTTGACTATTTTGTGTATGTCCATTACATGAAATCCAAATAAAAATACATTTAAATTATAGCTTGTAATGCAACAAAATAGGAAAACTACCAAGGGGGATGAATACTTTTGCAAGGCACTGTATATGGGTAGAACTATAGACATACAGGAAGTACAAACACAGACCATGCCATACAGTACATATAGATGTGAAGCTCTGATTTTATTGGCCACGAAAATAGACAGTCATGTTTTGCCATATCAACAGACGTGGGTGTGAGTGGACACAGGCGAATAGGAGCTCACAACCCTAAAAGCACCAATCACACGGCATCGGCAGCTCTTCCTTCCTCAACTGCCAGTACAACTGTGAGTATTTACGAAGTCAAGACAGCTGAAAGGGTACAAAGGGCATTAACCCCTCAGTCATTTTAACTTTTGATGGGCAACAACTGATCAGTTATTCATATCTCACAATATGGGTGAAGTTTCTTAATGTGGAAAACCCTAAACCCTGTCTCCCTAAACGAATGTCACAGTAGCTCCGCCAGGTTGTGTTTTCTTTCACTCCCATTCTGTCTGGATGTGATTAGGTTTCAGGGAAACGGACGATGGTACTCTCCAACGAAGCCAGGAAAGAGATGGCCAAGCAGGCCAGGGCTGCCAAGGATGAGCGTCGGGCCATGCTAGACGCCCGCCACAAGTACCTCATAGCCAAGCTTGTGGACAGTGTGAGCCTGGGGGAGACTGAGGTGGAGGAGGCCTTTATATCGGATGACAAGGTAAGGGGGGTGGGGGGTTTGGTCAGACATTCACAAAATGCATCCAAACTCCAATAATACTAACTGTCATAAACTCTGCTCTAGTTCAATTTGATAGAGGAGTTTTTTGCGCCTAATGGATCAAAGAGGTTGATATTCTTCTATCAAGACATGAAAGCGGTAAACTGACCTTTCTCTTCATTGTCATCATTAAAAAAATGGAGTGAAGAACATCAGTCCTATAATATTACATGATGGTCCTTTCCCCATCTCCCTTTTTTCAGCCTTCATCAAACCACCCAACCTGGGCAGACACAGTCAGTTCTACCCCCGGGCAGAAAAAGCTCTTTGTCACCACTGGAACTTCAGAGGTAACGTTTTGCTGCAGAACTGATTGAAGTCGGTGTTGGTTCTACTTCTACTTGAAATCCTCGTCCGGAACTTCTTCCATTTAATAATTATCTCTGACAAAAGTTTCTAGCCCTAAAAGGGGACTTGAATGCCATCATGGCTTTCCAAGACACAGGCTGTAATTTTCACATTGTTTCTTTAAAGTATACAGTCCTGCACTCAACACCTTGCAGGCATAGTCATGGGGAAGAACAGTCTTCGTGAAATATACCAGAGCCACCCTTCTCCAAACAAGCGTGTCAGAATTACCTCATAATTACTAGTTTGGTAATGTTTGTATTACGTTGGTATTGGAGACAGAGCCTCTGCCACTTCTTAAGTGTTGATTTCCATGGTATCAGTAAAAAACAAGACGCTTTCTTTGTTTCTCTCATTCACCAGACCATGTGATGGGTTGGCTCTTATGTTTCAGGCCTTACTTGAAAAGTGTTTGTTTTTCTTGAGAACGACAGACAAGGCCATAACGACCGCCAATGTTTCTCAGGTCAGTAAGCCTAGCGTTTCTGGCCACCACTTTAGTGGCACTGTTTATGGATTGTTTCATTGTTGTGCTATTGCTCTTGTACTACTTGTTTCTTCCAGGAAGTGAATTTCGGAATGCTAGACTGCACTAATGGGAGCATTTTGTACAGTATGGAGAAACTGTTCTCACAAATTATGCTGCCTGCACTCAAGTCTCAAGAGGTAATTCCCTATTGAGTATAATGCCCTATCAACATGCATGCTAAGTTGTTCAAAGTAGACAGAATAATCAAACACAACATAACAGGGCGCTGTAGTGAAGTGGACGACACAACAGTGGTAGGCCTGATCACCGACAACAATGAGACGGCCTATAGGGAGGAGGTCAGAGAACTGGCAGTGTGGTGCCAGAACAACAACTTCTCCCTCAATGTGAGCAAGACAAAGGAGCTGATCGTGGACTACAGGAAAAGGCGGGCCGAACAGGCCCCCATTAACATCAACGGGGCTGTAGTGGAGCGGGTCGAGAGTTTCAAGTTCCTTGGTGTCCACATCACCAACAAACTATCATGGTCCAAACACACCAAGACAGTCGTGAAGAGGGCACGACAACACAGTTTCCCCCTCAGGAGACTGAAAAGATTTGGTATGGGTCCCCAGATCCTCAAAAAGTTCTGCAGCTGCACCATCGAGAGCATCTTGACCGGTTGCATTGCCACCTGGTATGGCAACTGGGGCCAAGCTTTCTGCCATCAAAGACCTATATTCTAGGTGGTGTCAGAGGAAGGCTCCAAAAATTGTCACAGACTCCAGTCACCCAAGTCATAGACTGTTATCTCTGCTACAGCACGGCAAGCGGTACCGGAGCGCCTAAGTCTAGGTCTAAAAGGCTCCTTAACAGCTTCTACCCCCAAGTCATAAGACTGATGAACACTGTATCCAATGGCCACCCAGACTATTTACATTGACCCCCCCACCCAAACCCCTTTGTTTTTACACTACTGCTACTCTGTGTTTATCTATGTATAATCACTTTACCCCTACCTACATGTACAAATTACCTCGAATAACCTGTACCCCCGCACATTAACTCGGTACCAGTACCCCCTGTATATACCCTCGTTATTGTTATGTTATTGTGGTACTTTTTATTTAGTAAATATTTTCTTAACTCTGTTTCTTAAAACTGGGACGCAATCGTTCCACCGGCCAATAGCCAGGGAAAATACAGCGCGCCATATTCAAATAAAATGATATAAAAATCAAACTTTCATTAAATCACACATGTAAGATACCAAATTAAAGCTACACTCGTTGTGAATCCAGCCAACATGCCAGATTTCAAAAAGGCTTTTCGGCGAAAGCATAAGATGCTATTATCTGATGATAGCACAACAGTAAACAAACAGAGTAGCATATTTCAACACTGCAAGCACGACACAAAACGCAGAAATAAAATATAAATCATGCCTTACCTTTGACGAAATTATTTTGTTGGCACTCCAATATGTCCCATAAACATCACAAATGGTCCTGTTGTTCGATTAATTCCGTCGATATATATCCAAAATGTCAATTTATTTGGACCGTTTCATCCAAAAAAACACAGCTTCCAACTTTCACCACTTCACTACAAAATATATCAAAAGTTACATGTAAACTTTACCAAAACATTTCAAACTCCTTTTGTAATACAACGTTAGGTATTTTTAAACGCTAATAATCGATCAATTTGAAGACGGGGTGATCTGTGTTCAATACAAAAAGAAAACAAACTGACGCAACATTTTTCGTAACGTGCCTCTCTCAAAAAATTTACTTCATGTGACCCTCATTTACGATAGCCCTACTTCTTCATTACACAAAGGAATAACCTCAACCGATTTCCAAGGACTGGTGACATCCATTGGAAGCGGTCGGAACTGCAAGCAAGTCCATTAGAAATCTGGTGTCTCTAAGAAAACTCATTCAAAAGACAGTGACATCAAAAAAATAAAAATTCTGAATGGTTTGTCCTCAGGGTTTTGCCTGCTACATAAGTTCTGTTATTCTCACAGACATGATTCAAACAGTTTTAGAAACTTCAGAGTGTTTTCTATCCAAATCTACTAATAATATGCATATCTTATATTCTGGGGATGAGTAGCAGGCAGTTGAATTTTGACATGCTATTTATCCGAAAGTGAAAATGCTGCCCCCTGCCCACAATAAGTTTTAAGGGCTTGTATGTAAGCATTTCACGATAAGGTCTACTACACCTGTTGTATTCAGCGCATGTGACATATACAATTTGATTTGAACTCTCCTATATCTCCTCTACTTCAACCCCAATAAATGTTTTGTTCAATGCTCACCAGAATTGGGGCTCCATGAAGGATGGACTTCAGAATGCTCAGATTCAGGACTTCCTGAGTTCAGTGGACAAGTTCATTAGCAACCTCTCCTCCGCCAGACTGAATATGGAGGGAAGGTTCCAACTCCACAGAGTGGACACTGGACAGAGCCTAAGCAGCCTGCTAGGCCCAGCAGACTACACAGCTGCAGGTATAGAAGTTACCTAAGTTATGGTTTTGAAGTTTTTGTGTGTGATTAGCGACTGTCCAATCTGTTGTATGTTGTGGGAAATGTATTAATTCTTACTTATTTGCCTGTCACTGTTATGCCAAGCAATTATTCCCCCTTAGGGATTAATACAGTTGATTTAATTTAATTTAATTGGTAGTCCTGTGCAAAGACCCTCTGAAAAATCTATTTGAGTAGAATAGACGATGTATAGTACATCCACAGGAGGCTGCTGAGGGGAGGACGGCTCAAAATAATGGCTGGAATGGCACAAACAGAATGGCATCAAACACATGGAAACCATGTATTTGATACCGTTCCCCCGATTCCACTCCAGCCATTACCACAAGCACGTCCTCCCCAATAAAGATGCCACCAAACTCCTGTGAGTACATCCTACAAGGGCAGATACTGGACATGAACAAGCATCATAGAGAAACGTCAACGTCAGCGGTACTGCTAAGCTCATACTGCATATGAGAAAAGAAATGCTCAAAGTAAGTATGTAGCATAGACAGTTTGACTCTTCCCTCCAGCCAATAACTCCGAACTGGTGGAGGAGCTGGAGGGAGTTCTCCTTCACTGGGCCCACCAGATCGAACAGGTGCTGACAGAGGGCGAGCAAATGAGGAAGGAGGCCGATGACATAGGGCCCTCTGCTGAACTGGAGCATTGGAAAAGCCGCATGACCACTTTTAACAGGTACCCATACTCACTTGTCATGCCACCCACCAGAACAATCCCCCCTTTTTCTGACACAGGTGTCAACTCCACACTCAGTCTGTCTCATTACAAACCTTAGAACATCTGTTACATTTACGTAATTTGGCAGACATTAGGGTCAAGTGCCCTGCTCAAGGGCAAGGCCCTTTCGATTACTGGCCCAATGCTCTTAACTGCTATGTTTCCTGCCTATTCCAATGAATTGTTCTGTTATGCTGGCGAATGCTGCATGTCTTGTTTGGTGTGTTGGTTGAGAGCACACTAGTCTATATTGAATGTGATCTATGTTTTCTCAGCCTAATGGATGAGATCAAACGACCTCATGTGAAGAAAGTTATTGGAGTGCTGCAGGTGGCCAAGTCAAAGACACTAAGGACTTGGAGAGAGCTGGTCAGTTTCACTCTCTCTATTTTCTATATACTGTATAAGTAAAGGCCTCTATTTTCTATATACTGTATAAGTAAAGGCCTCTATTTTCTATATACTGTATAAGTAAAGGCCTCTATTTTCTATATACTGTATAAGTAAAGGCCTCTATTTTCTATATACTGTATAAGTAAAGGCCTCTATTTTCTATATACTGTATAAGTAAAGGCCTCTATTTTCTATATACTGTATATGTAAAGGCCTCTATTTTCTATATACTGTATAAGTAAAGGCCTCTATTTTCTATATACTGTATATGTAAAGGCCTCTATTTTCTATATACTGTATAAGTAAAGGCCTCTATTTTCTATATACTGTATATGTAAAGGCCTCTATTTTCTATATACTGTATAAGTAAAGGCCTCTATTTTCTATATACTGTATATGTAAAGGCCTCTATTTTCTATATACTGTATAAGTAAAGGCCTCTATTTTCTATATACTGTATATGTAAAGGCCTCTATTTTCTATATACTGTATATGTAAAGGCCTCTATTTTCTATATACTGTATAAGTAAAGGCCTCTATTTTCTATATACTCTATATGTAAAGGCCTCTATTTTCTATATACTCTATATGTAAAGGCCTCTATTTTCTATATACTCTGTATGTAAAGGCAGGCATTTATTATCAGTTACATTCAGTCAATTTTAACATGGATATTTTGAATTCAAGTGTTACTTTTTGGACTAATGCTCATATATGCTTATAATATATATGCATATAATGCTTGAATTGCACTGTTGGTTAATGGCCAGTAAGTAAGCATTTCTCAGTAAGGTCTACACTTGTTGTGTTCGGCGCACGTGACAATTAAAGTTTGATTTGATATCCTGCTACAGAGTACAGTGATTTTCATTGTGCATTTCACACAGTTCAGTGGGGTTGTGTGGAAGTAAAATCAAGCCCTGTAGAAACATAACACAAGTCTTATCTGCTGTAGGATGGAAACATCACTGTTGTGGCAAATGAAGCAAAAGACAATGTGAAATACCTCTACACATTGGAGAAGTTCTTTGGCCCACTTGGAAAGTGCACTCCGGTAAGAACGTTGACATCAAACAACATTTTATTGGTTGCATACACATATTTAGCAGATGTTATTGCAGCGAAGTGCTTGTGTTCCTAGCTCCGACAGTGCAGTAATATCTAACAATACACAACAACACGCACAAATCTAAAAGTAAAAGAATGGAATTACTAAATATAGAAATATTTGGACGAGCAATGTCGGATTCCGGAGTATATATATACTGTGTGTGTGTATATATACAGTTAATTACATTTTAATACATACATATAGACATTATATAGACAGTATGTGATGGGATAAACAGACATTATGGACAGTATGTGATGGGATGTACAGACATTATGGACAGTATGTGGTGGGATGTACAGACATTATGGACAGTATGTGATGGGATGTACAGACATTATAGACAGTATGTGATGGGGTGTACAGACATTATGAACAGTATGTGATGGGATGTACAGATATTATGGACAGTATGTGATGGGATGTACAGACATTATGGACAGTATGTGATGGGATGTACAGACATTATAGACAGTATGTGATGGGGTGTACAGACATTATGAACAGTATGTGATGGGATGTACAGACATTATGGACAGTATGTGATGGGATGTACAGACATTATGGACAGTATGTGGTAGGATGTACAGACATTATGGACAGTATGTGATGGGATGTACAGACATTATGGACAGTATGTGATGGGATGTACAGACATTATGGACAGTATGTGGTAGGATGTACAGACATTATGGACAGTATGTGATGGGATGTACAGACATTATGGACAGTATGTGGTGGGATGTACAGACATTATGGACAGTGTGTGATAGGATGTATAGACATTATGGACAGTATGTGATGGGATGTACAGACATTATGGACAGTATGTGATGGGATGTACAGACATTATGGACAGTATGTGATGGGATGTACAGACATTATGGACAGTATGTGATGGGATGTACAGACATTATGGACAGTATGTGATGGGATGTACAGACATTATGGACAGTATGTGGTGGGATGTACAGACATTATGGACAGTATGTGGTGGGATGTACAGACATTATGGACAGTATGTGGTGGGATGTACAGACATTATGGACAGTATGTGGTGGGATGTACAGACATTATGGACAGTATGTGGTGGGATGTACAGACATTATGGACAGTATGTGATGGGATGTACAGACATTATGGACAGTATGTGGTGGGATGTACAGACATTATGGACAGTATGTGGTGGGATGTACAGACATTATGGACAGTATGTGGTGGGATGTACAGACATTATGGACAGTATGTGGTGGGATGTACAGACATTATGGACAGTATGTGGTGGGATGTACAGACATTATGGACAGTATGTGATGGGATGTACAGACATTATGGACAGTATGTGGTGGGATGTACAGACATTATGGACAGTATGTGGTGGGATGTACAGACATTATGGACAGTATGTGGTGGGATGTACAGACATTATGGACAGTATGTGGTGGGATGTACAGACATTATGGACAGTATGTGGATAGAATGTGTAGTATATCTGAGGAATAGTATATGTACAGCAATAGTTAAATAGGGTGGCCTTGACTAGAATACAGTATATACATGTGAAATAGGTAAAACAGTATGTAAACATTATTAAAGTTACCGGTGTTTCATGTCTATGTACATAGGGCAGCAGCCTTTAAGGTGCATGGTAGAGTAACCGGGTTGTAGCCGGCTAGTGACAGTGACTAAGTTCAGGGCAGGGTACTGTGTGGAGGCTGGCTAGTGATAGCTATTTAACAGTCTAATGGCTTAGAGATAAAAATCTGTTTTTCAGTGATATCAGGGTGGGTGGAAATATGCAATAGATAGATGAAAATGCTGCCAAATAATATTCTTAGACTATATATTCTGAAGGCTAGAAATTCTAATGCTTATGACTTTAGCCATTCGGATTAATGCTTTTGCAAAGTGCAAACAGTCCTCACAGCCTTAGCTCATGTATGTTTATATGCAGATCCTTGGAACTATGCATGCCACAAACAAACATAGGATATAAGACGACAATACTAAAACACTGCACCTGTATGTGTACGACCAATTAGACAAGACATGTCCCTGTTTATTACCTCTTCTAGACGACCATGTTGGAACACATCCCCAGCCTGATGAACAGCATCCGTATGATCCACAGCATCTCCCAGTACTATAACACCTCAGAGAGAATGACCTCTCTCTTTGTCAAGGTCACCAACCAGATGATTACAACCTGCAAGGCCTACCTATGCCAGGATGTGGCCAAGGTCTGGGATCATGACAGGTATTTATCCGGATATAATAATATATGTGATCACTGAAGGAATTGAACCCACAACCTAGGCATTGCTAGCAGCACAATCTTAGCAAATGAGCCACACAGCTGGCTGTCATCCTCCCTGGTACAAAATCAATGATGCTCTGCAATTGTTCTGGTCTGCTGAAGTAAACATGTATTACACGTCCTTAGCAGTGTTCCTGCCTGGTTGCTACAGAAACACGAGTGGACATTATTAATGTTTTAAACCTGTATTGTCAGATTTATGACGTTGCATTCTTAACATAAAAAAATGCCCCTTGTTATATATATATATATATATATACAATGCATTCGGAAAGTATTCAGACCCCTTGACTTTTTTCACATTTTATTACGTTACAGTCGTATTCTTAAATCGATTAAATAGTTTGTTCCCTCAACAATCTACACACAATACCCCATAATGACAAAGCAAAAACAGGTTTTTAGAATTGCAAATGTATTAAAAATAAAAATAAAAAACAGAAATAAAATATTTACATAAATATTCATACGCTTTGCTCAGTACTTTGTTGAAGCACCTTTGGCAGCGATTACAGCTTCGAGACTTCTTGTGTATAACACTACATGCTTGGCACACCTGTATTTGGTGAGTTTCTCCCATTCTTCTCGGCAGATCCTCTCAAGCTCTGTCAGATTGGATGGGGAGCGTTGCTGCACAGCTATTTTCAGGTCTCTCCAGAGATGTTAGATCGGGTTCAAGTCCGGGCTCTGGCTGGGCCACTCAAGGACATTCAGAGACTGTCCCAAAGCCACTCCTGCGTTGTCTTGGCTGTGTGCTTAGGGTCGTTGTACTGTTGGAAGGTGAACCGTCGCCCCAGTCTGAGGTCCTGAGCGCTCTGGAGCAGGATTTCATCAAGGATCTCTCTGTACTTTTCTCTGTTCATCTTTCCCTCAATCCCGACTGGTCTCCCAGTCCCTACCGCTGCAAAACATCCCCACAGCATGATGCTGCCACCACCATGATTTACCATAGGGATGGTATCAGGTTTCCTCCAGACGTGACGTTTGGCATTCAGGCAAAAGAGTTCAATCTTGGTTTCATCAGACCAGAGAATCTTGTTTCTTATGGTCTGAGTCCTTTGGGTGCCTTTTGGCAAACTCCAAGCAGGCTGTCATTTACCTTTTACTGAGGAGTGTCTTCCGTCTGGCCATTCTACCATAAAGGCCTGATTGGTGGAGTGCTGCAGAGATGGTTGTCATTCTGGAAGGTTCTCCCATCTCCACAGAGGAACTCTGGAGCTCTGTCAGAGTGACCATCGGGTTCTTGGTTACCTCTCTGACCAAGGCCCTTCTCCCCCGCTTGCTCAGTTTGGCTGGGCGGTCAGCTCTAGGAAGAGTCTTGGTGGTTCCAGACTTCCATTTAAAAACGCTGAAGGCCACTGTGTTCTTGCGGACCTTCAATGCTGCAGACATTTTTGGTAACCTTCCCCAGATCTGTGCCTCGACACAATCCTGTCTCTGAGCTCTACGGACAATTCCTTCGACCTTATGGCTTGGTTTATGTTCTGACATGCATTGTCAACTGTGGATCCTCATATAGACAGGTGTGTGCCTTAATGGAAACAGGATGCACCTGAGCTCAAAGTCTCATAGCAAAGGGTCTGAACACTTACAATAAGGTATATCTGTTTTTTAATACATTTGCAAACATTTCTAAAAACCTGTTCTCGTTTTGTCATTGTGGAGTATTGTGTGTAGATAAATAAAGAAAACATTGAATTTAAATACATTTTAGAATAAGGCTGTAACGTAACAAAATGTGGAAAAAGGGAAGGGGTCTGAATACTTTCCGAATGCATTGTGTGTGTATGTATATATATATATATATATTGGGTTCACTTAGAAATGTCCTTGTTTTTGAAAGAAAAGCACATTTTTGGTCAGAAATACAGTGTAGACATTGTTATTGTTGTAAATGACTACTGTAGCTCGAAACGGCAGATTTTTTAATGGAATATCTACGTCGGCATACATAGGCACATTATCAGCAACCATCACTCCTGTGTTCCAATGGCACGCTGTGTTAGCTAATCCAAGTTTATCATTTTAAAAGACTAATTGATCATTAGATAACACTTTTCCAATTATGTTTGCACAGCTGAAAACTGTTGTACTGATTAAAGAAGCAATAAAACGGTCCTTCTTTAGACTAGTTGAGTATCTGGCGCATCAGCATTTGTGGGTTCGATTACAGGCTCAGAATATATATATATATACAGTGGGGAGAACAAGTATTTGATACACTACCGATTTTGCAGGTTTTCCTACTTACAAAGCATGTAGAGGTCTGTCATTTTTATCATAGGTACACTTCAACTGTGAGAGACGGAATCTAAAACAAAAATCCAGAAAATCACATTGTATGATTTTTAAGTAATTAATTTGCATTTTATTGCATGACATAAGTATTTGATCACCTACCAACCAGTAAGAATTCCGGCTCTCACAGACCTGTTAGTTTTTCTTTAAGAAGCCCTCTTGTTCTCCACTCATTACCTGTATTAACTGCACCTGTTTGAACTCGTTACCTGTATAAAAGACACCTGTCCACACACTCAATCAAACAGACTCCAACCTCTCCACAATGGCCAAGACCAGAGAGCTGTGTAAGGACATCAGGGATAAATTGTAGACCTGTACAAGGCTGGGATGGGCTACAGGACAATAGCCAAGCAGCTTGGTGAGAAGGCAACAACTGTTGGCACAATTATTAGAAAATGGAAGAAGTTCAAGATGACGGTCAATCACCCTCGGTCTGGGGCTCCATGCAAGATCTCACCTCGTGGGGCATCAATGATCATGAGGAATGTGAGGGATCAGCCCAGAACTACACGGCAGGACCTGGTCAATGACCTGAAGAGAGCTGGGACCACAGTCTCAAAGAAAACCATTAGTAACACACTACGCCGTCATGGATTAAAATCCTGCAGCGCACGCAAGGTCCCCCTGCTCAAGCCAGCGCATGTCCAGGCCCGTCTGAAGTTTGCCAATGACCATCTGGATGATCCAGAGGAGGAATGGGAAAAGGTCATGTGGTCTGATGAGACAAAAATAGTTTCTACAATGTAGAAAATAGTAAAAATAAAGAAAAAACCTTGAATGAGTAGATGTGTCCAAACTTTGACTCGTACTGTATATACAGTGGGGAGAACAAGTATTTGATACACTGACAATTTTGCAGGTTTTCCTACTTACAAAGCATGTAGAGGTCTGTAATTTTTATCATAGGTACACTTCAACTGTGAGAGAAGGAATCTAAAACAAAAATCCAGAAAATCACATTGTAGGATTTTTAATGAATTTATTTGCAAATTATGGTGGAAAATAAGAATTTGGTCACCTACAAACAAGCAAGATTTCTGGCTCTCACAGACCTGTAACTTCTTCTTTAAGAGGCTCCTCTGTCCTCCACTCGTTACCTGTATTAATGGCACCTGTTTGAACTTGTTATCAGTATAAAAGACACCTGTCCACAACCTCAAACAGTCACACTCCAAACTCCACTATGGCCAAGACCAAAGAGCTGTCAAAGGACACCAGAAACAAAATTGTAGACCTGCACCAGGCTGGAAAGACTGAATCTGCAATAGGTAAGCCGCTTGGTTTGAATAAATCAACTGTGGGAGCAATTATTAGGAAATGGAAGACATACAAGACCACTGATAATCTCCCTTGATCTGGGGCTCCACGCAAGATCTCACCCCGTGGGGTCAAAATGATCACAAGAACGGTGAGCAAAAATCCCAGAACCACACGGGGGGACCTAGTGAATGACCTGCAGAGAGCTGGGACCAAAGTAACAAATCCACCATCAGTAACACACTACGCCGCCAGGGACTCAAATCCTGCAGTGCCAGACGTGTCCCCCTGCTTAAGCCAGTACATGTCCAGGCCCGTCTGAAGTTTGCTAGAGAGCATTTGGATGATCCAGAAGAAGATTGGGAGAATGTCATATGGTCAGATGAAACCAAAATAGAACTTTTTGGTAAAAACTCAACTCGTCGTGTTTGGAGGACAAAGAATGCTGAGTTGCATCCAAAGAACACCATACCTACTGTGAAGCATGGGGGTGGAAACATCATGCTTTGGGGCTGTTTTTCTGCAAAGGGACCAGGATGACTGATCCGTGTAAAGGACAGAATGAATGGAGAGATTTAGATTTTGAGATTTTTTGTGAAAACCTCCTTCCATCAGCAAGGGCATTGAAGATGAAACGTGGCTGGGTCTTTCAGCATGACAATGATCCCAAACACACCGCCCGGGCAACGAAGGAGTGGCTTCGTAAGAAGCATTTCAAGGTCCTGGAGTGGCCTAGCCAGTCTCCAGATCTCAACCCCATAGAAAATCTTTGGAGGGAGTTGAAAGTCCGTGTTGCCCAGCAACAGCCCCAAAACATCACTGCTCTAGAGGAGATCTGCATGGAGGAATGGGCCAAAATACCAGCAACAGTGTGTGAAAACCTTGTGAAGACTTACAGAAAACGTTTGACCTCTGTCATTGCCAACAAAGGGTATATAACAAAGTATTGAGATAAACTTTTGTTATTGCCCCACTGTATATGTACACAGTTTTAAGTCGGAAGTTCACATACACTTAGGTTGGAGTCATTAAAACTTGTTTTTCAACCACTCCACAAATCTCTTGTTAACAAACTATAGTTTGGGCAAGTCGGGTAGGACATCTACTTTGTGCATGACACAAGTAATTTTTCCAACAATTGTTTACAGACAGATTACTTCACTTATAATTCACTGTATCACAATTCCAGTGGGTCAGAAGTTTACATACACTAAGTTGACTGTGCCTTTAAACAGCTTGGAAAATTACAGAACATGGTGTCATGGCTTTTGAAGCTTCTGATAGGCTAATTGACATAATTTGAGTCAATTGGAGGTGTACCTGTGGATGTATTTCAAGGCCTACCTTCAAACTCAGTGCCTCTTTGCTTGACATCAGGTGAAAATCAAAAGAAATCAGCCAAGACCTCAGCAACAAAATTGTAGACCTCCACAAGTCTGGTTCATCCTTGGGAGCAATTTCCAAACGCCTGAAGGCACCACATTCATCTGTACAAACAATAGTACGCAAGTATAAGCACCATGGGACCACGCAGCCGTCATACTGCTCAGGAAGGAGACACGTTCTGTCTCCTAGAGATGAACGTACTTTGGTGCGAAAGTGCAAATCAATCCCAGAACAGCAGCAAAGGACCTTGTGAAGATGCTGGAGGAAACAGGTACAAAAGTATCTATATCCACAGTAAAACGAGTCCTATATCAACATAACCTGAAAGGCCGCTCAGCAAGGAAGAAGCCACTGCTCCAAAACCGCCATAAAAAAGCCAGACTACGGTTTGCAACTGCACATGGGGACAAAGATCGTACTTTTTGGAGAAATGTCCACTGGTCTGATGAAACAAAAATAGAACTGTTTGGCAATAATGACCATTGTTATGTTTGGAGGAAAAAGGGGGAGGCTTGCAAGCCGAAGAACACCATCCCAACTGTGAAGCACGGGGGTGGCAGCACCATGTTGTGGGGGTGCTTTGCTGCAGGAGGGACTAGTGCACTTCACAAAATAGATGACATCATGAGGAAAGAAAAGTATGTGGATATATTGAAGCAACATCTGAAGACATCAGTTAGGAAGTTAAAGCTTGGTTGCAAATGGGTCTTCCAAATGGACAATGACCCCAAGCATACTTCCAAAGTTGTGGCAAAATGGCTTAAGGACAACAAAGTCAAGGTATTGGAGTGGCCATCACAAAGCCCTGACCTCAATCCTATAGAACATTTGTGGGCAGAACTGAAAAAGTGTGTGCGAACAAGGAGGCCTACAAACCTGATTCAGTTACACCAGCCCTGTCACGAGGAATGGGCAAAAATTCACCCAACTTATTGTGGGAAGCTTGTGGAAGGCTACCCAAACGTTTGACCCAAGTTAAACAATTTAAAGGCAATGCTACGAAATACTAATTGAGTGTATGTAAACAGCTGACCCACTGGGAATGTGATGAAACAAATTAAAGCTGAAATAAATCATTCTCTCTACTATTATTCTGACATTTCACATTCTTAAAATAAAGTGGTGATCCTAACTGACCTAAGACAGGGAATCTTTACTAGGAATAAATGTCAGGAATTGTGAAAAACTGAGTTTAAATGTATTTGGCTAAGGTGTATGTAAACTTCCGACTTCAACTGTATGTGTATATATATATATATATATACACACACACACAGTGGCAAGAAAACTGTATGTGAAACCTTTGGAATTACCTGGATTTCTGTATAGATTTGTCATAAAATTTGATCTGATCTTCATCTAAGTCACATCAATAGACAAACACAGTCTGCTTAAACTAATAACACACAAACAATTGTACGTTTTCATGCCTTTATTGAACACACTGTGTAAACATTCACAGTGCAGGGTGGGAAAAGTATGTGAACCCTTGGATTTAATAACTGGTTGACCCTCCTTTTTGCAGCAATAACCTCAACCGAACATTTTCTGTCGGAGCGGATCAGACCTGCACAACGGTCAGGAGGATTTTTGGACCATTCGTCTTTACAAAACCATGTCAGTTCAGAAATATTATTGGGATGTCTGGTGTGAACTGCTCTTTTGAGGTCATGCCACAGCATCTCAATCGGGTTGAGGTCAGGACTCTGACTGGGCCACTCCAAAAGGCATAGTTTCTTCTGTTAAAGCCATTCTGTTGTTGATTTACTTCTGTGTTTTTTGTCGTTGTCCTGTTGCACCACTCAACTTGTTGAGCTTCAATTGGAGGACAGATAGCCTTACATTCTCCTGCAAAATGTGTTGATTAACTTGGGAATTCATTTTTCCGTCAATGATAGCAAGCTGTCTAGGCCCTGAGGCAGCAAAGCAGCCCCAAACCCCGATGCTCCCTCCACTATACTTTACAGTGGGGATGAAGTTTTGATGTTGGTGTGCTGGGCCTTTTTTTCTCCACACACAGTGTTGTATGTTCCTTCCAAACAACTCAACTGTAGTTTCATCTGTCCACAGAATATTTTGCCAGTAGTGCTGTGGAACATCCAGGTGCTCTTTTGCAAACCTCTGGCGTGCAGCAATGTTTTTTTTGGACAGCAGTGGCTTCTTCCGTGGTGTCCTCCCATGAACACCATTCTTGTTTCGTGTTTTACGTATCGTAGACTCGTCAACAGAGATGTTAGCATGTGCCAGAGATTTCTGTAAGTCTTTAGCTGAAACTATAGGATTCTTCTTATCCTCATTGAGTATTGTGCGCTTTGTTCTTGCAGTCTTCTTTGCAAGACGGCCACTCTTAGGAAGAGTAGCAACAGGGCTGAACTTTCTCCATTTATAAACAATTTGCCTTACCATGGACTGATCAACATCAAGGCTTTTAGAGATACTTTTGTAACCATTTCCTGCTTTATGCAAGTCAACAATTCTTAATCTTAGGTATTTTGAGATCTCTTTTCTTCCAGGGATGGTTCACATCAGGCAATGCTTCTTGTGAATAGCAAACTCACATTTTGTGAGTGCTTTTTATAGGGCAGGGCAGCTCTAACCAACAACTCCAATCTCGTCTCATTGATTGGACTCGAGGTTAGCTGACTCCTGACTCCAATTAGCTTTTGGAGAAGTAATTAGCCAAGGGGTTCACATACCTTTTCCAACCTACACTGTGAAAGTTTAAATTATGTATTCAATATAGACAAGAAAATATAATCATTTTTGTGTTATTAGTTTAAGCACACTATGTTTGTCTATTGTTGTGACTTAGATGAAGTTCAGATCAAATTTGATGACCAATTTATGCAAAATCCAGGAAATTCCAAAGGGTTCACATACTTTTTCTTGCCACTGTATATATACTGTATGCCATAATTATACCACATTATACATATAAATATACCCCATATTAATCAATCTCCATGTGTGACAAATTAAACCCTGAATGAAAAATATTGATTTATTTTGCAATCTAACAAACTGCAGCTATAAAACCATTTCGACCTATTTCTGTAAAGTACGTAAGCCTCTGAAATTGAAGTAGGAATGCAGGCAATTTTTCAGCACAGTCATGGTATGCAAGCAATATTATAAGTCACCCAATAACTACTTGCAGAAAGTGGCCCTGCTTTCCAACTCAAAGACTCTGTAAACTGCAGTACTATGCTCATATTTCAGGACAAATCTACTCTGAAAAATGTTGCTTCATTCATAAGTACATTTGTCTATTCTAGAGGACATTCAAATTAAAGCAGTTAATTTGACATTTTAGCTTCCAAATAATCAACAACTATGGTGATGCATGTGAGGTTATGTTTAAAGTTGTGCTTAAGTAAAGTAAACCTGTGTCTGTGCCAAGCAACTATTGCGAAATAAATATTATAGTATAATTATATTATTCACACTTTGGAAGGATTTCTATGCCTTATTTGTTAGCATATGAAACAGTGTTATTGAAGGACGTCTATGGCATGTCTCCTCTCAGAAACGAGATGTTGAGGAGGATCAGAGAATGCACACAGCTCAACCAGGAGTATCAGCTGTGCTTCCAGAGGGTGCGAGGGAAGCTTCGGGACAACCCCAACGACAAGCAGTTTGAGTTCAGGTAAACTTTTCTTTTCCTATTCTCAGTTACCTGAGAATAGGAAAAAACTCAGTTTTACCAATAAAATAGTTCAAAAACGAATTTAGCACACCTCAAATAAACACTTCATCTGTGTCACTGCAGTGAGAATTACATCTTCGGCAAATTCGACACATTCTGCAAGCGACTGGAGAAGATTGCAGACATGGCCTCCATTTTGGAGGACCTCGCATCTCTGCAACACATGAAAGTGGAGGGGATCGAAAAGATCTTTGTTCGCTATCAGACCATTGTGACCACCGCCAAGTCCAAGACCTACAATGTGCTTGACCACCGCAAGTTGGAGGTACTATTTTATTTTAATTATATATTTTACCTATATTTTACCAGGCAGGTCAATTAAGAAAAACATTGCATTTACAATGATTGCCTGGCAAGAGACATAAAGCCTACTGTGGGGCAGGGGGCGGGGATAAAAATAAAACACAGACGGAAGACACTTGTCAACAGTACAGATACATCACCAGACAGACAGTGGAAGCAAAGCACATCACGACAAGAAAGGCATCGCCGCACTACATGAAGAGAGTCCTATGGCAACAAACACCATGGCACAAACAATGTTAAGGGCAGACAACAGAACAAGAGAAAACGACAAAGTGTCAGACCACAATACAAGTAGCATAGCACTACTGAATAGCCAAATGGACAGATAGAGGCAACAAATAATAGCAGCGCAAGCAGCCAGTCAGAAAACAGAGTGAGAGTGTCCATGATTGAGTCCTTAATATCAAATGTATGATGACGTGCTGGTTGTAAAAACAGACGATAATACCAATTGATCAATCTGGCTAGTACAACTGCCATAACTCCATGAAACTGTAATAAAATGGTTTCTGTGAGGGTTTTAAGTTGATCGAAAGCATTGTATTGAATTGTCTCTGAATTGTATGCGTGCTACAGATCCTGCTCTTTGCTCAGTTTGACAGTGACTACACAGAGTTCAAGTTCCAGATCCAAGGACTCTTCCAGTCTCTCCAGTCATTGCTAGTGACCTGGTTTGAGCAGTCACTAACCGTGAGTTCTGATCCAAAAGTCTCTATGACATCTAAGGGTACCAACTAATCTCGAATTGTAAAGCATGCTTCTATGATGATTGGTCACCTTTCACTTCGCTGAATTCTTTCTCTACCATTAGACTGAGCGAATGCTTGAACTCCTCTCTAAGTTTGAGAATGGCGTCGGTAAGCAGCTGGACCTCACAGACAAATACATGGCAGTACTGCAGCGCTATAGCCGAGACCTGGAGCTTGTCAGGAAGCTCTATCAAAAGCAGAAGGACAACCCTCCCATTCTGCGAAACATGCCTCCTGTGAGTCCAGCAAATTGGTAGCATTTCATGATGAATTATGTGTTTTTCTTCCAGCATTCTTAAAAATAAAGGAGAGCCGCACACTCTAGGAGCTCAGATGCAAAAAATATTTAATTTACCAACGTTTCGACAGGCAAGCTGTCTTCATCAGGGTACAATCACAGACACTGCGGGATGACTCGTTTATATAGTGTCAAGACACACAGGTGTCTGTAATCATGGCCAAGAGTGGCCTAATATCATTGGTTAATTTCTCAAATATTAAAATGGCATAGAAAGAGCAGCATACAATAAATACAAATGGATGGCATACGATCATAGACTCACTTAAGACCACACAAGCCTACAAACAACCACAATGGCAAAGTCACAACAATCACAAGAATCAATCAATCAATCAATTTTATTTTATATAGCCCTTCGTACATCAGCTAATATCTCGAAGTGCTGTACAGACACCCAGCCTAAAACCCCAAACAGCTAGTAATGCAGGTGTAGAAGCACGGTGGCTAGGAAAAACTCCCTAGAAAGGCCAAAACCTAGGAAGAAACCTAGAGAGGAACCAGGCTATGAGGGGTGGCCAGTCCTCTTCTGGCTGTGCCGGGTGGAGATTATAACAGAACTATGCCAAGATGTTCAAAAATGTTCATAAGTGACAAGCATGGTCAAATAATAATCATGAATAATTTTCAGTTGGCTTTTCATAGCCGATCATCAAGAGTTGAAAAACAACAGGTCTGGGACAGGTGGCGGTTCCATAACCGCAGGCAGAACAGCTGAAACTGGAATAGCAGCAAGGCCAGGCGGACTGGGGACAGCAAGGAGTCACCACAGGCGGCAGTCCCGACGCATGGTCCTAGGGCCCAGGTCCTCCGAGAGAAAGAAAGAGAGAAGGAGAAAATTAGAGAGAGCCAAGATTTTCAAAATTTCCATAAATGACAAGCATGGTCAAATAATAATCAGGAATAAATCTCAGTTGGCTTTTCATAGCCGATCATTAAGAGTTGAAAACAGCAGGTCTGGGACAGGTAGGGGTTCCATAACCGCAGGCAGAACAGTTGAAACTGGAATAGCAGCAAGGCCAGGCGGACTGGGGACAGCAAGGAGTCACCACGGCCGGTAGTCCCGACGTATGGTCCTAGGGCTCAGGTCCTCCGAGAGAAAGAAAGAGAGAAGGAGAAAATTAGAGAGAGCCAAGATTTTCAAAATTTTCATAAATGACAAGCATGGTCAAATAATAATCAGGAATAAATCTCAGTTGGCTTTTCATAGCCGATCATTAAGAGTTGAAAACAGCAGGTCTGGGACAGGTAGGGGTTCCGTAACCACAGGCAGAACAGTTGAAACTGGAATAGCAGCAAGGCCAGGCGGACTGGGGACAGCAAGGTGTCATCATGCCCGGTAGTCCTGACGTATGGTCCTAGGGCTCAGGTTCTCAGAGAGAAAGAGAGAACGAGAGAATTAGAGAGAGCATACTTAAATTCACACAGGACACTGGATAAGACAGGAGAAGTACTCCAGGTAACCAACTGACCCTAGCCCCCCGACACAAACTACTGCAGCATAAATACTGGAGGCTGAGACAGGAGCGGTCAGGAGACACTGTGGCCCCATCCGAAGAAACCCCCGGACAGGGCCAAATAGGAAGGATATAACCCCACCCACTTTGCCAAAGCACAGCCCCCGCACCACTAGAGGGAAATCCTCAACCACCAACTTACAATCTTGAGACAAGGCCGAGTATAGCCCACAAAGGTCTCCACCACAGCACAAACCAAGGGGGGGCGCCAACCCAGACAGGAAGATCACGTCAGTAACTCAACCCACTCAAGTGACGCACCCCTCCTAGGGACGGCATGAAAGAGCACCAGCAAGCCAGTGACTCAGCCCCTGTAACAGGGTTAGAGGCAGAGAATCCCAGTGGAGAGAGGGGAACCGGCCTGGCAGAGACAGCAAGGGCGGTTCGTTGCTCCAGAGCCTTTCCGTTCACCTTCACACTCCTGGGCCAGACTACACTCAATCATATGACCTACTGAAGAGATAAGTCTTCAGTAAAGACTTAAAGGTTGAGACCGAGTCTGCGTCTCTCACATGGGTAGGCAGACTGTTCCATAAAAATGGAGATCTATAGGAGAAAGCCCTGCCTCCCGCTGTTTGCTTAGAAATTCTAGGGACAATTAGGAGGCCTGCGTCTTGTGACCGTAGCGTACGTATTGGTATGTACGGCAGGACCAACTCGGAAAGATAGGTAGGAGCAAGCCCATGTAACGCTTTATAGGTTAACAGTAAAACCTTGAAATCAGCCCTTGCCTTAACAGGAAGCCAGTGTAGGGAAGCTAGCACTGGAGTAATATGATCAAATTTCTTGGTTCTAGTCAGGATTCTAGCAGCCGTATTTAGCACTAACTGAAGTTTATTTAGTGCTTTATCCGGGTAGCCGGAAAGTAGAGCATTGCAGTAGTCTAACCTAGAAGTAACAAATGCATGGATTAATTTTTCTGCATCATTTTTGGACAGAAAATTTCTGATTTTTGCAATGTTACGTAGATGGAAAAAAGCTGTCCTTGAAACAGTCTTGATATGTTCGTCAAAAGAGAGATCAGGGTCAAGAGTAACGCCGAGGTCCTTCACAGTTTTATTTGAGACGACTTTACAACCATCAAGATGAATTGTCAGATTTAACAGAAGATCTCTTTGTTTCTTGGGACCTAGAACAAGCATCTCTGTTTTGTCCGAGTTTAAAAGTAGAAAGTTTTCAGCCATCCACTTCCTTATGTCTGAAACACAGGCTTCTAGCGAGGGCAATTTTGGGGCTTCACCATGTTTCATTGAAATGTACAGCTGTGTGTCATCCGCATAGCAGTGAAAGTTAACATTATGTTTTCGAATAACATCCCCAAGAGGTAAAATATATAGTGAAAACAATAGTGGTCCTAAAACGGAACCTTGAGGAACACCGAAATGTACAGTTGATTTGTCAGAGGACAGACCATTCACAGAGACAAACTGATATCTTTCCGACAGGTAAGATCTAAACCAGGCCAGAACTTGTCCGTGTAGACCAATTTGGGTTTCCAGTCTCTCCAAAAGAATGTGGTGATCGATGGTGTCAAAGGCAGCACTAGGGTCTAGTAGCACGAGGACAGATGCAGAGCCTCGGTCTGACGCCATTAAAAGGTCATTTACCACCTTCACAAGAATGGCTTCAGATCAAAGTCCACGTTGAGACCGAAGGGAGCAAGGGTCTTTAAGTTAAAGATCCAGGCAGCCTCTCGTTTTAACAATAAATGATCAAGGTCACCCCCTCTCCTAGTGAGGGTGACATGTTCGATGCCAATATAACGCAGAGACGAAATCGAGTGGCCTGCCTCCAAAAAGTGGGCCGCAACTGGGTAGGTCAAGTTTTGGCACCTAATGGTGCTACGATGCTCTGAGATACGTACTTTTAATTCACGCTTTGTTTTACCCACTTCATTTTTACCACAAGGACAAGTTATAAGATAAATAACTGCCTTAGTGGAGCACGTAATAACACCTTTGATTGGGATCGATTTCCCTGTTTGTGGGTGTTTGAAGGATCTGCATTTATAAGTGCCATTGCATTGAGCACAGCCATTACACTTGTAATTTCCATCCAGTAGGGGCGCAAATAGACGTTGTTCAGGAATATCTTGGGGTGGTAAATCAGAGTGTACCAATTGGTCTCTGAGATTTCTCCCCCGCGAAAATACGACCAAGGGAAGGTCCGAAAACACATTACCGAGACTATCATCGGATTTTAGAATGTGCCAATGTTTGTGAACGATTCCCTTAATTTGTTCAGAGCGCTTTGAATAGCGGGTAGTTAGAATGCAAGAATGCGTCTTTTTGCGAGACTGCCCTTGAAAAAGGTCATGTCTCATTCACTGTTTTGTTATAGTATAATGTACTCAGACCTCTGTGGCTACTGCAAAATACATTTCGCACATTTGCTGGCTGCCCATAGAGCTATGCAGCACTTCCTCAGTTACATTTGATGTGGGATGACTATGGTGTTAATGTCACAGCCTGTATGAAAGAGGATCTAATGCAGGGCTCCTCCAACCCTGTTCCTGGAGAGCAACCGTCCTGTATTTTTTTCACTTCTGATTATAATAATTAGCTGGTTGACGAGATGAATCCGGTTAGAACCAAGCCGGGTTGGAGTGAAAACCTACAGGAGGGTAGCTCTCCAGGAACAGGGTTGGCGAGCCCTGATCTAATGCATTTATCCCTTTTCAGACATTTAAGGCGTACTAAACAAATACTGTGTGAAGAACACAGTCAGCACATACAGAATGTCAAGAGTCTTTTTGGTCTTCATAAGTTTTAAAATGCTTCTCTCTCTGGCAGGTTGCAGGGAAGATTATGTGGTCGCGGCAACTATTCCGAAAGATTGAGTTACCTATGTCTATCCTGAAAAACAAAATGGACATTCTAAAGGTAGTGTTTTACAATTTCAAT
This sequence comes from Salvelinus alpinus, assembly GCF_045679555.1. Lineage (NCBI taxonomy): Eukaryota > Metazoa > Chordata > Actinopteri > Salmoniformes > Salmonidae > Salvelinus > Salvelinus alpinus. The sequence goes on from NC_092095.1 coordinate 23,073,742, forward strand.
AACATTTCCTCAATTGTTTTGTTTCATATGTAACCCTAAATTAGGTAGATGTGATACTTTGGATTGACACTTTACCAACTTTGTGTCTTCTGAATTCATACTTTTGTGTGGGAAGCAAATCAAAGGAAATTAAATGTAATGTGACATCAATGAAATGTGATATCTACAGTACCTAATTTGTATGGTCCCCAAAGAAAAAGACGGTTTCATCTATTCTATCATTATATTTAGAATGCATGCCCAGTACATTGCTTCATTCTGAGCAGTATGCTCGTGTAGATATTGTTACAGAGACTCATGCTTCTCTTTTTGTCTGGCAGACCCCTGAGATGAGGAAGGTGATCAGAAGCTATAACAAGATGGCCGCCGTTCTCCTTGAGTTCGAGCTCCTGTACCACAGAGGCTGGAGCCAAGCCGTGGAGATGGGCCGTCACGGCCTGAATGCATCGCTGCTCGTCAGAGACCCAGAAACAAAGGTTCTGCCCATTCCAAAGTGCTGCTAATGTCGACATTATATTCAGACAATGGCCTTTTACTTAGAGGCCAAAGCAACACCTTGCATTATTTTTCATAATGTCAACATTATATAAGCGTGTGTTGTGCAAATTTGAGATTTACATTAACATTTTTGTCATTTATCAGACGCTCTTATTCTTAGCGACTTACAGGAGCAATTAGGGTTAAGTGCCTTGCTCAAGGACACATCGGCAGATTTTTCACATAGTTGTCTCGTGGATTCGAACCCGCAACCTTTCCGTTATTGGCCCAACGCTTTTCACCGCTAGGCCTACCCTCTCCGATTTCTCTCTGTTAACTCACCCTTCAATATTGTGATTCTTACCTGCCCAGAAGATATATGTTAATCTTGACTCCTTGGTCCTGGAGGTTCTGCATGAGGCTAAGTGCATGCATAAGCTTGGCGTCGCGGTCCCAACGGTGATCCTGAATATGTGTGCCAAAGAAGTCGAGCTGAAGGCCCAGCAAAACAGGTGAGATACTATTGATTGAATCAAGTGTTTCAGTAATCAAGTGTTGAACTAAACCAAAACACCCTGTATCTGCCAGGACCAGGTTTGGTGACCAGGTGTTGACTATGGGTCTAATGTACAATACATGTCTATTTTTTACAACAGTTGAAGCAAAAATGCCCATGGTATCACAGAGGATGTTTTAATAGTGAAATCCCTTTGTCCCAGGCTACAGGAAATGCTGCAGGACTTTGAAGCAGTCTTATCCAGGATCCCTCCCATCCTCCTCCCCCTGATGCAGCCCTTCATCAGACACGTGGAGAACTCTCTCTCCCCAGGGCTCACTACTCTCTCCTGGACATCACTCAACACTGACAGATGTGAGAGAAACACTCAGTAGTTTACTGGTACAATTCGACAGGGTTCTCCTATTCCAGTCCTGGGGACGGTTGTACAGTATGTGTGCAGGCGTTAGTTCCAACCCTGTGGTAATACACCTGATTCAGCTAATCATAACCCATTAGGAGGATTATGATCAAATCAAATCAAATCAAGTTTATTTTATATAGCCCTTTGTACATCAGCTAATATCTCGAAGTGCTGTACAGAAACCCAGCCTAAAACCCCAAACAGCAAGCAATGCAGGTGTAGAAGCACTGTGGCTAGGAAAAACTCCCTAGAAAGGCCAAAACCTAGGAAGAAACCTAGAGAGGAACCAGGCTATGAGGGGTGGCCAGTCCTCTTCTGGCTGTGCCGGGTGGAGAATATAACAGAACATGGCCAAGATGTTCAAAATGTTCATAAGTGACAAGCATGGTCAAATAATAATCAGGAATAAATGTCAGTTGGCTTTTCATAGCCGATCATTAAGAGTTGAAAACAGCAGGTCTGGGACAGGTAGGGGTTCCATAACCGCAGGCAGAACAGTTGAAACTGGAATAGCAGCAAGGCCAGGTGGAACTGGGGACAGCAAAGAGTCATCATGCCCGGTAGTCCTGACGTATGGTCCTAGGGCTCAGGTCCCCCGAGAGAGAGAAAGAAAGAGAGAAGGAGAGAATTAGAGAGAGCATACTTAAATTCACACAGGACACTGGATAAGACAGGAGAAGTACTCCAGATATAACCAACTGACCCTAGCCCCCCGACACATAAACTACTGCAGCATAAATACTGGAGGCTGAGACAGGAGGGGTCAGGAGACACTGTGGCCCCATCCGATGATACCCCCGGACAGGGCCAAACAGGAAGGATATAACCCCACCCACTTTGCCAAAGCACAGCCCCCGCACCACTAGAGGGATATCTTCAACCACCAACTTACAATCCTGAGACAAGGCCGAGTATAGCCCACAAAGATCTCCACCACAACACAAACCAAGGGGGGGCGCCAACCCAGACAGGAAGATCACGTCAGTAACTCAACCCAAGTGACGCACCCCTCCTAGGGACGGCATGAAAGAGCACCAGTAAGCCAGTGACTCAGCCCCTGTAATAGGGTTAGAGGCAGAGAATCCCAGTGGAGAGAGGGGATTGGGTTAAATATTTGAATCAGGTGTGTTACTGCAGGGCTGGATTTAAGCATTGAATCTGGGATTGTGTTCTTTCAGTAATATTCAGACTTAACCAAACAGACTGTTCTTTTCTTGTAGTCATAGAGAATGTATATGGAGTACTGCAAGAACTGGAGCAAGTTGCAAAGGTTGCCATGGATACACTGGAGTGTCGCATCGAGAGAATCCTACAGGCCATGTCATCCACTGCCCTGCTGGTGTTGCCCGAGGATATGCCCGTTTCATCCCAAAACTTTCATAGCCAAGCTGAGGACACTGTGAGGTCTGCTGGGAAGGCACTGAGCATGTGAGTGCTGACTGAGCTCTACAAATTATACAGAAAGGTCAATTATGCCTATGTTGGGTTAGTCCAATATGTGAAATCTTAGTGTCATTACATGGTTTGATATGGACTTGCAACAAGTGACCAACAGACAAAGGAAAATAAATGATTGGTGTTTTCAGAGTAATCGTCTCTCTATTACCATTACCAACAACAGCATCGTTGATCAAATCATCAGGGTATCATTGTTTGCTCAGTTTCACTTCAGCTGTTTATCTTGATTTCACTGCAGCCAAAGTAAACAAGTGGAAATGTCTATGTACGAGATGACTGATGAGCTGAAAAAGAGGATGTCGCCAGCAGAAGTAGTCAACCTAGAGGTGGGTTAGTGTGACTGACTCGGGGAACAGCGCAAGTTTTCAGGTCTCAGGACAAAGTTACTTTTCACACAAGTGTGGTTCAAGAAACCACCTCTGTTACATTAGCAGTAAACGCACAACTACACCTGTCAACAATGATAGAGCCTTTGTGTAACGCCTCAATGTTCTCTGATTCAGGGGTCTCTCCAGTGTCTACACCCGGATGCTAAACAGAAGACACGCTGCCAGTCGTGTCTAGCCTGTTGCTTTTACAACCTGATGGCTCAGCTGTGCCAGAGGAACACAGAGGCCCTGGTCAAAGGTGAGATTTCCGATTGTTCTTTTACCTATGTGAGGTCATCGGGTTTGGGATCAACTCTGTTTTAATCAAACCAAGACATTCATTCAAATGCAATAATTTAATGAAAACAATACACATTGGCAATAATAGTTAGTTGCTTTCGACTGAGTACCAAAACTGCCCTAAACTGACGTATGTTTTCCTATAATCATTTACATTTTCATAGCTACAAGGTCATCCCTTGATTCTCTGAGGCGAAGGCTTCATGTGGCGAGTTCCAAGTACCAGTCGTCCTCGTACCTGAGTCGAGCACAGGTCCAGGTTCCTCTCTTCAAGGCCTCTATTCAGCTGGCCATTCCCAACATTGTCCTCAAGCCCAGTCTGGAGGACATCCAGGTACTCCTTGACACATTTAAAGAAATAGTCCACAGTCAAAGTTTGTTGGCAAATTGGATAAAAAAGATTAATGGAGAATATATATATTTAAGTCTATTTTATGTTATGAATATACACGTTAGTGTGTTTATTGCTATCTCTTCAATATTCAATTATTTTCCACTGATAAATCACATAGTATGGTGGCATTGTCCTCTGTCTTTGTCCCTTGCTTGTGTCTCACAGAGTACTGTCAACAAAGTTGTGAGCATTGTGCTGTCAATGGCTACAGACATCCCACTATGGACATTTTCCCATCTACATCACAAGCAGCTTCAGGTATGCTTGCTATCTGGTCGATGTATCTGCTGCTTATTACGTCTGCTGTGTTGCCTTGGACTTTTCTGCTCTAACCCACTGTGAATATTTCTTATTGTTGTATATTTGATGAATTTGTACCTTTTCTCCATATAGTGTGTTTTATTTATTTTTAGTGTTATATTTATTTTTATTGTGTGTTGTCCTGTTCACTGTTAGCCAGGTTGTATTGTAAATGAGAATTGGTTCTCAATTGACTTCTCTGGTTAAATAAAAGTGGAATATATAAATAAAATAAATAAACTAAAGATTCCTGAATGGTATTACTATCATATTTCTTTCTTATAATTATTCCTACCTTAAATATTGTTCAGAAATTGAATGTAAGAAGTGATCCAAATTGGGGTCTTTCCCTGTGCCCCTCTCCAGGCAGAGCAGGCTGCAGTGAGGGACGCTGGGGACGACGGCCCCCTGACCAAGCAGCTGGTCCTCAAGCCCCTGGACCGGCAGCTGGCCGAGCACAAGGACGTCACCAAGGCCGTCATCCAGCTGGGTTCCATCGTGTCCTCCCTCAGGACCGAGGCCGGGGATGTACTGCAGGAGTTCCATCAATTCTCCACCCTGTGGAATCAGGTCTGCTGGGCTGGAAATGTTAGCGATACATAAAAGAATGCTGGTGGCATCATCTTTGAATGATCCATTAGTATTCAAGTTCTACCAGAGCCAGGAATGTACGAAGCCAAGAATGAAAGAGAGAAAGACACAATGTCGATGAATTGATGTACTGTATACAATGATTTGATATGATTTGATCATATTTGACCGTTCGGATCTACTATATAACATGACTCGTATTGTTCTCCCCAGGACCCAGAGGAGGAAGTGAAAACGTTCCTGGAGACCAGTCCATCCCTCCCAGCGTTCAGCACTCAGATTTCCTCCTACTCTGTTAGTGACATTCACTCATTGTTTTACATATTGGATGGTTGTCATTAGATTTTGATCTGTTTGATGTGTTACTTGCTCACCTCATGCAGACAATGGAAGCTCAGATTGAAGGCTTGCCAGCCTCCTGCACTGTGGGTTCAGTCCTGTTCCACACAGACCACCTTAAGCTCTCCCTGACCCAGGAGTGCCGTGCCTGGAAACGGGCCTTTGGAGCTGCGCTGAACAGCCAGGCTTCAGCCGACATGGCCGACATCTACTCCTTTGTGGACGGCCTGACCAAGAGGCTCCAGAGGCCTGTCGAAGACCTGGAGGACGTTAGGGGAGCCATGGCCTCTCTCCGAGAGGTCAGAGAGGCAGAGATCCGAATAGACGCCACCATTGGCCCCGTGGAGGAGTCGTTTGCCCTGCTCAACCGCCACGAGTTGATCTTCAGCGACGGGAACGCAGAGAAGGTGGATGGGCTGACGTACACCTGGAGGAACCTCAATGCACTGGTGGGTGGAAAACGAAACCTGTCATGTATTTCACGTCACATTTTCTCACCTGACATTTTATTGTTCCTCTATTCACTTGTCCTGTGTGGAGTGGTGTTTCTGATGCCAAACATTCTCTTGAGCTCTGCATGGCTTGTCAATCACCTTGTAACCCACTGAGGCAAAATATAAGAAAAGGAATTTGGAATTTGATGAAGTTTAAGACTCATGTACATCGACTGTGGTAGTTGTTGCAGCCAACCAAGACATATATTCTGTACATGTGGCAGTAGAGGGCAGCAAACCACTGAGTATGTGATGAACATGCTCTCTCTCAAGTATGAGTCAAAGATGGTGGATAAATGAAGGCCGTTTACCATTTTTATTTATGTCACGGTTCCTGTCTGCTTTAAGGCCCAGTGCATTCAAAAACATGATTTCCCGTGTTTTATATATATATTTACACAACATGCGGATGGAATAATACTGTGAAATTGTGAGAATTATGATAATGCCCTTTTAGTGTAAGAGCTGTTTGAAAAGACCGCCTGAAATGTCCACCTCTTTTAGTGGGATGGATTTTTGGCCTGCCTGGTGACCAGGCAGTAAATTAGTTAGATTAAAAATAAAGAGTTCCAAACCTCTCTGCCAGCTTGACCATTTTAATTGAAAACAATCACAGTAAGGTATTTAATTGTTACCCAGAAATGATTTGATATTGAGATATAAACAGCTGCATTGGACCTTTAAGGGCTGGCTCTCCCATAGGCACCAATGCTTTAGCAGCTTGATCTGGTCTGCTTAGTTCATTAACTGTAAATTAATCAGAAAAAAGGAGCAAGTGAGATGTCTCACTTCCTCTTCCATCTCTGTTTGAGCTGTGCTCTGCATCTGAAACCAAAACAATGTCCATCAAAAGGTGATGGAAACCCAAAACACCCTGGTGAAGATTCAACCTGCCATGAAGGCAGACCTACTGTCAGGGGTGGAGACATTCCAGAACTCTGTCCAGACCTACTACTCAGATTATGACAAAAGGTAGAATACAGTTATATTTTCCATTCAGACATTTTGCTCAATAGTTGATAGATTCCTGTAATCCACATCCTTTATGTTCATCAAGTGGCCCTGGAGTGGAGGGGTTGACCCCAGATGAAGCCAGCGACAGACTGCAGAGCTTCCAGGCCCAGTTCAATGAGCTGTGGAGAAAATATGTTACCTACTCTGGAGGGGAGGAGCTATTCGGCCTCTCAGTTAACGGTGACTATTCTCACATTCATATCCACATTGAAATACACTGTTTCCTAGAACAATATTTTACATATCTTTGGACTTCAAAACACTTTCAATGGAGATTCAGGACTAGGCTAATATGGCTAATATCTCTCATTAACAGAATATCCCGATCTTCAGAGAATTAAAAGAGAGCTGGGTCTTTTGTCGAAACTTTACACGCTCTACAACTCTGTCACTGAAAGTGTCACTAGTTACTATGATATCCAATGGGCTGACCTAAACATAGACAAGATCAACAATGAACTGCAGGATTTCCAGAACAGGTAGAATCCCATGGACTGTGATATATACATGTCAATATGCTGTATTGGAAAATAATCTAAACGATAGATAACAGTTAAAATTGAGTTGCTGACTAATCCTTGTGAACATTGTGATTACTCTATTTTTCCACTTTCCATAAGAATCCGGAAACTTCCCAAGGCGTTGAAGGAGTGGCAAGCCTTTAGTGACCTGAAGAAGACAATCGATGACTTCAACGAGACGTGCCCCCTACTTTACATGATGGCTAACAAGGTGAAACAATACCTTTCATTTAATCATCTCATATTGCTTTTCCTGACGTTTGTCCCTTTCAATCCCCTCTCCCTTTCAGGCGATGATGTCCAGGCATTGGAGCCGCCTGAGTGACCTCACAGGTCACATCTTTGAGGTGGAGTCGGAGAGCTTTGCCCTCAGAAACATCATGGAGGCACCACTGCTCAAATACAAAGAGGATATTGAGGTACTATGTCACCAAATCACCTCACCAAAATGGGCAAACAATATACTTGTAAAATAGAATTAGGCGTGCTATGTTTATCTGGACAGGATGTGTGCATCAGCGCGGTGAAGGAGAGGGACATTGAGGCCAAACTGAAAGACGTAGTGGCAGAGTGGAGCAGCCACACGCTCACCTTCGCCCCCTTCAGGAACCGGGGGGAACTGCTACTGAAGGGTACTGACACTGCAGAGAAGGTGGCCCTCATGGAGGACAGTCTGATGGTGCTGGCCTCGCTCATGAGCAACCGGTAGGTACCACCACATCCTCATGTCTGATTTGATCAGCTGGGTTTCGAACCCAGGTACCACAATATTAGTAATCAGACATGAATTCAGAATTAAATTCAATGTTTACTGTATCTCTTCTAGGTGACCATACAGAAAGTTGTCGATGGCGGCAGGTAGCCTAGTGGTTGAGCGGCAGATAGCGTAGCGGTTTGAGAATTGGGCCAGTAACCGAAAGGTCGCTATTTCAAATCCCTGACCCGACAAGGTGAAAAATCTATCTGTGCCCTTGAGCAAGGCATTTAACCCTAATTGCTCCAAGGTCGCTGTTGATAATGGCAGACTCTGGCTGTGAGGGAGAGTGGGATATGCAACAAAAAACACATTTCCAATTCACACGTGTATTAATACCCACTGTACATGTGTGAAATTATACTTTCCCAGGTATAATGCCCCATTCAAGCCTTCCATCCAGCAGTGGGTGCTGAAGCTGTCTAACACCACTGAGGTCATAGAGAAATGGTTGACGGTTCAGAACCTGTGGATCTACCTGGAGGCCGTATTTGTCGGAGGGGATATCGCTAAGCAGCTGCCCCAGGTCAGAACAAGCTGAACCATGCTCTGTTAACCTGTTGATTCACTATTGTTTCACTTGAATGTGGATTCAATTGGAGCTTAGTGTGGATTCCAGGCTACTCAAGTAAGAATATGGCTACTAAATTTGTCCCATATAGGAAGCCAAGAGGTTCCAGAACATCGACAAGTCCTGGCAGAAGATCATGCAGCGTGCCCACGAGATGACAGGTGTGGTGCAGTGCTGTGTGGGGGACGAGACCCTCAGCCAGCTGTTGCCCCATATTCTGGAGCAGCTGGAGGTGTGTCAGAAGTCTCTGAGCGGCTACCTGGAGAAGAAGAGGCTTGTGTTCCCTCGGTTCTTCTTTGTCTCCGACCCTGCTCTACTGGAGATCCTGGGACAGGCCTCAGACTCCCACACCATACAGGTACTGGACTGGACAAACTAAAAACATTCTATGGCTGGGTTACGTTAGGGCAACATTTTCTTCTACTGTTTCTCCATGTCTGGTATGGCCATAGATACCATAGATACACTACCATGCCAAAAGTATGTGGACACCTGCTCATTGAACAGCTCAATCCAACATCTTGGGGATTAGTATAGACTTGGTCCCCCCTTTGCTGCAATAACAGCCTCCACTCTTCTGGGAAGGCTTTCCACTAGATGTTGGAACATTGCTGCGGGGACTTGCTTCCATTAATCCACAATAGCATTAGGGCACTGAGGTTGGGTGATTAGGCCTGGCTCGCAGTCTGCGTTCCAATTCGTCCCAAAGATGTTCGATGGAGTTGAGGTCAAGGCTCTGTGCAGGCCAGTCAATTTCTTCCACACCGATCTCGACAAACCATTTCTGTATGGACCTCACTTTGTGCACGGGGGCATTGTCATGCTGAAACAGGAAAGGACGTTCCCCAAACTGTTGCCACAAAGTTGGAAGCACAGAATCGTCTAGAATGTCATTGCATGCTGTAGCATTATGATTTCCCTTCACTGGAGCTAAGGGACCCGAACCATGAAAAACAGCCCCAGACCATTATTCCTCCTCCATCAAACTTTACAGTTGGCACTATGCATTGGGGCAGGTAGCGTTCTCCTGGCATCTGCCAAACCCAGATTTGTCCGTCGGGCTGCCAGCTGGTGAAGCGTGATTAATCACTCCAGAGAACGCGTTTCCACTGCTCCAGAGTCCAATGGTGGCAAGCTTTACACCCCTTCAGCCAACGCTTGAAACCCATTTCATGAAGCTTCCGACGAACAGTTATTGTGCTGACGTTGCTTCTGGAGGCAGTTTGGAACTCAGTAATGAGTGTTGCAACCGAGGACAGATGATTTGTACACGCTTCAGCACTCAGTGGTCCCATTCTCTGAAATTGTGGGGCTTACCACTTCGCGGCTGAGCTGTTGTTGCTCCTAGACATTTTCACTTCTGCTCTAGCAGGGCAGAAATTTGACTAACTGACTTGTTGAAAAGGTGGCATACTATGACGGTGCCACGTTGAATGTCACTGAGGGGCGGCAGGTAGCCTGGCAGTTAGGAGCGTTGGGCCAGTAACCGAAAGGTAGCTGGATCGAATACCTGAGCTGACATGGTAAAAATCTTTCGTTCTGCCCCTGAGCAAAGCAGTTAACCCACTGTTCCACAGGCGCTGATGATATGGATGTTGAGTAAGGCAGCCCCCCCACCTCTCTGATTCAGAGTGGTTGGGTTAAATGCGGAAGACACATTTCAGTGGAATTCATTCAGTGGTATAACTGACTAGGTATCTCCCTTTCCTTCTTCAGTAAGGCCATTCTGCTGCCAATGTTTGTCTATGGAGATTGCATGGCGGTGTGCTCAATTTTATAGACCTGCAGCAATGGGTGTGGCTGCTATAGCCGAAACCACTCATTTGAAGAGGTGTCCACATGTATTAATTGCTTGGTGTTTTAACTATTGTCTCAATGTGTAACTGTGCAGTCTGCATGATGTTTTTTGACTGCATAAAATGAAATCAATCAAACTCAATGAAATGTAGTGAGGTTCTAGTTCTATCATTTGTCGTTATCACAAATTAAACCTCTCTCAAACTGTAACTTCTCTTCTCCTTTGGGTACAGGCTCATATGCTGAGTCTTTTCGACAATGTGAACTGTGTGGTTTTCCATGATAAGAACTATGACCAGATCCTAAGCTTCCAGTCCCAGGAGGGAGAGACAGTAGACTTGTCCGAACATGTTTTGGCTCAGGTACACTTAACCTACTGTACACACTGCTGAGTTGAAGGCAATGCTCCTCAATGCGTGACTCACATTTGGCATTGGTGTTCGGATACGTTTCAATACAAAATGGAAGTTTCTTATTCCCATAATAAAAAGCCAATCTGCTTTCATTCCTGATCATCCATCTATTTTATATGTTCACTGGTAGACTAATCATGAGGCCCAGATCCATTACTGAACATTGTTCTCTGATGGTGTCCGATAGGGAAATGTGGAAGCCTGGCTGGGGCTCTTGCTGGACAGAGTGAGGAAGACCATCCATGGCATTATCCGGCAGGCTCACATGTCCATCAGTGACGCAGGACTAAAGATGGTGGAGTTCCAGTCTGTGTTCCCAGCCCAGGTGGGTCTTCTGGGCATCCAGATGATCTGGACCAGGGATGCAGAGGAAGCCCTGGGGTTCAGCAAGGGAGACAAAAAGGTAACAATCTGGGCATTCAACTACTGTACATGTAAGATACTTGCAAGTATTTGAGGTGTGCTTGATTTAGCTTGGAGCTTCCACTTTTGGGACCATTCCATTGGTGCTATTATACTGGGCAAAGTATATATTGTAGAATGTGGTTATACTGTACCTGAAAGGGAATTGTATTTTTTTTATTTTATTTAACTAGGCATGTCAGTTAAGAACAAATTCTTATTTACAATGACGGCCTACCCTGGCCGAACCTTAACCCGAACGACGCTGGGCCAATTGTGCACCGCCCTATGGGACTCCCAATCACGGCCGGTTGTAATATAGCCTGGAATCAAACCAGAGTCTGTAGTGACGCCTCTAGCACTGAGATGCAGTGCCTTAGACCGCTGCGCCACTCGGGAGCCGGAATCTTCACCTCTAGACAAGAAGTAGCTTTATTTCTAAAAATTGATTGTGTTGATTCATTGTTGAATAATCTCTTTTGTGTCTTCTTCTTACTTCTTGACTTGATTGCACAGATCATGCAAACTACCAATCAAAAGTTTGGGGATATCCTGAATGAGCTGATTGATATGACCACTCGAGAATTGACCAGGAATGAACGCACCAAGTATGAGACTCTGATCACCATCCATGTGCATCAGAAAGACATATTCGACGACCTGGTGAGCATCCCTTTTGCATTTTTTCAAAGAATCCTACATATTTTTGATAAGACTTTTCCCCAACCACATACAAGTTGATGTATTAATTATCTTAGAAGCCTTATAGTGTTTTTTGCAAAAGCCCCGCAATAGTAAGATATTGGAATGACATCTTTTTTTTCAATGCAACATTTATACAACCTATTTTTCAGTAAGAAAGGGGGCACATTTTTCATGAACAACCTCTAGAATATTCATTGGGCATTTCATAAGGTATCTTATTAAGCTTTGCATGAGTCTCCCTCAGGTTATACTACAGTATATAAACGTAATCCATGACTAAATCCACATCCCAATATCACTCAGGTGCGAATGAACATCCGATCGACATTAGACTTTGAGTGGCAGAAGCAATCCCGCTTCTACTTCATCGAGGACAAGGACAGATGTATAATCCAGATCACTGACGTGGAGTTTAGCTACTGCAATGAGTATCTGGGCTGTACCGACAGACTGGTCATCACCCCTCTCACTGACAGGTCTTTAATAATTACACTAATGGTATTCTATCTACTCTGAAACTGCTGCTTGTATTATAGTGTTATTGTCTTACTGGGACATATTATGGGCAGATTTCCCAAGCACAGATTAAGCCTAGTGCTGGTCAAAAAAGCATATTCAGTGATGATTCAGGATAAATCTCTGGGAACCCTGAGAACCTATGATATCTACTGTAATGCATACCGGCGCAGACAATACGGCTGAAAAGATCTTATCCAATTGCAAGAATGAGTTTGTTGTAACAACTAAGCAAACTTAAATCAGTTTTACCAAATTTTTACCAGCATGTCACATGTACAACCAGAGAAAAAAAAATCCTAGACCACTTTTACGCCACACACAGAGATGCATACGAAGCTCTCCCTCGCCCTCCATTTGGCAAATCTGACCATAATTCTATCCTCCTGATTCCTGCTTACAAGCAAAAACTAAAGCAGGAAGCACCAGTGACTCGCTCAATAGGGAAGTGGTCAGATGACACGGATGCTCCACTACAGGACTGTTTTGCTAGCACAGACTGGAAAATGTTCCGGGATTCATTCAATGGCATTGAGGAGGACACCACCTCAGTCATCGGGTTCATCAATAAGTGCATCGACAACGTCGTCCCCACAGCAACTGTACGTACATATCCCAACCAGAAGCCATGGATTACAGGCAACATCCGCATCGAGCTAAAGGCTAGAGCAGCCACTTTCAAGGAGTGGATCTGGACGCTTATAAAAAATTCCGCTATGCCCTCAGACGAACCATCAAACAAGCAAAGCGTCAATACAGGATTAAGATTGAATCCTACAACACCGGCTCTGACGCTCGTCGGATGTGGCAGGGCTTGAAAACTATTATGGATTACAAAGGGAAACCCAGACGCGAGCTGCCCAGTGACGCGAGCCTACCAGATTAGCTAAATGCCTTTTATCAATGGGGCTGTAATGGTGCGGGTCGAGAGTTTCAAGTTCCTTAGTGTCCACATCACCAACAATCAATCATGGTCCAAACATACCAAGACAGTCGTGAAGAGGGCACAACAAAACCTTTTCCCCCTCAGGAGACTGAAAAGATTTGGAATGGGTCCCCAGATCCACAAAAGGTTCTATAGCTGTACCATCGGGAGCATCCTGACCGGTTACATCAATGCCTGGTTTGGCATTGCTCGGCATCTGACTGCTCGGCATCTGACCGTAAGGCGCTACAGAGGGTAGTGCGTACGGCCCACTACATCACTGGGGCCAAGCTTCCTGCCATCCAGGACCTATACAATAGGCAGTGTCAGAGGAAAGCCCATAAAATTGTCAGAGACTCCAGTCACCCAAGTTACAGACTGTTTTCTCTGCTACCACACGGCAAGCGGTACCGGAGCGCCAAGTCTAAGATCAAAAGGCTCCTCGACAGCTTCTACCCCCAAGCCATTATACTGCTGAACAATTAATAAAATCGCCACCGGACAATTTACATTGACCCCCCCCCCCCCCCCCCCTCCCTTTTGTACATTGCTGAAACTCGCTGTTTATTATCTATGCATAGTCACTTCACCCCCACCTACATGTACAAATTACCTCAACTAACCTGTACCCTCACACACTGACCCGGTACCGGTGCCCCCTGTATATAGCCTCGTTATTGTTATTCTTATTGTGTTACTTTTTATTATTACTTTTTATTTTGGACTACTTGGTAAATATTTTCTTAACTCTTCTTGAAATGCACTGTTGGGTTAAGGGCTTATAAGTAAGGATTTCACGGTAAAGTCTACACTTGCTGTATTCTGCGCATGTGACTAATGAAGTTTGATTTGATTTGGCCGTCAGCACAATGATGACTGACATGTTAGGACTCCACTAGGTGTTACATCACCCTGTCCCAGGCCCTGGGTATGAGTATGGGCGGAGCCCCGGCAGGGCCGGCTGGTACAGGTAAGACCGAGACCACCAAAGACATGGGCCGTTGCCTGGGGAAGTACGTTGTCGTCTTCAACTGCTCTGACCAGATGGACTATAGAGGGCTAGGACGAATCTATAAAGGTACTAAAGCTTGTCCATGGGGAGATAACATGGAAAGGTCTCTGACTTGACAATTAATCAAAGCTAAATATGATCTGTCAATAGTCATAAAACATTGTTATGAATGTTGCTCTGACACACATAAAGAGGTTATGAGGGTTTTACTAAATGTGTCAGAAAGACATATATACAGTACGGCCCCTTTAAATGAACCATTTCCTAAAAAAAATAGCCACCATAGCATATGGAATTATGCAGAGTACATAAAGGGTATAAACGAAGAGCAAACGTTATCTGCAGGTTTGGCTCAGTCAGGTGCATGGGGCTGCTTCGATGAGTTCAACCGCATTGAGCTCCCTGTCCTGTCAGTAGCAGCCCAGCAGATCTATATAGTGTTGCAGTGCAAAAAGAACAAGAAGACACAGTTTATCTTCACGGATGGGGACTTGGTGGAAATGGACAGAGAGTTCGGCATCTTCCTAACCATGGTGAGAGAATATCACATTTCACATTTTCACAAAAATTGTGCTACATGCATGTAAGGTTCAAATACCAACTGTGAAAGGAAGATTTACTAGACATTATTTAGTGTGGTTTGCACACTTTAAAAAAAATGTTAATAATTTTTTTTCACCCCAATTCCGATCTTGTCTCATCGCTGCAATTCCCCAACGTGCTCGGGAGGTGAAGGTCGAGTCATGCATCCTCTGAAACATGACCCGCCAAACTCCGCTTCTTAATACCCGCCCGGTTAACCCGGAAGCCAGCCGCACCAATGTGTAGGAGGAAACACCGTTCACCTGACGACCGAGGTCAGCCTGCAGGCCCCCGGACCGCCACAAGGAGTTGCTAGAGCGCGATGAGCCAAGTAAAGCCCCCCCTGCCAAACCCTCCTCTAACCCGGGCAACGCTGGGCCAATTGTGAGGCGCCCTATGGGACTTCCGATCACGGCCGGTTGTGATACAGCCTGGGATCGAACCCAGGTCTGTAGTGATGCCTCTCGCACTGCAATGCAGTGCCTTAGACCGCTGCACCACTCGGGAGGCCCCTTGGTATACTTAATTCCTTCTTGAGTCAATTGTCAACGTTTTGTCTCCTATTATCTCTGTTCTACTGGTCTTCTCAAACGGCAGAACCCTGGATATGCTGGCCGCCAGGAGCTTCCGGAGAACCTGAAGATCCAGTTCCGTACGGTGGCCATGATGGTTCCAGACAGAGCCATCATCATGAGGGTGAAGCTAGCCAGCGCTGGTTTCCGTGACAACCAAGTCCTCAGCCGCAAGTTCTACACCCTGTACAAGCTGTGTGAAGAGCAGCTCTCCAAGCAGGTAACATCAAGGTGGTTGGTTTCTCAAATGACTGCCTCTCCTGGTTCACCAACTACTTCTCAGACAGAGTTCAGTGTGTCAAATCGGAGGGCATGTTGTCCGGACCTCTGGCAGTCTCTATGGGGGTGCCACAGGGTTCAATTCTCGGCCGACTCTATTCTCTGTATACATCAATGATGTCACTCTTGCTGCTGGTGATTCTCTGATCCACCTCTATGCAGACGACACCATTCTGTATACTTCTGGCCCTTCTTTGGAGACTGTGTTAACTAACCTCCAGACGAGCTTCAAAGCCATACAACTCTCCTTCCGTGGCCTCCAACTGCTCTTAAATGCTAGTAAAACTAAATGCATGCTCTTCAACCGATCGCTGCCCGCATCTGCCCGCCCGTTCTGCATCACTACTCTGGACGGTTCTGACTTAGAATATGTGGACAACTACAAATACCTAGGTGTCTGGTTAGACTGTAAACTCTCCTTCCAGACTCACATTAAGCATCTCCAATCCAAAATTAAATCTAGAATCGGCTTCCTATTTCGCAACAAAGCATCCTTCACTCATGCTGCCAAACATACCCTCGTAAAACTGACTATCCTACCAATCCGCGATGTCATTTACAAAATAGCCTCCAACACTCTACTCAGCAAATTGGATGCAGTCTATCACAGTGCCATCCGTTTTGTCACCAAAGCCCCATATACTACCCACCACTGCGACCTGTATGCTCTCGTTGGCTGGCCCTCGCTTCATATTCGTCGCCAAACCCACTGGCTCCAGGTCATCTATAAGTGTTTGCTAGGTAAAGCCCCACCTTATCTCAGCTCACTGGTCACCATAGCAGCACCCACCCGTAGCACGCGCTCCAGCAGGTATATTTCACTGGTCACCCCCAAAGCCAATTCCTACTTTGGCCATCTTTCCTTTCAGTTCTCTGCTGCCAATGACTGGAACGAACTGCAAAAATCACTGGAGCTGGAGACTCATATCTCCCTCACTAACTTTAAGCACCAGCTGTCAGAGTAGCTCACAGATCACTGCACCTGTACATAGCCCATCTGTAAATAGCCCATCCAACTATCTCATCCCCATACTGTTATTTATTTATTTTGCTCCTTTGCACCCAAGTATCTCTACTTGCACATTCATCTTCTGCACATCTATTACTCCAGTGTTTAATTGCTATATTGTAATTATTTTGCCACTATGGCCTATTTATTGCCTTACCTCCCTTATCCTGCCTCATTTGCACATACTGTATATATACTTTTTCTATTGTATTATTGACTGTATGTTTGTTTATTCAATGTGTAACTCTGTGTTGTTGTTTGTGTCGCACTGTTTTACTTTATCTTGGCCAGGTCGCAGTTGTAAATGAGAACTTGTTCTCAATTAGCCTACCTGGTTAAATAAAGGTGAAATAAAAATAAAATAATATAAAGGTCAAAAGGTCACAGTAGCGCCATAGACAGTACACACTTGTACATCAATCCTCATCAAGAACTTTGGTCACCAGTCAGATTGATTATAAACGTCTCCTCTCACATGCTCTTCAAGGTCCACTATGACTTTGGGCTGCGGAACATCTTGTCAGTGTTGAGGACACTGGGTTCAGTGAAGAGGTCCAACCCCACTGAGCCAGAGAAAACGGTAGTGATGCGGGTGCTGCGCGACATGAACCTCTCCAAACTGGTACACTCAAGTTTTCTTCTACCCTACAATCCAAGTGGTACTTCACCTCTATCCTTCACACTGAATCTAGAAGGATCTGAATTTGTGTCATCCTCAATGATTTTATGAATTCACCTGAATGATTGACATTTTTTATGGTAAAAAAAATCAACCAAATCCCCGTGTCTCTGACCAGGTGGATGAGGACGAGCCTCTGTTCATGAGTCTGATCAACGACCTGTTCCCTGGGATCATTCTGGACAAAGCAGGCTACCCCGACCTGGAGGCTGCCATCCACACTCAGACCCAGCAGGCTGGCCTCATACCTCACCAGCCCTGGGTCCTCAAACTGGTGCAGCTCTACGAGACCCAGCGGGTTCGCCACGGTTAGTCAACGTGCACTCGAGCCTTCTGTTTTAAAACTGTAGTGGAGATGGTTTGGTGTTCGGCACGGTCAGTCAACGTGCACTGGAACCTTCTGTTTTAAAACTGTAGTGGATATGGTTTGGTGTTCGGCACGGTCAGTCAACGTGCACTGGAACCTTCTGTTTTAAAACTGTAGTGGATATGGTTTGGTGTTCGGCACGGTCAGTCAACGTGCACTGGAACCTTCTGTTTTAAAACTGTAGTGGATATGGTTTGGTGTTCGGCACGGTCAGTCAACGTGCACTGGAACCTTCTGTTTTAAAACTGTAGTGGAGATGGTTTGGTGTTTGCCATGGTCAGTGATTCTTTACTACAGGGTTTGGCAACTCCTGTCCTGGAGGGCCGAAACCATTCTGTTTTTCTTCTTCTACCAGTTAGTTAATTGCACTCACCTGGTGTCCCAGGTCTAAATCAGTCTCTGATTAGGAGGAAATAATAAAAACCTGGCATTTTATGGTCTTGGAGCTGGCTATCCCTGCTTTACCACAGCCCTCTATTGTAAAGCATGCATTAGACTAATGCATGTCATAACACGTGCCATAAGCAGTTGTAACAGGTAGAGCAAACTAGTGTGAACCATTTGCTCTACACACTGATATTCCTCTGCAGGCCACAGCCCCTTCTCTTCCTCTCATTCTGTGTTGATCTCATTCTCTCGCCTGCAGGTATGATGACACTAGGCCCCAGCGGAGCTGGAAAAACCACGTGCATCCACACACTGATGAGGGCCATGTTGGATTGTGGCACCCCTCACCGAGAGATGAGGATGAACCCCAAGGCCATTACTGCCTCCCAGATGTTTGGTACCCTGGATGTAGCCACCAACGACTGGACTGATGGGGTCTTCTCAACCCTGTGGAGGAAAACGCTTAAAGCCAAGAAGGTCAGCAAGGTCAATAGAGTTGGAAGGGTGGTGCCTTCAGTATGCTGTACTAGTTACAGTGTGCTCCAAAAGTATTGGGACAGTGACACATTGTTTGTCGTTTTGGCTCTGTACTCCAGCACTTTGGATTTGAAATGATACAATGAGGATTATGAGGTTAAAGTGCAGACTGTCAGCTTTAATTTGAGCGTATTTTCATCCATATCAGGTGAAGCATTTAGAAATTACAGAACTTTTTGTACATAGTCCCCCCATTTTAGGGGACCAAAAGTATTGGGTCAAATTCACTTATGTGTATCAAAGTAGTCAAAAATGAAGTATTTGATCCCATATTTATAGCACACAATGACTACATCAAACTTGTGTCTCTACAAAATTGTTGGATGCATTTACTGTTTTTTGTTTTGGTTGTGTTTCAGATTATTTTGTGCCCAGTAGAAATGAATGGGACATAATGTATTGTCTCATTTAGGAGTCACTTTTATTGTAAATAAGAATAGAATATGTTTCTAAACACTTATACATAAATGTGGATGCTACCATGATTATGGATAATCCTGAATGAATCGTGAAAAATGATGAGTGAGGAAGTTAGACACACATAAGTGTCACTGTCCGAATACCTTTGGCGCTCACTGTAGTTAGGTGTACTGGGAAGTTAAAAGGGCAGTGCAGTCAAATGTGAATTTCCTGTGTTTTATATATATGTCCACACTCACCGAGAGATGGCTTCCAGTCCATTCTCTCGCCTATAGGTATGATGACAGCTGAGTATGGAATAATACTGTGAAATTGTGAAAATTCTGATAATGCCATTTTACTGTAAGAGGGGTTTGAAATTTCCGCTTGTTTGCATGGGTGGGGTTTTTGGATCGCCCTCCTCTGCCAATAACAGCTAGTTTCCAGGTTACATGTCCCTCCCATTAGGCTCCTCCAATTAGGCCCCTCACAATTAGTTATGAGTTATGACTATCTACGCCAGATGGTTGTCGTACTAGTTCTCATTTTTATTCTATTTAACTGTTTCTCTTCCCAAGGGGGAACACATCTGGATCGTGCTGGACGGCCCTGTGGACGCCATCTGGATTGAAAACCTCAACTCAGTCCTGGATGACAACAAGACCCTGACCCTGGCTAATGGCGACCGCATCCCTATGGCGCCTAACTGTAAGGTGGTGTTTGAGCCCCACAACATCGACAACGCCTCCCCGGCCACAGTGTCCCGCAACGGCATGGTGTTCATGAGCTCCTCTGTGCTGGACTGGAAGCCTATCCTTCAGGCCTGGCTCCAGAGGGTGCCACCACAGCAAGCAGAGGTGCTCCTGGGCTGCTTCCATAGTATTTTCCAGGTCTGTCTGAATATCATACTGTACTTCCATTCTCTTTCCCTACTGTAGGGTCAAACCCAGAAAGAGACACAAACACATGCAGTATGGAGGCATACACACACTTTGCTGAGATTTGTTCCCATGAGAATAATCCTCTGTGGTCTTCCTGAATCTCCTGAGTCTCTACCTTATTCCATGTACAGGATTTGATCAACTTTGTCTTCACTGCTGTGTCTCCCAAAATGCCCATCCTGGAGTGTATGTACATCAAGCAGACCATTGACCTCCTGCAGGTAAGCAGAATAGCCACACTGAAATCCTGTAAAAGGCAAACTCGAAATTCAAATATTTTACTTATTTATTCTTAGAAATATATGTCATTTTAATCAAACTGAACTAGTCATAATACCTCCCACATTCTATTATGACAATAACATTGAATTCAATAGACATGTCCACCCCAATGGCTGAAGTGTTGAACATATCAAACTTATTTAAAAGGCAAAGCTCAATGTGGAACCTTTTTCCAGGGTCTACTTCCTGCAGTGGAGGAAAAGCAGTCTCAGGGGGATGTATCACGGCTCTTTGTGTTTGCTGTCATGTGGTCAGTGGGGGCTCTGCTGGAGCTGGAGGACAGATCCAAGATGGAGGCCTTCTTAGAGGCACACCCTGCCACTCTGGACCTGCCCCAGACCCAAGGAGACCAGACAATCTTTGAGTTCATGGTCAATGAACGTGGCCAGTGGGAGCACTGGTCCAAGAAGGTATGGCTTGTGCTGTTGCTGTTAATTGATCAATCAATCACTCCACTAATCATTGCTCTCTCTCTGCATGATGACGTCACCTCCAGGTGCCAGAGTACAAGTATCCCACAGACTCTGTCCCGGACTACTCATCTATCCTGGTGCCCAACGTGGACAACGTGAGGACAGACTTCCTGATGCAGACCATCATGAAACAAGGCAAAGCCGTGTTGCTCATCGGGGAACAGGGGACCGCTAAGACCGTCATGATCAAGGTCTGAGATATAGATTTGTGAATGTAGATGTGGGTTTTATGACTATCTATGACCATAATACCTCTTTATAGGATCTCAATCCTAGTCGTTCCATTGCAGGGCTATACCAGTAAGTTTGATCCTGAAACTCAGCTGAGCAAGAGCTTAAACTTCTCCTCGGCCACCCTGCCCAGTATGTTCCAGAGGACCATAGAGAGCTACATTGACAAGAGGATGGGCTCCACCTACGGGCCGCCGGCAGGCAAGAAGATGACTGTGTTTGTGGATGACATCAACATGCCCGTTATCAACGAGTGGGGTGACCAGGTTAGTGCCATTTTGTAACATGAATCCAGACGTTAATGTTGATCGTAGCAATCAACATGAACCTGGCTTTATTTACACTTTACCAAAATATTGTATTATTTCTCTTAATAAATTGTAATCTCATCTCCCTGTCTCTTGCACACAGATAACAAATGAGATGTGCATCCATCCAACAGATAACCAAGGAGATTGTGTGTCCATCCAACAGATAACCAATGAGATTGTGTGTCCATCCAACAGATAACCAATGAGATAGTGCGTCAGCTGATGGAGCAGGGTGGTTTCTACAGCCTGGAGAGACCAGGGGAGTTCACCAGCGTGGTGGATGTTCAGCTGGTGGCGGCCATGATCCACCCCGGAGGCGGGCGCAACGACGTGCCTCAGCGCCTCAAGAGGCAGTTCAGCACCTTCAACTGCACTCTGCCCTCCAACTCCTCCATCGACAAGATCTTCCGCACTGTGGCACAGGGCTACTTCTGCCCCGAGAGGGGCTTCCCTGAGGAGGTGTGCACCCTGGCCAGCGCCCTGGTGCCCACCACTAGGAGGGTGTGGCAAGCTGTCAAAGCCAAGGTACAGTACTGTGACATACCTAACACAGCCAGAGGAGGATGGAGGGAGTCTGGTTCCTCTTGAGATGAGTTTTTCCTCTCCGCTGTGCTGCTGCTTGTGCTTCGGGGGTGAAGGCCATGTTGCAAAGAAATGAATGATTCATTCATTTCATCCATTTATGTGACATCCTCAGATGCTGCCCTCCCCAGCCAAGTTCCACTACATCTTCAACCTGCGGGATCTCAGTCGTATCTGGCAGGGTATTCTAACGGTGAGGACCGAGGTGTGCCAGGGGCCAGAGGTGCTGGCGTCACTCTTCCACCACGAGTGTACCCGGGTCATTGCTGACCGTTTCGTTGACCACAAGGACAGACAGAGCTTTGACAGCATGCTGGAGAAGGTGGGTATGGAGTGTGGATTCTGTTCATATATCCTCTGTTATGCAGTTTGAATTGGTGTCCTGTTCTCAACAGGTGTTACTTTATAAAAGATGGACACATAGTTATGCATTTGAATATCACATTTTCTAATTATAGATTTTTTTGAAATTGGCTTAGTTTCGTTATAGAATAACAAGTGTTTTGATTTTATATTTTACTTTTAATAACACTACATCTTTCTCACTATATTTCTGAAAACATATTTATATTTAAACATCAATCTTACTCGCATTGTTAAACACATTATCAAACTGGTTACCAACCACAGAGAGCTGTCTCACTTAGGTTACAATGGAGGAGCATGGAACAGCCATGATAGAGCACCCCCAGTGGGAAGCCTACTTTGTGGACTTCCTGAAGGATGCCCCCGAAACCACAGGGGAGGAGCCGGAGGACATGGAGCTGGAGGCCCCCAAGGTCTATGAGCCCATCCCGTCCTTCCAGGCCCTGTCGGAGCGCCTCGCCACGTTCCAACTGCAGTACAACGAGGCAGTCAGAGGCAGTGCCATGGACCTGGTCTTCTTCAAGGTAAAAACAAACTACAGTATTACTCCTTTCACACTACCGAAACGAGTCAAGCAATACATCAGTGACCTGTTTACACTGTACAGTACAGTTCTGGTTGGCTTGACAGTGCGAAAAGGATAACAGTGAATTTAGCATTCTATTCTAAATTATAAACTGGGTGGTTCGATCACTGAATGCTGATTGGCTGACAGCTGTGGTATATCAGACTGTATACCACGGGTATGACAAAATATTTATTTTACTGCTATAATTGCATTGGTAACCAGTTTATAATAGCAATAAGGCACCTCTGGGGTTTGTGGTAGATGGCCAATATACCACGACTAAGGGCTGTATCCAGGCACTCCGCTTTGAGTTGTACATAAAACAAGCCCTTAGCCGTGGTATATTGGCCATCTACCACAAACCCCCGAGGTGCCTTATTGCTTAAGTATCCTGTATGATGGGATTTACCAGTTGGCATACTCCCCTATCTTCCGGTAGCTTCAGCCATTGCCATTATTGACTGACACGTTAGTACACACAAATACACTACCATGTTTTCACTCAACAACATGGAGTAGTATCCTGCAGTAGCTCTGTATTCCTATTGGCTGATGCTCCTTCTCTTTATTGCCGGGCAGGATGCCATGGTCCACCTGATGAAGATCAGTCGTATCGTCCGCACCCCTCAAGGGAACGCCCTCTTGGTGGGGGTGGGTGGCTCGGGGAAGCAGAGCCTCACCCGCCTGGCCTCCTTCATCGCTGGATACCAGAGCTTTCAAATCATCCTGACCAGGTTGGCCTTCTAGATACTAGCCTAATCATCATCATAAAGACACCCAAACCCTAATCATCATCATACAGACATCCTAACCAGTGGTTCCCAACCCTGGTCTGGATCCTGTGGTCTGTACTCTGTATTCAGTTACAGAGAGATTGGGTTAATAATCACATAATTGATCCTCACAGATCTAATTCATGGATAATCACAGGTAAATGAATTGATAATCACAGATCTAAATAGATCAGTGGAGCATGCGGTAGACCGTGTACCTTTTTGATAGGCTAATGACAGTACCCTAGTAGATTTTAGAAGATGAAATAGTGGATTACCATTTGATTGAATCTTGTTAACTGGAGTTGGTGTGAAGAAAATTCTGTTTATCTCATTCATTCGACAGGACGTACAACACCAACAACCTCATGGAGGACCTGAAGTCTTTGTACCGCATCGCCGGACAACAGGGCAAAGGAGTTACCTTCATCTTCACCGACAACGATATCAAGGAGGAGTCCTTCCTGGAGTACATGAACAATGTGCTGGCCTCGGGCGAAGTCTCCAACCTGTTCGCCCGTGACGAAGTCGATGAAATCACCCAGGACCTCATCCCAGCCATGAAACGCGAGCACCCTCGCCGCCCACCTACCGCCGAAAACCTCTACGACTACTTCCTGTCGCGTGTGAGGAGCAACCTGCACGTGGTGTTGTGCTTCTCGCCGGTGGGGGAGAAATTCCGAACAAGAGCCCTCAAGTTCCCAGGTCTGATATCGGGCTGTACTATTGACTGGTTCCAGCGTTGGCCACGGGACGCACTAGTGGCAGTCGCACATCACTTTCTGTCCCAGTATACGTTCCAATGCTCTGAGGAAGTTAAGCAGAGTGTAGTCCACACCATGGGGACCTTTCAGGACCTGGTGGCCGAGAAGTGCACAGAGTACTTTGAACGGTTCCGCCGTCAAACCTATGTCACTCCCAGGTCCTACCTGTCCTTCATTGACGGCTATAAGATCATCTACTCAGAGAAGATCGCTCAAGTGGGCATGCTTGCTGAGCGCATGAAAACAGGTAAGGTAATACTATTCAAAAACAAATATATGTGTTATGTTTTATTGTCACATACACCGGATAGGTGCAGTGAAATGTGTTGTTTTACAGGGTCAGCCATAGTACTACGGCACCACTGGAGCAAAGCTGGAGACATTGTAACAAGTGCATTGTTGCACTTTTTGCTCTGATAGACAGTATTAATTTATTATAAGTGAATGGCTATAACGTCTTGTTTATCGCCATTAATCAAATCAAATTTCAAATCAAATCAAATGTATTTATATAGCCCTTCTTACATCAGCTGATATATCAAAGTGCTGTACAGAAACCCAGCCTAAAACCTCACACAGCAAGCAATGCAGGTGTAGAAGCACGGTGGCTAGGAAAAACTCCCTGGAAAGGCCAGAACCTAGGAAGAAACCTAGAGAGGAACCAGGCTATGAGGGGTGGCCAGTCCTCTTCTGGCTGTGCCGGGTGGAGATTATAACAGAACATGGCCAAGATGTTCAAATGTTCATAAATGACCAGCATGGTCAAATAATAGTAATCACAGTGAACAGGTCAGGGTTCCATAGCCGCAGGCAGAACAGTTGAAACTGGAGCAGCAGCACGGCCAGGTGGACTGGGGACAACAAGGAGTCACCATGCCAGGTAGTCCTGAGGCATGGTCTTAGTGCTCAGGTCCTCTGAGAGAGAGAAAGAAAGAGAGAAAGAGAGAATTAGAGAGAGCATACTTAAATTCACACAGGACACCAGATAAGACAGGAGAAATACTCCAGATATAACAGACTGACCCTAGCCCCCCGACACATAAATACTGGAGATTGAGACAGGAGGGGTCAGGAATAGGGTTAGAGGCAGAGAATCCCAGTTGAGAGAGGGGAACCAGCCAGGCAGAGACAGCAAGGGCGGTTCGTTGCTCCAGTGCCTTTCCGTTCACCTTCACACTCCTGGGCCAGACTATACTCAATCATAGGACCTACTGAAGAGATGAGTCTTCAATAAAGACTTAAAGGTTGAGACCGAGTCTGCGTCTCTCACATGGGTAGCCAGACCATTCCATAAAAATGGAGCTCTATAGGAGAAAGCCCTGCCTCCAGCTGTTTGCTTAGAAATTCTAGGGACAATTAGGAGGCCTGCGTCTTGTGACCGTAGCGTACGTATAGGTATGTACGACAGGACCAAATCGGAAAGATAGGTAGGAGCAAGCCCATGTAATGCTTTGTAGGTTAGCAGTAAAACCTTGAAATCAGCCCTTACCTTAACAGGAAGCCAGTGTAGGGAGGCTAGCACTGGAGTAATATGATCACATTTTTTGGTTCTAGTCAGGATTCTAGCAGCCGTATTTAGCACTAACTGAAGTTTATTTTGTGCTTTCTCCGGGTAGCCGGAAAGCAGAGCATTGCAGTAGTCTAACCAAGAAGTAACAAAAGCATGGATGAATTTTTCATCATAAGTTTTGGACAGAAAATTTCTGATTTTTGCAATGTTACGTAAATGGAAAAAAGCTGTCCTTGAAACAATCTTGATATGTTCGTCAAAGGAGAGATCAGGGTCCAGAGTAACGCCGAGGTCCTTCACAGTTTTATTTGAGACGACTGTACAACCATCAAGATTAATTGTCAGATTCAACAGAAGATCTCTTTGTTTCTTGGGACCTAGAACAAGCATCTCTGTTTTGTCCGAGTTTAAAAGTAGAAAGTTTGCAGCCATCCACTTCCTTATGTCTGAAACACAGGTTTCGAGCGAGGGCAATTTTGGGGCTTCACCATGTTTCATTGAAATGTACAGCTGTGTGTCATCCGCATAGCAGTGAAAGTTAACATTATATTTTCGAATGACATCCCCAAGAGGTAAAATATATAGTGAAAACAATAGTGGTCCTAAAACGGAACCTTGAGGAACACAGATTAAAGTTATTTTTCACCACCTGACAAAATCTCACTCTCCCCAGGCCTGGCCAAGCTGATGGAGGCAGAGCAGTCTGTGAGCCAGCTGTCCAAGGAGCTGGCTGTTAAGGAACAGGAGCTGGAGGTGGCCTCCAAGAAGGCTGACGGCGTCTTGCAGGAGGTAACAGCCAAGGCCCAGGCGGCCGAGAAGGTCAAGATGCAGGTTCAGAAAGTGAAGGACAAGGCTCAGGCCATCGTGGACGAGATTGAAGCCGATAAGAAAGTGGCCGAGAGGAAGCTAGAGGCAGCCAAGCCTGCATTAGCAGCCGCAGAGACCGCATTGCAGGTGAGAATAGGATTTGTTACATTGTTGAGTTTGCTTTTTCTGTCCATCGTATCAGTCGAAGTACAGTAATGATCCCGCACCATTAGTGCAGTAATGATCCCACACCATTATTGCAGTAATGATCCCACACCATTAGTATAGTAGTGATCCTGCACCATTAGTACAGAAAAGATCCCGCACCATTAGTACAGTTGTGATCCCGCACCATCAGTACAGTAGTGATCCTGCACCATTAGTACAGTAAAGATCCCGCACCATTAGCACAGTAGTGATCCCGCACCATTAGTACAGTAATGATCTCGCACCATTAGTACAGTAGTGATCCCGCACCATTAGTACAGTAAAGATCCCGCACCATTAGTACAGTAAAGATCCCGCACCATTAGTACAGTAAAGATCCCGCACCATTAGTACAGTAGTGATCCCGCACCATTAGTGCAGTAGTGATCCCGCACCATTAGTACAGTAGTGATCCTGTACCATTAGTACAGTAAAGATCCCGCACCATTAGTACAGTGGTGATCCCGCACCATTAGTACAGTGGTGATCCCGCACCATTAGTACAGTAATGATCCCGCACAATTAGTATAGTAATGTTCCCGCACCATTAGTACAGTAAAGATCCCGCACCATTAGTACAGTAGTGATCATGCACCATTAGTACAGTGGTGATCCCGCACCATTAGTACAGTAGTGATCATGCACCATTAGTACAGTAATGATCATGCACCATTAGTACAGTAGTGATCCCGCACCATTAGTACAGTAATGAACCCGCACAATTAGTACAGTAATGTTCCCGCACCATTAGTACAGTAAAGATCCCGCACCATTATGGTGCCACCAACCCCAAGCTAACTGAGTGTTTCAGAAAGTGATTAAAATTAAAGCCATTTGAAAAGGGAAATCAGAATTATTTTTTCAGTGTCCTGTTTTCCCCAGACCATTAAGCCTGCGGACATCGCCACAGTGAGGAAACTGGGCAAGCCCCCACACCTGATCATGCGCATCATGGACGCCGTGCTGCTGCTGTTCCAGCGCAGGGTGGACCCTGTCACCCAGGACCCTGAGAGACCCTGCCCCCGGCCCTCGTGGAGCGAGGCCCTCAAACTAATGCAGCAGTCTGGCTTCGTCAGCATGCTGGTCAACTTTAGTAAGGTAAGCCATACTAAAGGTAGAAGAGGTTCCAAGATGTATGGGCATATTTAATCAGTCTTAAATGATCAAATTCACCTTGTCCAAGTGCATTCTCGAGTGGTTGTAAAAGTCTTAAGACTTCACATAGACTTACACCAGTGGTCACCAACCTCAAGATCACTTTCGCAGTCAAAAAGCAGCTGAGATCTACAGCTCAGATTTTTTTTTACATTAACCTCACACAAACAGTTTTGAAGGAATGAGGTTTGGGCAGTAGGCCTAATACATTATCACAGCATATTGGCTATATGATTGGCCTGCCAATATTGTTAATCAGACCATATTATATTTCAAAACTCGAGCTTTGATAACAAAATAGATCAGTTGGTTTAGCACTGTTGAGGCACTGTGGAGCATGAATTGAAATAATTCGCTTTTTTATTTTACTGGACTGATGGTAACTACATCTGATGGTCAACAAGGTAAAATCAAAACGTCAGGGATCTTCAGGTCGAAAAGTCGGAGCTCTAGAAAGATGCTAGAGTTTCCGACTTGGAATTCCGAGTTGGATGACCGTTCAAAACGATTTTTCCCTACCGCCTCTCACGGTCCCTGCTCTCTCCTTCCTTTCCTCCGGTGAGACTGACCAGAGAGAGTGTTGTGTTGTGTTGACAGTGTTGAATATCAACTTAAACATGAACTCACTCATAAAAACACCAGCTCTTTTCTGTATTCATTGACAGTCTCTCTGTGGTCATGGTTTTAAAAGTTATTAAATCTTACATAGTCTTGTAGCCTATTAAACTTGGCTGTGGCCAGGGTCATGGAAGCTCTGTAGCCACGGTGATTTGAGCTAACCAATTGGGCAGCGCAGTAGGTTCACTCGATTTAGTCACAGATTTGTCGGTCCGCTGGGTAGGCGGAGTTTGTCTCATGGGAACACTTTGCTTATTCGGTGCGCAGGACTTTTGAATCAAGTGCACCTACTGGGATCAGCTCAACACAATTTTTAAAAAAGAGCGCAAGCCTTTATCGTTTGTTGGCTTTTCTACAGAAATATTTGGTGATCGACTAGGAATGCCTTGAAGATCGACCAGTAGATCGCAATCGACCCGGTTGGCAACCACTGACTTACACCAACTATATAGGCTCGATATAACCAGCCATTTTCCTTTCCATGCAAGGCTTTAACTAGGAATTTTTAGCCATGCGGCCATAATCTTTACCGTCTGCCTTGAACAGTATGGCCAGAGTCATATGTACTGTATCTAGAGTATGGAGGATTTTCATTTCAGCCCGTTTGCTGCAACAGGAATTGTGAATTATTATTTGGATTATAATTAATGGCCATTTTTGTAGGGGTCGAAACATTTTTTCTCAGGGGAAAATCAAGTTTGAAATGTCAAAGTGGAAATGACAAACTTCAGAAGCATTTTTAAACCTCAAATACACTACAGGTTTTACATTTCCTGCATTGCAGGAAAGTTCTACTGCAACAGGGGAATACAATGAAGATCCTACATCTGAATATGGTCAACATCTGTATTATGAATCCCCATTAGCTGCTACCAAGGCAGCAGCTACTCTTCCTTGGGTCCAGCAAAACTAAGGCAGTTTATACAATTTTAAAAACATTACAATACATTCACAGACTGTGTGCCATCAGGCCCCTACTCCACCACTACCACATATATACAGTACAAAATCCACGTGTACATGTGTGTCCTGTTCTGAACTAATTGCAATTTTCCTAAGTCCTTTTTTGTGGCACCTGACCACACGACTGAACAGTAGTCCAGGTCCGACAAAACTAGGGCCTGTAGGACCTGCCTTGTTGACAGTGCTGATAAGAAGGTAGAGCATCTGTCACGATCACTGTCTTCAAACTCCTTGTCATAAATGAGCCAAGGCGCAGCGGACATGTAATTCCACATCTTTAATAAAGTGAAACCTTCACAAAAAAACAGGTAAACAGAAACCGAACGTGACGCAACCGTGGCGCACACAAACACACACAGAAAATAAATAATTACCCACAAACACAGGTGGGAAAAGGCTGCCTAAGTATGATTCCCAATCAGAGACAACGACAGACAGCTGCCTCTGATTGGGAACCATACCCGGCCAACAAAGAAACAGACAAACTAGAATGCCCACCCAAATCACACCCTGACCTCACCAAATAGAGAAATAAAAAGGCTCTCTAAGGTCAGGGCGTGACAGCATCGCCTTATCATGGACATACTTCTCCCCATTTTAGCTACTGTTGTATCAATATGTTTTGACCATGACAGTTTACAATCCAGGGTAACTCCAAGCAGTTTAGTCACCTCAACTTGCTCAATTCCACATTATTTATTACAAGATTTAGTTGAGTTTTAGGGTTTAGTGAATGATTTGTCCCAAATACAATGCTTTTAGTGTAAAAAACATTTAGGACTAACGTATTCCTTGCCACCCACTCTGAAACTAACTGCAACTCTTTGTTAAGTGTTGCAGTAATTTCAGTTGATGTAGTAGCTGACATGTGTAGTGTTGAGTCATCCGCATACATAGACACTCTGGCTTTCCTCAAAGCCAGTGGCAATTCATTAGTAAAGATTGAAAAAAGTAAAGGGCCTAGACAGATGCCTTGGGGAATTTCGGATTCTACCTGGATTATGTTGGATAGGCTTCCATTAAAGAACACCCTCTGTGTTCTGTTACACAGGTAACTCTTTATCCACAGTATAGCAGTGGGTGTAAAGCCATAACACATACATTTTGCCAGCAGCAGACTATGATTGATAATGTCAAAGGCCAGACTGAAGTCTAACAAAACATCCCCCACAATCTTTTTATTATCAATTTCTCTCAGCCAATCATCAGTCATTTGTGTAAGTGCTGTACTTCTCTATAAGCATGCTGAAAGTTTGTTGTCAATTAGTTTTTTGTAAAACAGTATTGTATCTGGTCAAACACAATTTTTTCCAAAAGTTTACTAGGAGTTGGTAACAGGCTGATTGGTTGCCTATTTGACCCAGTAAAGGGGGCTTTACCACTCTTAGGTAGCGGAATGACTTTTACTTCCCTCCAAGCCTGAGGGCACATATTTTCTAGTAGGCTTAAATTGAAGATGTGGCAAATAGGAGTGACAATATCGTCCGCTATTATCCTCAGTAATTTTCCATCCAAGTTGACAGACCCTGGTGGCTTGTCATTGTTGATAGACAACAATAATTTTTTCACCTCTTCCACACTAACTTTATGGAATTTAAAATTACAATGCTTCTCTTTCATAATTTGGTCATAAATACTTGGATGTGTAGTGTCAGCATTTGTTGATGGCATGCTATGCCTAAGTTTGCTAATCTTGCCAAAAAAGCATTAAAATAGTTGGCAATATCAGTTGGTTTTGTGATGAATGAGCCATCTGTTTCAATGAATGATGGAGCTGAGTTTGCCTTTTTTCCTAGAATTTCCTTTAAGGTGCTCCAAAGCTTTTTACTATCATTTTTGTATATCATTTATCTTGGTTTCATAGTGTAGTTTCTTCTTCTTTTTATTCAGTTTAGTCACATTTGTGCAGCCAGACTTATTTGCCATTCCTTTTGCCTCATCCCTCTCAACCATACAATTTTTCAATTCCTCATCTATACATGGGGATTTAACAGTTTTTACAGTCATTTTCTTAATGGATGCATGCTTATTAGTAACTGGAATAAGCAGTTTCATAAATGTGTCAAGTGCAGTCTCTGTTTGCTCGTCATTACACACCACGGACCAATAGATATTCTTACATCAACAACATAGGAATCACTACAAAACTTATTGTATGACCTCTTATACACTATATTAGGCCCAGCCTTTGTAACTTTGGTTTTCCTAGATATGGCTACTATATTGTGATCACTACATCCGATGGATCTGGATACTACTTTCAAGCAAATTTCTGCAGCATTAGAAAATATGTGATCAATACATGTTGATGATTTCATTCCTGTGCTGTTTGTAACTACTTTGGTAGGATGGCTGATAACCTGAACCAGGTTGCAGGCACTGGTTACAGTTTGAAGCTTTTTCTTGAGTGGGCAGCTTGATTAAACCTGTCCGTCTGAGACGTGTTAACCCTATGGGGACTCTCTGTCTAAAATGTCTCACCTACAGTATAGCTAACAGGTTTCAAAGTAAAGCCCCTTCTCAGATCATTACTAGCCTAGGTTATAAATACAACTCTGTCATTCACTGTCTATCAGTATTTGTGGCTTCAATACAGCACTTTCATTCACTGTCTATAGCAGCTCTAGAGCTTTTTTCCCCAAACTGTCTGCACTCATCTGACACACACACACAACACACACACACACACACACACACACACACACACACACACACACACACACACACACACACACACACACACACACACACACACACACACACACACATTCACTTACTTAGGAGGGGATTAGGAAAGCTGTCCAGGCAGTGAAATATGGACGCCAGGGATAACCCCCGCATAGTGACTGTGTGGCAGTGTGAAATAGAAACAGAGGTGCCAGTGAAGTCAAGGAACTTGGAGTTTTTGGAGTTGTGAAACAACATGCCGTGTGAAATGACTGACTGACCTTCCTCTGTCCAATCTGTCATGAGCCTTTTAATAGATGTTTATCAAATGAACTAATTGGCCAGATAGCCCACTTACCTGGTGCCGCTGATTTAAAAGAGACTGAACATCAGAATTACAGTTTTTCAGTCTTCCTTGCCTGAAGTTGAATATCCCTGTAATAGAACATGTAATTACAACATAACGGATGTCAGATTCCAGTTTTCTGTACTTTCCATTACGACTTATGCCCCCACATCACTTCCAATGCATTTGTTTACTCTTGTACTCTCACGTCACCAGGATTCTATCACTGAGGAGGTAGTGGAGCTGTTGGCACCATACCTGGACATGGAGGACTACAACCTGGAGGCAGCCAAAAGGATCTGTGGTAACGTGGCTGGCCTCTGTTCCTGGACTGAAGCTATGAAGGACTTCTTTTCCATTAATAAAGAGGTCCTCCCTTTGAAGGTACACTACTCAACAACCATGGACCCTTCTTTGAAGGGAATATACTGTATACTTATGAGTGGGTCCTCTTGCTCAGTTGTGCAACGGGGCCTCCCACTCCTCTTTCTATTCTGGTTAGAGCCAGTTTGCGCTGTTCTGTGAAGGGAGTAGTATACAGCGTTGAACGAGATCTTCAGTTTCTAGGCAATTTCTCGCATGGAATAGCCTTCATTTCTCAGAACAAGAATAGACGAGTTTCAGAAGAAAGTTCTTTGTTTCTGGCCATTTTGAGTCTGTAATCGAACCCACAAATGCTGATGCTCCAGACACTCAACTAGTCTAAAGCAGTTTTACTGCTTCTTTAATTACAACAACAGTTTTCAGCTGTGCTAACATTTTTGCAAAATGGTTTTCTAATGATCAATTAGCCTTTTAAAATGATAAACTTGGATTAGCTAACATAACGTGACATTGAAACACAGGAGTGATGGTTGCTGATAATGGGCCTCTGTACGCCTATGTAGATATTCCATAAAAAATCTGCTGTTTCCAGCAACATTAGTCATTTACGACATTAACAATGTCTACACTGTATTTCTAATCAATTTGATGTTATTTGTATGGACAAAAAAAAATGCTTTTCTTTCAAAAACAAGGACATTTCTAAGTGACCCCAAACTTTTGAACAGGACCACTTCCATTACACTTCACCCCCCTGGCTGGGTACAAACCCAGGTCTTCTGCACACTACTGTGTAAGTCTGTGTTAGCCCACTGAGTTACATACAGCCTAGTCATTAACTCAGGGAGCTAACACAAATCCTCAGTTCTCAAACAAGGTTACTCACCTAACCAATTCTTTTGAATATGTCCCCAGGCCAACCTGACCCTGCAGGAGGCCCGACTTGGTGTGGCCCAGGGGGAGTTGTCCCGGGCTCAGGAGCAGCTAGACGCTAAGCAGCGGGAGCTGGATGAGGTGCAGGCGCTCTATGACGCCGCCATGAGGGAGAAGCAGACCCTAATGGACGACGCCACAGTCTGCCGGCGCAAGATGGCCAACGCCACCGCACTAATCGACGGGCTTGGTGGTGAGAAGGTGAGGCGCTTTAGCCAACTCCTCAAACTGTCATGCCATATGATTGTTGACATCTCCATGCGTCTATCTTGTTGTGTTTGTCTGTCAGATCCGCTGGACCGAGAGCAGCGCCCTGTTCCAGACTCAGATCAGACATCTGGTTGGGGATGTGTTGCTGGCTACTGGCTTCCTGTCCTACGCTGGTCCCTTTAACCAGGAATACCGCAACCTATTGCTGCAGCTCTGGAGAAAGGAGATGGGCAGCCACCACATCCCCTACAGTGATGTAAGACTCAGCTACACTCTTCACTGTTCTTGTCCCATTTGTCCATAGAGATTCAAGGTCTTAACTTTGTAACAGTGATGTTAGTACATAGTCACTACATTTGATATTATCATTGGACAAAATTATCACATTGAGCTGATTAGTTGTGCTGTTTGAGACCATACTGGAATTGACCTTGAATTGACCATAATCGCTGTAGGAGCTGAATGTGATCAGCATGCTGGTGGACAATGCCACTGTGGGGGAGTGGAACCTTCAGGGCCTACCCAATGATGACCTGTCCATCCAGAACGGCATTATCGTCACCAAGGCCTCACGCTACCCCCTCCTCATCGACCCACAAGGCCAGGGAAAGATCTGGATCAAGAACCGTGAGAAGGATAGGGAGCTAGAGGTAACGAGGACTGAGTAGCTACAGTTATCTCACCCATAAAAAGTCAG
The DNA here is from genome assembly GCF_045679555.1 of Salvelinus alpinus. Lineage (NCBI taxonomy): Eukaryota > Metazoa > Chordata > Actinopteri > Salmoniformes > Salmonidae > Salvelinus > Salvelinus alpinus. The sequence goes on from NC_092095.1 coordinate 23,108,552, forward strand.
TCTGTATGAGATAAATGTCTGGAGAAACAGACAACATTTCTTTAATCCAAATGAACTTGACCCTACCTGTTTTGCATAAAACAATACAAATAAACCATGAAGTGAACATAGGTTTTATTACCATCTCTGTTACTGACTGTTTCAGGTGACATCTTTGAACCACAAGTACTTCCGCTCCCACCTGGAGGACAGCATGTCTCTGGGGCGCCCCCTACTGATCGAGGACGTAGGAGAGGAGCTAGACCCTGCCCTGGACAACATTCTGGAGAAGAACTTCATCAAGTCTGGCTCCACGTATAAAGTAATATGCTGCTTTTTGTCATCAATGTAGATGTATAGGGTTTGTGCTGTCTTGGAGTTAAACGTCTTGGAGTCGTGTTTGTGCTTGCACAGCTGATAGTTTGCAAATACTGTCTGATAGATAATTACAATAGTGCCTGGAAAACTGTAATTTTTGCTCTAGTTTCGACCTCCTTTTGTTTTATTAAGCTCTATGTGGGATATGAACGTAATCGTTTTTAATATTGGGTCCAAGATGCCCGTGCTATGACAACAAGCCTCCGGCTCTCTGTTGCCATTTCATAGAGTATCTCTTCCAGCCCTCTGTTGCCTGTCCTGTCCCCAGGTGAAGGTAGGAGACAAAGAGGTGGATGTGATGAAGGAGTTCACCCTCTATATCACCACTAAGCTGGCTAACCCGGCCTACACCCCTGAGATCAGTGCTAAGACTGCTGTGGTGGACTTCACTGTCACTCTCAAAGGCCTGGAGGACCAGCTGCTTGGCCGGGTCATCCAAATAGAGAAACAGGTACAGGGATCCCATTTATGCAGTATACCTATAGAGTACATAACTGGGGTTGCCATTCATATTGTTTGAGTAAAGCTAGTCAAATACAGCTGTCAGTCACACAGAGTTTATACAGAGTTTAAAGAAATACAAGTACCTCCTTGCTCTTACAAGACATGCTTATTTCTCTCTGTCTGTGTGTGTGTCTCTCTCTCTCTCTCTCTCTCTCTCTCTCTCTCTCTCTCTCTCTCTCTCTCTCTCTCTCTCTCTCTCTCTCTCTCTCTCTCTCTCTCTCTCTCTCTCTCTCTCTCTCTCTCTCTCTCTCTCTCTCTCTCTCTCTCTCTCTCTCTCTCTCTCTCTCTCTCTCTCTCTCTCTCTCTCTCTCTCTCTCTCTCTCTCTCTCTCTCTCTCAGGAGCTGGAGTCAGAGCGTGTGAAGCTCTTGGAAGAAGTGACTTCCAACAAGAGGAAGATGCAGGAGCTGGAGGATAACCTCCTGTACAGACTGACCAGCACTGAGGGCTCTCTGGTGGAGGACGAGTCCCTTATCGAGGTCCTGAGAGTCACCAAGACCACAGCAGAGGAGGTATCTGTGTTTTGGATTGGCCAAATGTGCATGATTTCTTTCCAATTATGAAGTATGAAAGAAATGAACAAGAGCATCATTTTTTAAATACATTTTTAGATATACCTATATGTATTTCCACTATATGTATTGATTTAAATGTTCTCAGATTTGTGACACAGTAGTCCAACATTGTACTTAAAATGTTCCCAACAGGTGAGTGAGAAGCTAAAGGTGGCAGCCGATACCGAGGTGAAGATCAATCTGGCCAGGGAGGAGTACCGTCTGGTGGCCACACGGGGCAGCATCCTCTACTTCCTCATAGTGGAGATGAGCCTGGTCAACATCATGTACCAGACCTCCCTCCGCCAGTTCCTGGGCATCTTCGACTCGTCAATGGAGAAATCCACCAAGTCCCAGATCACCTCTAAAAGGATCCTCAACATCATTGAGTTTCTGACCTACCAGGCGTTTCGATATACAGCTAGAGGCCTGTATGAGGATCACAAGTTCCTCTTCACCCTCCTGCTGGCCCTGAAGGTCGACCTGCAGGCCAGGAACATCTCCCACAGCGACTTTCAAACCTTCATCAAAGGTTCGGCCAGTTACATTCATATTTTCCATTGCAACTTTCAGACCTTTATCACATTAACATTGGATTGTTTCAGTACCTCCTGATTTGTTATGAATGTGGCTGATGTTTTCAACTTCCCAGACATCCAACTTGGAAATGACATTGATAGCTAAATAGAGCTTACCTTTTTTTGTTTTTGCATCCAATTTTTATTTCTGTGTAGTAAGATTTCAGAACCTGTCATAGAAGCAATGAGTTTAAACAGTAGCATTCCAATAACGGAAACTAGTTTTATCCCTACCTGACTACTACCGTGTATGATTTATGATTAGGTTATGATAAGACTGGCCACATGACCTGGCCAGGATAAACTGTGAGGCCTAACTGTAGCCTAGAGCCTATATTTTCCTGGTCACCTATCTGATTTAAAAAAGACAATTTCAACGTAACCCTTCAATTAATATCAGTCATTACTAATCACACATACCTTTATCAATGTGTCTTTTCACAACAAAAAAGTGACACCCATCACTTTGCTCTTATCACCCATGTAGGGTATCTCATAGTGTGTCTCACATGCGACTTGGCCCACCCACAAGGGGGGTAACTGAATACCCCAGCCCTAGTTCAGCTTACATCACACTGCTGACTGTATGCATCCAGATCTATTTTAGCCCCCTGAATTCCCCCTCTCACACACCAATGGTATTAGGACTTTCTTTGACTGCGATAATGTACATCAAGCTATGTATTTGGAAGAACTATTTGTTTTCTCTTATTGTATTTGCATACAGTTCTTCTTATTTCCAACATTGACTAGTTTTCAACCTTTACAGAAAAGAGAATTGTTATCCGTCATGCTTCCATCTTAAAATGAACCCAGTATTCACTAAGCAAACCCTCTGAGTTTAATGTGCTTTTTCACCCTCAACCCCACTTAGATTTGTGTAAATTGAGATGTGAGATTTGTTACAAATCGTCAGTGCGTCGTCATATGGGAAGCTTAATAATTCTCACTTTCTCTCTATTACATTTGTTGCCGTTATTCAATTCAATCGTTATTAAACCATGAGTAGTAAGCATATTAACTGTGCACCATGCATTACAGAAGATCCTACACATATTTAGAACTTGAAATGAGTGTATAGTTATACACATATGGAATATATCTCCTCCTCTCCTAGGAGGTGCAGCTCTGGACCTGAACTCTGTGGAGCCCAAGCCGCGGCGCTGGATCCTGGACATAACGTGGCTGAACCTGGTCCAGCTGTCCAGCGTGCACCCCTTCACCCAGCTGCTGACCCAGGTCACCCACAACGACCGCTCTTGGAGGGCCTGGTTCGACGAGCCTGCCCCCGAGGAGGCCCCGGTGCCTGACGGATACGACAGCATGCTGGACACATTCAGGAAGTTATTGTTGATCAGGAGCTGGTGCCCCGACCGGACCATTGCACAGGTGGGTGGGCCTATCTGTTGTTATTTAGGCCTCACGTACGAATTGGGTCAGTGTCTGCTCAATCAACATTTCCTGTGCTATCGGCAACAATATATTTTTGTTTCAACAGAAGAAATGCATATCCGTGTATTTTCAAGATACTAGTTTGTATTTACCCCTTTAATAAAATGTAATTTCCCACATACAGCAAAAGCTTTTGACCCAGAACAACCCAAACGTTACTCATCTTTCCTTGAGTCTGGATGGTACCTTTAATATTTTTATGCAGGCACAGTGCTCCAGAAATAAAGGTGGCAGATAGCCTAGCGGTGAAGAGCTTTGAGCCAGTGACAGAAAGGCCGCTGGTTCAAATCCCAGAGCTGACTCTGTGAAAAATCTGCCGATGTTCCCTTGAGCAAGGCACTTCATCCTACTTGCTTCTGTAAGTTGCTCTGGATAAGAGCATCTGCTAAAATACTAAAATGTAAATGTAAAATAAACGTGCTGGCCTCAAACTTGTCATACCATTCAAGAGCAAATTACCTTTTTTTCAAATCTAAATTAAGACTTGCTGAGTGATGTAATTTGACAAGTTCATTTACTTAGTAACCGTGGAAACTCTGGGGAAGACGGTGAGAAAGAGAGAAAAGCACAGGTGTACTGTAATCATTTACAAATGCGTACGTTACAGACAAGCGTCTCCCCTTTCAGTTCTGACTTGGGAGGGAACTATAAAAAGCCTCTCTGAAATGAGCGAACAGCTGACAGTCCGCATAGCCAGCGATTACCCATTCAAATCCACCATCTCTCCTTCTCGACCAAACCATTGCCAAGTTACACAAACCAGACTTTGTAGGGTGGGTCCAAATCCTTCAAACACTGAGTAAATGTTATGTTTGTCTGAAGAAACAAGACAAAGAACTGTTGATGGTACAATGCCTAGTTTTACATCAGTAAACCAAAGTGAATACATTTTATCATCAATTAATATCAGCGAAATTGAATGGCTTCGAAAATATTTCAACAAGTTCCAAATGAATTTGGCACTAAGTATGCAGGAACTCTATTAAAATGAATAGGCGTAGAAGTAGGGTTAGGGTGTGGTACTTTCCCACCTTTTGTGAAATGTCACACTTCTCCCCACTTTTGGACAGCCGGAGGAGCTAAGGCACTGAATTCCCATGTCAAATCTGATCTGAGGTCTCCACTTTAGAAATGCTACCCACATGTACGTACTAAGAGGAGGCAGCTGATTACATTTTGACACGCATGACAGGTGGAAACTGAGTTTGAGGCTCTTTGCCAAATATCTACTAAGCTAGGACCAGTGGTGTAAAGTACTTAAGTAAAAAATACTTTCAAGTACTACAAGTAGGTTTTTTGGGGATCTGTACTTTACTTTACTATTTTTATTTTTGACAACTTTTGCTTCACTACATTCCTAAAGAAAACAATGCACTATTTACTCCATACATTTTCCCTGACACCTAAAAGTACTCCTTACATTTTGAATGCTTAGCAGGACAGGAAAATGGTCCAATTCACTCACTTATCAAGAGAACATTCCTGGTCATCTACTGCCTCTGATTTGGTGGACTCACTAAAGTGTTGGAGTTTGCCCCTGGCTATCTGTAATTTAGAAAACAAGAAAATGGTGCTATCTGGTTTGCATAATATAAGAAATTTGAAATGATTTATACTTGTACTTTTTATACTTACTTACATACATTTTAACAGTTACATTTACCTTTGATACTTAACTATATTTAAAACCAAATACTTTTAGACTTTTACTCAAGTAGTATTTTACTGGGTGACTTTCACTTTAACTTGAGTCATTTTCTATTAACATATCTTTACTTTTACTCAAGTACGACAATTTGGTGCTTTTTCCACCACTGGCTAGGACTCTTCCACAAACCTACAGGGTGATTCCATGCTAGCGGAGCCCCAAAATATTGTTTGTATCTCAGATTGTTCTGGCAATTCTTACAAAGAAACTTCATAGGGCGGAAGGATGTTTGACATGCTTTTTACATTTGTATCACAAACCATTTTTGAGAAAATCATGATGAAAGTGGCCATTTTAGGCCCTTTTAGACCTAAAATGCCCTCTTCAGATACCATATATATTTTTGACCTACGCTGACGTGGAATCACCCTACATGCTCCTGGAAGTGGAGTGACATAGTTGGTAAGACCGTGGCTTTGGTGATAGTAATGGCAAGGTTGTGGGTTGAAGTCCTGCAAGGATCACATACACTGAACACAAATGTATGCACTCAATGTACTATACATTGTGCTGTAAACAAAAAAAAATCATATTCAATTGAAAACTAATGTTTTGTTCTCCAGACATGTTTCTTCTCCTTTGGGCAGTGTGGTGTTGAATACTACCTGTCTATGTCTCTTCAGCCAACGCATTTCCAATCATCTCTATTAATAGAATGCGACTCACTTTTAAAGGAAGAACAGCTGTACAGTACTGCTCTCTATGCTCTTAGGCTGCAGATCCTCTGTGCAACATGTCAATGATTCTGCTTTAGGTTATTGCTATGTGATCCGAATAAAATCCTTTCCCCATTGGCCATATAATTATCACCCTGCAATATAAACTTTTCACAAATAAAAATAGGTGGATTCAAACATGTAGGTTTTTATTTCATAGTTCTCTGTCATCTTAGAACCCAGGTTGATCCACCAAATGTTGCCTCTTCAATAATGACAAAATGAAAACCTCCAATAAAGCCATAGATTTATCTAAAGCATTATCCAAAGCTAATGAAACATTTCCGTGTTGAAAATCCTCAACTGCAGTGGTATAGCCTGTGTTCTCCACATTAGCTGGTGAATCCCTTTGGTTTTTGTTCCAGGCACGGCATTACATCGCTGAGTCGCTGGGGCCTAAGTACGCCGAGGGGGTCATTCTGGACATGGAGTCCATGTGGGCGGAGAGTGACAAGAGGACTCCCATGGTGTGCTTCCTGTCTATGGGCTCCGACCCCACAGAGAACATAGAGAGGCTTGCAAAAGCAAAGGTGACTTAAGTGGCAAGTTTCTCAGACATAGATTAAGCCTACTCCTAGACTAAAAAGCATGATGCATCTGTTTTCTACTGTATGTATTTGACTGTTTTGCTGATGTTGTGTACGGCGTGTACCTGTAGGGAGCACCATGCAGACCCATCTCCATGGGACAGGGCCAGGAAGTGCACGCTCGCAGGTTATTGGCCAACAGTATGGCTGACGGAGGTTGGCTCCTCCTCCAGAACTGCCACCTGGGCCTGGACTTCCTGGACGAGCTGCTGGAGTCGGTCACCAACACCGAAAACATCCACAGCGGTTGTAGGGTGTGGCTGACCACCGAGGTCCACCCCAAGTTCCCCATCAACTTCCTGCAGTCGTCCATCAAGTTCACCAATGAGCCTCCTCAAGGTACATGTAAACCACTTCTTCTGTGTTAACTTCATAATCTGGATTGATGAACATGGCATATACAGTATCTTCGTATTATTAATTTGTGTCATACCAGATTTGTGGTCTTATGTTGTGTCCAGGTATGAAAGCAGGGTTGAAAAGGACCTACAACGGTGTGACTCAGGAGATGCTGGAGATCACTAACCTGCCCCAGTGGAGACCTCTGTTATACGCTGTGGCCTTCCTCCACACTACTGTTCAGGTCTGACTGAACAACATCATTTCAAACCTGATTCACCCCCATATCATACCCCGTATCATAATCCCATATCCCCATATCATACCATCAAATGAAATACCCATATCCCCAATGGCTGTTGTTTCTCCAACATTTTCAGCGTTCACATCAATAACAGTCTTTCTACCTACTGTTCCATGTTTTCCTTCCCTTTTCTCTGGTTCTTACTAGTGCTCTGCCTCTGTATTTCTCTGGTTCTTACTAGTGCTCTGCCTCTGTATTTCTCTGGTTCTTGCTAGTGCTCTGCCTCTGTATTTCTCTGGTTCTTGCTAGTGCTCTGCCTCTGTATTTCTCTGGTTATTACTAGTACTCTGCCTCTGTATTTCTCTGGTTCTTACTAGTACTCTGCCTCTGTATTTCTCTGGTTCTTGCTAGCGCTCTGCCTCTGTATTTCTCTGGTTATTACTAGTACTCTGCCTCTGTATTTCTCTGGTTCTTACTAGTACTCTGCCTCTGTATTTCTCTGGTTATTACTAGTACTCTGCCTCTGTATTTCTCTGGTTATTACTAGTACTCTGCCTCTGTATTTCTCTGGTTATTACTAGTACTCTGCCTCTGTATTTCTCTGGTTATTACTAGTACTCTGCCTCTGTATTTCTCTGGTTCTTGCTAGTGCTCTGCCTCTGTATTTCTCTGGTTATTACTAGTACTCTGCCTCTGTATTTCTCTGGTTCTTACTAGTACTCTGCCTCTGTATTTCTCTGGTTATTACTAGTACTCTGCCTCTGTATTTCTCTGGTTATTACTAGTACTCTGCCTCTGTATTTCTCTGGTTATTACTAGTACTCTGCCTCTGTATTTCTCTGGTTATTACTAGTACTCTGCCTCTGTATTTCTCTGGTTCTTGCTAGTGCTCTGCCTCTGTATTTCTCTGGTTATTACTAGTACTCTGCCTCTGTATTTCTCTGGTTCTTACTAGTACTCTGCCTCTGTATTTCTCTGGTTATTACTAGTACTCTGCCTCTGTATTTCTCTGGTTATTACTAGTACTCTGCCTCTGTATTTCTCTGGTTCTTACTAGTGCTCTGCCTCTGTATTTCTCTGGTTCTTACTAGTACTCTCCCTCTGTATTTCTCTGGTTCTTGCTAGTGCTCTGCCTCTGTATTTCTCTGGTTATTACTAGTACTCTGCCTCTGTATTTCTCTGGTTCTTACTAGTACTCTGCCTCTGTATTTCTCTGGTTCTTACTAGTGCTCTGCCTCTGTATTTCTCTGGTTATTACTAGTACTCTGCCTCTGTATTTCTCTGGTTATTACTAGTACTCTGCCTCTGTATTTCTCTGGTTCTTACTAGTACTCTGCCTCTGTATTTCTCTGGTTATTACTAGTGATCTGCCTCTTATTTCTCTGGTTCTTACTAGTGTTCTGCCTCTGTATTTCTCTGGTTCTTGCTAGTGCTCTGCCTCTGTATTTCTCTGTTTTTTTATAGTACTCTGCCTCTGTATTTGTCTGGTTCTTACTAATGATCTGCTTCAGTATTTCTCTGGTTCTTACTAGTGTTCTGCCTCTGTATTCCTCTGGTTCTTACTAGTGTTCTGCCTCTGTATTTCTCTGTTTTTTTATAGTACTCTGCCTCTGTATTTCTCTGGTTCTTAATAGTACTCTGCCTCTGTACTGGTTCTTACTAGTGTTCTGCCTCTGTATTTCTCTGTTCTTACTAGTCCTCTGCCTCTGTATTTCTCTGTTCTTACTAGTACTCTGCCTCTGTATTTCTCTGTTCTTACTAGTCCTCTGCCTCTGTATTTTGCTGGTTCTTGCTAGTACTCTGCCTCTGTATTTCTCTGGTTCTTACTAGTGATCTGCCTCTTATTTCTCTGGTTCTTACTAGTACTCTGCCTCTTATTTCTCTGGTTCTTACTAGTACTCTGCCTCTGTATTTCTCTGTTCTTACTAGTCCTCTGCCTCTGTATTTTGCTGGTTCTTGCTAGTACTCTGCCTCTGTATTTCTCTGGTTCTTACTAGTGATCTGCCTCTTATTTCTCTGGTTCTTACTAGTACTCTGCCTCTTATTTCTCTGGTTCTTACTAGCACTCTGCCTTTGTATTTCTCTGTTCTTACTAGTGCTCTGCCTCTGTACCTCTCTCTTTCCCCTCTGCAGGACAGGGAACCATTTGAAAATCAGTAGGTCTACTGTGAAACGCTCACATTCTTTACATTACAATCTATGCTTTAATTATACAGTTATTACTTCTAATGATATTTTACCCAGTGAAAATAAATGAATGAATGGATGAACCAATGATGTCCATCAATCTCTCTATCAATCTCATGTGTGTTGGTTTTTCTCCATGCAGGAGAGGCGTAAGTTTGGCCCCCTGGGCTGGAACATCCCGTACGAGTTCAACCAGGCAGACTTCACCTCCAGCATGCAGTTTGTCCAGAACCACCTGGACGAGTTGGACGTGAAGCGTGGCGTCAACTGGAGCTGCCTGCGCTATATGCTGGGCGAGGTCCAATATGGCGGCCGCGTAACAGACGACCTGGACAAACACCTTCTCAACACCTTCACCCGCGTGTGGTTCAGCGAGAGCACATTCGCCGACAAGTTCTGTTTCTACAAGGGTTATACTATACCCAAAGCCAAGAATGTGCCGGATTACCTGCTCCACATTGATACGCTGCCGCTGGTCGACTCGCCAGAGGTAAGAGGGGGGAGAGATGTTATTGGTGTGACATTAGTGCTACATCGTTATTTTCTGCTTGCAGTTAGCAGACGGTTCATGTTAGACAGGTTTTGGTTATTTTTGAATAGGCTACTATCACACTGGAGCAACAAACATATTTTCCTCTACTCAAACATACAACACATATACTAATCACAGTTGTGTGACCAACAGGTATTCGGTCTTCATCCTAATGCTGACATTACGTACCAGACAAACATGGCCAACGAGATCCTAAGCACCATCATCAATATCCAACCCAAGGACAGTGGAGGAGGGGGAGGGGAGACAAGAGAGGCCACTGTCCAGAAACTGGCCAACGAGATGCTGGACAAGCTGCCACCAGACTACGTTCCACATGAGGTAACCAACCTGACATGGACAAGGTTGATTGTGTCAATCAGGGGTTGGGGTCAACACTTGTTATATCTTGGCTCTGTAAAGATACCATATGTACCACAGATCAACTGAGCAACTACATCAATAATAAGGTCCCCTCTACTTTGTGCTTCAGGTGAGAGCTCATCTTCAGAAAATGGGCCTTTTCCAGCCCATGAACATCTTTCTGCGGCAGGAGCTTGACCGCATGCAGCGAATCATAGGCTGTGTACGGAGTACTCTCACCGATCTGAAACTGGCCATTGATGGTAAGTCTCTAAAAAACACATACTGTAAATGCATACAGAGGTACTATAAAAAAGATAATCTGTAATAAAAACAACAACTTTCACACTGTACAGTGTAATTAGCATGGAAATACAATACATAGCTAGTTAGCAACTTTTGAAAAGAAATTAGACAACATTTTTCTCTACTCCAAAATCGAAGTGAGACCTTTGAGTCTGATTATAGGTTTCAAGTCCCTGAACTAAATTATCTACCATTAGGGACCATTATCATGTCAGAGGATTTGAGGGATGCCCTGGACAGCATGTATGACGCTCGCATCCCCAAGCTGTGGCAGAAGATCAGCTGGGACTCAGCGACGCTGGGCTTCTGGTTCACGGAGCTACTGGAGAGGAACCAGCAGTTTCATACCTGGATCTCCAGTGGACGGCCCCACCAGTTCTGGCTCACTGGCTTCTTCAACCCACAGGTAGGGTATACGTGACCGACCGCCTTGATTCAATCTTGTGTAGCAAAATTTGAAATTGTGTTTCTTTACATTGGATAAAAGCAGAGACACAGAGCTACAGTGGTGTATCATACACTGCATTTGAAGAACAATGGGAAAGTAATTCTGCTTTGAAAGTTGATCAACCTTGAGAAAATGGCCTTTGAATGTTTTGGTACCTACTGGAGAGCTCTTCTTTGTCTACACCCCTTCAGCATCGTTCACACCCTCTTAAGTTTTAGTCGCACCAAACTCTTTAAGGGTTGATCTGAGTGTTCTGTCCTAACAACGACAGTCAAGCACCCAAGCTAACTGGCGAACGTTGGCTAGCTACTTCAAGACACAAATGAGAGAACAGCTCACTGACTATTTTACTCGCCCTAGCAGAGCTGGTTAGGCTGTTTTTATGTTATCCAGAGCGTTGGTGACTGCAACTGTGCTGCTGGCAACAATTTATGCTTTTTTGCCAACGTTTACTGACACCGGACATATTCAACTGGTGTTGAGTGTTTGTAAATGTGTCAGTTATTCTGCGCTCTGGCATACTCAGACGAGAGTGCTCTGAAATCGGAGTAGTTAGCCAGAGTGAATTTACCAGCTACATCTATCAACAGTTGTCGCTGTGACATTCTATTGAAATGGTTACTTGCATAGTGGAGTCTTTTGTTAAGACATGTAGCTAGCTAGCTGGGTAAACAATTAACCATAATCACAACTCAAGACGTTACTACCCTGCATGAATCTGCAGGTAGCTAACCAACCAGGTTCAATGTTAGCTAGCTAACATTAGGCTATAACTAGCAATGCAAATGGCTCTGAGATACAAATAATAAGATCATACACGTAATGTTAGCTAGCGAGCCAGCCAGCTAACGTTAGCTAGCTAGCTAACAGTACACTTTCTAACTTAAAATGAAAACAACTTTACGTTCAAATGGCTCTCCTGTGAAGTGGTGACCCGCGACATATGCCTAGTTTCCTGAAACGAGTCACTTACTGCAAATGTACAAGCTCAGAGGTGGAGCAGACATGGCAGTCGCACCAATGAATATCTGGTTACAGTACTTCGTGTGGAACTTGTACTGTTTATGTATTACCTGGGAATAATGTATATTACATTATGATAGAAATGTTATGATTTTAAATAGTGTTCTTTTAAAGCACCCAGCAACAATGTTTTCAAAGTCATGCCATGATAAACTGTGTGTGGTTTGTCATAGGGCTTTCTGACTGCCATGAGGCAGGAGACCACAAGGATGAACCTGGCCAAAGGCTGGGCTCTGGACACTGTCGTTCTGCACAACGATGTCACCCGGATGATGAGGGAGGACGTCACAGCGCCACCGCCAGACGACATGGGCGGAGTCTACATCTACGGACTCTTCCTGGACGGGGCAGGGTGGGACAAAAGAAACGCCAAACTCACAGAGTCACCTCCAAAGGTTAGCATATAGCATTATCTCATTTTCCACTGAGAATATTTATGCTCATTATTATTTGCTTCACTAAGATCGATGGTAAAAACTTTGAATGAACCAGACCTGGGTTCTGTCAACAACAATATCATACCAATGAAATAGTCCCGAAAGTGAAAACTCTAAATTCAAGTGCACCTTGATTACTTGTATTTGACATAATGTATTTTACCCAGGTCTGTAATGAATTTCCTTTGAGTCTGAAGTTGTTAAAACCAGCCTATTGAGTCTCACCCCCGTCTTTCACTTCCAGGTCCTTTTCACAGTCCTCCCTGTGGTCCACGTCTATGCTATCAGCACGTTGGCTTCCGATGCCAAGCGTCAGCAAGGGATAAGCCTGTACGCCTGTCCCGTGTATAAGAAACCCAGACGCACAGACCTCACCTTCATCTTCTCCCTGCTGCTGCGCACCTTCCAGGCCCCTGACCACTGGACACTGAGGGGAGTGGCTCTGCTCTGTGACTGCAAATGAGTGGACATTTCATTTCAAGTGGTTAGTCATTTTAGTTTTGCAAAACATGTTTGTGTGGGGGGTGGCAGTGGATAGGTAGGGGTGAGTGTGAATGAGTGACTGTGTGTGTGTCTCAACCACATACTGAATATGACAATGACGACAACGTGTGTGTTTATCTAATTCCAAGTGATTTCTCAGAATTACTATTTGTCTACGTAGTGCAAATGAATTGATTAATCAATAATGCTAGTATTTTGTGCAGCCAAATTACTATATTTGGAATTTTTATTAAACACATTTTCAAAGAATACCAGTAGATGTAAACAATGCACAAGTCGTATATAAATTCTTGTTTTTGAATAACTCATCATATCCTGGTATTTTATTTGTTGAAGTGCTGTAGAAAAGATAGCTGTTATGACATGTTTCCCCTATTCCAATTTATCCACTAAAATCAACCCCTCTGACACTTTACCCTGTCAAAAAGCATTTGAATAGCATCATGTCGCATCATAGTAATAACACTTTTATAACATTTTAATAATTATGTAATAAATCATAGCATAGCAAACAAGGATGCCAGTAATTTTTTTCCCACAGTTCTATACCTTATGACTGGGTTATGTGTGTTGTAATACGAGTGTGGTTGTCATAAGCTGTTAGGACACATTTTATGGGAATTTACAAAAGCTTTCGACTACTGTCTTGTCTACTATCTTAATTAACATATTTTGGACGTGTAGAAGATAATTACCATAGCAACAGTTAGTGTAGTACTGCACCGAGGTTAGACCTTTTTAAACCGTGTTCATTGAATAGAAACAAAATCTACAGTTAACAAGAGTATTGGACAATTGAATAAATAATAACATGCACAATGTGTTACCTCTCCTTAGCAGCAGAGAGGCTTAAAATCCATCCTATATATGTAAAGTGGCATAAACTTGAAATAATATCTATAGTCATGCCAAATCACTCACACTATAACAGCAAAAAATATCTAGAAATGGCTTCATATATTTAACCATACTAAATGAGCAGAAGATGCAAATATTCAAGAATCTGCTTATGTCCATAGGGAGTTAAATGATGTACTTACAATGTCTATTCCTACTGGCCATTTGTATAGCTAATTATTGTTTATTTTTTAAATGTCATATCATAGATATTTGACATAATACACAGTAGTTTCCTCACTCACCGTTTCATATAATATAATCATATTTGCCATTTAGCAGAAGCTTTTATCTTCGTCATGCGTGCATACACTGTACGTATGTCTGGTTCCCGGGAATTGAACCCACTACCCTGGTGTTAGAAGCGCCATCCTCTACCAACTGAGCTACAAAGGACCAATTTCGAAATTAACCCATTTTCCAATGAAATGATATATACTTGTTATATATGTTTATATATGCATTACTCCTCAGACAACAGCTGATTTTAGTTTTTCTCTGCAAAAACTGCACAAGAAATGTTATCTATTCACTGAATTCTGGTTCGGCGGGCATGAGTTGACATCATTCAGTCCTGAAGCTCATCACTCTTCACATACCTTCACACAAGACATTTCTCTGTCAAGTTATTGTTTTTCATATGTAACATTAACCTTAATTAAACCATTCATACCTAAACTCAATTTCAACTTCCGTCATTTCAGTAGTTTAGCCTTTACATCCCATATTCAGCCTTTCAACATGCAAATTAACGACAATTGAATGTCCGTTATGTTGTAAGTATGTTGATTATGAAGATGTTGAAAGTCTGTAGAAAATGTCCAATCCCTCAAACTTGCTGTAATTCTTTTCAGTTTATTTGTTTTGAATACTTGAAAGTCCATGTCTAATGTAAACAGGAAAAAAAGAAAAAGAAAATATATATTTACTTGTTCTATATAAATCCTTGAATTCCCAAAACAAAGATGACTTCCAAATGTTACAGGAGTGTGTGGATTATATAAACTCTTCGTTTTGACACCCTAACTGGCCTGTTTCTGGGACAGGGACTACTGGGACTATGGGTCACAGGCCAATCCTAAAAAAAAAATTTAAACAAGGAAAAATAACATGTATGTTGTTGTTTTTCAGTTTCCTTGACTGCTGTTTTAGGAGAGCTGCTTGATATCATTTATCGGTACCTCATCCTCTCCATCCTCAGCCTCCTTGGTCACCTCCGTGTAGGCGAGGTCAGGGCTTGCGGATTTGCGTCCCTTGGGTGGTGGGATGGGTGCGGCACCCTCAGTGACCCCCTCGGCCCCCTCCTGGCCCTCCGCCACAGTCCTCTCCTTCTTCAGTTTGGCTGGCACATGGCTGGCAATAGATTCCTTGAGCCGCGAGCCGGACTGCTTGAGCCTCTCGCCGGACTGGCGGATCTTCTCCCGGCGCTCAGTCGATACGATGCGCTCACCCATCTGGCCAACCTTGCTGTTCATGTTCTCTTTCGTCTTGGTCATGTTCGCACGGGAGAAGGTAGATTTGAAGCTCTCGATGCGGCTCAGGCCTGATTTCTTCATCTTGGCGGCTGTGGACGAGGCTTCCTCCACCACCATGTACTCCTCATCAGACTCAGGGGGGAGCTCAAAGTGGTCTGGCTCCACTTCGGCCGCCGACGGTTTGGGTGCCTTGGGTTGACTGGGTCCTTTGGGTTCCTTTCCGGCTGCCACAGCTGGCACCTCACTGTCACCCTGTAATGAGATCAGAAACCAGGTTGAGTGTCTCAGAACCACCTCAAAACAACCAAAGGGACACACAAAAGCGCTTGTGTGTCCGCTTGCTAGTATACATCTGTAACCTGTAAAACCACACATTTCACTGCACCTATCCAGTGTATGTGACAATAAAACATTTTTTTGTCTGCCTGCTAGTATACATCTGTAATATCAAGTGGTAGCACTTTGTTTCAGGTTTAATGATATCTGAGCTCTGACAGAAGGATTGCAATAGTATTGAGGTTGAATATATAGAAAATAAAGACCAAAATGAAAAGTATTGATGTTGGGAGGAGAATGACCACCATAATATTGACCTTTTTGCCTTAGTTGTTGAATGAAGAATCTGACGTCTTGACAATCCTGAGAAGCATAGACCAACTGCTCTCGCTAAATGCTGCGTGTCCCATAACTCAGTTATTTAATGGGTTCATGTTTCATACAGTACTTCACTCATTAAAGTCAATGTTTGAAATGAGAGCAGCCACTCATGAAGACATTGCCAAGAACCATAAATAATTGTATGAATTACCATAGATGGCAGCTAAATTGGTATCTGCAACCCAACACTGTATCCAGCCCACACTGTGAGCTTCAGTTAATCAGTGAATTTGGTTCAAACCATTATTTGGGACTGTATATCTGTTAACCCAATGAGTCCCACCGTGATGACGGCGCAAATTGGAATTCTAACCCCTTTTAAACGTGGTGTTTGAGCTACAGACTTTTGAATGACTTGAGCTACAAACTATTAAAAGCTATCATTGAAAGGCTCTCACAAACATGCACATGTAACATGCTCTGCTCTATGATGCTCACTAGCTACACAAGAGTCATTAGAAGGTAAGGGGTTCTTCTACATAGAAGATCATAGGAAATCCAAGGACATGGCGTATATAATACTGCAATAAGCTCACATAGTTGCTGTCTTAAACACCAAACTCTGCACAGTTGTCGCTGACTAGTTGGATATTAATTTCCCAGTTAGCAAACAATTTCTGTACTTAGAGCATTCATATAAATAAATACAAAATGATCAGGTTTTTGCTTTGGCTGACCTTTTCTTATTAACATTGGTCAATAAAACTCATGAATACAACTGTTTATGTCAAATTAACTTGTGTTCTACTTGTAACCTTGGTTGTCCTGAAAGGAAAATGGTTCAACACTTCATTGGGAGGCTAAATATAAAGGCTGGACATGCAGATAAATGAAAGTCAATGAAAAGGAGATTTTTGCTGGGGTCTCGGGACTGATAGGGTTCATAAGACAGGTCAACAAAATTTCACAGATTGACCCTAATTGGCTGTTTTTTCCCCACCTACAATCACTTAATAACAGTATGATTTCAGTATTACAAAAAAACACCCTCCATTCTAAAATGTAAATTAATCATGTTCTACGTGCATCTCAGAATTAAGTTATTGGCCTCTAATATTCTATGAAAACACAAGACTTTAATGATATTTCAAAAATAATAATTTATTACATAATTCGAAATGTATGCACTTTATAGAATATGCCATAAAGGCCTACAGTATTTCACAACATGTCAAAAGTTAGATAGAAAGACTAAGGTTTTGATACAACATTGTGTCACCTGAGAGTTTAGCACCATTCATTTAGATATGTGTTCATTAAATAACGCGTTTAAGGAGAACTGGTTTGATAGTCTTTGGCATATATCAGATGTGTACTGGTTCACTTGGGTCTCTCGTTTCCCTCTCCTGCTTGAAGTTATTTGGGAATTGGAGATGCTTCAGTACGTTTTCCATGGGCCTCCAGCTCATTCATCCTTTCAAGAAATGTTCACAAGAGAAAAACCATGTCTTAACATCATATGTTAACATTATACGTCAACTGTTTCATGTGTTTGAATGGCAGTTACATAGAGTGCATTCGGAAAGTATTCAGAACCCTTCACTTTTTTTACATTTTGTGACATTACCGCCTCAATTCTAAACTGGATTAAGTAGTTTTTCCCCCTCATCAATCTACCCCATAATGACAAAGCAAAAACAGGTTTTTAGAAATGTTTGCAAGTGTATTAATAATAAAAAACGGAAATATCCCATTTACACAAGGATTCAGACCCGTTACTCATTACTTTGTTGAAGCACCTTAGGCAGCGATTACAGCCTTGAGTCTTTCTGGGTATGACGCTACAAGCTTGGCACACCTGTATTTTGGGAGTTTCTCCCTTTCTTCTCTGCAGATCCTCTCAAGCTCTGTCAGGTTGGTTGGGGAGCGTTGCTGCACTGCTATTTTCAGGGTCGTTGTCTTGTTGGAAGGTGAACCTTCGCCCCAGTCTGAGATACTGAGCGCTATGGAGCAGGTTTTCATCAAGGATCTCTCTGTACTTTGATCTGTTCATCTTTCCCTCGATCCTGACTAGCCTCCCAGTCCCTGGTACTGAAAAACATCCCCACAGCATGATGCTGCCACCACCATGCTTCACCGTAGGGATGGTGCCAGGTTTCCTCCAGACGTGACGCTTGGCATTCCAATCAAAGAGTTTCATCAGACCAGAGAATCTTGTTTCTCATGGACTGAGTCCTTTAGGTGCCTTCTGGGAAACTCCAAGCGGGCTGTCATGTGCCTTTTACTGAGGAGTGGCTTCCGTCTGGCCACTCTACCATATAGACCTGATTGGTGGAGTGCTGCAGAGATGGTTGTCCTTCTGGAAGGTTTTCCCATCTCCACAGAGGAACTCTGGAACTCTATCAGAGTCACCATTGGGTTCTTGGTCACCTCCCTGACCAAGGC
Organism: Salvelinus alpinus; assembly: GCF_045679555.1. NCBI lineage: Eukaryota > Metazoa > Chordata > Actinopteri > Salmoniformes > Salmonidae > Salvelinus > Salvelinus alpinus. The sequence goes on from NC_092095.1 coordinate 23,126,803, forward strand.
CCTTCTCCCCCGATTGCTCAGTTTGGCCGGGAGGTCAGCTCTAAGCATTAACTTACACATTTATTAAAAATAAATTAGCAAAAATGTATATAAACCTGTTTTCACTTTGTCATTATGGGGTATCGTGTGTAGATTGAAGAGGGGAAAAAGTAATTGAATCAATTTTAGAATAAGGCTGTAACATAACAAAATGTGGAAAAAGTCAAGTGGTCTGAAAACTTTCGAATTTCAAAGTATCATGCCAAAGCCTTACACGTATTCAAGTTCCATTTATGGGTGAGGAAGTTTGCTTTCAATGCTGAATTCAGAGTTGCAGTGCTGTTCCAATATACTCTAACGAGGCATGTACCATTTGCTATATGAAATATTATTACTATTAATGTACTGTATCATTAATATGCCTCTTACGTATTATAGAACACCTGATCTAAACACTTACGCTAAAAGTTCAAGCCTTTGACTTTATAAAATTACAGCCTCACACATGTAGGATTAACATGCTAAACCTTTATGATAGGCCAAGCCCAATAAAACTCTGCGAAATGAAGCCAAAGAAATTATCACTTTTGAAGTCTATTAAATACAATTTCAATATATAACTTAGCCCTATCACGAGGACATCGTTCTGAGAATGTCCTCCCTCATTTTCTGTATAAACTATGTCATTTTGTACATAGTTATATATTTACTTACTTATTTATATACTGACTGACTGACTTACCTACTTACTTACTAATTGGTCTTACTTATTTAATTACTAATGTGTCTTACTTACTAAACTACTTACTAACTAATTTGTCTTACTTACTAATTTGTTTTACCTACTTACTTACTAACTTACTCATTAATCTTACTTACTAATTTCTCTTACATACTAATTTGTCTTACTTAATTACTAATTTGTCTTACTTAATTACTAAATTGTCTTACTTACTAATTAGCCTTACTTAATAATATGTCTTACTTACTTATGCCCTTGCATTCATATAATTCTAAGAGAGGTTTATTGACAATCGCAGCCTCATACCTAATACTTTATTAGGAGGTGAGGGCCTTGACAGGAAAAGGCTCTCAGTATAAAAACAGAAAGAGGACCCTGTGCACAGCAGGCTCTCAGAATAACCTTGTATAATAACTTTGAATAATGTTGTCAGCTGTCATTAAGACCCAGCAAATAGCAGCAGACCCCTTTACAAAGACTGGAGGTGCTCTTCATTATTAGAGCGAGAGAGCGAGACTGTTCTATTAGTGTTATATTCTGACTTAAATTCCAAATAAGTCTTTTTTTTGCCATTTCAATGTTCTCTTGCCCAACATTAGCTGGAAAAACAAAGAGAGTGCTCTTTATTAATATTCATGAACTGCCTTACAGTACGTCGAGCTGATTTCTGTCAAGAGAGTAACTTGTTTTACAGTTTATTTCTCTAAAGAAATTGGGAGATACTTTAATGTGTCAAAATTAGAGCCATCTCTTTTGCTGAGACCAAACATTGTGAATTATATTACCTCAATCACCTCAGCTACCTCGTACCCCCAGCACATTGACTCGGTATCGGTACTCTTGTTGTTGTTATTTTATGTTACCACTGTATTTCCTTAATCTTTTTTAAATTTTATTTTTACAAATGTTCATACTATTCAGCTCTGCATTGTTGGGAAAGGGCTCGTAAGTAAGCATTTTACAGTAAAGTCTACACCTGTTGTATTCGGCGCATGTGACAAATAAGATTTGATTTGATAAATCTGTGCCACTGCAGGTTTAGGCTACAAGGGAAATCTAGGAAGATTAGTTACATCCATAATCTTTTTCTTTCGATCCTCTTATACCGATCTAAATATAAGTGAATCATCACTAACCATGTACATGTTGGGTTTGTGCAGCTTATCCCAAAAAATTGCTACATTTGAATTCTAATTTGCATTTACCAATTTTCATTTAAATGATGACATAAAAAGAGCACCTAGTGGTCACTAAATGGCACAACCGCAGAATGGCAGACAGTGTGGTGAATTAGTCAATCCCAGTATACCAAGAGAATCAACCAACATTACTGTAACCATGCTACAGATGTCCCCACTCCTTGTTTGATTCCTAAACCTCCCTATCATGTTTCATTTTCACTTCCCCCTTTAGCGTAAAAATGGAATGGAAGTGTCTTAACCGTATGACCCATTCTGGACCAGGCAAACATTAGTTGAAGTATTGCAAAATTGAGTACTGAGCAATTAGTAGAATTAAGTTGGTATCACTTTACTTTACCCCCTTATTACCTAGTATTTACTTCAAGACTGTAGGGAACCAGCATAAGTACGTACTGTTACAAAAATATTTGAAGTAACTTCTAGAAATTACTGTTGGTAGTAATTTCACAATAAAAAAATGATAAACACCAGTGGTAATATTAATATAAAATAAAACATTTTCTGTAATGCATTTGAGTAAAAACTGGTGTTAAAATGTTTGAAAATTGATCCGGTGTTAGAGTCATCTTTAATTACAGCATCCATTTTCATAGAAGGGAGAGTATGAATTAAATCAACTCATTGCATGCCTTCAAAGCAATAGTTTCTTATTCAACATTAGTACTGTATGTCACACACACACTTGCATGCCAAACTGCATATTTTTCATTGATTACGCGGTTGCCAGTGAATCCAGTTTGTTTATAGAAAAAGCATGTTGTTCTTTGTTATTTGACCTCCCCCTTTCTTTCCTAGTCTGAAATAAAATGGCAGCCAAGATCCATTCCGCCCCATCCGTGGTTGCTTAATCCAAATCGTATCGTCATTTGCAATTTGCCACATAGATTCGTATTCTTGAGTGCAGCATCTAACCTTTTAATAGACTGCACTATATCTTACGTCCTGTCAAGGCAACTCAGGCCCTGAAATAATCAGGTCAACGGCAGGCTTGCAGCTGTTAGCTTTGAAGGCCAAAGTAAAATTAAGCCTGCACCATTCAACCATCTGAAAGAGTCCATGCTTTGATTTAACTTTTAACACCCTCAATTTTAACAGATTCTTTCAGGGCCCCTGTCTCCATGTTGTTTCTGCCATCAAAATCTCAACTAAAGTCCATGAGTTTGAACAATTTACCACATTCTTCTACAACTCTTGAGAGTATGATCCTTAAATAACCAGTTAGAGGATGAAGATGACAATGGTGAGTACCCCTTGCTTCTGACAGCAATGACATTGGCTGAATGGGCTTACCTGGTAGATAACAACCCGGAACTTGTTCTTGGCCAACAGTTCCTCCTGGGTTATTTCCACCTTCTTGACGCGGATGTTCTGATTCTCCACCCGTACCCGGACATCCTTGATGTGGCAGCTGACCGTCCGCGTTTTCTCCAGCAGCTTGTCCACTGTGCTGCTGGTGGCGGCGTGGTTTACCGTCAGCTTCACCACGTCCTCCTGGATGGTCTTGACGCTGTTCTCCAATTCTAGCTGCCTCTCCTCCATACGTGTCTGACATGTCTGCACGTTGTCAATGATGCCCGCCACACGCTCCAATAGCGCCATGATGGACGTCGTGTCGTCCCCCACAGCCAGACCCAGTTTATCAGCCATGGTTGGTGTCGTCAACCGCCTCGTCTCGGATCCAATGGGAAAGGGTTGAGGTTAGAAATCTTTGTTTTTCTTAGTGGTCAGTAGAAACCGCAGAAAGGGTAACCAGGCCTCTAGGTAGCTTCGACCTGATACTTGTCAGACCAGCAGGTGTTAGGAAGGGTTTGCTTGCTGGATCATTGGGCCATGGAGGGCAGCAGACACCTCGGCCAAAGAGACTCACCGTGCTACTGGTCCCTCACCCAGGTCAAATGCAAAAGGACATGGAGGCTCCTCCTCTCTAGGGTGTGGGCAGCTCAGGGGGATATGAGAGGGCAGATGCCGCCAGTCAGGGCTCAGCGAGAGAGACAAAGAGAGAGACATGGGGGCCAGACTTGACATGCGTTCGCCCAAGCTAAAAATACTGAGCGTTAAGTGACTCCTCTACATTTTTAGAAGATGTGTGGCTGGGATAATGGAAACACCCCTATCCATTCTACACTCATCTTCTATAAGCGAGTTATTATTTTTTCCATTGCACCATTGGACAACTAGCTACAGTTGAAGTTGGAAGTTTACATACACTTAGGTTGGAGTCATTAAAACTCATTTTTCAACCTCTCCACAAATATCTTGTTAACAAACTAAAGTTTTGGCAAGTCGGTTAAAACATCTACTTTGTGCATAACACAAGTAATCTTTCCAACAATTGTTTACAAACAGATTATTTCACTTATAATTCACCGTATCACAATTCCAGTGGGTCAGAAGTTTACATACACCAAGTTGACTGTGCCTTTAAACAGCTTGGAAAATTCCAGAAAATGATGTCATGGCTTTAGAATCTTCTGATAGGCTAATTGACATCATTTGAGTCAGTTAGAGGTGTACCTGTGGATGTATTTCAAGGCCTACCTTCAAACTCAGTGCCTCTTTGCTTGACATCATGGGAAAATCAAAAGAAATCAGCCAAGACCTCAGAAACAAAATTGTAGACCTCCACAAGTCTGATTCATTCTTGGGAGCAATTTCCAAACACCTGAAGGTACCACATTCATCTGTACAAACAATAGTACGCAAGTATAAACACCATGGGACCACGCAGCCGTCATACCGCTCAGGAAGGAGATGTGTTCTGTCTCCTAGAGATGAATGTACTTTGGTTCGAAGAGTGCAAATCAATCCCAGAACAACAGCAAAGGACCTTGTGAAGATGCTGAAGGAAATAGGTACAAAAGTATCTATATCCACAGTAAAACGTCCTATATCGACATAACCTGAAAGGCCACTCAGCAAGGAAGAAGCCTGCTCCAAAACCACCATAAAAAAGCCAGACTACGGTTTACAATAGCACATGGGGACAAAGATCGTACTGTTTGGACAAATGTCCTCTGATGTAATGAAACAAAAATAGAACTGTTTGGCCATAATGACCATTGTTATGTTTGGAGGAAAAAGGAGGAGGCTTGCAAGCTGATGAACATCATCCCAAACATGAATCACGGGGGTGGCAGCATCATGTTGTGGGGGTGCTTTGCTGCAGGAGGGATGGCATCATAAGGAAAGAAAATGATGTGGATATAATGAAGCAACATCTCAAGACATCAGTCCTGAAGTTAAAGCTTGGTCGCAAATGAGTCTTCCAAATGGACAATGACCCCAAGCATACTTCCAAAGTTGTGGCAAAATGGCTTAAGGACAACAAAGTCAAGGTATTGGAGTGGCCATCACAAAGCCCTGACCTCAATCCCATAGAAAATTTGTGGGCAGAACTGAAAAAGTGTGTGCGAGCAAGGAGGTCTACAAAACTGACTCAGTTACACCAGCTCTGTCAGGAGGAATGGGCCAACATTCACCCAACTTCTTGTGAGAAGCTTGTGGAAGGCTACATGAAACGTTTGACCCAAGTTAAACAATGTACAGGCAATGCTACCAAATACTAATTGAGTGTATGTAAACTTCTGACCCACTGGGAATGTGATGAAATAAATAAATGCTGAAATTAATCATTCTCTCTGCTATTATTCTGACATTTCACATTCTTAAAATAAAGTGGTGATCCTAAGACATAGGAATTTTACTAGGATTAAATGTCAGGAATTGTGAAAAACGGAGTTAAATGTATTTGGCTAAGGTGTATGTAAACTTCCAACTTCAACTGTATACAATCAAGAGCATGCCTTTAATTGGAAAAGCCTCTATGAGTCTATCATCAAATACATTAGACCTTTTACACTAAGGTACATGCCAACTGTTGCCCCATTTAAAATTGGTATCCAGAGGTCTATGCTGTCCCCTGAGAGTTCTATGCTATCCCCTGGCAGACCCCTCGGAACAGAGGATGGGCATGCGTTCCATGAAGTATATGCTAGTATGGAGGTTGGAACAGCCCAAGCCTCCTGCATACTATGGGAGTGACATCACCCGTGTCACCTTGTGATACTGCATACAGATTTAAAACATGGGTCCAACAGGATTACAGGCCTAAGAGTTTAATAATTGTGTATTCCCTTGTGTAGTGTTGTGCCTTTTATGATATGAATGGTTAGCTTGTCTTCTACCCATCATTATATTTAGGCTAGTCCAAGGGAACTTCCGTGATTGGGTGTCTCAGTATAGCATGGGTAATGTAAGCTCTGTTAATCAGAGGAAGATTATTATTGGACAAAGAATTTGACTCAATTCAGTGTGTCAGTACTCAGTATCCTCAGTATGAAATAAAGTCGACTAATCAGTTACTGATTGGTCCATTAAATTCTAAAAGGTGCATGGAAACCATTCTACATTATCAGTAGAATCAGAAGCCCTTGCGAGTTGTGGATCCCTGCTGTAGATTGACTTTTCTCTTGCCACTGATCAAAATAAATAAAATAGGTTGATTTCTATTTCATGTGATAAGTTACAATTGAGTTGCAAGCAGGTTGTTCAGAGTGACACACGGAGCGACCCAGGCGCAACTTCGTTGGAAGAAAACGACGTGTGTTGAATGGTTTTACCTTCATTTCAACAGGTAAGTTGATTGAGAACACATTCCCATTTACAACAACGAGCACATATTTTTCTAAATACCAAAAGGTCGGGCTGGATGAGTAGGCCTCCATCACTTAGCAATCTGTGCGAGGCGATCCTTCATGACAGGGAGGGGGCTAGGCACCTCCAGTGGGAACTAGAGAGGGAAAAGGGGACTCTCCAACTCCTAAAATGATGCCACCAGCTGTTGTCTATAATTAAACTCTTGCCATATCTATAATTATCCATGTCCTGTCATAGCAGAGGGCAGGCTTACTTCATACAAATGAACTCTTCATCCATATGAAAGTTACCCCTTACTCACTAACATCACCCAGTGTAGATAATATCCCCAAATACCATCACCCATCTCTGCCTCATATCCCCATGTGTCCCTCCCCGAGAACTCTTAAACTATTTCACAGCCCTGTTTTATGCTGACAGAATTGAACTCCTTACAATCACAGAGGGCAATCCTTGACAGAATTGGCTAAACCGGTCAAGTCATAATAATATATGCCATTTAGCAGACACTTACCCAAAGTGATAGTCATGCGTGAATTCATTTTACATATGGGTGGTCGTGGGAATTTAACCCGGTACCCTGGTGTTAGAAGCAGCAGCATGCTCTACCAACTGAGCTACAAAGTGTCTGTAAATGTAATGAATGTTGAGAAGTGAAAGGGTCTGCTGCCAGACACTTTTGTACCCGTCAGCATCGTACCCATCAGGGTTCTGTCCAGAAAATGACATGTTTATCATGTGAAAGGGGTGTTACACTTAATGTAATACTGTGTATAACATAAATAGGGGCGGCAGGTAGCCTAGTGGTTAGAGTGTTGGGCCAGTAGCCGAAAGGCTGCTGGATCAAATCCCTGAGCTGACAAGGTAAAAATCTGTAGTTCTACCCCTGAACAAGGCAGTTAATCCACTGTCCCTAGGCTGTCATTGTAAATAAGAATTTGTTCTTGACTGACTTGCCTAAATAAAGGTTAAAAAAACGTGATTATTCAGTGATGCCTCTTCGCTCTTTAAACTCTCCTCTTCTGACCCACCTTCTAGGCTGGATTATTTATCGTTCTAAAAACACTGACCTGATGTGCCAAGTGTGAATTTGATGAGTAAGGTGTCTCCCTTTACGTAATTGACCACTGTCAGTTGATAGCTTGAAGCTTCTCCGTGTGGGTTCACTTGGGCTCATTGCAGCAGGTTTAGTTGTCTTTGTAATGAAAAATAAAATAAAAAATAATGACATTTTGTCATTTCAATTCAACTCAAAGTCCACATTTTGAAAAGCTAAAAAGCTCTAAGATTTCAGCACATCACATTTGAATAGTCATTCACTCTAATCCTATTCATTGACATGGAATCTTCAGAGACATTTTGACAGTAATGGTCAGAGGTATAACAGACACTGTATGTGGCTTTATCTCCCTCTGCTGTAGCCTTGTGTCTACTGTAGTTCTAATGAGGTCACCAATGTTATGGCTTTTTACACCTACCCAGTAAACCAAAAACATAGTTTTATTTATTTTTATCAAATCACATTTTATTTGTCACATGCGCCGAATACAACAGGTGTAAACCTTACAGTGAAATGCTTACTTACAAGCCCTTAACCAACAATGCAGTTTTAAGAAAAATACCTTAAAAAAAATATATAATAATAATAATAAAAGTAACAAATAATTAAGAGTAGCAGTAAAATAACAATAGAGAGGGTATATACAGGGGGTACCGGTACAGAGTCAATGTGCGGGGGCACCGGTTAGTCGAGGTAATTGAGGTAATATACAGTATGCATGTAGGTAGAGTTATTTAAGTGACTTATGCATAGATAATAACGGAGAGTAGCAGCAGTGTAAAAGAGTGAAGAGGGTGTGCAGGGGGCAATGCAAATAGTCTGGTTAGCCATGTGATTAGATGGTCAGTAGTCTTATGGCTTGGGGGTAGAAGCTGTTTAGAAGCCTCTTGGACATTGGGTACCGCTTGCCGTGCGGTAGCAGAGAGAACAGTTTATGGCTGAAGTCCAGTTGCAGAGGAAGGTATTAAGTCCCAGGGTCCTTAGCTTATTGATGAGCTTTGAGGGCACTATGGTGTTGAACACTGAGCTGTAGTCAATGAATAGCATTCTCATATAGGTGTTCCTTTAGTCTAGGTGGGAAAGGAGAGCAATAGAGATTGCATCATCTGTGGATCTGTTGAGGCGGTATGCAAATTGGGGTGGGTCTAGGGTATCTGGGATAATGGTGTTGATGTGAGCCATGACCAGCCTTTCAAAACACTTCATGGCTACAGATGTGAGTGCTACGGGTCGGTAGTCATTTAGGCAAGTTACCTTAGTGTTCTTGGGCACAGAGACTATTTAGTTAAACCCAGCGTAATTGTATCTCTGCGTATTATATTGTCTATTATGTATATATTTGTATTAATTGCACCCTGTCCTGGATGATTGGTGTAGCTCTCTCAGGTGAGAGGGGATAGATCTCAGAGTCGAAGACAGAGAAGACAAAACCTTCTTCTGCAACCTGCAAAAGAAACGTGATCTGTCAAATCTAGATCTGACAAAAACTCATATATAACGTTAAAGTAGATGGTACTACAGAGGTCTCAAACTATCAACCTTTCTTTATTACATCCACATTTCTAGAAAAGATAGATAAGTAAATACAACAGAATATTGTATATCTCGTACACACTAAAAGTACTGACCTCAGTGTCTCCAATTTACACCAGGGATTTCCCAGTCCAGAAGAGAGCTGTTTCACTCCTGAATCCTGTAGGTCGTTGTAACTCAGGTCAAACTCTCTCAGATGTGGTGGCATGTAGCCTAGTGGTTAGAGTGTTGGGCCAGTAACCGAAAGTTTGCTAGATCGAATCCCCGAGCTGACAAGGTAAAAATCTGTTGTTTTGCCCCTGAACAAGGCAGTTATCCCATTGTTCCTAGGCTGTCATTGTAAATAAAATAAAATTCTTAACTGACTGCCTAGTTAAATAAAAGATGTGACCTGAGAACTGATGCCAACACTTCACAGCCTTTCTCTTTGAATTGACATTGATTCAATCTGGACAAGAGAAAATAATAAGAATTATAACATTTGGGCCATGTACAATCTACAGACAACTGAAAAGGTTTGATTATGAACAGCATTTGTCCCCTCAGTGTCTCCAGCCTACAGTGTGGATTCTCCAGTCCAACGGAGAGCAGCTTCAACTCTGTCAGGTGTGAAGAGTTTGAGCTGATTGCTAAAGCCAATAATTCACAGCCTCTCTGTGATGTGGCATCAATTCACACTAAATAAGAAAATATAATTACTGGGTTACTCAATCTAGACAGAAATATTAGACCACTCAGAGGTATGTTAGGGATGGGTGTGAATTCTTCAAACTGAAACAAAATGTACATTTGATACAGAATTATAGCATTGTAATAGCCTATCTAAAGTCAGTCATAATCTGACTGGTAGACAGAATTGTTCTGTGAATTGGTTTGTTCAAATACTCACAGTGCAGTTCTGGAGGCTTTGACTACAGACAAAAGCCTTAGAAGACCCTTCTCAGATCTGTAGTATTTCTTCAGGTCAAAGACTTCCAGCACCTCTTCTGAAGTCAGCAGAAGATTTTGTTCGTTTTGTTCGTAGGCCTATAATAGTCTGAATGGACTCTAGTGAGAGGCCGAGAAGGAAACAGAGGAGCAGGTCCAGGTGTCCATATATACTCTGTAAGGACTCATCCACTGCATTCTTGTATACTGTATGTTGATTGATGGTTGACATTTCAACAATGTTGGACATTTGGAAACTAATCTCTGGCTGACTAGTGGATTTGTATTGCTGTCATTGAAGGTGAGAAACACATATAAAGCAGACAGAAACTCCTGGATGTTCAGATGCACAAAGCAGTAGACCTTTCCATGGTGCAGCCCATAATCCTCTCTGATGATCTGTGTGCACACTCCTGAGTACACTGATGCATCTCTGACATCAATGCCGCACTCTCTCAGGTCTCCCGCGTAGAAAATCAGATTGCCTTTCTCCAGCTGTTTGAAGGCCAGCTTTCCCAGTGCCAGAATGCTCTTTATACACCAGACAGGGTCCCCATCATGGTCCCCGACATACTTCTGATTCCTCTGTTTGGTTTGAAATATCAGGAAATATATGTACATTTGAGTAAGAGTGTTGGGGATCACTCCACTCTCCGCTTCACCTAACAGTATCTGTAGAACAATTGAAGTAATCCCGTAGAAGACAGATATGTGGCACATGATGTGGAGGCTCCTTCACGTCTTTATGTGTGAGATTATTCTTCTGGCTAGGTTCTCATCAGGGTTCTCTTCCTGAAGTAGTACTCCTTCTGCGGGTCATTGAACTCTCGTACCTCTGTCACCTGGCCAACACACTCAGGAGGGATCTGATTGGCTGCTGCAGGACGGGAGGTTATCCAGAGGAGAGCAGAGGGAAGCAGATTCCCCTTGATGAGGTTTGTCAGCAGCATGTCCACTGAGGTTGGCTTTGTGACATCGTACAAGCTCCTTATGTTCTTGAAGTCTAGAGGAAGTCGGCACTCATCAAGACCATCAAGGACAACCAAAACCTTGTATTTGTTGTAGTTAGATATTCCTGATTCATTTATTTCAGGAAAGAAATATCCAAGAAGTTCAGAAAGGCTGTGTTTTGTCTCTGTCATCAAATTCAGCTCTTGGAAAGGAATTGGGAATATGAATTGGGTATCCTGATTGGCTTTTCCAATTCAGAATTAATTTCTGCACAGAGACTGTTTTTACCAGTGACACCCTTTGTCAGTACAGTTCTGATAGGTTTGTCTTTTCCAGGTAGTCTGAAGAAGTTGTTGCATGTGATTGGTGTATCTTGGATGGCTGGTCTCCAGGATACTGTCTCAATCTGTCTCATCTCATGTTCATCACGTACCTCTCCATTTCCACCGTCTGTGATGTAGACCTCTGTGTGTATCTTACATTGACAAGTGTTGGGTTTCCTTATACTGCAGTTCCTTCAAATACACTTTAAAACGTCTTCAGGTTGGATTTTAGTTTATCTTGGCCATCGTAAATAAACGTATTTGTATGATGCACAAAATATACAATTTTATAGAACATTTGTTTGGCTGTTTGGTTTTACCACTTCCAACTGATTTGTCTCTAGTCATGCTACTTCTATGTGAAAGTACAAAGTATTGTATCTCTTACTTTTCTCCAGCGTGTCAGCGAGCTCCATTTGATTCATGTTTCTCATAACATGTAGTGTGATGTTCAGAGCACCCTCTCTGGCACTGTTCGCCTACTTCTGATGTTCAGTGTCCATCACTTCCTGTCTGTCCACTCTTGGTACGCTTTACGAAGAATCCCCTTGAACCTCTTCAGGTCGTTCCTTACAACAAAAAAATATGACATTTCCCTCAACCAATTGAAACAAACAATTAAAAAGAAACGAAATAGAGAAGATAAGGTCATGACTTTGTGGGGAAATTTAGTGTATATATTAAAGGCATAAATTAAAGACATACTGTATCAAGCATAAACAAATATGTCAGTCCAAATTATGTCGGGTGTTTATCATACAATCAAGGCAAACAGAAAGATGTTCACTGTTTACTAAATGTCTGTTTGCTGACATATTTTTTAGCTTACACTGAATGTGGAGTCCAGGTCCGTTTGATGACTCTGGGCAGATTGACCAGAGTCAGTCTCAGCTTCATAGTGGGAGACAGTCTCAGCTTCACAGTTGGAGTCATTCTCATTCAAACTAATTTTGGAGACAGTGATGTTCTCCCTTTGTCCAGACAGACTCCTGCTGAAGGAATGAATGAAATTGTATTTCTGCGTCAAATCGTCAATTGGCAACCCATCCCTTATGGGATTAATTGACACATAAACAAACAATACAATAATTCACTGTGGTAATTAAATGATAATTCTTCTTCCAGTGTTCTCTGCATTGTGCATCACATAAAGAGTGAAAACAAATGTAAGGTAAAAATCTATACATAATAGTAAATAAGGTTATCCAAACAATAATTATATCCCTAGAGCAGTAAAATAATATACATACATACATACATACATACATACATACATACATACATACATACATACATAACATAACATAACATAACATAACATAACATAACATAACATAACATAACATAACATAACATATACAGATAAATAAATACAGAAAAAAAAGAAACAGAAGGCATTTGAACCCAGTCTGGCAAAAAGAGAAGATACATATGGCAGACAAGCCTATACACAATCTATATACACACGTGCCATTTACCAAATAGAAGCTAAATATTTGTACAATTTAATTATAGGTAGCCCTTTTTTATTTATTCCAGGCTTTATCTAAGTATTCCGCAAACGGAAATACACAATGGACAAAAAAACATTTCAGTTTCTCCTCATCACTCAGCCACATAATGGCAGGGTATATCTGGTGTGCTTTCTGGAATAAGAGCAAGCATTATTCCATGTGGTAGAAAGGGCAATAGAGGATAAATAGTTCCATTCTCTATTTCTTCGAGGTCACAATAGTTACATAGCTGTTCCTCTTCCATTTCACCTCAATACCGACCTGTTTCAATACGCAGAGGCAATATCCCTGATCTTAACTGTGCACATAGCAATCTCTTGCTTTTAGGTAGGTTATACATAATATATCTCTCACATACGAATTCAACACACAGCTCTCTGCGTCTTCCCCCAACATGCATTGTTTGTAGTTTTCCTCTGGACATGTAAGAGAATCTTACAGAACTCTGTATGCAGGGTGTGAATGGGGTGTTTTTCCCATTGGGGAAATCGTGTTTTGCAAGTGGACCCCACACCTCGCTGCCATAAAGTGCAATTGGTTCAATTACATTTTCAATTAATTTTGGCTAAATGTATTTATCTCTCGGTTCATTCACTGTCTCATTTAGGTGTCCAGTTGAGCTTATTTATTAAACCTAAGTAATAGTAGTGTGTGCAGTACTCTGTATATTTAGGACCATTTGAGAACTTGAATATCCCTGAAATCTAGATATTCTTCAGAAAATCATTATTTTGGGGGTTTTGGGGTTTACTGCCAGGGCCCAGGGCTCTGCTGTAGGCCATGTGCTGTGGGAGACAGCAAGCACAGGTCATCTGCGAAGAGCAGGCATTTAACCTTTGAACTGTGTGCCAAATAGAATCAAATGCCTTTTGGAAGTCGATAAAGCAAGCGTACATTTTGGTATTATTTTGGTGGAGATGTTTATATATCAGGGTGTGTATGGGTGTTATTACGATCGGTCGTGCGATGTTTTGGTATAAATCCAGATTGGCTTTTACTCAGGACATTGTACTTATTAAGGAAGTTTAGAACTCTTACATTTATAATACTACAGAAAACATTCCCCAGGTTAATGTTCACACAAATGCCTCTATAATTGGATCCTGGACTTCCTGACGGGCTGCCCCCATGTGGTAAGGGTAGGTAAAAACACATTTGCCACGCCGATCCTCAACACTGGAGCCCCTCAGGGGTGTGTGCTCAGTTCCCTCTTGTAGAGTGGGTCTAGGGTTTCTGGGGTAATGGTGTTAATGTGAGCCATGACCAGCCGTTAGGCAGGTTACCTAAGTGTTCTTGGGCACAGGGACTATGGTGGTCTGCTTGAAACATGTTGGTATTACAGACTCAATCAGGGACATGTTGAAAATGTCAGTGAAGACACCTGCCAGTTGGTCAGCACATGCCCGGAGCACCCGTCCTGGTAATCCGTCTGGCCCTGCGGCCTTGTGAATGTTGACCTGTTTAAAGGTCTTACTCACGTCGGCTACGGAGAGCGTGATCACACAGTTGTCCAGAACAGCTGGTGCTCTCATGCACGCCTCAGTGTTGCTTGTCTCGAAGAGAGCATAGAAGTGATTTAGCTCGTCTGGTAGGCTCGTGTCACTGGAAAGCTCGCGGCTGTGCTTCCCTTTGTAGTCTGTAATAGTTTGCAGGCCCTGCCTCATCCGACGAGCATCGGAGCCGGTGTAGTACGATTAAATCTTAGTCCTGTATTGGCGCTTTGCCTGTTTGATGGTTCGTCTGAGGGCATAGCGGGGTTTCTTATAAGCGTCCGGGTTAGAGTCCCGCTCCTTGAAGGCAGCAGCTCTACCCTTTAGCTCAGTGCAGATGTTGCCTGTAATCCATGGTTTCTGATTGGGGTATGTACATACAGTCACTGTGGGGACGACGACATCAATGCACTTATTGATGAAGCCAGTGACTGATGTGGTGTACTCCTGAATGCCATCAGAGGAATCCCAGAACATATTCCAGTCTGTGCTAGCAAAACAGTCCTGTAGCTTAGCATCTGCGTCATCTGACCACTTCTTTATCGACCGAGTCACTGGTGCTTCCTGCTTTAGTTTTGCTTGTAGGCAGGAATCAGGAGGATAGAATTATGGTCAGATTTGCCAAATGGGGGGCAAGGGAGTGCTTTGTATGCGTCTCTGTGTGGTGTAAAGGTGGTCTAGAGTTTTTTTCCTCTGGTTGCACATTTAACATGCTGATAGAAATGAGGTAAGACAGATTTCAGTTTCCCTGCATTAACGTCCCCGGCCACTAGGAGTGCCACCTCTGGGTGGGCATTTTCCTGTTTGCTCATTTCCTCATGCAGCTGACTGAGTGAGGTCTTAGTGCCAGCATCCATCTGTGGTTGTAAATAAACAGCCACGAAAAATATAGATGAAAACTCTCTTGGAAAATAGTGTGGTCTACAGCTTATCATGAAATACTCTACTTCAGGCGAGCAAAATCTAGAGACTTCCTTATATTTCGTGCACCAGCTATTGTTTACAAATATACACAGACCGACCCCCCCTCTTCTTATCCGGAGTGCACTGTTCTAGCTAGCTGGTGCAGCGTATATCCCGCCAGCTGAATGTTATCCATGTTGTCATTCGGCCACGATTCGGTGAAACATAAAATATTACAGTTTTTAATGTTACCGTTGGTAGGATATTCGTGATCGTACCTCATCTAATTTATTGTCCAATGATTGTATGTTAGCAAGTAATATTGATGGTAAAGGCAGATTTCCCACTCACCGTCAGCGGATCATTATAAGGCACCCCAACCTGTGTCTCTTTCTCCTGCCAGTGACAGGGACTTTGTCTAAACAGAAGTGAGTGATCGCTGTCCTGATGTCCAGAAGCTCTTTTTTGCCATAAGATACGGTGGCAGAAACATCATGTACAAAATCAGTTACAAATAACGCAGAAAAAAACACATAATAGCACAATTGGTTAGGCGCCCGTAAAACGGCTGCCATTTCTTCCGGTGCCATCTTCCTCCATTTAAGTGTATGGAAGGGGGTGAGAACCATGAGCCTCCTAGGTTTTATATTGAAGTCAATGTATCCAGTGGAGTACAGAAGCTAGCTATTGTCACGTTCTGACCATAGTTATTTTGTATTTTCTTTGTTTTAGTGTGGTCAGGGCGTGAGTTGGGTGGGTATGATCTATGTTTTCTGTTTCTATGTGGGGTTTCTCGTTTGGCCTGATATGGTTCTCAATCAGAGGCAGGTGTTAGTCATTGTCTCTGATTGGGAACCATATTTAGGTAGCCTGTGTTCTATTGTGTTTTGTGGGTGGTTGTTTTTCAGTCTTTGTGTGTCTGCACCAGATAGAACTGTTTCGGTTTTCACTGTTGTTGTTTTGTAATTTGTAGTGTTCAGTTTTTGATTATCATTAAATTAAGATGAACACTAACCACGCTGCGCTTTGGTCCTCTCCTTCTTCCACCGACGAAAGCCGTTACAGCTATCCTCAGGCTACACCATGGTGCTACCCCACATAGTGCTGCTGAGGCTACTATAGGCCATTGCAAAACACTGAGTTTTAATAAATTATTTGGTGACGTGAATATATTTAGTATAGTTTTATCTAAAAAGGATAACTTGAAAATGCTTCACTATTTTTATTTTTATGAAATTCACTAAGATTGTCCTCCCCTTGTTCTGAGGAGCCTCCCTGCCATAACATGATTTAGCCACCACTATGCTTGAAAATATGGAGAGTGGTATTGTATTGGAGAGTGGTATTTGCCCCAACATAACACTTTGTATACAGGACAAAAAAGTACATTGCTTTGCCACATTTTTTGCAGTATTACATTCGTGCCTTGTTGCAAACAGGTTTTAGAATGTTTATTCTGTACAGGCTTCCTTCTTTTCACTCTGTCATTTAGGTTAATATTGTGGAGTAACTACAATGTTGTTCACCCATCCTCGGTTTTCTCCAATCACAGCCATTAAACTCTAACTGTTTCATGGTGAAATCCCTGAGCAGTTTCCTTCCTCTCCGGAAACTGAGTTAGGAAGGATGTCTGTATCTTTGTAGTGACTGGGTGTATTGATACACCATCCAAAGTGGAATTAATAACTCCACCATGCTCAAAGGGATATTCATTGTCTGCCTTTTTCTTTTTTTACCCATCTACCAATAGGTGCCCTTCTTTGCGAGGCATTGGAAAACCTCCATGGTCTTTGTGGTTCAATTTGTTTGAAATGTACCGCTCAACTGAGGGACCTTACAGATAATTGTATGTGTGGGGTACAGAGATGAGGGAGTCATTCAAAAATCATGTTAAACACTATTATTGCACAAAGAATCAGTCCATGCAACTTATTATTTGACATGTTAAACACATTTCTACTCCTGAATTTATTTAGGCTTGCCATAACAAAGTGGTTGAATACTTATTGACTCAAGACATTTCAGTTTAATTTTTAATTAATTTGTAAAAATGTCTAAAAACATAATCCCACTTTGACATTAATAGGGTACTGTGTGTCGGCCAGTGACAAATAATCTCAATTTTAAATTCAGGATGTAACACAACAAAATGTGCAACAAGTCAAGGGATGTGAATACTTTCTGATAGGCACTGTACATGCAGTTGTATAACTAGGGCTCAGAGTCTTTCCCAGCCATGTGACCTGTCCAGGGAAAACAAAACTGCAATAATGCTGTCTGATAAAATACCTGTTTGATTCCAAATGTTATACAATGTTATCGATTTTTTGATTTAACAAAGTAAATCAAGAACTGCATTAAAATCAGTGCATTTATTTTTTACAATAACATCATATGAATAGGCCTTTTCTTCCATAACAACTTTAACATTGTGATAAATTATTTCGGCTCCGTCATTGAACTAGTCATAATAATATGAAGGCAACACGAGTGTTTGAAATACAGATAATTTAATACTACTAAAACTACATCACTAAACACATTCACAGCTCATGCTATATGCAACTATTTCATTAGCATTAATACAAACAACATTAGAACATAGAAAAAAAAATTATATATAAAAACATTTAAATTAGTACCTAGTCAAAAAAATTGTTCCATCCCCGGAATGGTATATTGAAAAGTAACCAAAACAAACTGTACACATCAGCTTTTACCTCATTTATAGAAAACTGCATTTGGTATATAGTTGTATTTCGTTAAAAAAAAAAAAAAAAAGTACTGAGAGAAAGTCAGAGATGCTGATAAATAGCAGGAGTCCAGACCCTAGGTATCCAAGGTTTGTGTGCCTAAATATACCAATACCACCTTGCAAACAATGGATGATCAGAGTAGAATGGCTGTCCGTTTTCTGCCCGTAGGAAAAAATAAATAATGCAGCAGTCTGTGAGCTGCATATGTCCAGAAGGGAGAGAAAACTAAGGCCTCATTAGAGAAAATAAATAAATAAACATCCACTCAAAATAAAGGAGACAAAACAACAGATATCAAAAAATGTGATCCATATGGTGCAAAAATGCACACAAAAAAACTGCTACATCATCCTGGATGAAGTCCCAGAGGGAAAGTGTCCAAGGTGTTGCTGTTGTCTTCGTCCCCTCTGGGTTTTGGGACACCTCCTATTAAACAAAAGACAATGGAATAACATCAATCTCTCATTTTTGACTGCCTCACAAAACACATTACTCAGCACTTTAGAAATTAGTTTGAAAAATATGAAATCATTTACGATTGTAAAAATTTGTATAGCTAAGTATACACCTTTCATAGAGTAACCTTATTTTGTCAAATGACACACATTGTCACATTTGGAATAGAATCTTCCATAAGTCTTGCTCATTTATGCTACTGTATGTTGTTTACAATACACAGCTTATAAAATACAGAATATTTAAATCTGCTTATCAGAAATGTGCTAATAAGATCAGATAGGTCACTTTGGAGAGCACACCCACCTTGTGAAACACATGACAACAGCGACAATGATGGCGATCTGTACGGCTCCGATGACGGCTGCTATGAGAACGTAGTGGAGTTTCTGTCCACTGGGCACCACGTACAGGATGTTGAAGTCTTGGATTTCATCACACTGCTGGCCAGTGTAGCCCGAGTCACACCTGGGGAGACAACCAAACCGCTAGCACTTCATTTCATGATACAGAAATTACCAGGTGTTTACTAAGAAATTACATGGTGAGATGGTAATTACACAATAATTATCTATGAATTAGGTCAAAAAGAGATGAAACATAGCATACGCAGGTATGTAAGACAAAAGGACACCATGTTATCTTACCGGCAGGTGGGGATGCTATACTTCATTTCACATTGGCCATGTTCACAGAAGTTGGCGTAGTCCTCTGTGCAGAGGGTGGGGATCCCTCCATAAGCACTATCCTCCCCTATGTCTACCGTGTCTTTAAAGGTATACAGAAAATCACAAATAGTAATATGGATGATATAAATATTAAAGAGCGAGCTAGGCCTTGTCCTCAGTTGCAAATCAAATATAACTGACATGACAGAGCAGAAATATGCTTTGCAGATATGTAATAGTATAACAGTATTATTTCCATATAGACAACATGAACCATGGTCTGAGGTAAATCAACTACCATAACAACATAACAGAGTGTGGTAAAAGGGAGCAGCCATACCAAAAAGATCAGTCTTGCTGTTGCTACCATCGTCTTCGTTTTTCTTCTTCCCTTTTTCTGAAAAAAAAACCATAAATATTTTTGAGTGCAAGACAGAAATTTCCCAATATTGCAAATCGGTTCAAAAATTATTTTCTGAGCGAGCCATCCTTTCAGTAGCTACAGACAGCAGCATTTTAAAATGTGAAAGAATTCATTAGGCTAGAGGTTGCTTAAAAATAGTTTTTCAACTGTAAGAAGTTGAAAAGAAATCGAATTGGAGGGACTCCAGGGAAATAGTGTTCAAGCTCCATGTTCTAAGAGAGCCCTAATCACAAGGATTATACGATTATCAGAGAGCGCACCATGGCTTGATTATCAGAGAGTGCACCATGGCTTGATAGTCAGAGAGCGCACCATGGCTTGATTATCAGAGAGTGCACCATGGCTTGATAGTCAGAGAGCGCACCATGGCTTGATTATCAGAGAGCGCACCATGGCTTGATAGTCAGAGAGCGCACCATGGCTTGATTATCAGAGAGTGCACCATGGCTTGATTATCAGAGAGCGCACCATGGCTTGATAGTCAGAGAGCGCACCATGGCTTGATAGTCAGAGAGCGCACCATGGCTTGATTATCAGAGAGCGCACCATGGCTTGATTATCAGAGAGCGCACCCTGGCTTGATTATCAGAGAGCGCACCATGGCTTGATAGTCAGAGAGCGCACCATGGCTTGATAGTCAGAGAGCGCACCGTGGCTTGATAGTCAGAGAGCGCACCATGGCTTGATTATCAGAGAGCGCACCATGGCTTGATAGTCAGAGAGCGCACCATGGCTTGATTATCAGAGAGCGCACCATGGCTTGATTATCAGAGAGCGCACCATGGCTTGATAGTCAGAGAGCGCACCATGGCTTGATAGTCAGAGAGCGCACCGTGGCTTGATAGTCAGAGAGCGCACCTTGGCTTGATAGTCAGAGAGCGCACCTTGGCTTGATAGTCAGAGAGCGCACCGTGGCTTGATTATCAGAGAGCGCACCGTGGCTTGATAGTCAGAGAGCGCACCGTGGCTTTATTATCTGAGAGCGCACCATGGCTTGATTATCAGAGAGCGCACCATGGCTTGATTATCAGAGAGCGCACCGTGGCTTGATTATCAGAGAGCGCACCGTGGCTTGATTATCAGAGAGCGCACCGTGGCTTGATTATCAGAGAGCGCACCGTGGCTTGATTATCTGAGAGCGCAGCATGGATTGATTATCAGAGAGCGCACCGTGGCTTGATTATCAGAGAGCGCACCGTGGCTTGATTATCAGAGAGCGCACCATGGCTTGATTATCTGAGAGCGCACCATGGCTTGATTATCAGAGAGCACACCATGGCTTGAAAAGTGCCCCCACTTCTGGAGCAAGCGGTGGCTTGCTAGAGAGGAAAAGCTGTCATAGTATTTTACATACATTTCTGCTCCACCTCAAGGACGGACTATAAATACTATGTCTGCTGTAATATAGTTAATATCCCAAGTAAAAATAGCAGTTAACTAGCATTCTGACATGGCCTCATTAAAATACATTTGGTTAATCAACAAACCAGTTGAATGTTAGTTATATGATGTAGATTTTGTACAAGATACCTACCATTTTCTATTACAAACTAATAACCGACGGTGCTGTTTAGGATGCACATTTCTGATATATAACAATAAGATAACCATAGATACAATGTGAGAGGTATGGCGGGTTTCTATTTGGGCCAGTCGAAGCATGAGGCTGTTGGTAACATTACTCTGACAGACAGTTATTGTAATGCGTGCATGCCTTTGCAATGCTCATTTGCATTACAAAATGAAATAAATGACAGATAAGTGGCGAGTGACTGGGTTTAACTTGAGGGCAATTTGGCCTGTTGAGATGTAGGGTGACACACAGGCATGCTTCACTACATTTAATGGCCCTCCTGCAAGAATTGGCCAACTGCACCATCAGCAGAAATGCCTCCAAACTGATTTAAGAGATAGACACGTACATAGGGTCACATGACAAATGTTGTTAAAAAACATCTCAGGACATGCACAACAACTACTCTCTGAGAAGAAATGTAATATCACTATGGTAACAAATAAACACTCTTATCCAGAGCGACTGACATTAGTAATGTGAAATGATAGGAATCCCATTCTAGGAATATTGGAACATCCATAACTTGTTCTCAGATTTCCAGGTTGGGATGTATTCTATTGCATTTTGAATAAGGTATGCAAGTTCATGTAATATTTAGGGTCAATGTATGCTCTGTGAAACAAAAAATATATCGATTATTTATGTAAATAGATCTTTTAGCCCTACACTTTAGAACTTGATTGTGGGACGTTTTTAAAAACAGGGACATATTTGGGGTAGTAAATCTTCGCCCTCAAATCGAGAATTACATTTTTTTAAACGGCTTTAAACAGATGTTCTGGTAAGAAACATCTTTGTAGTTATCTGACCAGCTGGTTGCCCGATGCCCCTTGGTCATTATAATGTGGCTCAAATCCTAATTGTGTGCATCTAGATTGAGGTTATGTCCACAAAGCAGTCTGCATTTGAAAGAAGAATCTTAAGTCTTTTGATGCGCTGTAGAAAGATGTTGTATCTCGGGACAAACCTAATAGTCTCAGTCATCACCACACAGCACACGGCATTGTCATAGTGAGGATCAATCAACCAATTGGGGTGGGCGTCATAAACATCAGAGTTTGACAGGAACTAGCCATCATATAGGTCACTGGCAGGATAAAGTGATAAAGATTTAGAGGAAAGTCAAGACTGGTGGGTGGGATGCTTATATAAACAGCACATATCAGGAATATCAGGACTGGCACCAGGAACCCATGCAGGGGAGAATATCTAGGACATTGTATTCAACTATTAAGTAGGATGTCGCATTACAGCAGGATCCCCTCATCTCTACACCAAAAATCTCAGTCAAATATAAAATTGTGATTTATTTTCCTTCCTTGAGATTGTGAATAATAAATCAAATCCATCGAAAACCACAATCCATTGTTTTTTCCCACAATGCAGTGTAAATACAGGACATGGGGCACAAAATTACATGTTTCCAAATGACATTTTGATGTTAGAACATGGCATTACCTGGACACCTCCCTAGATGCTTCACGTCAATCTTCACCTGCTTCAAGCACGAAGCCTCTCTTACTTGACAGGGGGTAATGTAAGATTTTCCGTCTGTTCCACACACCGGGTTGTCATTATGGCCACTGCAGTCAATGTTGCACATACACCTGGGTGTCGAAGAAAACATTGATATAAAAATCTGTTTAATGAACACTGTATTAACACTGTGTTCACTAAAAGTGCCAAACATACATCATCAATCAATTTGAATCGAATGTGACAATCCAGGACCCCAGTATATGGAGAAAATAAGCGAAGATATCTATGAGGGACTAGTGGTCACTAGTCGTCTTCCAGATGAAGACGAGTCCTCCTTTCAGAAACTACCGAGAGCACAATAGCTGATGAAGACGAATCCTCCTTTCAGAAACTACTGAGAGCACAAC
This sequence comes from Salvelinus alpinus, assembly GCF_045679555.1. Taxonomy (NCBI): domain Eukaryota; kingdom Metazoa; phylum Chordata; class Actinopteri; order Salmoniformes; family Salmonidae; genus Salvelinus; species Salvelinus alpinus. Next base: position 23,149,849 of record NC_092095.1, read on the forward strand.
AGCTGATGAAGACGAGTCCACCATTCAGAGACTACTGAGAGCACAATAGCTGATGAAGACGAGTCCTCCTTTCAGAAACTACTGAGAGCACAATAGCTGATGAAGACGAGTCCTCAGAGACTACTGAGAGCACAATAGCTGATGAAGACGAGTCCTCAGAGACTACTGAGAGCACAATAGCTGATGAAGATGAGTCCTCAGAGACTACTGAGAGCACAATAGCTGATGAAGACGAGTCCTCAGAGACTACTGAGAGCCCAATAGCTGATGAAGACGAGTCCTCCTTTCAGAAACTAATGAGAGCACAACAGCTGATGAAGACGAGTCCTCCTTTCAGAAACTACTGAGAGCCCAATAGCTGATGAAGAAGAATCCTCAGAGACTGCTGAGAGCACAATAGCTGATGAAGACGAGTCCCCCTTAGAGACTAATGAGAGCCCAATAGCTGATGAAGACGAGTCCTCAGAGACTACTGAGAGCCCAATAGCTGATGAAGACGAGTCCTCAGAGACTACTGAGAGCCCAATAGCTGATGAAGACGAGTCCTCCTTTCAGAAACTAATGAGAGCACAATAGCTGATGAAGACGAGTCCTCAGAGACTACGGAGAGCCCAATAGCTGATGAAGACGAGTCCTCCTTCCAGAAACTACTGAGAGCACAATAGCTGATGAAGACGAGTCTTCAGAGACTACTGAGAGCACAACAGCTGATGAAGACGAGTCCTCCTTTCAGAAACTACTGAGAGCACAATAGCTGATGAAGACGAGTCCTCAGAGACTAATGAGAGCACAATAGCTGATGAAGACGAGTCCTCCTTTCAGAAACTACTGAGAGCACAATAGCTGATGAAGACGAGTCCTCAGAGACTACTGAGAGCCCAATAGCTGATGAAGACGAGTCCTCAGAGACTACTGAGAGCACAACAGCTGATGAAGACGAGTCCTCCTTTCAGAAACTACTGAGAGCACAATAGCTGATGAAGACGAGTCCTCAGAGACTACTAGAGCCCAATAGCTGATGAAGACGAGTCCTCCTTTCAGAAACTACTGAGAGCCCAATAGCTGATGAAGACGAGTCCTCAGAGACTACTGAGAGCCCAATAGCTGATGAAGACGAGTCCTCAGAGACTAATGAGAGCCCAATAGCTGATGAAGACGAGTCCTCCTTTCAGAAACTACTGAGAGCACAACAGCTGATGAAGACGAGTCCTCAGAGACTACTGAGAGCCCAATAGCTGATGAAGACGAGTCCTCAGAGACTACTGAGAGCCCAATAGCTGATGAAGACGAGTCCTCAGAGACTAATGAGAGCACAATAGCTGATGAAGACGAGTCCTCCTTTCAGAAACTACTGAGAGCCCAATAGCTGATGAAGACGAGTCCTCAGAGACTACTGAGAGCCCAATAGCTGATGAAGACGAGTCCTCAGAGACTAATGAGAGCCCAATAGCTGATGAAGACGAGTCCTCCTTTCAGAAACTACTGAGAGCACAACAGCTGATGAAGACGAGTCCTCAGAGACTACTGAGAGCCCAATAGCTGATGAAGACGAGTTCTCCTTTCAGAAACTACTGAGAGCCCAATAGCTGATGAAGACGAGTCCTCCTTTCAGAAACTACTGAGAGCACAATAGCTGATGAAGAAGAATCCTCAGAGACTGCTGAGAGCACAATAGCTGATGAAGACGAGTCCTCCTTAGACTACTGAGAGTACAACAGCTGATGAAGACGAGCCCGCCATTCAGAGACTACTGAGAGCACAGTAGCTGATGAAGACGAGTCCTCCTTAGACTACTGAGAGTACAACAGCTGATGAAGACGAGTCCTCCTTAGAGACTACTGAGAGCACAATAGCTGCAGTGGAAAGTACTCACAATATATCCTCAGAGTCCACATCGCATTCTGCTCCAAACTTGCAGTTGACGCATTTTGTGGGCTTTTTTCCTCTGCCTGTGCCTGATCCTTCATCATCTGTAGAAAAGGAGAGTATTTAAAAAAATGTTAGCTGTCAAACAGAGTTAATATTGTTCTATTAGTGGTTGGATCTGCAAAGTTTTTGTTTAAGCAGGCTATGTTTAACCAGATTTTACTGTAACATTGTAACATGGGTTGTCAAGTCAAACGTATTAAAGTGAAGCAAGACCAAGTTACGACACTGTACCTCCGTCGCCTGATCCAGAACTGCCATCTGTGTGTTACAGGATAAAAAAATGAGTTAGATTCAGCTTGGTCTAAAATGACTAATAACAAAATGACTAGGGACAGAACCCGAGTGATGAAAAATGCGCTCCATAAAGGTGATTCTGTACTCTCTTGAGTGAAAGTGTGCAGCCTGCGACTAAGACTCACCTGTATAACAGGCCACGTCAGAGACCTGTGTTATGGACTTCTGCTGCTTGCACGCTGCTCTCTTCAAGAAGCACTCATTCTGATAGGTGTCTCCGTTGGACCCACAAACAGGGATGTACTTCTTCGAGCACTAAGACACAACGGCCAATGAAAGGATGTTACTGAACCATCATAGCCTAGACCAGGGATCATCAAGTAGATTCAGCCACGGGACCAAATTTACTGCAAGAAGCCCAAACAGATATTACATTTGACTAACACCTTGTTTACATTGTATACGATCACATACAGTATATCTCTATATTATGTGTGGGAATACTATGGGAACAGAGTTCCGAAATTAAAATCAATTGGAGCTGATTTGCTTTGGCAAAGCCATTCCTGCTTGCTTTCTTGCTCATGGCAATGGTAATGACAGTCTTACTTGACAACAGAGAACATGATAGCCTTTATTCCACTGTGTTACTTACATGGAACTGGCAGACACATTTCAGGTCAGCCCCGTTCTCTTGACATGTCCCCCCATAACGACATGACGCAGCGTCACACACTCTCAGGTCACTTTTCTTCTCAGATAAATCTGGTAAAAACAAGGTGTTCTTATCAGCAAGGCAGTGAAATACCATTATTTTAGTGCTCCAATTGTAAAACCATATGAATATCTAGTATAGTCTATGTTGTGTACTAGTATTTATGTGACATTGCTTTTCTATCTGGGGAAAACTTTCTAACATGAAGATTGGAGCAAATAGTGTGTGAAAACGTTTAACTCAAAACACAATTCTTTCCCAAACTACAGCCTTTGAGAAGAAACTCCTATGGTATAGCCTACCTGGAAGCACTTTTCTTTACCTAAAATACAGCTAGCCTTGAATCCAAACTGATATGCTCTGTTTCATCACAAAACATAGTAAATCTGTCTGGATTCCAGGCTAAAATACACTATGAACCAAAGCCCTGACAACTTAAGAGTTCACGGCCACTTGAATACATCTTCCAGTAATGACTTTCATCCATCCGACACACCAAAGCCCATAGCTTCCCCTTTAGCCAGAAATACACTTGAACATCTCTCACTCTCTCACACTGAGCGGTATTTATCAGAGGAAGGAGAAGAACAAATCAATGGAAGAGAGGAGTCAATGTAGCGAAGACCCGGGTCATTAGCAACATGTAGCCATCCAACTCCTTTGCCACAAGACATCAATAGTCATCGCCTCATTTCGTCAATGGTTGGACTATTGAGAGATCCGGTACAGAGAGAGCTTAGCTACGCATCGTTTGTACAACTTTATTGAGAGTCAGTGGAATATGCAATGTACAACAGTCACTGCCCAGCATAACTGGACTGAGAAATTGAGTCACTACTGGTCATTCGGACAAGTTGGTCCTCGTTTACACAGTAATGCCTTGGCATTGCATGATCATGGGAAAGCAAAGCCACGAACCATCAACAGGGACCCAGAAAGCTGACTTGAAAAGATTGGAGAAGAGAGTCAAGTCCGATCTGATAATCTTTGATCAGGAGCTCAAGCACATTATACGTGAGAGGCATTCCTGATAGGAAAAATATGATTTCAGGTTGCCAAAGTGGGCTTACAAGGCACTTATAGTAAAGTATGCCATCACAATATTGTTTGAATAAGTTCATCATTAGCCTGGTCATAAGTAGGGAATTACATTGGATTACATCATCAGGATCAATGAATTTGGTCAAAACAACTCCTCAGTGCTGCAAGTCTTCAATATTAACTTTAACCAACCAGTAACAGTAAACTGTCAAAAACATTACGGATGAAGTGAATTTAGAGGATTTTATTTCCCCTGTTGACATTCAGTTGTAGTATAATCTGTTTTTCACTAGCTTTGATAACTACAGTAGGTGTGCAAAATGACTGCTGTGCTACTGTGCTAGAACAACTCTAGGTTCATGGACACCCTGAGGGAGAGTTTGAATCTCACAGAGCTCTAATGGAGGAATGAGAAGACCTTCCCAGCCTTCCAGGCAGGTTTGACAGCAGCCATTTACATCCTCCTGGGGTCAACAACATTATCACACAGCACTCCTATCAACTAGCAGAACATTGGAAAACCCCTGGTCTGTGAGATTTACAGGAAGGGGGGAGACATAGGGGGGAGGGAGAGAAGGAGAGAGAATGAGAGAGAAATGAAGACATAAAAGGAGAAGAAGAGAGAAAAGAGGGAGCGAAGGAGAGAAAAAGAGGGAGCGAAGGAGAGCGAGAGAGAGAGGGATGGATGGAGGTAGGGAGAGAGAGAGAAAAAAAGAGAATAGGAGAGGTGATGGGAATGGAAGAATCCTACCCCACTGAGGTTTGAACTGAAGTTCCCTCCTGCTCTCATCGCCAGTCCCCATGAGGGAAGACATATCTCAACATGCAGTAGGAGCTTTATGTTGTCTTATCCCCACTGTTAGAGAAGGTTTAAGAAGAGGAAGCCACTACACAACTAATCCATTGTCTTGAGACAGGTAAGCACGCCACAGGGACTAATAATAACCCAACCTTTCAACAAATGGGAGGCAAAGTAGTTCCAGGCCAAAGATTATAATCAGCCACTCCTAACAATCCCCTCCTCTTCTAAATAGATCTGTGTGCTACTCAACCAATGGTCACAGTCTCGATATAAAGGGGCTAGCCCCGATCCTAGTCACCCTGTACATAAAGGACTATTGACCAAACTGTTCATTTCCTCATTACAGTCACTGTCGCCCTGGGATTCCGAAGCTAGCCCATTAAATACAGGCCATGACCTAAAACTCCTGTCATGACGTTGGGTTGGGGGTAGGTTTACGACAGTCATAAATACCTCTTTCCCCCTTTTTCTCTCTCCCCACTATAACTGATGTGACATAAGGAAACCCATGGGTTAACATAGAGATTCTGGGTAACATCAGAAGTTGGGGGGAAATGAACTATATTCTGGCAATCCAACCAACTGAACATATGCGGTGGTACTTAAGGTATATTATGTCAGTTCGGTTGCCCGCTGACACATTCTCATCAATGATAGAATGACAAACTCTACTGTGAAAAGTCTAAACGTCAGAGGTATCGGATTCACATGGAATTGTTGTTTAATTCAAATGTTTGAATATGAGATTATTTGTGAAGAGATGAAATGTAATTTTAGCTTCCAAATGAGAGATCTGTGCTTTCATAAGTTTTCCTCTGCTCAACCAGGGGCCCGCCCCTGTGAAGAGACCTGGGTAATAGACTTTTCAGACACACCCCTCTCCTCCACTATAAAAGCCATTTTCCCAGAAGGTAACATCCTGTTCCGGGTATGCTAGGATGACGATCCAGTGTCAGAATGGTTCAGATAATCACTTTAGATGAAGCCAACATCAGCATGGACTTTGATTGTGTATGGTATGAACTTTGAACTCGTGTTCACTACAGAAGTGATATCTCCTAGCCGTTGAGTTGGCAACAGCTGCTACAAACGCAGGTTAGGAAGAACAGTCCGAGTATCCCGTCTTCCACACACAACGGTACTACAAAGTATCCCGTGACTACCAGAGACCAGAGACATCCTCCAAAGGACAGAGGACTCGGGTTGGCGATACGGTCTTCCATCTACCACCAACCTACTGAAGCGCAGCTCAGAGTAAATATGTATTGCATTTTCTTTCTTAAATGGGCGGTAATTTAGAATGCATAAGATACGATATTTACGAGAGCACAGCTCGCCTATGTTCCGAATCTCCCGCTCTTTCACTAAAATCCCGCCCCTTCTCTTTGTGTAACAAGCTGTCATATCTATTCCGCCCGCTAGGGACGTTTTCTGTATGACGTAATTTGTGATCAAGTTATGATTTAATTGTATATGTGTGATTCTGTGTGATTAGTTAGGTATTTAGTAAATAAATAATTAAACCCAATTTTGTATTGCTGATTCAACTTGTTAGCCAGGATTCTTGCAGACAATCAAGGACTTACAACCTTCAGATGAGACTGAATAAAATGACGATTAATGTGACTGTTATTTAGTAAAATATTACAAAATCTTTGAGTTTATTCGAAAGATAACAGCTCTATAAATATTCTTTCGTGGTGTCCCTCTCTAGTTAATTAATATTTACATGATTAGTTCAATCAGGTAATATTGATACCGGAGAAATTATTTTATAGAATAGCATGTCATAGCAATCAATCTGGCATAGTCAAAGACACGACACTCCTCTGTAATCAATCAATACCACCACTGTATAGGAACACTAGTCTTTAAAACACTGCAGTAGAAGTCATAGTGGTACCAGGGCTTGAATTAAATAAAACCCTAATGAAATAGCATTGATCCTGACCTGCAAAATAGGCGCATAGGTGCAGTAATGTAAGTACGGTAATTCTGGCTGTTTTACCAATGTTTGTTCTTTACAGCAATGCAGGTTAACAACAACCGCGCTTCCACCGAATTCAACCCAATCAATGCATGCCTTGAGAAATACAATCTGTATTTCTCAGTAACAGTGGGGAAACACCACACTTCACTGCATTTAAAGGGACAGTTCACTCTAAAATTAAAATGTTGTCCAATATTTTCAGAAGTAGTCTAATGTCAGGTCAAGCTTAATCCACATCCCACATTATCATTTGGGTATCCTAGATCCAGCAACATGCCTCAACCTGAAAACCATGGAAAAGAAAAGCCCCGAATAAAGGCAAGAAATGATACAGTGATTATATTTTCCATTCATTTCTGAAATGAATCTTTATATCCAGAATACTTACGGTTGCTAAGGTCACATCTGCTATGGGGTTTCCTAAGAGGTTTGGGATCAGCACCCAATTATAGGTTGTTTTTAGGAGCATTGAAGAGCAACCAGGACCATGGGGAAAAGGAATGGCCTGCTTATTGATGGAAGCTAATCAGGCAAGCAGCAAATGTAAACAAATAGCTTGACAAGAGGAAAACATTTGGCTTTATCAGGACAGCTCACTCTTCGTTATAAATTGGACTGCTTTTAAATTAAAGGGGAAACCGTAGCCTACTGAATGAACACAATACATAGGCCTTCATAACAAACAGTTATTATGGGAATGAGAGGACATCACTCATGGTTTATGGGATTATGGAGAGGGTGGAACTACATCCACAACAGGTTAACGTTTCCATTCATCTTAAATATCATCAAACATAGGCCAATCTGTCAAAGTCACACTGAATGTTGGCTTTGGGTGGAACCCCTTAGGAAACCACATAGCAGATGTGAACTTTTAGCAAGCATATTATATATTCCGGATATAAAGAGTAAATTTAATTTACCCTCAATTTAACCCACGATGACACTGTATACCGGTGGTGTAAAGTACTTGAGTAAAACTACTTTAAAGTAATACTTAAGTCGTTTTGGGGTGGAGGGGTGGGGTTATTTATATTTTTGATTACTTTTACTTCACTACATTCCTACAGAAAATAATGTACTTTTTACTCCATACATTTTCCCTAACACCCAAAAGTACTCGTTACATTTTGAATGCTAAGCAGGACAGGAAAATGTTCCAATTCACGCACTCACATGCTGACCAGACCGGACATGTCGCGTGCGCGAGCTTCGCAAAATAAATTTTGAAATCCATGTTATTCAATTATTGCACCCACACTGCTTGCGCGCGCCAACGAGCGTCTGCGACACCAAGGGCTAAAATAGATGTCGTTCCTATTTCTGACGCAGATCGCGCTGCAAGTCCTGTCTCTCCCATCTCCTCATTGGTTTATAGAAGCAGGTACCCACGTGCCATCTCCTCATTGGTTTATAGAAGCAGGTACCCACGTGCCATCTCCTCATTGGTTATACCCACGTAGGTGATAGAAAGACGAACTGTTTTGCCGGTAGTCGTGGTAATACAATGAAAGTTTAGATGCGATCACCATATAATTTAAACGATGAAAAAGCCTGGAAGGAGGAGAGATGACTAGAAACGATTCAGTTGGCCGTTTTATGTGTGGATTAATTGTCGGAGTAGAGATCCTTGTGCATTTCAGGTAAAATAACAACTCAATGTTTATATCCCAGGACAAATTAGCTAGCAACAGCAAGCTAGCTAAATAGGACAAATTAACGTTAGCTAGCAAGAGCAAGCAAACTAGCTAAATTACCATACATGTTTAATGCTTTTCGACCTGTCCCCAAATTAATGTCATTGGTTCAGAGTTTGTTTTGATATTTTAACCTGCGTGTCGTGATCGCGTTTAGTGTGGGGGGGCAAAATAAATGTATGCACGATAGCGCACGATGGCGCACGCGCGCAGCCGGTTTGGGCAAGGTGTTATGCAGAGAACATCCCTGGTCATCCCTACTGCCTCTGATCTGGCGGACTCACTGAACACACATGCTTCGTTTGTAAATTATGTCGAAGGTTGCACCTGGCTATCTGTAAATAAAAAAACCTAAGTGGTGCCGTCTAGTTTGCTTAACATAAGGAATTTGAAATAATTTACTTTTACTTTCGATACTTAATTATATTTTAGCAATTACATTTAATTTTGATACTTAAGGATATTTAATACCAAATACTTTCAGACTTTTACTCAAGTAGTATTTTACTAGGTGACTTTCACTTTTACTTGAGTCATTTTCTATTAAGGTATCTTTACTTTTTTTACTCTATTAGGTCATTTGGGTACTTTTTCTACAACTGGTGTATATAAACAAAAGTCATTACTCCTAACTAGGAAACTGAGAAATTACTGTTTCCATTTAATAATGAAACCCCTCAAAAAACAGCAGGACAATCCAGGGTGGGGTTCAAATATAGAAATGTTTCCCTGCATGCACCTCACCAACAAGAGGGGACAGATCGAGCCACCCCCCAATAAACATAGGCCTATGAAATCACATTTCCCAAATGTATACATATATTTTTTTTAACATGCATTGACTCAGTGATTCCTCTTATGAAGCAGTGACACTGCCAGCCTTATGTCTGTCCAATCCAGACCAATTGAGCATGATGTGCTTTGTCTGCTGGGATAGGAGATTGCCCAATTACCGACCAGCGTTCATTCAGCAAGGACGATAAACACCTCATGAGCTGCTGTATTGCAAAAACCCAGGATGTGTGTCGGATAAACACATATCATTCCAATAGAAGTGCTTGCTTTGGAAAAGTTTATTGATAAAGAAAATGTATTGATACTCACCCAAGCAGTCCTTGCCTTTTCCTGAGATACATTCGCTGCTCTCGGGGTAAGAGGCTTGTGCTCCAGGCAGTGTAGAGACGGCCAAAAGGCAGAGGAGAGAGAAAAAACGGCCTGCCGAGGGTCCGGGAGATGAGAGGGGATATCCTATGGACATGATGCTTAAAATGCTGACTAGAGTGGACACCGTATTTTCTCCAAATCACAACATATGCCTTTTTTCATTCAAATGGCAGAAATACATCAACGAATCCACCAGATGTGAATTGATAGACGGAGAACAAAACGCGTTGTTGTTGGCAAACTGTTTCACCCACGGCTAAAAAAATGTTTAATCTCCTTTGCAGAACGGGGATTATCTCCCAGCATAGCCATAGAAAAAAACGGCATTATATCGGACTTTAGCTCACAAATTGCACAAACGAAATGTTGGCTTTGCTCTATTGATCGCTCGTCTGGCCGTCGTACGGGATAGGGTGTGCGATAATGAGCTATTTTGACTGTCGCATTTACCTTTGACGCGTCTGCCTCTATTTTATCCCAGCGGCAAACAGCTGGTTTAAAATGTCCCTCCGAGAATATCTCTGCATCCTTCCACAACACAATCCCACAAAGGCGAAAATAAATGATTTTGTTGTAGCAATTTACCCAGACAATGTCTGAGTGAGGTTTTGTGAATCACCATCAACAAAGGATTTCGGTGACGCTTAGGTATCACATGACGCGAGACCACCCCCAATCATTGAAGCACACTTTGCCGTGGAGCGGCAAGATCACACCATAAAATGTGTGGGGAGGGGATTCCGGTTGTAGCCTACTGGGATACGTTATAAAGCGACATTTGCTAAAACTGTACAAAGGCTACAGCCTAAGGATACTAACTTTATTTCGTAACCAAGGAGTAAGACAATTACGTTAATTAAAGTATAAAAAATGCAAGCCATATGTGCTCTTTCACGTATAAGAAAATCTCTCCTCTGCCTATCTGGCAGATAGAAAATACAGATTGACAGTTTACCAATCCATGTTAAATTGATGATTCCCAGGTTACTTACCAACTAGCATAAATTACAATTTCACAAATTGTGAATCATGACATTTCTAAATAATAATTATGTTCAAAACACTCAAACTGATTGTTCTGGCACTGTCAGTAGCAGTTGACCTCATGAGTAGCCTAACTAGAGGCTTATTACATGGTTTATTACACGCTTATACATGTTGGGAAGGGCTCGCAAGCAAGCATTTCATGGTAAAATATTTGGTACAATACATTTTGATAACATGGCTTATATATTACATGACTTATTACATGGCTCATATTGCGTCTCTATGGTTCTCTCAGTCCTTGCACTGCAGTGGCGCAGCATGCCATGTGGTGTTGGAGACCACAACATCAGTGGCATTATTGATCCTGATAACACAACCACTCTTTCCATTTCATGTTTGGGCTGCTGTTCAAAAGACACATTGATGAGTATTACCACATATAACAATGCAATCACAGTCAAGCCTTTGCCAGACACCTGAGGTTTCAGGATCACCGAAGAGATCACCAAAGATAAATCAGGACTAGTTTGACTAAAAGATGGATTCCTTTTTTCGGAGTGAAGACATGTGCCTTGCGGGGCTGTTTTCCCAAACTGAGTCAGCTCACAACTGCATCAATGAGTTTGAGCATCTAGGACTGGTGCAATTTAAAGATGTGAGTAAAACAATCACATTTACAGTCAAATCAGTGGGAAATGTGGTACACTGTGTTGTTCACTGTATCTAGCACTTTTATGTTTCTCATGAATATGTTGAAATATTAATTTAGTTCATATTTTTTTCATATTCAATTAATCAAATAAAAAACAGATTTTTTTGTAACGGTCACCCCAGTTTAAATAGGTGTTAAACTGAGCACAATATGGCATGAAGGTTACATCCATTTATCTGCACACCAGTCTATAACATATTGATTCAACCATGTACTCGGAATGCAATATCACTCTAAAATGTGTATTCGTATTAAAATGTTACTGTAAGTTGAAATCATATAGTCATTGAAGGAAAGAGCTGAAACTATCCAATGTATAATGCATTGTAATGTCAAATAACATGCGAAACGTGGATGGTCTGTATTATACATGGATAGGCCTTTTGATTGCCCTCTCATTCACCATACAAAACCACACTTTTCTTTTTGTGCATAATTTATTATCATACATTTACTTATGAAATTACATGATTGTAAAAGGTTATTGATTATTTTTGTCATTAAGTTTGGTTAAATTACTTGGTTCAGTGTTAGTTGTGTTTTCTAATGAAGGTAAACACTTCACACAGAGTATGAGAAAATAGTTGACACTGAAATCATTAATTAAACAGCTAATTGGGCTATTCCTAACAGGTAGGCTATATAAGCCAATTGAAGAATACAGTATATTTGTATGTTTTAGCTAAATCCTGGAACAGTGGCCTTACAGTGTAGATTTTTGAGGGAAGTGAAGAAATGTGAGGAGATGGAGAGAATTATTCGTAAGTTTGGTGTTTTTAAAGGTAGATTTAAATACATAGGACTCTGGACGAAAGCCCCTTTTGATTGATACATATAATATTTTCTCACAAAATATTGTGCTACACTTCTACTAGGATTCCTGAAAAAGGAGGTTGTGAAGGCAAACATCCCCATCCCAGCAGTGAGAGAATATCTTTAGCACAAAATGTTCTGGATTCAGAGGTAAGATCCTTGCTCTCATGGTTTTCTCCAACATAATATCTTTCCCAGCTTGCGTTATCATTAGTTTTAAGTTTAACTTGTTTATGCCAAGTTATGCCAACGACTATCCTTTGAAACAAACTGATTTGAATGGCATCCACATTCCTCTATTTCTGTTACCTCAGTCTATCTTTGATAAACTGGAGTAGGATCTGAAGACCAACTCAAACTGAGACACTCAGGAAGAACTTCACTCAACTAATGGAGATCAACCATCTCCTGCAGATGACTGCTGACTTTTTTGAGGAGGTAAATGACCGATAGCATTAGACTTACGCCCTCCTATGACCAATACTGGGATGGCAAGATAAGAATGACATAAATGTCATAAAGAATAATAACATTAACAGTCCTGTTCTTTTCTCATGTTGTGCCTATAGGCTGAGTCCCAGCTGAGCTTCCTTCTGAGGACTCAGTGTACTCGTCCAGGATGACAAGCCAACGCAACAGTTACACCAGCACCAACTTGGGTGGATGTTTAACCTCATGTTACTAGTCAGGCTAATCATGGAAAAAAGCACTAGAGAAGGTCTTACAGTGTGTGTGCCTGCTACCCAATGGGCGTGGGAAGTCATTATTACATCATTTTCAGGTTGTTGTCTGGTTGTTGAGAAGTCAGATAACCAGATTACAACCAAGTAACAACATATTTTTGCCCCCTTAGAAGCATGATGCCTTCCTCTTCTTTCCTCTGGCAGGTTTGTGGTGGTTTTGACTGTTTTCTGCTCATATGAGGATCTAGTTAAGAAGGATGTTTTTGTTGTATTTGTCCAAGGAGACCTGGGGCCTGTTGCACAAAACTAGGATAAGGGATTAAGCCAGGATATCTTGGTGATCCTGGCTCAATTGATCCGTAATCCGGTTGCACTAAAGATGGATAGGGGGCAGGAGGATATGTTATGGTATAAATTACCATGGAGATTTATTCTGTGGAGCTAGCCTGCTCCAGACCAGGCTAAATTCCAGGATCTATTTAATCTCATCCCTAATGTCAGTCAGCAGTCACCACAAATGGAAACCAATAGTTATTTCACTGCTCACTATACATTGTTATCACATATAACTAGACCCACTGTTATTATTTAAACGTTTGTGATCATTAATTTCAATGATTTTGGATAAAAAATGATTTTTAGATGATGTTGCTATCATTAGATAATTTACAGTTTCCCATAGACTATAAGGCTATATATAAAATGATAGAATATTAGGGCCACAGAGGGGAAAAAAACACAAGTCATAATATTGTAACCAGTTGTTTTAAAGGAGGACAGTTGTTAAAATGACAGATGTGGGGCATTTCGTGAAATTGTACTTCAGTATGGTTTCATAAACAAAGACATGCTGATGTGCCAGAATATTAAGTATCACATTGTCATAAGTATCAAAACTGTAAAAACAATATGTAGCTTTTCTGCAGATCATAAATTTATGACTTTATCCTTTTTCTTCAGTGTGGCCCTAGTACTCTGTCATATAAACAAATACACATTCCATATGAATATAAAAACACAATGTGTAACATTATGTTCCTTTATTGAATAAGGACAAAACAAAGCAGGTAAACCATCAGCTCCTTTCGAAACTGAAGTCACAGTGACTCTACAAGATGGAAAGCACAGAATCCAAGCATATTATACAAAATGATACATACACATTCAAAGGTCTGTATATAACACACCCTGCATGTCTGCACACTAAAATAAATGCAGGACAAATCCATACACATCAACTGAACAGACAAATGAATGGATGCAGTAGCCTCCCTGCAGCCTTGTATTACACACAGTATACCGCACAAACATCATAAGAGGCCAAATTCGTCAAAAAACGAACCCAAAAAAACCCAAATTCCTCTGCCACCGCAGGACATATTTAACCAAAATTGAAAGCACACATACTAACTAAAATAATTCAACACATATTGGTCCCTCAGCAGCCGACCACTGTCGTCATCAGGGAAGATTGCCGGATTGTCCCAGTCCATGGCTGGTGGCACTCTGGGGGCCCTCTCCTTCCTCAGGCAGGCCACATTGTGGAGGACAGCACAAGCCACAGTAATATCACATGCCCTAACAGGGCTGACCCTTAATTTGTGAAGGTAGTGAAAGCGTGCCTTCAGGAGGCCAAAGGTCATTTCAACTCTGGCCCTGGTCCTGGCATGGGCATGGTTGTAGGCCTGCTGTGCTTCCTGGGGGTCTGTGAAAGGTGTCAGGAGAAAAGGCTGGCAGCCATACCCCCTGTCTCCCAGCAACACACCAGAGAATTCACCTGTCAACACAAAATCTCATCATTACTACCTCATAAACACAGTGATATTCTTGACACAGCCATGATGGTTATAAATAGGGGTTGTGTGGCTTACCTTGTGATAGGCACTGATAGATTTCAGAGGCCCGAAAGATTCTGGAGTCATGGACTGAGCCAGGCCATTTTGCCACAACATTGCTGATCACACAGTCAGCATTGCAGACCATCTGAAATCATAAGATGAGGAATATTACACCAATCAATGCACATCACTGGCAATGCAGAGTGTTCGTCAATGGACAATATCAAAAAGTTATGTTCACCTGAACATTAATGCTGTGAAAGGATTTCCTATTCACAAAATCGGCCTCATGGGCACCTGAGGGGGCTTTTATCCTTATGTGTGTGCAGTCCACTGCACCAATGACATTGGGGAAACCTGTCACACAAAGTAATGAGTATCCTACTATGTGTTAACAGTTGTCCTGTAATTTGTAGATCCTCTTACCTGCAATCCTATAGAACTCCTCTTTGATGTCACAGAGTCTTCTGTGGCCAGGGAAGGAGATGAAGACATCTGCTAATGCTTTGATAGCCAGACACACACTCCTTATTGTGCGGCAAATTGTGGCCTTGTTCAGCTGTTCTGCATCCCCCACTGAGTACAGGAAGGCTCCACTAGCAAAAAAGCGCAAGGCCACACAAACCATTTGCTCCACACTCAGTGCATGGCTCCGTGCAGTGCGGTGCTTAATCCTGGGACCCAGTAGTCTGCATAGATACCTGATGCCATCTGCAGAAAACCTGTATCTTTCATATAGATGGTCATCAGGGAAGGCCAGTGGGTCCAACCGGTCCCTGAAGACCCTTTCTCGCCTGAAGGCTCTCCTCAGCACAAGTGCTTCTTCATCCACCACATCTCGCACGAATGGGCATGCCATTGTCAGAGCAGAAAGGAACACACAATTTTGGGCCTTCATATAGGCTAGTGGCCACACCTGGTGCTGGGGGGGTGGGCAAAAGAGGGCGATGCCTTATAACGATGACTTGGTTGTACTGATTGCTGGGAAAATAAAAAAAAACCTTAGAAAGATGCCACCGTCCTGTGTGCTCACAATAAGAGCTCATATGTCATGGCTCACTTGACTTTACGAGAATATACCTAATGTTTATTTTGAGCTGTGTCATCTTCTTGGAGCTGGGGGAGGAAAGAAAAATAATGATTAATACATTTGTGTTACAGTTAGCATACAGTGTACATTGAAGGCATATCTCACCTCCCTCTCAAGTTTTTTTATTTCAAGGTCCAGTTTCCTAATTGTCCTCTTTTTTATTTCGGACTCCAGTGCAAGATTTTCCATCTTTTTCTTCTTGTACTGAATGTCTATGTCTGCCAGTTCTATTTGGCGCCGGAGGTGGTTGCCATACAACTTTCTGATAGCTTGTGAGCTCTGTGAACACAATACAATTAGCGCAGCTGGAATTTGGCAGGATGTGGTGTCCTTTTATTAATACGCACTATGTTGCCAGGCTGGTTTTCCCACTGTATAGCATCTGGGTCCTGTAAAAGAAATTAGATTTTTTGATTTTGATGAGGACTCCTCACCATTGTAGAGTAAATAGTACTTTCACAGTCTTAACATGATACCTCATGCCTTCTGGAATCCAGAGAGATGGTCTCCTCCTCATCATCGTCTCCATTATGTGCTGTTGCTGCTGCACTGGGGCCTTCACCCTATCACATTTAATCGGATTCATATTGAAGCTAGTAGACAAGACATGCCAGGCCTACAGTATGCCTTTGATGGAGTACTCACTGGATCAGCATCGTCTGGTGCTTGTGCTGGTGGCTCTAACAGGAACACAGTGCTGCCAGACACTGCAAGGCAATAGGTAAACCAAAGTCAGACAGTCCAAATTGATTCAATATGAATGTGGTTGTATCCCATGTAGAGATGGAAGGACATACCTTGAATGAAGCGGGTGGCATCTTGGGAGGAACCTATGCTCGTCTCTTTCCCCCCAGGGATCCCCTCTAAGACGGGCCTGCCTTTATTTAGCTCCAAGGCCATGTCCTCTGCTGGGGTAAGGTCAGCCTTTGGTGACCCACCACCCGTGCCTTGTCTGTGGGTATTCTTTTTCACTGCTAAAACAGTACAGACAATGTGTGAGCAGGCACCTTCTGGGTACAATATATGCTTGTGCTTTGTTAAATATTAGTCAGGGACCATACCATTCTGCAGAATGTTCTTGTATTTGATTTTGACCTGCTGCCATGTCCGTTTTGGCCCGTTCATGTTTAATCTACACACACACACACACACACATTTAATGGAGTCACACTGCAAAAAATTACTTGGTATTTTTGTCTTGTTTTCAGTAAAAATATCAAAAAATGTATCATAGCTTTATACAGTGTGATGGAGTTACTTTACACAATTTCACTCATATCTGCAGTGCATTTCAATTAAAAATTTAACCGTTTCATAATTACAGTACAACTGCATTTTTGGAGATGTGAATTAAATATTTGAATTGTAATTGTGATGTTTCAGCGGAGCGGTGAGTGTGTAATTGTGCACTACTTACGCATTCAGGCGGTCTGCAATACTTTGCCACGCTTTTTCTCTTTGCTTTATCACTGTGGCGGTGTTGCCTTTCTTCTTAATTATATATTTTACGTCCTCGTATGCCTCCATGAGGATTTGTGCTTCCGACGGGGAAAAGTACGCGGCTCTAGTTGCCATGGTTAATCAGTTAATCTGTGATCTGTGGCGGGGTCTATTTGAGTGAGCCGTGAGCGCGCACCTATCCAGGATTGGTTTCACCTGGCTTAATGAATCCGTGTCTGCTCATCCTGGCTTGGTCTTTGTGCAACCAATTAAGCCTGGACGCACATGTTTTGGCTTCATTGAGCTCAGCTGAGTCATTTATCCCGGATGTCTTAATTCTACTTTTGTGCAACAGGCCCCAGGTCAGAGGAAAGATCAGAAAGCTATGTGATGGGTGAGGGAAATTATCCCTTGAGTATGTCAAAAGCCTTAAGAAGTAAAATTATAAGAAAATAAAATTCCCTTCAAAGATTATCAATCCGTATGCACAAAAGGAGATGTGTAAGGGGTGCGCACTGGCGGCAGAGAAGTCAGGCGCAGGAGAGCAAGAACTGTGTTACAACGGCGCAGTTTAATAATAAAAATCACTGTAAACAGAACAATCAATACAATGGGTACAAAACCCGTCGCACACCAGAATAACGTGCACAAGCACTTACAATAAACAATTCCGGACAAGGACATGGGGGGAACATAGGGTTAAATACACAACATGTAATGATGGAATTGAAACCAGGTGTGTGGTTAGACAAGACAAAACAAATGGAAAATGAAAAGTGGATTGATGATGGCTAGAAGATCGGCGACGCCGACCGCCGAACGTCGCCTGAACAAGGAGAGGAACCAACTTCGGCGGAAGTCTTGACAAGATGAGAACAAATGTCAACACACACATTGAAGAACTTGGAATGGTAAATGGTCTGTTGTATAACCCTTTCACAATGTATGTAGCTGAGGGATTGAAAATGATGGGTCAAGACTATTGCTATACTGTCAATCGCTATGTATTTTCACGGTTGCACAGATCACTGGTTTCAGAATGGAAAGTGTACAAGAAGATCTCATCAAATTAATTGACTTTTTTGTTACTTTGTTTCATTTTTTCCCTCCCTCCCTCCCTCCCTCCCTCCCTCCCTCCCTCCCTCCCTCCCTTCCTTTCTTCCACTTCTCCTTGCTTCTATCAGGTCATGAAGAGGACAGAACAGTTCCGTGCGACTGCCCTCACTGCAGCAGCAGCAGCAGCCAACCTCCCGGAGTGGACCACTAAAGAAGATGAAGACCATCTATTACACACTGAACCTGTGTAACATAGACATCACACAGAAGCTGATTCTTGCTGAGATTTGGTGTCCTGTGTCTGACTTAAACCTGCTATGATAAAGGGATCAATAAGTACACTGAACTTGATTTAATTACAAAGCATTCTGGGTGTACACAGACAGATTTAGGGTGCACATCAATGCAGATTTCTTAAAAATGAACTGTGTGCATATGCATGTGCATGTGAATACAAACACGCGCGTGCACACACAACCTGGTATAGCCTTCGAATTCTGTAACACTCCATTCACATAACAGACCGGTAGCTTATTAACACAACTGAAGCAGCAGTGGCAGCCAATACTGATGAATGAAACCACTACAACAACAAGACCAGAATTAAACTACAGTTTTATGATGTTTCCAAACGTTATGTTTTTAATGTCTCATCTATCCTTTACCGGGTTCAATTCCAAAACAAGTTCTACAAAGAATCTGGGTACAAGTTCACACCACTTTACTTCGACAGGATGCTCAACATGCAGTGATTTCAGATAGAGAAACATGCTATTGCTATTGCTAAAAGTCCGTTCTCATATGCATTTATTATTTATGGAGATATGCGTTTGTGTTAGTCATTGATCACATAAAGTTGAGCTCGATATGTGTATCCTATATGTAATCTATAACTGTCGTCATTGCATAAAAAAAGATGTGCAAGCAAGGTGTATCATTTGCCACAAGATGGCAGCACACAATCCTCAGTCAGTCATGGTTCTAAAAGTAAATTCAGCAACAAGAATGACCAAAAGCACAGTCAATACAGAGAGATGTAGATGAGCATCTACTCACTAAAATATGTGTACGCCTTGTATTTAAAATAAAAAATAAAAAGTAAATAAAAAGTTACATTCAACAAATCTGTGAAATGTCTTGGGATAGAATATGGAAAGATAAGTTATTCTGTTGTGATTGCCTGTAGGGATTCTTCTTGTGCGTGCTTAGTGCATTGAAAGTAAAATCCCAAACCAATCAGTGTATCTGTTGTCTTGCAATAGGATTCATGTCAAGAGTCTAATGCTAAATAAATACTTTCTTGTATTAACTAATGGGTCCTAATTGGCAAAATATTAAATTAGAGAGAAAAGCTTGATCTGTAGATTTGGGGGACAGATTAGTTATTTGTGGATGTGATACACTCTGTCGTCCTCTCGGGGAAAGAAAAGTGTATCCTTACCTAAACATCGACATTAGAATGTTCCATTGAAGAAACCACCAAGGAATGTAGGCTATATCTGCAGAGTTATTTAGGCCAGCTTAAAATCTAAAAACGGTCTAAAAAGCATTGTAAAAAAAAATAAAAAAAAGAACTAAAAAGGATTACAGTTTCGGCTCACCTAACTTCATGTGCTTTCAACCGCTTGAGGAAAGGAAAGGGGATTCCCCCAGTTACCTTCAAGCATAACAGTTGGCCTACATGACCATTCAGATTGACAATAACAATTATCCGCTACAAAAAAATGGTTGTAGCATGTTCATATTCATAGCTCAATTCGATAAGGATGGTCACAACCCTCTGAAGACTGACCAAGTGCATTCAGATTTGAAAATGACCATGTCTATAACACAGCTGTGAAACCATACTGGTCACTGTGGGTATCCTGGCGCTAGTACATCCTTATGTCTGCCACAGTTTATTCTAAGCATTGCCATATATGTCTCTGTTCCTTTGTCTTTGTAAAAAAAGAGGAAGGTTGGGACTTGACTATGATGGTAATCCCGGGGATTGACTGCACAAGTGCTCCAGCCAGTATTAGACATGGCATAGGTACATTTTTATGTCTTATTTCATTTCTATGTGACATGGTGCATCTTGTGTGCCAAGACCTCAGAGTTCTGTCAACACACAACTCCTCCAAATGACTGTAACACACAGCTCAGAAGACTTATTAATGCACAACATTCAAGTGTTGAGGTCAGTTCCATCCACTTACAAATATTCAATTTAATACTAATATATGTCAAATATGTCTACAACTTTGTTCTGTCTCTATGGCATATGCAATGGCCTGCCAGTTATGGGTGTTTACTTGTCAAAACTGGAAAAAGGATACCTGATTTAGGCAAAGCCACCAGTCTTCTTAATTCTGGAGATTTGGTTAAATCATAAATCTTTGCTAGCGAGAGGGGGAGGGCAATCAGTGCTTAAAGCTGGACTGTGCTTTTGCAGTAAGTGCAAGTTGCGAGAGGCAGGTGAAAGCAGGTTAATTGAATTGGGCTTTTAAAAAAGTGGATTGAATATGAGAGCAAGTGTGTGGTCACCTCTTTGCCCTCATTCCTTATTCTCCTCTGAGGGCACTTTTCCCACTTGCTGAGCAGAATGTGCTTCATGCATGATCGAATCTCACTGAGGGGTCTCAACATAAATGTTTCATGCACATGTTTCATTCTGTGTGTGTGGGGAGGGGGTGGTTGGTGCTTCTATCTTTGTGGGGAGCTAAAATCGCCAAAAGTCCCCACAAGGATGGTAATACAATGAAAATTCTCCCTGGTGGGGACATTTCCCCACATCCACATGAGAACAAAGACTATATTATCTTAGGGGTTAGGATTACAATTAGAGTTAGGGTTAGGGTAAGTGTTAAGTGGGTAGGTTTAGGGTTACGGGTTAAGGTTAGGGTTATGGTATTGATTACGGTTAGGGTATGGATTACGGTTAGGGTTAGGGAAAATAAGATTTTAGGTGCACACAAGGATAGAAGAACATAACGTGTGTGTGCATGTGTGTGTGTGCACATAAAGGTTATTAATTATATTATAAAACTGAAACGATAACTAATGATGAAAAAACAATAATTTAATTATTTAGTCAATTGAAATAAAATTATTAACAAACCCATTTGAAAAAACGAAAACTATACTGAAACTATTTGACTCCAAAACTAACTAAAAATTAAATAAAACAATCACAAATTATGTTCGGGCAAAAACCTAATGGGGTTTTCAAGCTACTGAATCTGGTGGGTAAATGCTACCAGGAGAAGCTGATGTTTCAAATAGACCTAGCTTGAGCATCACTATTCCTAGCTATCGCTAGCTGACAGGGGGAAAAAACCTGCTAGGTAGCTAACTTGATTCTTCTAACATGTACTACTAAAGCACTGGATTGGTGTAAACATGGGCACGAGAGAGTTTCTTTCCTCCATATTTTTTTGCACCAATCTTCACGATATTCCTTTTAAATTCAAGTCACATTGAGATTTACTTTATATCTTAAACCTAACCTTAGCTATAGGTTTATCATTTGAACAACTGACCACAGCAAGGCCGATGTGTACAACCTTTCCGACGGTCTGTCTAACCGTGAACAATCACTGCATGCAATACGGTTTTGTAAACCTCAGAAATTCTAAGCTTAATTGTTCTCAGAAGGTCATACCATGGACCATTTAGCTATTTGGTTTAGAATTTTAGGACCCCTTTAGGTATATCCATTATTTTAATAAAAATAATGTTTGATAAAATATTGAATTTGGCCTTTACTACTATAGCCCATAGAGACGCATTGAATATCACATTCATAAATGGCAAAAAAAGACAGTAAAAAAATGAATCATTAGGAATAAGGTTTTGAAATAAATAAGCTCTGGAAATAAATTCATATTTTTACATTTGTGAGCACAAAAACTACCTCCATACTTCCATTCATTTGTATGGGTTACCTATAGATGAGTTCATCGTGTTCGTGAGTCTCCCCTTTCTATAGAGTAGTCATATTATTTTGTAGGCCAAACCGTTCGGATGCTAGAGGTTTTCGTGAGAAGACTGATTTTCCTCGAATGTTTCCTGGTCTGACAAATAGCGATGGAGCTCTGCCACTTCCCACCGCAGAGGCGGAAGGGCGACATAGGTGGATGTGGTGGATTGAGACAGATCTCCACAGTCGTGGCCAAAAGTTTTGAGAATGACATCAATATTAATTTCCACAAAGTTTGCTGCTTCAGTGTCTTTAGATATTTTTGTCAGATGTTACTATGGAATACTGAAATATAATTACAAGCATTTCATAAGTGTCAAAGGCTTTTATTGACAATTATATGAAGTTGATGCAAAGAGTCAATATTTGCAGTATGGGTTTTTGTGGGTTTTTGTTTGTCCACCTGCCTCTTGAGGATTGACCAAAAGTTCTCAATGGGATTAAGGCCTGGGGAGTTTCCTGGCCATGGACCCAAAATATCGATGTTTTGTTCCCCGAGCCACTTAGTTATCACTTTTGCCTTATGGCAAGGTGCTCCATCATGCTGGAAAAGGCATTGTTCGTCACCAAACTGTTCCTGGATGGTTGGGAGAAGTTGCTCTTGGAGGATGTGTTGGTACCATTCTTTATTCATGGCTGTGTTCTTAGGCAAAATTTTCGAATGAGCCCACTCCCTTGGCTGAGAAGCAACCCCACACATGAATGGTCTCAGGATGCTTTACTGTTGGTATGACACAGGACTGATGGTAGCACTCACCTTGTCTTCTCCGGACAAGCTTTTTTCCGGATGCCCCAAACAAATCGGAAAGGGGATTCATCAGAGAAAACAACTTTTCCCCAGTCCTCAGCAGTCCAATCCCTGTACCTTTTGCAGAATATCAGTCTGTCCCTGATGTTTTTCCTGGAGAGAAGTGGCTTCTTTGCTGCCCTTCTTGACACCAGGCCATCTCCAAAAGTCTTCGCCTCACTGTGCGTGCAGATGCACTCACACCTGCCTGCTGCCATTCCTGAGCAAGCTCTGTACTGGTGGTGCCCCGATCCCGCAGCTGAATCAACTTTAGGAGACGGTCCTGGCGCTTGCTGGACTTTCTTGGGCGCCCTGAAGCCTTCTTCACAACAATTGAACCACTCTCCTTGAAGTTCTTGATGATCTGATAAATGGTTGATTTAGGTGCAATCCTATTGGCAGCAATATCCTTGCCTGTGAAGCCCTTTTGTGCAAAGCAATGATGACGGCATGTGTTTCCTTGCAGGTAACCGTGGTTGACAGAGGAAGAACAATGATTCCAAGCTTCCAGTCTGTTATCTGAACTCAATCAGCATGACAGAGTGATCTCCAGCCTTGAGAGTTAACTGCACCTCAGATTGCAGCCCAAATAAATACTTCAGAGTTCAAGTAACAGATATATCTCAACATCAACTGTTCAGAGGTGACTGTGAATCAGGCCTTCAAGATCGAATTGCTGCAAAGAAACCACTACTAAAGGACACCAATAATAAGAAGAGACTTGCTTGGGCCAAGAAGCACGAGCAATGCACATTAGACCGGTGAAAATCTGTCCTTTGGTCTGAGGAGTCCAAATTTTTGATTTTTAGCTCTAACCGCCGTGTCTTTGTGAGACGCAGAGTAGGGGAACTGATGATCTCCGCATGTGTGGTTCCCACTGTGAAGCTTGGAGAAGGAGGTGTGATGGTGTGGGGGTGCTTTGCTGGTAACACTGTCTGTGATTCATTTAGAATTCAAGGCACACTTAACCAGCATGGCTACCACAGCATTCTGAGCAATATGCCATCCCATCTGGTTTGCACTTAGTGGGACTATCATTTGTTTTTCAACAGGACAATGACCCAACACACCTCCAGGTTGTGTAAGGGCTATTTGACCAAGAAGGAGAGTGATGAAGTGCTGCATCAGATGACCTGGCCTCCACAATCACCCGACCTCAACCCAATTGAGATGGTTTGGGATGAGTTGGACCACAGAGTGAAGGGAAAGCAGCACACAAGTGCTCAGCATATGTGGGAACTCCTTCAAGACTGTTGGAAAAGCATGCCAGTTGAAGCTGGTTGAGAAAATGCCAAGAGTGTGCAAAGCTGTCATCAAGGCAATGGGTGGCTACTTTGAAAAATATATTTTGATTTGTTTAACACTTTTTTTGCATACTACATGATACCATATGTGTTCATTCATAGTTTTGATGTCTTCACTATTATTCTACAATGTAGAAAATACAAAAAAATTAAGAAAAACCCTGGAATGAGTAGGTGTGTCCAAACTTTTGACTGGTACTGTATATTTAAGGACATGCATTGTCCACAAGAAGAACAACTTCTAAGATGTATGGTGTACTATATTGAAGCAGATCGCATACTGCAATACGTTTCAAACTTCACATCCTCAGTCAGACTTAACCTGGGGTCTTTTCCCACTGGGGTCTTTTCCCAACTTTTCTCACCTTATCATACACTGCAGGTTCTGCTTTTAACAAAACAATTTCATGAAAACATTCCAACAGAGCAATTCATTGATGTTGCTCATACAGTAGCCATCCCACTGGATGCTCACACTGGTTAAGACATATGGTGAACCTGTTAGCGTTATGATCCAGGTGACCTTGGTTGGACAGTTTCTGTTATTTAGCAAGGTGGGATTATGTTTCCTTTACTGTAGTTTTTCCCAGCAACCATAAGACAAGTAAACAAAATGGAAGTCAGAGATATTCAAATTAGTTATCCACACATTTCTTGGATAAATGCCATTGTAATTGTGTTAAAATTGGACATTTCAGTCAAGATCTTCGTTCTGCGGGTCTTGACTTTTTGCTTCCGCTCAGTGGGTAAGATTGCACTTCCAAATGAATTTATTTCACTGTCACCTAAATGTACTTAAAGAAAAAAGGTAACCCATTTGCCTTAAAGCTTTGTGTACTCAGAAATGCGTTGTTTGCAAAGTGATTCATTGTGCATGTTGAAAGCCTTTTTAAACTAGAAAAAGTATAATCGAAACAGTTTAATAATGCATTTTGCATTGAAGGCCCAGTGAGTGACTCTCATGTTTACTCCTAATCAACACAGTAGACCTCAAACTGCATTTGATGTAAAGTGATTTATTAATAGTTTTAGTGATAACAAATTGAGTGGTTCCAACATTAAATTATGTTTCTCCCCACTGCATGGGTGAAGATATAAATTGTGTACGGGAAATATGAGTAAAAAAACTAAAATATAAAATGATATCATGCCCTGGTAGGGTGATGTATGTTGCCACAATGTACTTGTTTTTTGATTCAGTAGCGTAGTATTGAATGTTTTGATTCACTGTTCTGCGTTGAGGGCGGTGTACATACTTGTTCCGTGGTTGCGCCATCAGCCTGCCATTACCTGAATCTTAAACAAATTGTTCAGACTTGTGGTGTGGTATTTTTATTTCTTTCCAAAGAACAAGAGGATGTTGACTATTCGTCTGATGCATACATTTCTTGTGCCATCCTAATCAAGCGATCAGTTGTTTGAGGTCGTTTTTTCATGGAGACTGGTTCTGTGTGGGTTGATATCAAGACTGCCATCAGAATAAGATAGCAAATAGAATACAGATGGGTAAAGGCAGCCTACAGTAGTTGAGCGGAACATTGAATTATGTTTCTCCCCACTGCATGGGTGAAGATATAAATTGTGTACGGGAAATATGAGTAAAAAAACTAAAATATAAAATGATATCATGCCCTGGTAGGGTGATGTATGTTGCCACAATGTACTTGTTTTTTGATTCAGTAGCGTAGTATTGAATGTTTTGATTCACTGTTCTGCGTTGAGGGCGGTGTACATACTTGTTCCGTGGTTGCGCCATCAGCCTGCCATTACCTGAATCTTAAACAAATTGTTCAGACTTGTGGTGTGGTATTTTTATTTCTTTCCAAAGAACAAGAGGATATTGACTATTTCTGTGATTGGCAGATCACGGGGTCCGACATTCCAATCAAACTGCTAACACTGGGTACTGGTAAGCACAACACAACCAACTAACAGCATAACACAAAACACACATGTGTCTGTGCGGGTCGCTAGAATATGTTTGTAAAAAAAATAGTTTTCACATGTCTTGTACATCAGGTAAAGACAAAGAAAAGTAATCAACATTTTAAAATGAATAGATTTGGTAAATAGTTGTTCATTATTTTGACCTCATCCCCACGTTATAATTGGAAGTTGAAGTGTAATCTCTAACATAGCCTATTAGCTAGAAAGGTAACTCCAAACACATTTTCGCTAATAACAGCTGTTAAACAAAAGTTACCCATGTGTTGGCAAAAATGTATGTCCAAGTCAAGAAAGGTTACCAGCAGCCAGTGGTACTTGCCTGGACTGGTACTTACAGTTGCTTTTTCAAAGCCGACTTCCGTAGTTGCCAAGCTGTGGTCCGCGGATATATGATATTATAAGCAATTTTACATTACTTTCACAATGCAAATTGTTTAACAAACATCCATCTGTAATATGTCTTAAAGGTAGACATACAGTCACACAGCCGGTATCTACACATGTGTATGGGTTCGCTTCACGCTCTTACAGCGTGGGATCCACGGCACCAAAACAGTGGAGAAGTTGAGCCTCATGCTTCAACGCTCTTAGTTGTTGCGGAAATTGACCCACTATACTGTTTCCTTTCTGCATCTACGTCATTTTGCTGAGTCTACCTTTAACTCTGTTACATTCACTGATGAAATGTACTCTGATATTTGACAGCTGATATTTTATGTTAAAGGCCCACTGTAATCAGAAACTTGACTATTTTATCATTTTTGTCACACTATGAGGTTGTAATCATACTGTGAAATTGTGAAAATTATGGTAATGCACTTTTAGTGCAAGAGCTGTTTGAAAAGATAAAAACAGATGAGTCTAAGTTTGTAACAGTCGTAAAGATGTCTATCGACTGTAAAATGTGAGCGCAACCAGAGGCGTCATGCCCAGATTTGTCCTCTTAAAAATAAAAATATTCTGTATTTAGTTTCAGATGCACTACATGACCAAACGTGTGTGTGGACACTTGCTCGTCGAACATCTCATTCCAAAATCATGGCCATTAATATGGAGTTGGTCCCCCCTTTGCTGTAATCACAGCCTCCACTCTTCTGGGAAGGCTTTCCACTAGATGTTGGAACATTGCTGCTCGGAATTGCTTCCATTCAGCCTCAAAATAATTAGTGAGGTTGGGCACTGATGTTGGCCGATTAGGCCTGGCCCGCAGTCGGCGTTCCAATTGATCCCAAAGCTGTTAGATGGGGTTGAGGTCAGGGCTCTGTGCAGGCCAGTCAAGTTCTTCTCGACAAACCATCTCTGTATGGACCTTGCTTTGTGCACGGGGGCATTTTCATGCTGAAACAGGAAAGGGTCTTGCCCAAACGGTTGCCACAAAGCTGGAAGCACAGAATCGTCTAGAATGTCATTGTATGCTGTAGCGTTAAGATTTCCCTTCAATTGGAACTAAGGGTCCTAGCCCGAACCATGAAAAACAGCCCCAAACCATTAATCTTCCTCCACCAAACTTTACAGTGGGCACTATGCATTTGAGCAGGTAGCGTTCTCCTGGTATCCGCCAAACCCAGATTTGATTGTCGGACATCCAGATGGTGAAGCGTGATTCATCACTCCAAAGACACTCCAAGTTTCCACTGCTCCAGAGTCCAATGGCGGCGAACACCACTCCAGCCGATGCTTGCCATTGCGCATGGTGATCTTAGGCTTGTGTGCGGCTGCTTGGCCATGGAAACCCATTTCATGAAGCTCCCGACTAACAGTTATTGTGCTGATATTGCTTCTAGAGGAGGTTTGGAACTCGGTAGTGAGTGTTGCAACCGAGGACAGACAATTTTTACGTGCTACGCGCTTCAGCACTCGGCAGTCCCATTCTGTGAGCTTGTATGGACTACCGTCTCGCCGCTGAGCTGTTGTTGTGGCCTACCACTTCGCCGCTGAGCCGTTATTGCTCCTAGACGTTTCCACTTCACAATAACAGAACTTACAGGGGCAGACCGGGGCAGCTCTAGCAAGGCAGACATCTGACTTGTTGGAATGGTGGTATCCTTCGACGATGCCGCGTTGAAAGTTACTAAGCTCTTCAGTAAGGCCATTCTACTGCCAATGTTTGTCTATGGAGATTGAATGGCTGTGTGCTCTATTTTATACACCTGTCAGCAACAAGTGTGGCTAAAATAGCTGAATCCACTCATTTGAAGGGTGTCCACATACTTTTGTATATATAGTGTAGGTTATAAGTAGGCCTGTTGTAAAATAAATAACATTAGCCTATTTCTGTCATTTGTTGGGTACGGTAGGCACTAGCCTTTGTTGGTAATTAATGCAATATAGCCTGTTCAAAACGTTTGGGAGGGTTTAAACCAGATCGTAAGGGTTTTGTTTAATTCTATTTAGCCATTTTCTTTGGCCAAATTCAGTTCCAACTGTGATGCTGTTTCCCTCAGTATAACAGCCTTCTCATATTTCTCTAATGAACAATGGCTTGACTTACATTTGATATTACCCTAATAAAGTTTAGAATGGTTTGGTGTGGATATTATTAAGATTTAGCTACTGCAGGCCTATGAAGGCTGTGCTCACTGGTGCTCCAACTGACAGATGAACTTGAGGTGAGAAAGAACGTTTCAGGCCTACCAGAATTACTCCTATAATATAACAAAATAATGCTTATCTTTATCCAAAATATTCTGATAAATTACGAATTAGCCTCCTGTACGGCTATATCCGCATAGCAGACGCAGTAGCCATCTGACATAAAGAAATGTATGTCGGTGTCATAGCATGCCACTGGGATATCTCTATCGCTCTCTATTTCTCTCTGCAGCTGGGCCTAAGCTTCTCTTCCTTTTTTATATATATATTTTTTACATTAATATCATACAGTGGACTCCAAAGGCTTTAGGCCTTTGCATGCAATGCCCTCATGCATTTAGTGCTCAAATCACCGACAGCTGAACAGTGAGGTGGACGAATATTGTTTTAGGAAAAACTATTTAAAAAAAATTACTATAAAGTTTTGCGTATACTACACATCAAAACACAAGGAATAATGTTTTTGTAATTTGTTATAGGCTGTTTTTAAGGACATGTAAATGTGGCTCATTTGGTCAACGTCACTCATTTATTGATGGCGCTGGCTGCGCCAAGTCGGATTTGAGGGATGTCAGGTAAATTTTTCAAATGTCTGGTAAATTAAAATCTTCCTGGTCAAATTTTCCCGAAAACCCGAAACCCTGTACTACTAACCACCTACAGATGGAAATGTGAATTATTATTTGGATTCTAATTAATTGACATTTTTGTAGGGGTTGATACATTTTTCGTAAGGGAAAATAGTCTGTAATTTCAAAGTGGAAATTACAAACTTCAGAAGCCTTTTTAAACCTCAAATACACTACAAGTTAAAAATGTCCTGTATTGCAGGAAAGTTCTCCTGCAACTGGGTAATCAAATTAAGATCCTACATCTGTAGCAATTTTATGAAGTTGGCTTTAGCTAGGCCAGGTTCCCAATCTCCCAACTTTATAACTAGCTACCAAGCTTTTTTTCAGGCTATCAATCAAGTTAGAGTAGCTAGGTTGGTAGACTTCAGAAATGCAAGAAATTGCTAAATGTACTGAATAAGACTCACATTCCTTTAAATCTTTTACCCAGATTTTAACAGAGATGCAGAGAAGCATTTAGTTTCTTTAAAAAAAGAACCGCCAGTCAGGAGGATACAGACCGCTCAAGAGGTATGCTTGGATATGCCCCAAAAAAAGCACAATGATTGCAGGAAAAAGCAGTTTCAGGTGTTTGAAAAATGCTACATTCTCCAACTTCCAGATGGGGCCATATCCCCCCTCCGGCCCACCCCGCTGCCATCTTCACATACTTTGTACCCACTCAGATTTGTGTGGGTCATGGTGCCCCTTACACGGAACCTAAACCGGCTGCGCGCTTGCGCCATAGTGCGCTATCGTGCATAAATGTATTTTGCCCCCCCACACCAAACGTAATCACGACACGCAGGTCAAAATATCAAAACAAACTCTGAACCAATTACATTAATTTGGGGACAGGTCGAAAAGCATTAAACATGTATGGCAATTTAGCTAGTTAGCTAGCACTTGCTAGCTAACATTAATTTGTCCTATTTAGCTAGCTTGCTGTTGCTAGCTAATTTGTCCTGGGATATAAACATTGAGTTGTTATTTTACCTGAAATGCACAAGGACCTCTACTCCGACAATTAATCCACACATAAAACGGCCAACCGAATCGTTTCTAGTCATCTCTCCTCCTTCCAGGCATTTTTATCTTTGAATTTATATGGTGATCCATCTAAACTTTCATAGTATTACCACGACAACCGGCAACAAAGTTCGTCTTTCAATCACCCATGTGGGTATAACCAATGAGGAGATGGCACGTGGGTACCTGCTTCTATAAACCAATGAGGAGATGGGAGAGGCAGGACTTTCAGCGCGATCTGCGTCAGAAATAGGAATGACTTCTATTTTAGCCCTTTGCGTCGCAGACGCTTGTTGGCGCGCTAGAGCAGTGTGGGTGCAATAATTGAATAACATGGATTTCTAAATTTATTTTGCAACGCTCGCGCACGCGACGTGTCCGGTCTGGTCAGCATGTGAGTGCAACAGAGCCAGTTACAACTGAATTATCTGATCATCAATAGATTAGACAAAAAGCTAGTTGTTTTTAAACACAGTGGCCACATATCATCAGGTAGGTCCTTGAGCGATGAGTGGGAGCTCACATACTCTGCTTCAGTGAGTGTAATTACCTCTAATGAGTGCAATTTTCGCAATATTAGGAGTTGAGAAATAAAGTTGACAATAGAAAGAAGATATTATCCTCTTTTCTACTGTAGGTAGCCTATGTAATTCAAAATGTATTCAACTCTAGGTTGAATACACCCCTGTTTAGAAAATAGCTTGCAATAAGAAGCCTAGGCATGTAGCCTACTTGCAATATGAACATATCAACCTAATAAAATGTTATTCCAGCCAGGGATAGGCCTATTTGAGATAACGTATGCAATGGCCATGCTTGATATAACTTTGCACATGACTGCTTTGCTTTCGAACGATACTCCTTCCAAATGACGTCAAAACAATTGAAAGTTGCTCTGACTGCGATACACGAGACGGAAGAGGACCAATCACCGTGAAAAGAGAGAGAGACAGTTCAACGAAGTCCCACCCAAATAGACTACACCTATTACCTCTCCTGAACGTAAAGCGGGGGTAGATACATCACATAAAGGGGTTCGCCCAAGACTATGGATACATTTCTCCTCTAATTTCATTGAATATAACACATTTTGGAAACAATGCGACCTGAAACTGGAATAGTTATTGCTGCCTTGTTCTGCATGTGCTACTGCGTGACACTCACAGCGCACAAGAAAGGTAGGTGTGAGACCGACTTTGCATGTGGGGAATTTGGTAAAATGTGGGAATTAGTACTAGGTTAGCCTAGGCTACTTAAACGGAATGATTGACACGGAAACGGAATTCTAAATGACAATGCTTCTTCTACTTCTACAGTAACCTGTTTGTTGGTCTGAGGAAAAGTCTGCCAAACATTTTTTTTAAAGGAGACATCCACATCATGTAGCATAATTCCGAAGACATGTCACATGATTTCAATAGTATTTATCTCAATGCATCAGTAGACAAAGGCAGTAGGCTAATACACTTATATAAACTTTAAACTTTAAAAAAAGCAAATCAATAGCCTACCATTGAGAGCTATTTAGCCTACTTTTCTGAACACCTGCTTAAGGGCTTCATATATACATAGAGCTCTGCAATGTTTGTCCCTGTCACTGCGTTACTGTTTTAAGGCTAATTCTAACCAAAATAATACTTTTAATTTTCTGAATAGAAACAATATGACTATAGGCCTAAACTAAAGCTGCATCATCACTCCTTACACATTAAACATCAAACTTCAAATTAAATGCAATAGTCTATAGATTATTTGTACCTAATTAACCCACAAGGAGTTCCAGAACTGCTCTGAGACTGTCCATTGCCTGTTCCATGTCTAAACTGTCTTGGCACATTAGCCACCACTAGGAAAGAGGAGACCAGATCTGGTCCTGTGTTGTGCCAAAGTGGGTCTCCAGTCCAGATGGTGGTGATGACAGACGGGGTCCCCCATGGAGCAGGGACTGCCCCTTGTCCCCCTGGCTCCTCTGTGGACAACCACCTGCAGTAGGAGACCCTCTGATCTGGCCAGAGTGCTAGCTGTCTGGGACTCCCGCTAGTTTCAAAACACACCAGATTGTTAGCAGATTGTGGAAGTGTCTGATCTGGTTAGGCGTTCGTCTGGGGTTGTTGTGCAAAAGCCAGGTACACATTTCCATTCTAACCAAAATGGATGGACAATTCTGGTATCTATTTTATTCTGCTCTACATTTCTTGATTTATAGTGCAGTCAGAGAGATAGACAGTGTCTCTGGTTAAAACATTATAATATTAGACATATTTAGCAGTCGTTTCCTTTATAAACTGTGATATAGAGGAAAGAGCATATTCTGCTTGCCAGATGAATTCAGTCGTATTAGATGTAGTTGAATTGGAATTGGTGGTTACAATGTGTATTCCCTTTTTTCATTCACTACCTTCTACAGTGACATGTTTTATTATTTATGATGATGAATGATTTTTCCTTTTTGGGTAGCCTACTAAAATGGATGTAAATTGAACTATAAAATGCTGACATGATTTTCTTATATTTTGTTTCTGTAATTAACAGACATCATCGTAAGAGACAATACTTGAGTTATTGTTCATCTTTGAGTAAGAATAGCTGACTGTTCCTTTTCTTTGACTGGCCTCACACAACAGCTTGAACAAAGGGTAGCTTCTGGAAGGACCCTTGCTTAAGGCTCACACCCC
This sequence comes from Salvelinus alpinus, assembly GCF_045679555.1. Lineage (NCBI taxonomy): Eukaryota > Metazoa > Chordata > Actinopteri > Salmoniformes > Salmonidae > Salvelinus > Salvelinus alpinus. Next base: position 23,182,946 of record NC_092095.1, read on the forward strand.
AATTATCCTGGTTTGTGTCTATGGCAATTAGTGTTCATCTTCAGTACATTGTTTGAATGGATTGTTTGAATTGAATTCATTTGTCATAGTTGACTTCTTAGACATGTTCCCTCTGTTTCCACTATAACACAGACTTATAAAAATACATATGGAATTAGCACTGCAAATAACAAGTATCATTGGTTTATCCGTATAATTGTGATCCTCAGTGTCTTAAAGAATTCAATAACTGAGTGTTAGTAACAATGTAACAAGGTCCTTGATAAAATGAACGCAATTGTTTAATGCAAGTAAATAGCTAATTTGATTGGAAGATCCATCTTAAATTGGTGAAAGTAATGACCTTCTCATATGACAGTGGTTCAGTGACGTTTTCTGCTGTTTTGATTCAATGGATGCTATTGTTCTCTAAAGCTCTTGCCAGGTTCTCAATTGCAGCCGTCTGCATTTCAGGGTAATTTTATTGTGTCAAGGGTCCATCATGGGTTTTGTTTTGTTGTGCAGCTGTTACATATTATTTCAATGCATTTGAGGAGAAAGCTTTTTCGGCTCCCATTTGTCGGAAGCATGTTATTCCTGGTTTGACATACTTAGCTGAAGAGATGCCAATGTATTATTATTATTGTTCATGGATATTAATAGACCTTAACAGATAGCCTTAGCATTGAGATGATACTCTCAGTGAATGGTGTCCTCTTTCAATGCAAAGAAAAGCAAAAGAGGGAAATAAAACAGATTTGTTGTCCTGAAAAGTAGCTCTGACCTTCACTCCACTAGGCACTTATAGGACTAGTTAGGTGTGCATGATAAGTCCATCAAACTCAATTTGTGGCATCAGTCTAATGACCAGCCCTGTGTTTTAGCCTCTGACAAGTTTTCCTCTTTGAGAATCTGTTGACAGAGGACAAGTAAAGCATTTGCCAATCTGAACCCTGTGAGTTTACCTAGTAATACCTTGCCTGTGGCCTCTAACAGACTGCATGTGTTGTAAAAACCGTCAAACCAGCCAGCCACACAAGGCTCATCTGGCCTATACACATTAGAAATACAGTCCTGCAAAGCTCTAGAAGATCTTTACGAAGTCACACAGTCAATGTAACAACTTCTAATCCATTGAAAGAACGTTCAGGCAGTTGTCAACATGCAATCCTTTTCACAAAGTATTTGCATTCCAAAGATTCAAGGACTTTAAGAACCCTGAGCCACATACTGTAATGTAGTGGAGTCGGTTAAGAGCGTTTAAGAGCATTGGTTCGAATCCCAGAGGTGAAAAATGTGTTTATGTGCCCTTGAGCAAGGCCCCTAACCCTAGTTGCTCTGGATAAGAGTGTCTGCTAAATGATGGCTCACTAAAAGGTCTCACTTGGTGTAGTGGGGAAGAACTACAACAGCAAACCAGATAGGTATAGGGCACACACATGACTGAAGGATTTTATAGTAGAAGCACCATGGACTACCAGGTGCATGAAGAAATTGTTTTTTTTGTATCAACTCAGAGAAGGTACGGTGGACCTCGTAATTAAGTATCATAAGATCTTCAAGTGGAAATCTTCTACATATTCTGTCTGTATGTCCTTTCTTTGTGTCTGGTTTATGCGGCATCTCAATTTGAATTGCAATGCCGAAACGGTAAACTCTTGGCTCGTGCTGCCTTTGCGTATTAAGAAGCAAAGAGAACAACACAAAGGTAACACACATTTTTTTACGGAAGCAATCTATTTGAGAAATGGAAACATTTCTTTCTTTCTAGAAACATGTGGAGTCAAGTTCTGGGCGGAATTTCCCTAGGCTCCATTTATGAGAGTGTTTAACCCATCAACCTGTGCACTCTAACCCTACCTGGAATGCTTTTAACACCTCTGTTTCAAATGTTAAAAGTAAGTATCAATGTACGTTGAAAAGAAGTTGGTAAAATGTCAAACACCTCCCCGTTTCTTGGAAGAAAGGAACTGATTAAATATTTTTAATATTTTGTTTTGATATCACAATTATTCTGATTTTGGAAACGTGTTCAGTTGGTTGGATGACCAGACCGTGCCTTTACTACCTTTTTTGTTTTTCAATCTTTTATATATTCTTTAGACCCCTGTCTAAAGAACAGTGTCCATTTGACTAGTGGAACCTTAAACCACCTTCCATCAGGTGTTACAACAAAAAGTTCCAGATATATGACCTTATATGACACTAAACTGAGCAGCATCCAAGCTGGTAAACAAATAACTTTCAGATTTGTTTTTCTTCTATCATGACTTAGATTTGATTAATTTAGTGTTGTTTAGCATATATTTTACTAATCTGCCTAAATAGCTCCGTGGTTGTGTCTACGGCATTAGTTCTAATCAGCTATGTCTATGGTACGACAAGGACACTGTCCAGCCTTGGCATTTGGCTCCAGAGTCTGTCGAAATGCTGGCCTCTCAAGCATATATCGGCTATTCCCCGAATTATATGTCCTCTCCAACCAAGGAGGGCAGCTTTCCCATTGCTGTTTTCACAATAGCGTTTTGACTAGGCTAAATCGAACCTTTTGAGAATTAACCATGAATCAGTATTTGCTAGAAAGGAATTAGAAATCAATTTGAACACTTTAACATTTGACACGTGATGCCACATATGATTCAAGAACAATGTCAATACAGCACTTGTTGGGCCATTTAGGGTTCATCTGTTATTGAGTGTGTGAAGAGTGAATAATGCTCCATTGATTTTAGGCCTGAATATCCTATTATATCACCCAGGGGGAGGTCACTTGTGTCCACTCTGTAACACTTATCGGTGTTAGTCCAATAACATCATATCTCACAAATCACAGCTGCTCTGTTGGCTGAATTGCAATGGACTTATTTTGCTTGAAAAATTCTGGCAAGCAAATCTTTTACAAGTATATGAGGGATTTTTTGTTGTTGTTGGGATGAACGTAAAGATAAAACAAGTGTGAAAGAAGGTTTAATGTAAGGTCAAGTTTAAATGAAGAGTTTTATGATTTAGCTTTTTTCTGGCTGTTTTATTCCCAACTTAACAAAAACAAGTGCAAACTTTGCAGCTGGTGCAAACACTTCTAGATACTGTAGGTAGAGGTAAATTGACAATTCCAAGGTAATGGAATCTCACTTAAAATGTATGCCAAACAAAAACCATTGATTTCAAAGTTTAGCAAATCATACTACTCTATACACAATGACTACTTTTAACAATTTACACATTGTGTTTTACAAAAACACTTTTACTGGAAAAAATGTGAAGATCTGTTTTTTATGTGCCCAAGTTATCCAAAAACAATGTTAAATATCTGCTCTGAATTAAGATTCAATGATGTCTGCAGAAACAATGGTGTCAGCTATGACCTGACACATTGCCTTTACAATACAGTACAGTAGAGAACAGTAGAGTTCAGTATAGTACAGTCGAGTATAACTAATTGATAGGTCTACCTTTACTTGTTACATCTGTGAACTTTCATTATCGTACCTCATTAGGTAAAGGAATTTCAAGGCAGAATGCAATGTTTCTGAAAAACTTACAGAAGGCAGAAAAAAAGATCAAAAGGTATATATAAGTGATGGAATTAGTTGGCAGGGATTTTTCAACAGTATTGTATTTTGATGTGTTTCTAATACCCTTTAAGATTCCTTTTCCATATGTTTGACCAGAAATCAAAGCCTTTGCTTATTCCTCATTTTTATGATGGGAAATGGTTGAAAATATAAATATGCCTTAATTAAAAAAAATATATATTGACACTTTCATTTGACACCCATTTTTACATGATCCTGTGAACTTCACATGTTAGTGCTCATGGGTCCTTTCACATGGAAATGACCAAATCTCTAGTATCTATTTTTACATGAGCAGACTTACAGATTTGTGTTTCCCCCTGGGCTTAATCCCCTTATTTTCATTTAGCAAATCATAAAAATAATTTATGGGACAGACCAGGCTGGATTAGTTTTGGCTGGAAAAAAGACCACCAAATCCCAGGAGAAATAGCTGTTAATAAACTGTTAAAAGAGACCATGGTCAGGCTTAGATTCACTTTTTTTAATGTTGTTCTTATGTCCAGAAATAACTACAGCAATTGGTGTGTTGAAGTAGAACAGGAGTGGTCAACCCTCCTCCTGGAGAGCTGCTGGGTGTGCAGGCTTTTGTTCCAGACCTGCCCTACACTCCTGATTTTTACTAATCAGCTGCTCTTTAGGTCTCGATAAAGAGCTGATACTGGTGTGTTAGGGCAAGGCTGGATCAATAACCTGCCTATCCAGTAGCTCTCCAGGAAGTGTTGGCCACCCCTGGAGTAGAGATTCTCTCTTGTCTTGAGTTTCAAGTATACTATCTCAAACCTGGTGCTAGACAGTTGTTCACTTCAAGTTGTCTGAGTGCTATCCGAATCAAAACAGGTTTAACTCAGATATACGCCAAAACACTTTCAATATATGGCCCTTTTTAGATGTAATATAAGTCATGAATTTTAAGCAATGACAACAACGTAAACAACGTTTACTCTCCAATAACCCCTAGAAAACACACTGACAAACAAACAATTATGCTATTTTATTTAATCTGAGGCACTTAAGTGTTTCTATAGATACTACATATGTGCCACCTCCTTGTTAACTGCACTATCTAATTTAAAGCAGCCTTAATGTCATTTGCTCAAATTCAATATAAAGCTGCTGTTACACATTTCTGTCTTTCTTGGCAACAGTTCTTGGACTTAAAGGGGGACTGCTCAGTGAATAATATTGTCTCTCGCTACATACGCTGTGAGAGACAGGGAGACTTTATCTGAAATTCTCGAGTCCAAAGGGTTGCGAAATTCCGGATTGGGGGCTGAAAAACAACTTCCTGTCACTGGGTTGATTCTTCTTATGTGGTGTTCTTTTCATATGTAAAGTATTCAGACCAGTCAGTCATGGTGATGAAATGTGAGACGTTCACTTGGGAGAGAAGAAGAGTTTTCGTGATCCTATTGAGATAAGAAGCAAAAAAGCCCTTCTCCTATTCTTTCAGAGTGACAACCCCTCCTGTTGTTTCAGCTCAGGTGTCCGATTGCAGATGGCAGTTTTTTTGAGTGAAAGATTCCACCTAGACCCAATGCTTCGAATTAATCCGGATCTAAGATTGTTATCACATAGTGTACCACACCTTCTCATTCACAAAAGACAGGAAATTCATCCAAAATAGAGTCAAAAGAATGACAGGATGAAATATATGACAATGAATCTGTGACAGAGTGAATCCAGTTGTGAGACTTGGATGTGTGACATGACTATATGTTGCGTCTCTAATATGTCTCTAACGTCTCTACCCACTGGGCACACACTGGTTGAATCAACGTTGTTTCCACGTCATTTTGTTGATATTTTGTTGAACCAACGTGGAATAGACGTTGAATTGACGTCTGTGCCAAGTGGGTAATATGTTTGAAGATCTAAACAATTATGTTGATTTTTCTTTCCTCCAATTTGAATCTTCCTTCCTGCTTTGACATACAAGGCTTGTTTTAAAAAAATCCTCATTGCCATGACATGTTGAAACATCAGGGTCACCTGCCTCTGGCTCAGTTCAGTGTTCATTTTGAATGAATTTCGCCTTTGAATGAGGGTCCGGTTTTCAGTGAGGTCTAGCGTAATTTCCAGCAAATCCCAACTCAAACATCCTTGATCTGCCATAGCGCACATCTTAATCAAAATACCAGGCATTTGTTAAACAAGACATAGTGTACATAACAAGTGATAGATGGGTCACTTGACTCGTGATTGATGTGGGAGGACAGGACAAATACTTTTGAACGGCTGCTCTACATCAGAATCGATAATGCACTTGCGACACTAAGTGGTAGGCGTCAATGTTAATAATCTCCTGTAAATCTCATTGATTCGTCCCTAGCAAACCTATCGATTTCCCACCCAAAAAGGTTTGTTTGACCGACATATGTTGGACTTCCGCGAATGCACACAAAGTGTTCCAAGTTGTTCCACATTCTAAAGTGATATGCCAAGTTGCTAATGTACATGTGTTATCCATTGTAGGGTCTGACTGTAGAGATTTAGAGCATAGACACCAATACTGATGCTTAGTTATTTTACACTTATTGATTGTGAATGATGACCCACACTTGAGGTGAGGGATGTGCAAACAAGTGCCAAGTTGCCTCCTCTTGCAGGAAATGACCAACGTTCATGTGTGTTCATGCCAAGGCAAGACAATGACTAGTTAGCTAAAGCCAAAACAGACTGGCACCCAAGCTAGTCAAACAAAACCCCACAATTCTACAGACGGTAAAACTCTAGAAAGAGATTCAGAATTGGTAACACCCTCTATTCTTGACGATATCACGTTCCCACAATAGACACAATAATGAGAGAAAAGCATCGACTAGAGGGGGGAATGAAAGAGATAGAGAAAGTAAAGTCAAAAGAATGACAGGATGAAATATGACTTACTGGATGTGTGTGGTGGGGGGGACTGGAAAAAGAGCTGAGTGAGTGATACAGATGAAGAAGATAAGGAGAAAGAGGGAGAGAGAGAGGGAGAGAGAGAGAGAGAGAGACGAGAGTGCTTAGGGTTAAACGGCAAAGCACAGAGAACAGGGTCGCCGGTCATTTGGAAAAGGGTAAACAACAGAAAGTCCAAGTTCTCTGGCCTTGAGAGGGGAACACTGGGGATAAATATGTTGGCCAATTTTCTGAACCATGTGCTTCTGCTGCTCCAAATGCAGCCTCCTGCCTACCGCTGAGATTTTCACGCTTTTCATTAGCAAGAATCAAGGGGGATACGATTAGAGTTATCAGCCCACAGCATATTTACAGTATTTTGTGCCTCAATGTGATTGGTTTATGCTAAAACACTTATCCCTACAACAACCATCCTGCACTGTGCACACTGCATCAGAAAGACTTGTCTTTCAAATACTTAAGCTGTGATTGACAGTGTTTCCCCTTTACTTTATTGTACCAGAGACATACAAGCTATCTGCCCTTTTCAGCTTAGAATACCCACCGATTAAACTTCAGTAAGATTAGCACTTGTGAACTGATTAAATTGGTGTCAGCTGACCGGTCACAGTCAGTAATACCCAAGGAACAGGAAACCCTGTTATAGTAGGAGAATGTTGTAGATATGGAATGCACATTAACTCTATTATTGAGTTATTGAGGGGTGGCTAATGGCTATCATGCGCTTTCCTCGTAATAAGTGTCTACCACCTATGGAATAGGCTCACTTTAATACATACAGATGTAGGATCTTAATTTGATCACCCTGTTGCAGAAGAACTTTCATGCAATGCAGGAAATGTAAAACTTGTAGTGTATATTTGAGGTTTAAAAAGGCTTCTGAAGTTTGTAATTTCCACCGACTTCATTTCCCTTACAATTTTTTTTATTAACCCCTACAAAAATGGCCATTAATTATAATTCACATAATAATTCATATTTCCTGTTGCTGCATGATTATTTTCCTGCTCTAGCAAACTGGCTCAAATTAAGATCCTACACACATACTACATATAGTTACAGTGTCTTCAGAAAGTATTCATACCCCTTGACTAATTCCACATTTTGTTGTGTTACAGAGGCTGAATTCAAAATGGATTAAATCTATTTTTTTTTACACACAATACCCCATAATGACAACGTGAAAACATGTTTTTAGAAGTTTTTCCAAATTTATTGAAAATGATTTATTGAAATACAGAAATATCTCATTTACATAAGTATTCACAACCCTGAGTGGATACTTTGGCAGTGGTTACAGCTGTGAGTCATTCTGGGTAAGTCTCTAAGAGCTTTCCACACCTGGATTGTGCAACATTTGCACATTATTCTTTAACAGATTATTCAAGCTCTGTCACATTGGTGGTTGATCATTGCTAGACAATCATAATCAGGTCTTGCCATAGATTTTCAAGTAGATTTAAGTCAAAACTATAACTCGGCCACTCAGGAACATTCACTGTCTTCTTGGTAAGCAACTCCAGTGTAGATTTGGCCTTGTGATTTAGGTTATTGTCCTGGTGGAAGGTGAATTAATCTCCCAGTGTCTGGTGGAAAGAAGACTGAACCAGGTTTTCCTCCAGGATTTTGCCTGTACTTAGCTCTTTTTTTATCCTGAAAAGCTCCCCAGTTCTTAACAATTACAAGCATACCCATAACATGATGCAGCCACCACTATGCTTGAAAATATGAAGAGATTTGCCAGAAACATAACACTTTGTATTCAGGACAAAAAGTTAATTGCTTTGGCACATTTTTTGCAGTATTACTTTAGTGCCTTGTTGCAAACAGGATGTATACTTTGGAAAAAAAGGTATTCTGTACAGGCTTTCCATCTTTTCACTCTGTCAATTAGAGTAGTATTGTGGAGTATTTACAATGTTGTTGATCCATCCTCAGTTTTATCCTATCACAGCCATTAAACTCTGTAACTGTTTTAAAGTCACTATTGGCCTCATGGTGAAATCCCTGGCAACTGAGTTAGGAAGGATGTACTTATCTTTGCAGTGACTGGGTGTATTGATACACCAGCCAAAGTGTAATTAATAACTTCAGCATGCTCAAAGGGATATTCAATGTATGCTTTTTTATGTTTACCCAATAGGTGCCCTTCTTTGCGAGGCATTGGAAAACCTACCTAGTCTTTGTGGTTTAAACTGTGTTTGAAATGTACTGCTTGACTGAGGGACCTTACAGATATCAAATCAAACTTTATTTGTCACATGCGCCAAATACAATCATTTGATTTGAGATAATTGTATGTATGGGGTACAGAGATGAGATAGTCATTCAAAAATGATGTTAAACGCTATTACAGCACACAGAGTCCATGCAATTGATTATTTGGCTTGTTAAGCACATTTTTACTCCAGAACTTATTTAGGCCTGCCATAACAAAGGGGTTGAATACTTATCATTTTTAATTAATTTGTAAAAATGTCCCAAAAAATAACTCGACTTTGACATTAAGAGGTATTGTGTGTAGGTCAGTGACAAACAAATCTAAATGTAATAATGTTTATATTCAGGCTGTAACACAACAAAATGTGGAAAAAGTCAAGGGGTGTGAATACTTTCTGAAGGCACTGTCCATTTGCATCAGCAATTGCTCCATAACCTGTCATCCAGGTTCACAATGCAAATGATAGTGTCATTTAAATCTCTCTGCAACCAACATTGGGAAGGTAAAGGCTAATTATTGTGTGTACATAATGTATCTGCCACATTTCTAATGCCTGTTAAGTCAACATACTGTATCATTCGTTTACTCAGATAGGCCGACACATACTGAAGAAACGGTCTGCATAATGTGAAATTATGCAATAACTAGTCATTTTTCAATGGATGTGAAGACTGCGTGGAAAACTGCAGGCCAATTTCCCATGGTTGGGTTTTTCCAGAAGCGGCTTGTTCATTCAGATCCCCAGGTACTCTTTTCTCAGACTGTCAGATAGAGGAACATGTGTGCACTTAGGTCAGGGTGGAGCAGGCCATACATTTATTTTATTTTTTAACAGTCACACTGCTGATTCAACAAATTCAGTTTCTTGAAGACTTTTTTTAACGGATTTGTTGTATCAGGTGCTTAGATTGGAGCAAAAGCCTGTATCGATACCGGTCCTCTGTGGATAAGAGTTTTGGGACTATTCCATTGGTTCCATTGAGCCAGACAAGCTCAGTCAAGCACAGCTAAAGGATTTTAAAGATTTATATTTTAACGTAGCGTAGTATTTGAACCCACGTCTGAATTCAATTCAGTCGACACGGATTAGGCCAGTAGTGCTTATGTCATTCGCTGTATGCTGATTAGAACTTCAGTAGTGCTTATGTCATTCGCTGTATGCTGATTAGACCTTCAGTAGTGCTTATGTCATTCGCTGTATGCTGATTAGACCTTCAGTAGTGCTTATGTCATTCGCTGTATGCTGATTAGACCTTCAGTAGTGCTGTAAGTCAGTAGGTGCAAATTATAGACCCTTAATGTCATTCTTGAGGCAGGCTGTCTCAGCAGAGCATTTGAGGCTATTTCTGTTCGATTATTTTAGGGGATATTGTGGCTGGGGTCAAGCATTCCCTATTATTGAATGAGACAGTTCGGTGCAGGAAGGCAGCCCCAGTCAACTGGAAGTGAAAATAGACTTAACACCATGTCGTACACTATGCCCATTGTTCATGGTACAACACAATAATAAATCACTAATGTTATCATCAACATCCTACTAGTCATACTGTCATTCTCTTAGGGCCTGATTCAAAGTTGAGATAAGCATGTGCAACTCAGACTTGTTGTCAATGGACGAATCAAATTGGATGATATTTGGATGAAACCAGTTCAAAGTAGGGTGACCCAAGTATGAAAAATGACTGTAGCTGGTACATAGATAAAGTTTGATCAGAAAGTTACTGGTCTCCGCCCTTCGTGTCAAACACTTGGATTCAGGAGGCAGCCATTACCAAGGATTTACTTCCGGCATTATTCAACGTCACATAAATAGCCTGCAGAGTTCTGTCTTACTATCCAGGTCTGTACCCAAACAATTCAAGCTTCTCCTTTTAAAATCCACCTTTCCAGAAACAAGTCTCTCACCGTTGCCGCCTGCTATAGACCACCCTCTGCCCCCAGCTGTGCTCTGGACACCATATGTGAACTGATTGCCCCCCATCTATCTTCAGAGCTCGTGCTGCTAGGTGACTTAAACTGGGATATGCTTAACACCCCGGCCATCCTACAATCTAAGCTTGATGCCCTCAATCTCACACAAATGATCAATGAACCTACCAGGTACAACCCCAAAGCTGTAAACACGGGCATCCTCATAGATATCATCCTAACCAACTTGCCCTCCAAATACACCTCTGCTGTTTTCAACCAAGATCTCGGCGATCACTGCCTCATTGCCTGCATCCGTAATGGGCCTGCGGTCAAACGACCACCCCTCATCACTGTCAAACGCTCCCTAAAACACTTCAGCGAGCAGGCCTTTCTAATCGAGCTGGCCCGGGTATCCTGGAAGGATATTGACCTCATCCCGTCAGTAGAGGATGCCTGGTTATTCTTTAAAAGTGCCTTCCTCACCATCTTAAATAAGCATGCTCCATTCAAAAAATGTAGAACCAGGAACAGACCTGACTGCCCTTAACCAGCACAAAAACATCCTGTGGCGTTCTGCATCAGCATCAAATATCCCCCGTGATATGCAACTTTTCAGGGAAGTTAGGAACCAGTATACACAAGCAGTTAGAAAAGCTAAGGCTAGCTTTTTCAAGCAGAAATTTGCATCCTGTAACACAAACTCAAAAAAGTTCTGGGACACTGTAAAGTCCATGGAGAATAAGAGCACCTCCTCCCAGCTGCCCACTGCACTGAGGCTAGGAAACACTGTCACCACCAATAAATCCACTATAATTAAGAATTTCAATAATCATTTTTCTACAGCTGGCCATGCTTTCCACCTGGCTACCCCTACCCCGGTCAAAAGCCCTGCACCCCCCACAGCAACTTGCCCAAGCCTCCCCATTTCTCCTTCACCCAAATCCAGATAGCTGATGTTCTGAAAGAGCTGCAAAATCTGGACCCCTACAAATCAGCCGGGCTAGACAATCTGGACCCTCTCTTTCTAAAATGATCTGCCGAAATTGTTGCAACCCCTATTACTAGCCTGTTCAACCTCTCTTTCGTATCGTCTGAGATTCCCAAAGATTGGAAAGCAGCTGCGGTCATCCCCCTCTTCAAAGGGGGAGACACTCTTGACCCAAACTGCTACAGACCTATATCTATCCTACCCTGCCTTTCTAAGGTCTTTGAAAGCCAAGATAACTAACAGATTACCGACCATTTCGAATCCCACCGTACCTTTTCCGCTATGCAATCTGGTTTCAGAGCTGGTCATGGGTGCACCTCAGCCACGCTCAAGGTCCTAAACGATATCATAACCGCCATCGATAAGAGACAATACTGTGCAGCCGTATTCATCGACCTGGCCAAGGCTTTCGACTCTGTCAATCACCACATTCTTATCGGCAGACTCAACAGCCTTTATTTCTCAAATGATTGCCTCGCCTGGTTCACCAACTACTTGTCTGATAGAGTTTAGTGTGTCAAATTGGAGGGCCTGTTGTCCGGACCTCTGGCAGTCTCTATGGGGATGCCACGGTGTTCAATTCTCGGGCCGACTCTCTTCTCTGTATACATCAATGATGTCGCTCTTGCTGCTGGTGATTCTCTGATCCACCTCTATGCAGACGACATCATTCTGTATACTTCTGGCCCTTTTTTGGACACTGTGTTAACTAACCTCCAGACGAGTTTCAATGCCATACAACTCTCCTTCCGTGGCCTCCAACTGCTCTTAAATGCAATGAAAACTAAATGCATGCTCTTCAACCGATCGCTGCCCGCACCTGCCCGCCCGTCCAGCATCACTACTCTGGACGGTTCTGACTTAGAATATGTGGATAACTACAAATACCTAGGTGTCTGGTTAGACTGTAAACTCTCCTTCCAGACTAACATTAAACATCTCCAATCCAAAAATTAAATCTAGAATCGGCTTCCTATTTCGCAACAAAGCATCCTTCACTCATGCTGCCAAACATACCCTCGTAAAACTGACCACCCTACTGATCCTCGACTTCGGCGATGTCATTTACAAAATACCCTCCAACACTCTACTCAACAAATTGTATGCAGTCTATCACAGTCCCATCCGTTTTGTCACCAAAGTCCCATATACTACCCACCACTGCGACCTGTACGCTCTCGTTGGCTGGCCCTCGCTTCATACTCGTCGCCAAACCCACTGGCTCCAGGTCATCTACAAGTCTCTGCTAGGTCAAGCCCCACCTTATCGCAGCTCACTGGTCACCATAGCAGCATCCACCCGTAGCACGCGCTCCAGCAGGTATATCTCACTGGTCACCCCCAAAGCCAATTCCTTCTTTGGCCGCCTTTCCTTCCAGTTCTCTGCTGCCAATGACTGGAACGAACTACAAAAATCACTGAAGCTGGAGACACATATCTCCCTCACTAGCTTTAAGCACCAGCTGTCAGAGCAGCTCACAGATCACTGCACCTGTACATAGCCCATCCAACTACCTTCATCTTCTGCACATCTACCATTCCAGTGTTTAATTGCTATATTGTAATTACTTCGCCACCATGGCCTATTTATTGCCTTTACCTCCCTTATCTTACCTCATTTGCACACAATGTATATATACTTTTTTTCCTACTGTATTATTGACTGTATGTTTGTTTATTCCATGTGTAACTCTGTGTTGTTGTATGTGTCGAACTGCTTTGCTTTATCTTGGCCAGGTCGCAGTTGTAAATGAGAACTTGTTCTCAACTAGCTTACCTGGTTAAATAAAGGTGAAATAAATGTTAAAAAATTTAAATATTTTTAAAAAATTAAGCCAGAAATGTAGTACAGCAATGGTAACGTCTTATTATCGTAAGTAATTTAAATATACCGCCTTAAAACTGTCACCACATGCACCTATGCCTTGCTTTGGCTTTGTTTACAAACCTTAAACCAGCTAACGTAAACTCACCCCATTCCGTACAAAGCGACTATTTCTGTCTTACAATCTCTCTCCACCAGGTGTAGCACTTCTCTCATCGTTTAAAAACAAGAAATGGACAGTGACGGGGGTAAGGGGGGGATACCTAGTCATTTTTTGCGTCATCACTGCAAGCGATCATGATTCTCAAAGCCGCTGTTTACTTCTGAAGATCACTTTAGCGCCACCATAAAAACCCGATTCAAATTCGACACAAACCTTCAAATAGGTATGTAATGAAACATTATATAAACTCTTTATAGTGTTTTATTTACATTTTAGAGGCGATAAGGTGATAAGTTGGACAGATCGAGTGAAAAAAAGCCGTTTTCCCATACATCTCCTCTCCTTCTCACTACCACGCATTAGTTTCGTTTCCCCACCCGCCATTTTTTAAAAGACCCGACGGAGCTCATTGCCTTCTTGAATCATGCAGAAACGGGCAGCGTGGAGGTCTCGACATGAATTCTGTTGGAAAGGAGAGAAATTGTGTGTTACAATGGTATTGACATTAAAGTTGATCTGGAACTATTACGTTTCTTGGGCGCTAAAATAAGGTCAATTGTACGGACCAAGGCGATGTACAAAAGTAAGTGAGTTTACGTTACAGTAGCTCAAGCAGAACGTACGACCGAAGATACTGGTAACCTTTCATCAGTTAGCTAGCAAGCTACTTACCGGAACGCCGGCAAAAAGCACACTGTCTTGTGACTGCATGCCATAATGTAAAATTAACCATACACTATTTTCCTAAGAATAAAGACATCTGACAGCAGTGGCTGCTTTTCATTTCAGGTGGACAGGCTGCACCGGAATTACGATCATGTCATGCGTGAGCAGTGCACATTTCGAGTGAAGTTGCTTTATCAAATTGGGGAGAACATTCGATGGGTCTTGCCAGGAAGCTAATCCTGAAGACTGATGCTCAACCATAATTGACAGTGGATCTAGCAAGCGCTGACCATAATTAATGTATCAGTTTGATGAGTCTGACACGGTAGATAACATTTTTGAGGGATCGTGGGGCTAACGTTAGATACCTCAACTGTGGCTGCTTTGACTTGTGAACGGTATATTTTCTGTAACACACCTGATAGTCACTATATGGTTGTTGTTCTACCAGCCCTTAGCCCCCTACATCGAGTCTTATAACTTCAAGCACACAGCTGGCACGAAGGAATGTTGTCCACAAAAGGAGTTGCGTTGTGTATAGTTTTTGTAATTGATCCTTGAATATTATATTTTGCCATTCTAATGTATGGGTTGTTGTCTTACAGTGGATGTAGCTTGTGTCATGATGGGTAGGAGGAGGGTGGTGTTATTATTTTCCATCTCCTTTTGTCTTCTCACTACTCTGTCTGCACAGCTTCCCAGGCAACCGCCACAGCAGGAATGCTGTGATACATAATCAGCTTTCCCAAGGCAAAGGGGGATATGCTGTGAAGCCTGGGAAGACAGACCCAGCATAGTCATTTAAAATCTGCATCAATTGAGCATTTCAGGCACGCAAAAAAATACCAAAAAATATATATATATATATTGCATATTTCAAATTGAGTAGTTCAAAAAAATTACATCAGCACTACAACAAATTGCTAGCATCATAACAGTAAATGAAAGGAAATTAAATTCACTACCCATTTAACAAACATTTCAAGAACATTACAGGCTACAGTACGTAGATGGGCTCCTGGATATCTTTTTAACGAGGTCACCTTTGATCCAGCGCCGTAGGTGGGGAAGCTGTACGAGCTGTCCATCCCAGGACCCCTGTCTGTCCAGTGTGAGAGGTCTGGCAAGGAGGCCATAACTGGATTGGTCTCCCGCTTCAATCTTGGGGGCAACTGAAGCCAAGTGGGTGACTGAAGCCTGCATGATTGAAGCGGGGTACATGGATCCTCCTCTCCTCCCCATCAATCTCTGTAGTAGAGGTCGACCGATTAATCGGAATGGCCGATTAATTAGGGCCGATTTCAAGTTTTCATAACAATCGGTAATTGGTATTTTTGGACACCGATATTTAACAAGGCAGGTCAGTTAATGAACACGTTCTTATTTTCAATGCCGAATTTCTTATAATTAGGGAAATTGTGTCACTTCTCTTGCGTTCCGTGCAAGCAGTCAGGGTATATGCAGCAGTTTGGGCCACCTGGCTCATTGCGAACTGTGTGAAGTCCATTTATTCCTAACAAAGGCCGTAATTAATTTGCCAGAATTGTACATAATTATGACATAACATTGAAGGTTGTACAATGTAACAGCAATATTTAGACTTATGGATGCCATCCGTTAGATAAAATATGGAACAGTTCCGTATTTCACTGAAAGAATAAACGTTTTGTTTTCGAAATGATAGTTTCCGGATTCGACCATTTTAATGACCAAAGGCTCGTATTTCTGTGTGTTATTATGTTATAATTAAGTCTATGATTTGATAGAGCAGTCTGACTGAGCGATGGTAGGCAGCAGCAGGCTCGTAAGCATTCATTCAAACAGCACTTTCGTGCGTTTGCCAGCAGCTATTGCGCTGTTTATGACTTTAAGCCTATCAACTCCCGAGATTAGGCTGGTGTAACCAATGTGAAATGGCTAGCTAGTTAGCAGGCTGCGCGCTAATAGCGTTTCAAACGTCACTCGCTCTGAGACTTGGAGTAGTTGTTCCCCTTGCTCTGCATGGGTAATGCTGCTTCGAGGGTGGCTGTTGTTGATGTGTTCCTGGTTTGAGCCCAGGTAGGAGCGAGGAGAGGGACGGAAGCTATACTGTTACACTGGCAATACTAAAGTGCCTATAAGAACATCCAATAGTCAAAGGTATATGAAATACAAATCGTATAGAGAGAAATAGTTCCATAATTCCTATAAAGACTCATGTTAAAAAGGAACCACCAGCTTTCATATGTTCTGAGCAAGGAACTTAAACGTTAGCTTTTTTACATGGCACATATTGCACTTTTACTTTCTTCTCCAACACTTAGTTTTTGCATTATTTAAATCAAATTGAACATGTTTCATTATTTATTTGAGGCTAAATTGATTTTATTGATGTATTATATTAAGTTAAAATAAGTGCTCATTCAGTATTGTTGTAATTGTCATTATTACAAATACATTTAAAAATCGTCCGATTAATCGGTATCGGCTTTTTTTGGTCCTCCAATAATCGGTATCGGTATCGGCGTTGAAAAATCATAATCGGTCGACCTCTACTCTGTAGTTGGTTGCATTTCCTAAAGCCTAAGTAAATCACTTTTATGTGATATATCAGATTTTGTTACTTTGTATATATTTTTTTTCAAGCATTCAGACGGGACATGAGTGTCACAAATTGTACTAATCAATGGATCCTGCACACTGTAGGGTGGCCGGACGCCTATATTAGGCCTATGGCTCTTTTCTTTCTGTCAAATGATGTCTCACCATTATTTCTCATATGTTCATGTAGATCAATATTTCAGCTATGCTGGCCTACTGCAAATGATAATACAATTCTGAACATATTGTCATCTATAATGCTAATACAGAGGCACCAAGACATTGTCCAGTATACTTATTGTATCCTATTTTCATGTACATTCTCTTATGTCTAAGCTTCTAAGGTGACTCAGGCTTTACTAATTATTGTGAAGTGAACTGTATTCTGCAGTTCTGTTGTTTGTCTGATATCCAAACAGTCCATGATCAGCACTGTTGACATTTTGCAGAGAAAGTGTGTTGAGGCATACTATTTAGGCTCAGAATGACATGTGGCCCATTGTTTATCTTGTTACCTCACAACGACCACAAGAGTGTTTCAAAGAGCTGCCAGTCAAGCTCCCTGCCCATTCAGGCTGTTCTTTCAGGCTTTCTGATAGTTAGAGATGAGAGAAGGTACAATTTCTTCAATTCTGAGCATTTTAATATAACAAAAATATTATCGGTGATGTTTTGGTCATTCAAAGGCTATTATTACTTGGGAAATAGGATGCCTGTGTGGAACCTTATAAGACAGCAGGATTGAGGGGCATTCAGCACGACGGGCATTTTTAGCAGGAAGAATGAATGAAACGAAAAGTCCCTTTCCTCTCATTCTTTCTTCTCCCTTGTTCAGCCAGCAGTCTGAGAGACTGTTTAAAGAGACGGCGGAGGTGAGTGGGAAGGCCGCAGTTAGTCCACTCATCCCATTTCCTATGCGAATGAATGACTGGGACCAGGTGTGTTTCTGTAATATAGAGAAAGTGTGAGTGTGTGCATGTCCGCGTGTGTTTGTGTGCGTGCGTGTTTGCGTGCGTGCGTGTTTGTGTGCGTGCGTGTTTGTGTGCGTGCGTGTTTGTGTGCGTGCGTGTTTGTGTGCGTGCGTGTTTGTGTGCGTGCGTGTTTGCGTAGACTGTACAAACCCTCTGTGACTGTGAAGCTCCTCTTATCTCAACAACCAGTGTCCACTCACTCTTACATCTCTCCCTTCCTCCCCTCCCTCCATCCCTTTCTAGCACTGCCCAAAGGATACATGGCACAGACTCAGGGAATTCCACACTTCTCTGTGAGGCAGGCACACAGGGGTGGACCGAGGAGAACTCTGGGGGAGGAGAGAGGTCATCTGTGGACCGTTACACATGGAAACTATGACTGGAACTTTAGTTCTATATTTTCAGCTAAGACAAATTCCTTTCAATGCCTCTTACAGAAAACATTGGATGTAATGCAAACACACAATTGGCAACATCAGTAGTTGCAATGTCAGCTAAATTTACTCATACAGTAGGTGTAAAGAAAAATGTAATTTGACATTTTTAAAAAGAGTGAGATTGCAAAATATCTCTCATATAGACCCACCCAGTACAACACACACAGGAACTTCTTCCTATGAAGTCTGGCATGGCCTTGTAGTCAAGGATTTCCAAGTTAAACAATCAGCTGAAACCTGTTTTTTTTCACAAACAAAACAGGAGGAACATAGAGCTCTATACCAATAGAGTGATTCTTCAGAAAAAAAATACCATGATTTAGGGCTTTTTACAAAATGTCTTCCATAGCATAGTCCTTTGAAGGAAGGATTGTTGACATATTTGACATTTGTATCCAAAAGCATAATTGAGAAATAATTGATCAAAGTTGGCATATTTCTGACACTTTGGCCTTACCCAGGCCTCCTTTAAGAATCCATAGTGTTTCTGAAGGTGCTATAAGGCATTGGTGTCATATGAAGTTTTACCGCTTGCTCTGTAATATGAGTAGTATCACACACATACACACAATGTAACGGCTGTCGTAGTCGTTCTCCTCCTCAGACGAGGAGGAGCATGGATCGGACCAAGATGCAGAGTAGTTGCTGCTAAAGCCAATTTCTACCACTCTAAATTCCAAGCATCTGCCTCTAACCCTAGGAAGCTCTTTGCCACCTTCTCCTCCCTCCTGAATCCTCCTCCCCCTCCTCCCCCCTCCTCCCTCTCTGCTGATGACTTCGTCAACCATTTTGAAAAGAAGGTCGACGACATCCAATCCTCGTTTGCTAAGTCAAACGACACCGCTGGTTCTGCTCACACTGCCCTACCCTGTGCTTTGACCTCTTTCTCCCCTCTCTCTCCAGATGAAATCTCGCGTCTTGTGACGGCCGGCCGCCCAACAACCTGCCCGCTTGACCCTATCCCCTCCTCTCTTCTCCAGACCATTTCCGGAGACCTTCTCCCTTACCTCACCTCGCTCATCAACTCATCCTTGACCGCTGGCTACGTCCCTTCCGTCTTCAAGAGAGCGAGAGTTGCACCCCTTCTGAAAAAACCTACACTCGATCCCTCCGATGTCAACAACTACAGACCAGTATCCCTTCTTTCTTTTCTCTCCAAAACTCTTGAACGTGCCGGCCTTGGCCAGCTCTCCTGCTATCTCTCTCAGAATGACCTTCTTGATCCAAATCAGTCAGGTTTCAAGACTAGTCATTCAACTGAGACTGCTCTTCTCTGTGTCACGGAGGCGCTCGGCACTGCTAAAGCTAACTCTCTCTCCTCTGCTCTCATCCTTCTAGACCTATCGGCTGCCTTTGATACTGTGAACCATCAGATCCTCCTCTCCACCCTCTCCGAGCTGGGCATCTCCGGCGCGGCCCACGCTTGGATTGCGTCCTACCTGACAGGTCGCTCCTACCAGGTGGCGTGGCGAGAATCTGTCTCCGCACCACGTGCTCTCACCACTGGTGTCCCCCAGGGCTCTGTTCTAGGCCCTCTCCTATTCTCGCTATACACCAAGTCACTTGGCTCTGTCATATCCTCACATGGTCTCTCCTATCATTGCTATGCAGACGACACACAATTAATCTTCTCCTTTCCCCCCTCTGATAACCAGGTGGTGAATCGCATCTCTGCATGTCTGGCAGACATATCAGTGTGGATGACGGATCACCACCTCAAGCTGAACCTCGGCAAGACGGAGCTGCTCTTCCTCCCGGGGAAGGACTGCCCGTTCCATGATCTCGCCATCACGGTTGACAACTCCATTGTGTCCTCCTCCCAGAGTGCTAAGAACCTTGGCGTGATCCTGGACAACACCCTGTCGTTCTCAACTAACATCAAGGCGGTGACCCGTTCCTGTAGGTTCATGCTCTACAACATTCGCAGAGTACGACCCTGCCTCACGCAGGAAGCGGCGCAGGTCCTAATCCAGGCACTTGTCATCTCCCGTCTGGATTACTGCAACTCGCTGTTGGCTGGGCTCCCTGCCTGTGCCATTAAACCCCTACAACTCATCCAGAACGCCGCAGCCCGTCTGGTGTTCAACTTTCCCAAGTTCTCTCACGTCACCCCGCTCCTCCGCTCTCTCCACTGGCTTCCAGTTGAAGCTCGCATCCGCTACAAGACCATGGTGCTTGCCTACGGAGCTGTGAGGGGAACGGCACCTCCGTACCTTCAGGCTCTGATCAGGCCCTACACCCAAACAAGGGCACTGCGTTCATCCACCTCTGGCCTGCTCGCCTCCCTACCTCTGAGGAAGTACAGTTCCCGCTCAGCCCAGTCAAAACTGTTCGCTGCTCTGGCACCCCAATGGTGGAACAAACTCCCTCACGACGCCAGGTCAGCGGAGTCAATCACAACCTTCCGGAGACACCTGAAACCCCACCTCTTTAAGGAATACCTAGGATAGGATAAAGTAATCCTTCTAACCCCCCCCCCCCCTTAAAAGAGTTAGATGCACTATTGTAAAGTGGTTGTTCCACTGGATATCATAAGGTGAATGCACCAATTTGTATGTCGCTCTGGATAAGAGCGTCTGCTAAATGACTTAAATGTAAATGTAAATGTAGTTAGGGTTCATTATTTAATGAAAAATCAACAAAACATTTCAAAATACAACACCAACAAACGTGACAAACCCGAAACAGTCCTGTGTGGCCCAAACACAGTCACAGGAACAAACACCCACCAAAACACAAGTGAAACCCAGGCTGCCTAAGTATGATTCTCAATCAGGGACAACGATTGACAGCTGTCTCTGATTGAGAATCATACCAGGCCGAACACCAAATCCCAACATAGAAAATCAACCATAGACCAACCCACCCAACTCACGCCCTGACCAACTAAAATAAATACAAGACAAAGGAAAACAGGTCAGGAACGTGACACACAAAAGTTTGGGGTCACTTAGAAATTCTTGTTTTTGAAAGAAAAGCACATTTTTTGTCCATTAAAATAACATCAAATTGATCAGAAATACAGTGTAGACATTGTTAATGTTATAAATAATATTGTAGCTGGAAACGGCAGATTTTTAATGGAATATCTACATAGGCGTACAGAGGCCCATTAACAGCAACCATCACTCCTGTGTTCCAATGGCACATTGTGTTAGCTAATCCAAGCGTATCATTTTAAAAGGCTAATTGATCATTAGAAAACCCTTTTGCAATTATGTTAGCACAGCTGGAAACAGCATCCCAGGGGTCGCCTCTTCACTGTTGACGTTGAGAATGGTGTTTTGCGGGTACTATTTAATGAAGCTGCCAGTTGAGGACTTGTGAGGCGTCTGTTTCTCGAAATAGACACTAATGTACTTGTCCTCTTGCTCAGTTGTGCACCGGGGCCTCCCACTCCTCTTTCTATTCTGGTTAGAGCCAGTTTGCGCTGTTCTATGAAGGGAGTAGTACACAGCGTTGTATGATATCTTCAGTTTCTTGGCAATTTCTCGCATGGAATAGCCTTCATTTCTCAGAACAAGAATAGACTGACGAGTTTCAGAAGAAAGTTATTTGTTTCTGGCCATTTTGAGCATGTAATCGAACCCACAAATGCTGATGCTCTAGATACTCAACTAGTCTAAAGGAGACCAGTTGTATTGCTTCTTTAAATCATGACAACAGTTTTCAGCTGTGCAAAAGGGTTTTCTAATGATCAATTAGCCTTTTAAAATGATAAACTTGGATTAGCTAACACAACATGCCGTTGGAACACAGGAGTGATGGTTGCTTATAATGGGCCTCTGTACACCTACGTAGATATTCCATTAAAAATAAAATCTGCCGTTTACAGCTACAATAGTAATTTACAACATTAACAATGTCTACACTGTATTTCTGATCAATTTGATGTTATTTTGATGGACAAAAAAAGTGCTTTCTTTAAAAAACAAGGACATTTCTAAGTGACCCTAAACACTTAACATTAATTTATGAATATAAAAAAAATAAACATAAATATAAAAAATTTACCAAAGGAGTGAATGTGAAAATTGATTCAAAATGGTCGCCCTGTGCTGGTGATTTGCAGGATGTGATTGGTTACATTGTATACAATGCAACTTTATCTGTATAAAATGGGCCATAACTTTAAAACTAGCAGAGATCCCACTTTGTAACTTTGACATGCCTGTAGAGTATATTATGTTCAACAATAACAAAACGAAAAATGGCCAAATCAGAAAATGTTATATTTTTCAATATTATTTTTTATATTTGTCAATATTCATAAATGTAAAAAAAATAATAATATTGAAATCAAAATACTACTCAAAGTGGCTATCAGCAGTTGAAACAATAACAAAGCATGATCTCCACCACTGTTTCAGTATAAAGCAGGGGGATGGGCCTAGAGAAATGTTACCAGACTCAAATTCAAAGACAGCGCTATGGATACAAGGACTGGCCATGCATGATATCAAAATTATAGTTTTAACCATATTTTGTTTATGCTAAACAGTGTTTGTTTACAAACATTGGAGTTAAACAAGTTCTATTTTGGGTTCTGATGTGGTATGACAGTTGAACTAAGCGCATGAGGCATTTAAACGTTATATTCTTCAAGAATCAATGGATGCATACAGTGCATTTGGAAAGTATTCAGACCCCTTAACCTTTTTTTCCACATGTTACATTGCAGCCTTATTCTAAAATTAATTAAATCAAAATGTCCCTCAATCTACACACAATACCCCATAATGACAAAGCGAAAAAAGGCTTTAGAAATGTTGCACATTTATAAAAAATAATACCTTATTTACATAAGTATTCAGACCCTTTGATATGAGACTCGAAAATGAGCTCAGGTGCATCCTGTTTCCATTGATCATCCTTGATATGTTTCTACAACTTGGTTGGAGTCCACCTGTGGTAAATTCAATTGATTGGACATGATTTGGAAAGGCCCACACCTGTCTATATAAAGATCCCACAGTTGACAGTGCATGTCAGAGCAAAAACCAAGCCATGAGGTCAAAGGAATTGTTCATAGAGCTCCGAGACAGGATTGTGTCGAGGCACAGATTTGGGGAAGGGTACCAAAAAATTTGTGTAGCATTGAAGGTCCCCAAGAGCACAGTGGCCTCCATCATTCTTAAATGGAAGAAGTTTGGAACCAGCCAGACTCTTCCTACAGCTGGCCACCAGGCCAAACTGAGTAATTGGAGGAGAAGGGACTTGGTCAGGGAGTTGACCAAGAACCCGATAGTCACTCTGACAGAGCTCCAGAGTTCCTCTGTGGAGATGGGAGAACATTCCAGAAGGACAACCTTCTCTGCAGCACTCCACCGATCAGGCCTTTATGGTAGAGTGGCCAGACGGAAGCCACTCCTCAGTAAAAAAGGCACATGACAGTCAGCTTGGAGTTTGCCAAAAGGCACCTAAAGGACTCTCAGACCATGAGAAACAAGATTCTCTGGTCTGATGAAACCAAGATTGAACTCTTTGGCCTGAATGCCAAGCGTCACGTCTGGAGGAAACCTCTACGGTGAAGCATGGTGGCAGCAGCATCATACAGAGAGATCCTTGATGATAACCTGCTCCAGAGTGCTCAGGACCTCAGACTGGGGCGAAGGTTCACCTTCCAACAGGACAACAGCCTTAAGCACACAGCCAAGATAATGCAGGAGTGGATTCGGGACAAGTCTCTGAATGTCCTTGAGTGGCCCAGCCAGAGCCTAGATTTGAACATCTCTGGAGAGACCTGAAAATATCTGTGATGCAACGCTCCCCATCCAACCTGACAGAGCTTGAGAGGATCTGCAGAGAATAATGGGAGAAACTTCTGCAAATACAGGTGTGCCAAGCTTGTAGTGTCATACCCAAGAAGACTCAAGACTGTAATCGCTGCCAAAGGTGCTTCAACAAAGTACTGAGTAAAGGGTCTGAATACTTATGTAAAATGTCATATTTCCTTTATTTATTTTTTGCTAAAATGTCTAAAAAACATTTTTTACTTTGTCATTATGGGGTATTGTATGAGGGGAAAAAACGATTTAATCAATTTTAGAAAAAAGGCTGTAACGTAACAAAATGTGGAAAAAGTAAAGGGGTCTGGATCCTTCCCCAAATGCACTGTATAATAAATGTATAAGTCCAAAAAGGGATGTAACAACTGCTGATTTCCCCTTTAAACAATACAGTACCTTGAACAGAAATCTGGAAACACTGGGCAGTAACTAGAACCCCCCCGACCCCAAAATAAAAAAATATCAAGTAAGTTTAATTATTTGTGGAGCATCTGAGATCATTTCATTCACTTTCTTTTCATTCTATTATAAACTAACACCACCAACATCTGTCCACCCCCATCATTCTCTCCAGAGTAGAGCCACATGTAAAAGGGATTGAGCTCCAAGAGGAGTACGACCCACCCCTCCGGCCCTCATCCCCCTCTTTTCCTTTGGGAATGTGTCTGTGGGAGGAGGAAGAAGAGTGGGAAGAGAGGATGACAAGGTTTGAGTGAGGGGTATGAGGCCGGATGACCGCAGATGATGATAGACTTAGGAAACAAGCTCGATCCTATTACAGGAAGTGTGTGGAGAAAGGGTTAAGGGTCAAGTCCTTCAGGGAGTGGAGTATCCAGAGGTAGGGGAGCTCTACAGTAGTGCAGGCTACAGCAGTGCAGGGAGAGTCTGCAGATCGGACACAGATATGCAGTTATGCACACACATACACAGGCAAGCGTACACAGGCACGCACTCTTAGGAACTACGGGCGAGGATGTGCTTCCAGATGTCAGATTGCCCCAGAATGACATTGACCTGAAGAACTGAAGCAGCGTGGGGGGAACAGATACAAAACTGGGAGAGAGGGTGCAGCTGTGTTTACCTTAGTGACATCTCTGAGTGAGGCCTGCTTAGAAGCACACACACGGAGCTCAATGTACACTAATACTATATGCATGTGAACTGCAGTTACATTAAAGTACAGTTAGAGTAAAGTTCCATCCAGAACATTTTATTTAGAGTTTTATCTTCTATTTTTTATGTAAATAAAACGCCACCTATCAATACAATCTATGATAACAAAGGTGATCCTGCCAGAACATGAAATACGACGGCTGTGTAATCAACCCAAGGGTCAAATGTTATTACACGTTACAATGCACATGCATTATGATGGCAGTTGTTTAGTGGAACGGGGGAGGAGGGGTACTGAGGTTAGGGTGATGGAGCCATACCTACACACTAATGTTTTGACTTAGTCAAGAAGTGATTATGGCCTATGATTTTACTTATAATGTAGTTATAATGATTGTTCTAGACCTAGGAGCTTGCAACTTGTTAAGTTAAAAGCGGTTTCTTGAAGAATGACTTCCCTGCCTACTTTATTAACCACAGCATGACTCTCTGAAAAGCTCTCGCGAGCTAAACTAATATGAACCACAAGCTAAGCTAAACTAATATGAACCACAAGTATATCAGACTTATTAAATGATTTGTTTGGCTACATCCTCGTGCTCATGCTGTGAGCCTTGTTGTCTGGTCCCAAGATAAATTACACAGGGACTTTGTCTATTCCCTTACCAGCTGCTTCCATCTTTTCTTCCTCACCTCCCACTGACTACAGCATCTGCCTCTAAAACTGTGCGCGTTCAACTCAAGATACCCTAGCACAGGCGGCGCGCAACTCTCCACACCATCCACAATTCCTCCCGAAATATACCCTTTAACAGTTCTCCTTGGAAGAACAGGTACATTCAAATAAGCTATAGGTGTCTCCCCAAAAATCTGAGCGATCTATGCCGGTTGAGACACAATGATGTTAGGGTTTCAGAAGGCAGCAAAGTGCATGTGTGGGAGAGCTTTCTTTCTCTCCTTCCAGATGATGGAGTGGTGAAAATCCCTCCTTGGTTGGCGTGTAGTCTGCAGCAGTGTAGACGTTAAAGATCAACCTCTCATCTCCTCAGAACCTGTCCAACATGTTGTGGAGACTCTCTGTAATGGCATATCACTTTATGTCAGGACTGACAGTCATTATGTCACCATTACGTGCACCTCAATACCACTAAGTGGAACTGTGCCCACAGTAGGTTAGGATTCATGGTGATGTTCAGTAGAAATTTGTTTGGAAATGTAGTTTCCACTAAATGATCCAAAAGTGGAACTCTGTTGGAATCATTATGTAAATGACTCCTACAGTTAACATGAACGCCAAAGTTTGATGTATACAATTAGCAACTAAACTTCCATAGTGACACTTTTCCTCTCTGTCTTCTGGTTTCAGTGTGTCAGGGGATCAGCAACAGGCTGACGCTGCTGGCGACTGTAGACGACCACTACAACAACCTGGTGAAGATGTACAGCAACTGTACCGTGGTCCTGGAGAACCTAGAGCTCACCTACATCCAGGACTACCACGACCTCTCCTTCCTCAAGGTGAGGAGATGGAGGGTTCGATTCCTATACCTTGTTTGCAGTGGCTTCCTACCTATCCACCTTTCCTATGTCCTATAGTTCCTCGCCCTCTCTCTGATCTAAAATGACCTGAGAGAAAATAGTGTTGCAGCCATTTTATTACTTTTCTTGCCGTGGCTTCTAGCGTCTAGTTGAATGCACTGGCTGTAAGTAACTCTGGATAGGAGTCTGCTAAATGACTCAACGTCAATGTGAGTGTAATAGTCAGAATAAAGCTTTTCTATCCTTTATGACTTCAATTCCCCCAACTGAACAATGATTGTATTGCAAGGTTAACGTAGTCCAGAGTAGGTTGCATGACCACCAGACCAAACTCTGGCACGTTCCGTACTTCTATCCATTTCTATGTTCTCCCTCCAGTCCATTCAGGAGGTTGGAGGATACGTTCTGATCGCCCTCAATAAGGCAGCCAGCATCCCTCTGGAGAACCTGCGTCTTATCCGAGGACACTCCCTCTTCCTTGACAAGTATGCCCTGACTGTAACGTCCAACTATGAGAAGAATCACTCCTCTGTGACCCTCAACTACACCCGGGGCCTGAGGGAGCTGAAGCTGAGTGGACTGACAGGTTAGTGGGTGACTGGGAGGTCCATTTCAGTGACTGTATCCGGATTCTGTCCACACCTGAGTGGGTCAAATACATTATGTAATGTTATTTAAAGTACTTTGAAGTATTTGAGGTGCGCTTGATTTAGCTTGGGAGTTTGAATTTTTGGGTCTATGCCATTGGTTCCATTACACAGGCCAGACAACATATCTATGTGTCCTTCTATTTTGCACAGAGATTCTCAAGGGAGGTGTGAAAATTGCCCACAATCCTTTGCTGTGTAATGTGGAAACCATTCAGTGGTGGGACATGGTAAATAAGGCCATAAACCATAGTATGCACTTCAAACTGGAGAGCTATGGCCGTTACTGTAAGTATGCTAGCTTCATTAACACTTAGTATAGTAATGAATCCTTCTCTGCTTTGTGTTCAGTGGAATCATTTTGGGGTCGTTGTTTTTCATTTGATGTTGCACAACTATTATGATTATTCCATATGATACAGCTTTCGGGTTTGTGATTTACAACCAAACTTGCATGGCCAGGTTTAACCATGTGTAACACCAGTATTCTATGAATGACATCATTCAGATGTTAAGCAGGGTTTTTCCTCACCTTGCAGGTGACAAGTGTGACCCGGGATGCTACAATGGATCGTGCTGGACCTCAGGACTAGAGAACTGTCAAACCTGTAAGGAGTCATTCTTCTCTCCCCGAAATTAGTAGGGATACATTTACATTACATTTTAGTCATTTAGCAGACGCTCTTATCCAGAGCGACTTACAGTAAACATCACATGCTATTTCTCTTTCATGATATTGGTAGAAACTTTTGTTTGTGTTGCAAGTATTTTGTTGGTTGCTCGTTTTCTGCTCTCAGTGATGGGTGTGTTTTGCTGACTGGTCCTCTCTTTCCAACTCCCATCTCTCCTCAGTTACCAAGCTGACGTGTGCAGAGCAGTGCTCTGGAAGGTGTAGGGGTCCTAAACCCAGTGACTGCTGTAACGAACACTGTGCTGCAGGCTGCACCGGCCCTAGGCCAACAGAGTGTCTGGTGAGAGACTCTTCTGACTTCAATGAATTCAGAACTTACAAAAGTTATAATCACATAGGAAAGACATTTAAAAAGACAACAGGCAGACCCACTCCTGGGCTGTTCCAGATGTCGTTGGCGATATTGCACACTCATTGTGATCGTAGTCTTTCGTTCTTGTATTCAAAGGCTTGTAGAGACTTCCAGGATGATGGTACATGTAAGGATGCCTGCCCCCCTACCATGCTCTACAATCCCAACACCCACCAGTTGGCTTCCAACCCTAACGCCAAGTACACGTTCGGGGCCACTTGTGTGAAGGACTGCCCACGTAAGGCCATCTACATTATCAAAGGGTTAATAAAGATGGGGTCTGCTCATAACATTGCTGAATGGCCAGACAAACATCTGTTCTACACCATACATGTATATCTGGAGGAACAATCTGGAAGAATTGTGCTCTATTTGTTACTTTCATACAGTTGAAGTCAGAAGTTTACATACACTTAGGTTGGAGTCATTAAAACTTTTTCAACCACTCCACAAATTTCTTGTTAACAAACTATAGTTTTGGCAAGTCAGTTAGGATATCTACTTTGTGCATGACACAAGTCATTTTTCCAACAATTGTTTACAGACAGATTATTTCACTGTATCACAATTCCAGTGGGGTAGAAGTTTACATGCACTAAGTTTACTGTGCCTTTAAAACAGCTTGGAAAATTCCAGAAAATGATCTCATGGCTTTAGAAGCTTCTGATTGACTCAAATTGTAACGATCGTTGTTGGAAGGATGGTCGAACCAAGATGCAGCGTGGGGTAGGTTAATCATTTTTATTTATGATAACCGGCACAAAACAAGAAAGAGTAACAAACGAAACGTACAGCTTTGTAGGGCTAAAAAGCAACAATACAAAATCAAGATCCCACAAACAACAGGTGGGAAAAGGCTGCCTAAATATGATCCCCAATCAGAGACAACGATAGACAGCTGCCTCTGATTGGGAACCATACCAGGCCAACATAGAAAATAAAAAAGTAGACTACTCACCCTAGTCAAACCCTGACCTAACCAAAATAGAGAAATAAAAGGTTTTCTAAGGTCAGGGCGTGACACAAATGATGTAAATTAGCCTATTGGAGGTGTACCTGTCGATGTATTTCAAGGCCTACCATCACACTCAGTGTCTCTTTGACTGACATCATGGCGAAATCAGCAAAGACCTCAGAAAAAAATTATTGTAGACTTCCACAAGTCTGGTTCATCCTTGGGAGCAATTTCCAAACGCTGAAGGTACCACGTTCATCTGTACAAACAATAGTATGCAAGTATAAACACCATGGGACCACACAGCCTTCATACCACTCAGGAAGGAGACGCGTTCTGTCTCCTAGTGATGAACGTACTTTGGTGCGAAAAGTGCAAATCAATCCCAGAACAACAGCAAAGGACCTTGTGAAGATGCTGGAGGAAACAGGTACAAAAGTATCTATATCCACAGTAAAACGAGTCTTATATCAACATAACCTGAAAGGCCGTTCAGCAAGGAAGAAGCCACTGCTCCAAAGCCGCCATAAAAAAGCCAGACTACGGTTTGCAACTGCACATGGGGACAAAGATCGTACTTTTTGGAGAAATGTCCTCTGGTCTAAAGTAACAAAAATAGAACTGTTTGGCAATAATGACCATCGTTATGTTTGGAGGAAAAAGGGGGAGGCTTGCAAGCCAGAAAAAACCATCCCAACCGTGAATTACGGGGGTGGCAGCATCATGTTGTGGGGTGCTTTGCTGCAGGAGGGACTGGTGCACTTCACAAAATAGATGGCATCTGTCAGGACCCGGTGCGAGAAACAGTCACTAATAATCGTCAGAACCCAGAAGATGAGGCAGACACAGCAGTACTAGAGATGGTGGTTTAATTAAAGAACAAAATCTTCAGGCAAAGAAACTAAATCCACAATGTCCAAAAATAAAGCCAAAAGGCACAAAATGGAAATCCTCCAAAATACAAAAGAAACTCCACGAAGTGGTAAAAAACAGCAGGGAAAAACAAACCTCAAAAGACTACTCAAATAATACACAAGAACTAAACCAGAGAACCTCTGGAAAATCCAACAAGAGAAATATCTGAACAAAACAAGGCTTGGGCTGGGGCTGGGTGCTAACTTACAAACACTGAGCAAGGAACTGAGGAACACACAGGGTTTAAATACTAACAAGGGAACGACAAACAGCTGCAAACAATAATAGAGCAAGGAAGAAAACAAAAGGAACAAAAAAGGTGCAATGGGGACATCTAGTGACCAAAAACCTGAACAGTCCTGGCCAAAACCTGACAGCATCACGAGGAAAGAAAATTATGTGGATATATTGAAGCAACATCTCCAGACATCAGTCAGGAAGTTAAAGCTTGGTCGCGAATGGGTCTTCCAAATGGACAATGACCCCAAGCATACTTCCACTTAAGGAAAACAAAAGTCAAGGTATTGGAGTGGCCATCACAAAGCCCTAACCGCAATCCTATAGAACATTTGTGGGCAGAACTGAAAAAGCATGTGCGAGCAAGGAGACCTACAAACCTGACTCAGTTACACCAGCTCTGTCAAGAGGTATTGGCCAAAATTCACCCAACTTATTGCGGGAAGCTTGTGGAAGTCTACCCAAAACGTTTGACCCAAGTTAAACAATTTAAAAGCAATGCTACCAAATACTTATTGAATGTATGTAAACTTCTGACTCACTGGGAATGTGATGAAAGAAATAAAAGCTGAAATAAATCACTCTACTATTATTCTGACATTTCACATTCTTAAAATAAAGTGGTGATCCTAACTGACCTAAGACAGGGAATTTTTACTAGGATTAATTGTCAGGAATTGTGAAAAACAGAGTTTAAATGTATTTGGCTAAGGTGCATGTAAACTTCCAACTTCAACCTTATCTATTGTTTCTTTCAGAACGTTTCACCTCAGTGAATATGCCCCCTCCGCTGTACTTACATGGTGAAGAGACTTTTGCCTATAATTGTCTGGATTGGTGAAGGTGACCCCTGACCTATGATTGGTTGTTTATTATAGATAACTATGTGGTGACGGACCACGGGGCGTGTGTCAGAACGTGCAGCGGCAACACACACGAGGTGGAGGAGAATGGTGTCAGGAGGTGCAAGAAGTGTGACGGAATCTGTCCGAAAGGTAAAATATTGCAAATGTAACTCTTTGTCTGTGTTAAGCTGGGCAACATAAATGTACTTTATTATCAAATTTGCTAGCTGTGTCATTTCTTAACCTCATAATGCTGCATTGGATCGTCAATGGTTTGAATGTTTTTGTGTAATTCTCATCTAGTTTGCGATGGACTTGGAATGGGGCTGCTTACTAAAGTGTTGTCAATCAACGCGTCTAACATTGATTCTTTCAAAAACTGCACCAAAATCAATGGAGCTGTTTCAATTATGCAGACATCTTTGGATGGGTAAGGATTAACAATCACATTGTACAGTGTCCATGGGCTGTCCTAATATGTACACCTTAACAGTGAAATACAATGCAATTTGCTCTGTGTTCCTTCAAATTATTTTGAATAAACTTAAATGACTGTATTTTGAACTACTCCCTCTAATATACAGCACCAGTCAAAAGTTGACACACCACCTCATTCCAGGGTTTTTCTTTATTTTTACTATTTTCTACATTGTAGAATAATAGTGAAGACATCAAAACTATGAAATAACATATGGAATGATGTCAAATCAAAATATATTTTAGATTCTTCAAAGTAGCCACCCTTTGCCTTGACAGCTTTGCACACTCTTGGCATTCTCTCAACCAACTTCATGAGGTAGTCACCTGGAATGCATTTAGATTAACAAGTGTGCTTTCTTAAATTAATTTGTGGAATTTATTTCCTTAATGCATTTGAGCCACTCAGTTGTGTTGTGACAAGGTAAGGGTGGTATGCAGAAGATAGCCCTGTTTGATGAAAGACCAAGTCCATATTATGTCAAGAACAGTTCAAATAAGCAAAGAGAAAGGACAGTCCATCATTACTTTAAGACATGAAGGTCAGTCAATCCAGAACATTTCAAGAAGTTTCTTCAAGTGCAGTCGCAAAAACCATCAAGCGCTATGTTGAAACTGGCTCTCATGAGGACCGCCACAGGAAAGGAAGACCCCGAGTTACCTCTGCTGCAGAGGATGAGTTCATTAGAGTTACCAGACTCAGAAATTGCAGCCCAAATAAATGTTTCACGGAGTTAAAGTAACAGGCACATCTCAACATCAACTGTTCAGAGGAGACTGTGTGAATCAGGCCTTCATGGTCAAATTGCTGCAAAGAAACCACTACTAAAGGACACCAATAACAAGAAGAGACTTGCTTGGGCCAAGAAACACAAGAAATGGACATTAGACCGGTGGAAATCTGTCCTTTGGTCTGATGAGTCCAAATTAGAGATTTTTGATTCCAACCA
Organism: Salvelinus alpinus; assembly: GCF_045679555.1. Lineage (NCBI taxonomy): Eukaryota > Metazoa > Chordata > Actinopteri > Salmoniformes > Salmonidae > Salvelinus > Salvelinus alpinus. The sequence goes on from NC_092095.1 coordinate 23,215,672, forward strand.
CCGTGTCTTTGTGAGACGCAGAGTAGGTGAATGGATGATCTCTGCATGTGTGGTTCCCACCGTGAAGCATGGAGGTGGTGGTGTGGGGGAGCTCTGCTGGTGATTTATTTAGAATTCAAGGCACACTTAACCAGCATGGCTACCACAACATTCTGCAGCGACACACCATCCCATCTGGTTTGCGCTTAGTGGAACTAAGCCCATCTGTGTAAAGGCTATTTGACTAAGAAGGAGAGTGATGGAGTGCTGCATCAGATGACCTGGCCTCCACAATCACCCGACCTCAACTCAATTGAGATGGTTTGGGATGAGTTGGACCGCAGAGTGAAGGAAAAGCAGCCAACAAGTGCTCAGCATATGTGGGAACTCCTTCCAGACTGTAGGAAAAGCATTCCGTGTGAAGCTGGTTGAGAGAATGCCAAGCGTGTGCAAAGCTGTCAAGGCAAAGGGTGACTACTTAAAATAATTTCTGGGTTACTACATGATTTCATGTGTGTTATTTCATAGTTTTGATGTCTTCACTATTATTCTACAACGTAGAAAATAGTACAAATAAAGATAAACCCTTGAATGAGTAGGTGTTTCCAAACTTTTGACTGGTACTAAATGTACAGTGCATTTGTAAAGTATTCAGACCCCTTCCCTTTTTCCAGAAATACCATATTTACATAAGTATTCAGACCCTTTGCTATGAGACTCAAAATTGAGCTCAGGTGCATCCTGTTTCCATTGATCATCCTTGAGATGTTTCTACAACTTGATTGGAGTCCACCTGTGGTAAATTAAATTGATTGGACATGATTTGGAAAGGCACACAGGTGTCTATATAAAGGTCCCAGTTGACAGTGCATGTCAGAGCAAAAACCAAGCCATGAGGTCGAATAAATTGTCCGTAGAGCATCGAGCCAGGATTGTGTCGAGGAACAGATCTGGGGAAAGGTACCAAAAAAAATGTCTGCAGCATTTAAGGTCCACAAGAAAACATTGGCCTCCAATATTCTTAAATGGAAGAAGTTTGGAACCAAGACTCTTCCTAGAGCTGGCCGCCTGTCCAAACTGAGCAATCCGGGGAGTAGGGCCTTGACCAAGAACCCAATTGTCACTGACAGAGCTCCAGTGTTCCTCTGTGGAGATGGTTGTCCTTCTGGAAGGTTCTCCCATGTCTGCAGCACTCCACCAATCAGGACTTCATGGTAGAGTGGCCAGACGGAACACACTTCTCAGTAAAAGGCACATGACAGCACGCTTGGTCTGATGAAACCAAGATTGAAGTCTTTGGCCTGAATGCCAAGCGTCACGTCTGGAGGAAACCTGGCACCATCTCTACGGTGAAGCATGGTGGTGGCAGCATCTGTGGGGATGCTTTTCAGTGGCAGGGACTGTCCTTAACTTGCCCAGCCAGAGCCCGAACATCTCTGGAGAGACCTGAAAATAGCTGTGCAGCGATGCTCCCCATCCAACCTGACAGAGCTCTTCAGGCTAGGGGCAGCATCCTGAATTTCCGGATGACTGACGTGCCCAAAGTAAACTGCCTGTTACTCAGGCCCAGAAGCTAGGATATGCATATGTATTGATAGCATTAGATAGAAACCACTCTGAAGTTTCTAAAACTGTTACAATAATGTCTGTGAGTATAACAGAACTGATATGGCAGGCGAAAACCGGAAGAAAATCCAACCGGAAATTGTTTTTTGAGGTCACAGGCCTTTTCAATACTAGCCTATGGGATATACAAAAAAAAGGTGTCAGTCTTTAGAAAGGGTTTCAGGCTTGTTTCTTGAAAAATGAACAAGTAGTTGTAGTTTATCCAAGGTGTTCTCATCAGGACAGGGAGACTTTTGGCGCGCGTGAACGAGGGCGCGCTCTTCGTTATTTTCCTTTTCTATTGAACACCGTTCTTTCCGTCTGAAATATTAGCGTTTATTTACATATTAGGGTACCTGAGGATTGATTACAAACATTGTTTGACTTGTTTTGGATAAAGTTTACCGGTAGCTTTTAGGATTCCTTTGTATGCATGTTGAAGGAGTGGATTACTGAAATCAATGGCGCCAACTAAACAGACCTTTTGGATATAAAGAATGACAACCGGTGCTGGTTGAAAAAGTATTTTGATGTGGGGCACTGTCCTCAGATAATCGCATGGTATGCTTTCGCCATAATGCCTTTTTGAAATCTGAAAACGCGGTTGGATTAACAAGAAGTTAAGCTTTTAAAATGATGTAAGACACTTGTATGTTCATGAATGTTTAATATTACAATTTTGTAATTTGAATTTGTCGTGCTCCAGCTTCACCGGATGTTGACCTAAGAGGTTTTTAAGAGGATCTGCAGTGAAGAATGGGAGAAACTCCCCAAATACAGGTGTGCCAAGATTATAGTGTCATAACCAAGAAGACTTGAGGCTGTAATCACTGCTTAAGGTGCTTCAACAAAGTACTGAAAAAAAGGGTAGGAATACTTATGTAAACACAATATTTCCGGACATTTTATATACATTGCAAATAAATCTAAACCTGTTTTTTGCTTCGTCATTATAGGGTATTTTGTGTAGATTGAGATTATTATTATAACTATTTTAGAATAAGGCTGTAACATAAAATGTGGAAAAGGTCAAGGGGGTCTGAATACACTGTATATACGTGTGTATAATATACACTAGTGTTCGAAAGTTTGGGGTCACTTAAATGTCCTTGTTTTTGAAAGAAAAGCATTTTTTTGTCCATTAAAATAACTAATTGATCAGAAAGTGTAGACATTGTTAACGTTGTAAAATGACTATTGCAGCCGGAAACTTTTTTATTTTTTAAATGGAATATCTACATAGGCGTACAGAATCCCATTATCAGCAACCATCACTCCTGTGTTCCAATGGCACATTGTGTTAGCTAATCCAAGTTAGGCAGAGTTCCTCTGTCCAGTGTCTGTTCTTTTGCCCATCTTAATCTTTTCCTTTTATTGTCCAATCTGAGATATGGCTTTTTCTTTGCAACTCTGCCTAGAAGGCCAGCATCCCGGAGTCGCCTCTTCACTGTTGACGTTGACTGGTGTTTTGCGGGTACTACTTAATGAAGCTGCCAGTTGAGGACTTGAGGTGTCTGGTTCTCAAACTAGACACTAATGTACTTGTCCTCTTGCTCAGTTGTGCACCGGGGCCTCCCACTCCTCTTTCTATTCTGGTTAGAGCCAGTTTGCGATGTTCTGTGAAGGGAGTAGTACAGTGTTGTACGAGATCTTCAGTTTCTTGGCAATTTCTTGCATGAAATAGACTTAATTTCCCCGAACAAGAATAGACTGACAAGTTTTGTTTTGTTTCTGGCCATTTTGAGCCTGTAATCAAACCCACAAATGCTGATGCTCCAGATACTCAACCAGTCTAAAGGCCAGTTTTATTGCTTCTTTAAATCAGCACAACAGTTTTCAGCTGTGCTAACAATTGCAAACTGGTTTTCTATTGATCAATTAGCCTTTTAAAATTATAAACTTGGATTAGCTAACACTGTGCCATTGGAACACAGGAATGATGGTTGCTGATAATGGGCTTCTAAACGCCTATGCAGATATTCCATAAAATAAAAAGCAGTTTCCAGCTACAATAGTCATTTACAACATTAACAATGTCTACACTGTATTTCTGATCAATTTGGTGTTATTTTAAATGGACAAAAAAAAGCTTTCTTTCAAAAACAAGGACATTTCTAAGTGACCCCATACTTTTTTAACGTGCCTTTGTAATTGCTTCTCTCAGTGATAGGTACACATCAACACCAAAAATGGACCCTGCCAAACTGGAATATTTCAAGACTGTGAAGGAAATTTCAGGTAGAACAGCTATTTAACTTATGTTCAATTGCTTTGTAATTCATCCAAGGGTAACAAAAGCAAAGACGATGCTTGACTACATTTATATTTGTTATTTTCCTAAAGGGTTTTTGCTGATACAAGCTTGGCCCGAGCACCTCGACTCTCTCAGTCCATTTGAAAACCTAGAGATTATCAGAGGAAGGACCAAACAGTTGTAAGTGTATCTCTGTCCTACACTGCGGTGATGTTCAATATGTCTGCTTCAGAAGGTGCTGTATGATACCTCTGCTATTTGTCATACCTATGAAACTAGGTTTTTGAAAATTGTTTCAAATGGGGTTTCGGTTCATGATTGATAGCAAAAACTCTGTAGCCTAGAAGCTAAAACGTGAGCTGGCTTGAGCGGTTCCCTGCTGTATATTTCATTGTTTAATGATATGTTTGGGCTAGCTAGAGTAGCAGTAAGCTAACATGACCTTTTCTTTTCCCGTAGTGGTCAGGTGAGTTTCGCTGCCCTCAACTTGGCCCATCTGAAGTATCTAGGCCTCCGCTCCCTGCGAGAGATCAGCGATGGCAATGTTGTGGTGAAGAACAACCCCCAGCTCTGCTACACCAACGGAGACCACTGGAAGAGCCTGTTCAGATTGGGCAAACAGTCCTCAACGGTGGGCAACAACGTCAACATCAGCACCTGTGGTAAGCAAGGACAAAGAATGAATTCTGATCAATGCCTTTATACAAACACTGCTTTTCGAGAAATGGTTAAAATGGCCAAATGCTAATTCCTCCCAGTTAGTGCCTGTGATAGTCAAAAACAGCCCTATTCCCATTGGCCACTGGTACTTGTTGTTAGGTAACTAAGCTAACATTGCCATGATTGGATCCAAGCGATGAGGCAGTGACTCTACCTCCACCCTCTGGGTTCGATCGATTTTTAGCGCTATTGCGTACACCTATCCTGCAAAGGAGGCTGCTGAGGGGAGGACGGCTCATAATAATGGCTGGAACAGAGCGAATGGAATTTGATGCCATTCAGCTCCAGCCATTACCACGAGCCTGTCCTCCCAAATTAAGGTGCAACCAACCTCCTGTGCTATCCTATCCTTTCACATCTACCCTAGCCTAGGGGGTAGGGTCTATGGGGGGGGGGGGTTCTGGATGGGGCCTATAGTCTTCCTCTCTCTTCCCTACAGCCAAGCTAAACAGTACCTGTGATGAGATGTGCACTGACGAGGGCTGCTGGGGGCCCGGCCCCACCATGTGTTTTACATGCCTGTATTACACCCGTAGCGGGCGCTGTGTAGGGGCCTGTCACCTACTGGAGGGGTGAGCTAGCCCAATGACACCAGGGGCAAACTATTGATACTTCTCATATGTCAAATATATCTACTGTAGGATTGTGCTGTGTTAATGTTTTAACAGTTTTCCCTCGCCTTTTCAGGGTGCCACGAGAGTATGTACTGAATAACAGGTGTCTAGAATGTGACCCAGAATGTATGGTGAATGGACCACAAAGCTGCTTTGGACCAGTACGCTACTTTCACTTCAAATCCATCTCAATTGTCTCATCTAAAATGATCTTGACATTCTCACGTGATATTGAGTTACATAACAAATTCAGAGAACTAGACGAATTCTGTGTGACTTGGGAAATGTGGCATAGCCAGTGGTTTTACTCAAGACAAGTGATTATTTCAGTGAAGATCAACATTTCTAGACACCTCTGACCCTCCTCTCTCGCCCTCTGAAGGGCCCTGACAAATGTTTGGCGTGCGCTCACGTCAAAGATGGCCCCCACTGTGTATATCAGTGCCCACACGGCGTTCTCGGGGACGGGGATAGGCACATCTGGAAATACACCGACAAGAAGCGAGAATGTCAGCTCTGCCATGAGAACTGCACCCAGGGGTAAGGCATAGGCTACCCATCTATTTCTAACTCTTTGTTGTAAAGCCAATGTCGGCCTATTTTGAATGAATGTCTGTTGAAAGACCATGAACATTTTACCATGGTCAAGACTGTGAAGTAGTCTCCTGACCATAGTATCCCCTCTTTCCTGTCTGCAGATGCTCTGGACCTGGACTGAGTGGCTGTAGCACCAGAGGGTGAGTGAAGATCATCCTGGTTCCAGATCTGTTTGTGCTGTTTAACATGACAATGACTATAGTAGTTATTTATTTAACTAGGCAAGTAGACCTGTAGACCGGACTGTAGACCGTCTCAGGAGGTTCCGGACTGTAGACCGTATCAGGATGTTCCGGACTGTAGCCCGTCTCAGGAGGTTCCGGACTGTGGCCCGTCGTTGGAGGTTCCAAACTGTGGCCCGTCGTTGGAGGTTCCGGACTGTGAAACGTCGCCGGAAGCTCTGGACTGGGAACTGTCGCCGGAAGCTCTGGACTGGGAAGTGTCGCCGGAAGCTCTGGACTGGGAACTGTCGCCGGAAGCTCTGGACTGTGGAGGCGCACTGGAGGCCTGATGCGTGGGACCGGTACAGGTGGCACCGGGCTGATGACACGCACCTCAGGGCGAGTGCGGGGAAGAGGGACAGGACGTATTGGACTGTGGAGGCGCACTGGAGACCTGGCGCGTGGGACCGGTACAGGTGGCACCGGGCTGATGACACGCACCTCAGGGCGAGTGCGGGGAAGAGGGACAGGACGTACTGGACTGTGGAGGCGCACTGGAGACCTGATGCGTGGGACCGGTACAGGTGGCACCGGGCTGATGACATGCACCTCAGCACGCCTGCTCTGCAGTACTCTCAACGCCAGCACCTCTCTTGCGTCGAGCTCCTCACTCGACTCCCTAACTGGCTCTGGTTCACTCCTCGGCTCCGCCAACTGCTCCATGTGCCCCCCCCCCCAAAAAAAAAATATTGGGGTTTCTGTGGCCTTCCTCCCCGACGTCGTTGCTGTCCTCTCATGCTCCTAGGCGACTCCCGCCAAGGAAGGCGATCCTGTCCTGCCAGGATTTCCTCCCAAGTCCAGGATCCCTTCCCATCCAGGATCTCATCCCAAGTCCAGGATACTTCCTCCTCCTGGGCACGCTGCTTGGTCCTTTGTTGGTGGGATCTTCTGTCACATCCGTCGTTAGAATAAGACCAAGGCGCAGCGTGCTATGCCTACATTCTCTTTTAATGAATGAACACCGAACAAACCAACAAAATGAACAAACGA